>NC_089277.1:33557619-34173453 GCF_963678975.1 Dysidea avara
TGCTATAAGTGGTTTGTCCTGTAGGTGTGTACCCATCCAAAAACAGCTTATAGCTGTAGAAAAAGTGTGCGTCCAAGTAAAGCAGAGTTAACTGCGACAAAAAGTAATGATATCATAGTGCGGCCATGTGTGAGGTGTGCAAGTTGTAAAATTAATATTAGCTAATCAGATAATACAATGTTATTGTTAAAGTGTTAATGAGAACTATGTGATGCTGCTAGTTTTTAAGTGTGTGAGCATCTTCATAGATGCCACACAAATTTAATTCTCAACAAAGCAATGTGTATAGATTCTCTGATAGCAATAAATAGTTTGAGTTTGGCCGCCTTTCCATTGCCGTATACAGGAAAAGCGGACTCAAACTATTTATTGCTATCAGAGAATCTATACACATTGCTTTGAGAATTAAATTTGTGTGGCATTTATGAAGATGCTCACACACTTAAAAACTAGCAGCAACACATAGTTCTCATTAACACTTTAACAATAACATTGTATTATCTGATTAGCTGCAGTAATATTAATTTTACAACTTGCACACCTCACACATGGCCGCATTATGATATCATAACTTTTTGTTGCAGTTAACTCTGCTTTACTTGGACGTGCACTTTTTTTACAGCTCAGCATGCACTGTTGATAACAGTAGGTGAGTTTCCATGGTTTTGACAGAAACCCCAGATTACAGTGACAGAATATTAAAATATAACTGTAATTTTAGTGGCCAGGGCCGCTCACATGGGGGGTATTTTGCCCCCGGCCCCAGCCTGAAAGGGGCCCCAGGAGACCCCATCAGGGGGCCCTTGAATACCTGTTTAAAAGAGAGGTTGTCTTTCTATACTGGTGACCATGACAGGTTGTACTGATAGAGTGTACATACTAGAGATGCAACGATATCCTCCACTTAGACAGTGATACAATGGAGACTATGTATTGTTGCATTTAAATACTATACTATTATATTGCAACTCTAGCATGTATTTATAATAGGAATGTTTGTTAACTGTTTAGACATACTGGAGCCACACCCACTCATCTGAATTCTACAAATGTAGTCATACCAACTTGTTGTCATCGTACTTACTCGTTACTCCCATTGTGTTTGGATGAATATACATGCCGTCATGTGAGACTTGCTACCATGGCGGGCCACTGGAAAACATTTTCATAGCAGTTATATTACAGTCATTATTGTACAATTCTTACATTATTGTTGTGAAAAGTGTTTGGTGTTCATGTGTCCTCTGTATGTTGTAATTACATGTGTAATTTGTGTGGGGGTGCTATAAAATGCAATAATGCATGGTGACAATTGTAAATTATTAGGTGATTTTGCACACTTCCTTTTAGGCTAGCTACATGTGATAATTACTCACAGCTTGTGTCAACAACTGGTAACCGCAGTTGTACTCTGTCATTCTTTAAGCCGCGCGCCCTTAGAGAACAAATTACGTGGGGGCGACTAATTTCAAAACGAACGATGGTATGCAGCACCATAGATTATATCTATGGACTATAATCTATGGCAGCACACTTCTTTGTGGTTATATGCACTGATTAACTACATAGAGCGCCAGTTCATCAATATCCAGTGACCGCAGTTGTGCTCTGCGTCATTCTTTAAATTCCGAGTAAAATTCTTACAGAGAGCAAATTACGTGGTCATGGGGGCGATTAATTTCAAACTAACCATTCTTGAAAACATACGTTTCAATCTCAACGAAACTTTAGAACAGTTTAAAGACACATTGCCCTACATGCCAAGCGAGTATTGCGGAAAACAACAATCTGGGTTTTGTATTTAGCCTCGAGGACGACTGAAACTTCGTTTGGTGCTGAAATTACGACTGTACTAGGGTAATCATGTATGGTGAAATCGATGATGTTATTATTATTATGTGAATCTTGAGGCGATTGAGTGAGTACTGAAGCGATAGCAGGGCAATCAATGTTCGGAATGCACAAAAGAACGCAAGCATACACGGTTTTTGGGGTAGCTAGTCGTTCTCGGAGAAATGCATGTTTTATTGATGTTCGCGTTTTTAACCCACTTGCCCCGATCGACTTGCCCCATCTAACAGTTCTTCATCACTTTCTACTACCTTTAAGAAACATGAGAATATCAAGCGTCGAGCTTATGGTCAGAGAATTCGTGAGGTTGAGCATGCTTCTTTTACACCTATCATCATGTCGGCAACAGCTATAGGGGGGTTGGCTCACGAAGCCACAGTTTTCTATAAGCGTCTGGCTTCCCTCCTATCGGCTAAGTGGGTGATGAATACTCTGTAGTCCTGGGTTGGCTTCGGTATTGTCTTGGCTTTTCTCTGCTCCGCTCGGCTATTCAGTGTATTCGAGGTGCGCGTTCATCCATTGGTGCTTACACTATAGGGCTCCACCACCAATGGATTTAGTGCAAGTGGAGCGAGGGCGAAGTGGAGTCCCGCTTGTCAGAGTAACATGCTAGCTGTGTTACTCTGTTTTTTCTTTTGTCTTTTACAGTTGTCCAGCACGTACCTTTCTTTGTGCTGGGGGTGGTAGGCAAGGGCAGTCCATCAAGCCCGGGTTAGAAAAAAAAGGCATACACGGTTACGTCTAACCGCATGCGGTTAAAAAAAATGAAACTTCCCCTTTGATAGGGTCCGCAAACCGAAAAATCGATATCTTCAAATCGACTTACAAACTATAGTCATGTGTAGGGGCATAGGCGGATCTAGGAGACACTGTCAGGGGGGGCCAAGGGGGGGCAAGAAGTTTTAGTGCACAACAGTGTTTATTCTACTATGATAGGGTCCGCAATGCGAAAAATCGATATCCTCCAATCAACTACCTAACTATTGTCATGTGCTAGGCTAAGTGTAACTTGAATAACACCAGCGTGGCAGCCAAGTTTGTTACTTTCTTCTAGTAGAAAACGATACAAATGTCTTAAACTCATGTGATTTTTCGCTTCAGCGGTTCGTAGGGTTCTTCGTATGCCACGATATTCACTCTCAACATTGTTCAAGTAGTCTATCATCAACTCAAAGTATTGGTGGTTTGATTTTATTGGTCAGTTTCTGGTGGCAGCACGATCTGTGCAGCCTTTTGACGACAGACAAAATGTTTCCTCCTCTGGAGCACAGGACAAGCAGAGCAGCAACTGCGCCGTGGGTCAGCAATGACCAGTACTAGGTAAAGTACCTGCATGCGGAGTATGGTTATAATTGAAGCTTGTTAGCCATCTGGCTGAGCCATCTATATGCTGAAATTCGGCCAAAATGACGCGAATTTTGCAAACAAATACCAGAATGGTTGATACATCAGTGAGACAGTCTCCAACAGCAAGGATACGAAGCTTATAAACACCTAACAATACGGCTATCTCGCCCAGTAAACGCATAGAGCAATCCAGTGCATGACTGAAATAGGCACTCACGTGATAGAAATTCAAATTGCGGAAATACCCATGAAATCGCTTTCATTTCTGAATAGGAACCATGCAATGTGCTCCTTTTGTAAATATTTGTGTTAATTGTTCACTCAGACGTGGTCTGGGCCAGTGCAGGTGTGTTTTGTACTATGATGGTTATCGTAGGAAAAGTCTTAGACTGCTGGGCTAGTCGAGATGCTGAATTTAACGCACACAAACTGATTGTCACTTGATTCCAAGTGATTTTAAGGTCATTGGAATAGATTATAGTTGTATTTTCGGAGATTTGAATATCAATCACGTGAGTGCCTATTTCATGCATTGGACTGCTCTATGCGTTTACTGGGCGATATAGCCGTATTGTTAGGTGTTTATAAGCTTCGTATCCTTGCTGTTGGAGACTGTCTCACTGATGTATCAACCATTCTGGTATTTGTTTGCAAAAATCGTGTCATTTTGGCCGAATTTCAGCATATAGATGGCTCAGCCAGATGGCTAACAAGCTTCAATTATAACCATACTCCGCATGCAGGTACTTTACCTAGTACTGGTCATTGCTGACCCACGGCGCAGTTGCTGCTCTGCTTGTCCTGTGCTCCAGAGGAGGAAACATTTTGTCTGTCGTCAAAAAGCTGCACAGATCGTGCTGCCACCAGAAACTGACCAATAAAATCAAACCACCAATACTTTGAGTTGATGATAGACTACTTGAACAATGTTGAGAGTGAATATCGTAGCATACGAAGAACCCTACGAACCGCTGCAGCGAAAAATCACGTGATTTTAAGACATTTGTGTCGTTTGCTACCAGAAGAAAGTGACAAACTTGGTTGCCACGCTGGTGTTATTCAAGTTACACTTAGCCTAACACATGACAATAGTTAGGTAGTTGATTGGAGGATATCGATTTTTCGCGTTGCGGACCCTAACTATGAGCTATGGGGAAATTCTAGAACACAAGTTATATTCATTTGCATAACCTTATTCAGCATATAGCTGGATGAACGATGGACATACAGTTTGTAAAACTGTAGTTGGAGAAAATTTTAAAAATCAGACCTCCTAGGTTTGAATTTCAGAGCATTCAGTTTTGATAATGCTTAGCTTAAAAAGTGTATGATTTGCAATGCGTACAAAGATTGGTTAGCCTATCTGAGATAACCTGTTTGATGGTAAAGTGTATACCAAATCAAAATAAGGAGTAGCTAACATTGTTACGATTTGTAAAATTTGTAAATTGATGACATCAGAATTGCGACTATTCTATTAGAGTAGTGACTGCTCTATTAGAGTATCTCGATCTTTGCACAAAATTCAAATTTATTTGCCTCACTTTCTTTAAGGTGTACAGTTTAACTATAAATGTTAGGCACATTTATAAGCATTGTCTTCTATTTGCCAATTGGCTTTCTATACTTCTAAATGCAGTGTGAATGCATGATTCTAGTTTCTGGTATACATATGGTACTGTAGGTCCAAGGGGGGCCAGAGAAGGGCCAGGGGGGGCACAGCACCCCTTGGCCCCCCCTCAGATCCGCCTATGTGTAGGGGTATAGGTCTAAGGCCACTCCAAATAAATTCTCTGTTTCCCGTCCTGGACTCAAGTATTTGCATGCGGGCGGGCGGTCCATTTACATTATTTCATTATATGATTAACAGCTTTTCAAGCCATTAATTGCCTGGCACAACCATAAAAAGCTGCATAAAAGCATGCTTAACCTTTTCAAGTTGCAAAACTAGTGCAAACGTGAAGTTTGTGCCAACTCGATGACACTGTTTCAAGATTGCTTTTACTGAGCCTCTCAGTATGCAAGAATAACCGAAAAATAATGGAAGAATACGGAATAATGGGATATTTAGAGCTGACAGTATCTAGGTGCGGGCGGTGGACGGGAAACAGAGAATTTATTTGGAGTGGCCTAATCAAGAAAACACTGGAGTGACAGCAATTTTTTTTTTTGAAATTGACAATAACTTATTACAATTACAAACAACTACATAAACTACAGCTAGCTACAGGGGGAAAACTATGACTAGGGGAAAGGGGGATTGTCATCATCATCCGAGCCCTGAAGGGCCCAGTACCTCAAGGTCATCTTAGCATTGTTAGACCACAGTTGCACAGACACTTGTTTTAGCAAGTGTGTTGAATTATGGAAATGATTACTCAGCACAAGTACAAACTTCCAGCGAAGGCTAGATTACGAATACTTCAATCAATTACGGCATGCGAAACTCGATTTATTGCACAAAACCAAGCCTCTCGTAGCTAATATATATTTTTGCAAAAATATTGTGGAATATACTTGACAACTACTCTGAGTGCAGTTAAATAGATTGTTGATCAATTTCAGTAACATTATATATCAAAAATCAATTTCTGACTGTTCTATAAGAATTTCTGACTCAGTGCTCTAGTGGATAGTTTCCTTTTACATATTATAGCTATGTTGCATTGATGTAAATTGGCCTATATATTAATGTGGCATATTGCATGCTATAGTAAAATCATTGTGCCTTTTTCTGAAAAATATCTTCCTCATACTCAACAGGGTTAAAAGGTATAGTCTAGACATATAGCATCTGCATTTTCATTATGATAATTATGCAATGTACTATAATTTTGGTATGTATATGCTGAGCCCATACATTTATGCATGGGGCAGTATTAGCAATTAATAATTATATAGTAACTATCAAAAGCAGAAACCAAGGGTTTGCTCCAATTCCATAGGTGATGGTATGGAACAGTGGCTCTGCCAACTACTGTGAGGATAAGTAAATAAAATCAAAAGTTGAGATATACGCCTGAAAGTAATTTTCAAGCCAACAGTTTAATGTATGTACATTTTGTATATCCTATCTGTGTGGGCCACTCTTATACATTCCATGTAATTTTCCAAACTACTAAAATTCTACCTCAAAAATTTTGAAATCTGGACCCAGTGCTGGACAAATTTTCAACTATTTGAATTTTGTGAAAAGATCTTAATATAGTAATACAACAATGTCATCGCGATAATCACTCTAAATTCAATGACATGTGACTATACTGCTCTTATTAAATGTTTGATCTAATCCATTATAACTATGTAAATTTTCTAGTTCCAGTAAATCATCCGATTGGCATCTCATTATAACAATTAAAATCAAAATTTCTTCCAAATCACAAATAACTAAACTTCATTTTTAGAGATTTTGTGTGATGGAAGTAATGAATACTATGTTTTTAATGTCTTGCACAGGATATGATAATAGCTGCTAGACATGATTGAGACTGAATAAGTTGCAATTGGTACTTTAGTACAAAATTAGCTACAGGAAATATCATGGCTTTGTATGATAGTTTTCCATGCAGATGTGATTTCAAGGCATGTAAGAACTTGTCTGGGGAACATATACCATCTGACCTTGCATGCTACTGCATCTGAGTATCACATGAAAATAGATGATCAGATAATTATAAGCTCTGATTTAACTATCAAAAAGGTGTGCATGATTATAACTATGCTGCATGAGCTGCATAGCTATAGCTATATAGATCTGCCCATGCACTCAAGGCCTCTGGGCTCCATTCTTGCTACAGAAATGATCATCTTACTGTGCTAACAGTGATTTATAATCATATCAAGTCAGCAATATTATGCTGAGTTCCGTAAAACTTTCAGTTTTAGTTTTACACAATAAATTGCGTTATAGGCTAACCGTAAAATTTACCGTCAGTAATTAAGCCATTGCTGTAAGTTTATACTAGCTCTGAGCAATCATTTCCACACTTCAGCACTTCTAAAGGTGCTTATGTGCACGAGACTGCAGTATTATAGTTGGATCGCGGAGGAATTTTTCACTAAATCGGGCGAGGCTGGTCTCAGCCAGATGGTCAACAAACTTCAATCCTCACCATATTCTGCACACAGGTACTTGACTTGGAGGTGATTATTGCAGTAGATGTTGCAGTATTTCCTGCAAGTCTGCTGTGCTCCAGATCACGAAACGTCTTTTTTTTCGCCGGTCGGCGATGTTCGCGATGCCACCACCAAATATTAATTAATTATATTAAACAACCTATACTCCATAGTAAGAGTAGACAACCTCTCAAAGCTTGAGAGAGAGTTTTGGCCCAAAAGAATAATATTGTAATTTACGACGGCGAAAAATCTTTTCTTTTTTTTCCTACCAAACTTTAAAAAAAATATATATACAGTTACAATACAAATTACTCTACAACTAAACTACAAACACAATTAATTACAACAGGGGTTTGGGGAAAGGAAAATCAGAGTCCTCACACTGCAAAGCCCAGTACCGTAAAATCATACGGACATTGTTCGTCCATAAAAAAACTGAAAGTTGTTGTAACAAATGTTTACGGGCCTGTTTGGTTGATGCACCACTTCTGGCTGTGGTGAAAAATCCATCGAATTCAAGGCATTTCGTGTTATTTTTACTAGAAGAGATGGATGAAATTTGCTGCCACTCTAGTGTTATCTTGATTAAACCTACCCCTACACATGACTATAGTTTGTAAGTCGATTCGAAGATATCGATTTTTCGGTTTGAGGACCCTACCTTTGATGTCGGCAATCTCGATCACGGAACAATCGGCATGGATTTGCTTTACTGCTTGTGTGGTAGTTTAATACTAGTGACACGATGAGTTCAACTCTAGAGTTTCAGAGGGATAGCCTAAGTGACGGGTGAGTTACAGGACGGCCGAATTTGACAACGTTCGTTCCTGTAAAATCCTCACATGTAGTGGTCGTGTCATTTATTGTCTGCGACGCGCGTTTCTGCTTTACTGGCCGCGCGACTCGTTACCGTGAGTCTTGATCACGTGTAGTGGTCGTGTCGTTTATTGTCTGCGGCGCGCGTTTCTGCTTTATTGGCCGCGTGACTCACTACCGTGAGTCTTGATATTGGTGTTATTTTTTTGTGAATAATCTTTAGATAATTCTGCAAGCATTCCAACCAAATTTTGAATCAAGATTTCCTTTAAATTCGCTTTATGTGTATATACCAAATTTCTAGGCAATTAATTGACTGTTCAGCACAACGCATTACTTTTGTAATGCGTTACATAATATTATTACTTAATGCAGTAACGAAGTAATACGTATAACACGCTACATTTCTTATGCTAGTAATATCTAACTGATAGTTATTTTATATATGTGTAATATGTTACTAAAGTAGCACATCACTACTCGTTACTTACTATAATATTATTAGCGTGTTACTGTAATTATTGGCTAATGACTAACGCGTTACTTAACTAGAACTAGCACGTTACTATAATATTAATTATTACCTAACAAAATTACTATATATATATATATATATTAATACTTTACAGAACTGTACAGATCAATAAACAAAATTAAATAATATTTAAGAGCTTAAACGATTAAATTACAGAACTGAAGGTCTACCATGCAGTGTCTTGCACTGATAGCCATAATTAATTACTTACAAATTACAATAAGCTATAGCTATATAACTACAAATAATAATTACAAGGGGTAGCAATAAAGAGTACAAGTTAAAGAATAAAATAGTTTGTAGGAGCTGTAATGTTTAAACATTTGGAACAGGGGCAACGGAAATAAAAAGTACATAGATTATTACTGTCAAAATTGTTAACGAAATGATTCCAAAAATAATTCTTGAGTTTGAATTTGATAGTTTGGAGGGTTTGGGATAGGTCAATTAGTGGTAAGCTGTTCCACAATCTGTGGTAAGCTAACGTGTTACGTACACCTGCAACTAGCACGTATAATATTATTTCTAACAAAGTACTAACGTGTTACATAACTAGCATGTTACTGTAATATTATTACCTAATGAAGTACCTTTGTATTATATTGTGTAATGTGTAATATAACATATTACTAGTCACTTTTAAATTAAACTGAAGTAATATATAACTGTAACGTGCTTCATCACAGTGGCAGCAATGAGTAATAAGTAATATATTACTTTTTAAAAGTAGAAGCCCAACAACAATGGATTTGTGAATTATAGCATGTTTTGTTTGCAAGTGTGTGAAAAATGAAGAAAACTAAGAAGAAAAGTGTGGAAATTAAGCCAATATTTGGAAGTCTCACAACTTGGGAATGCTTGAAGCGATTGTATGTGATCAACTGAAGGTGTAGGGAATTTTTGCAGTAAAATTGTCTCATTTTGTAAAAGCAGCATGGAGATATAATATGTACGTGTGAAATTGCATTATTGTTCTTCCTGTCAATATTATACACCAGTGTGATACGCCAGCTTCTTTTGCCTCACAACACACTACCATGTGTCTTCTGAGGATTCACAGAGCTCCAGAGATAGATAGCAGTCCCGACAGTAGAATAACAGTGGTAACCATTTAACAGCCTAGCTAACTGTTTGTGACATAAACACTTATTTTTGATTTTGGTGTCCTTGTTTTGCAAATTTGGTTAGATTTAGAAAGCAATTTAGTTGTGTAAAGAAGACCAGGTCTCAGTGCTGGTAGACTATACACTAGTATTTCAGCATTGAATGTGATACATATCAACTAGGAGAGCCCACAGTAAAATGATCCAATTATAAGGTCATCAAAGTGTCATTGTAAGCATGTGGTTCTGTCCTTATTAAGCAGATAAAATGACAACAGCTATTCATAACTCACCAATCCTCAGAAATCTGTGTCAGAATTTTACCTATATACTTATTTGTAAGGTAATTAGCCAATATTGAGCTGATTGTGTAACTGTGTGTACAGTCTCCATTGAACAGCAACTTGTGCACATAGCATATGTTAACAAACCTTTTTAGTGCCATGAAAAGTGTGACTACTGTATATCTACTATGTTTTATGATAACTTGTTGTGTTCTTCCATAGCTCACATAACAACAGGTACCATATGGGTGGGCACTAATACTGGTAATGTGGTTGCTATGGGTATACAGGTGAAACCATCTACTAGGGAGCATCCAAGAACAATAGAGCTTTGTCCTAATGGCAATGTAACTAGTAGTAGTAGTAGTAGTAGTAGTAGTAGTAGTAGTAGTAGTAGTAGTAGTAGTAGTAGTGTGTGTGTGTGTGTGTGTGTGTGTGTGTGTGTGTGTGTGTGTGTGTGTGTGTGTGTGCGTGCATATAGTAATTATTGTGTGTAACCATGCAGTCTCTGCTTGGCAGTTACATCCGTACATATTATTGTGTATATAATAAAGCTTTTCATTCAGCAAGTGTTCTTACTATTTCAAGCTGTGAACAGCGGAGCCACTCTATAAAATTCTGTAATACTCATGTAACTGTTACCAGTATGTACAGTAAGCTCCAGCAAACATGTGCATATGGCCATAAAGTCAGCCTTTGTCTTATGGCCCTCTGTGACACTAGTTAATAGTTACATACTGTGCATGCAGAATAATAAATGGTATAATTATTGTTTTCTCTCATCCATGTAATAATTTTTTTAGCTTTGAAAGTCGTGAATAACTCCTTTGTTCTTTATCCGATGTATATAAAATATGGATTGTAATTGCACAGTTTAATCTTGGTGTGTTGTGTCATTATCAAATAAGTAAAATAGCTTGAGTTGTTCCCACCAATGTATTCTGTAAATGCATCAGGTATCATCTATTATGTACATACCACATACTTGAGATAATATATTTGCATACATACCTTCATCTATTCATTTTTAACGTCAAATGGACAACAAGCTCTTGTATGTATTTCTGATATTAGATGCTTAAACTACATACATATCAATTGACTGCATGTCTTGCATGTGGTACAGAACTATGTATGTATAATATACTTTGTCATCTAGTACAGTGGATGGCCTTCTTAGATTGTTTGTTCCCTAAACTACACTTATTGGGAACTCATGAATACATTGATCACGATGGACACTATTTATCAAACTTCTTGTGTGCTGACAGCTATAGCTTGTGGTGGAGATCAGATTTTGCAACATCTGGTGGATCCAAAGCTAATGTGGTACACACAAATCCCACTGCTAAGACTTTGTGATTGTATGAGTCCACAACAAATGTGAGGTTATTAAATATGGTTAGACAGTGTGGTCGGTGCAGCTGTCCAAAAGTTGAAGTATATTTCATCACATAGTCTCCAGTGATTGTAAAGATATACACACATCTGTGACCCATGTCTGCGACAGCTATTTGATTATCAACACACACATCATGGGGTTTGCCAAGCACACCTTTACCAATGGCTTGATGGAATGTTCCATCTATTTGGAACACTGCTATGCATCCATTATGGCTGTCAGCAAAATGCAAAAATCCTCCAAGGACACTAATTCCTATGGGACATTTTAGTTAGTTGTCACCACTCTCTTCGTGAATCAGAAAGTTACTATTGTGGTCATACTTCAATACTGCACGATTCTTTATGTCAATCACATACAAACTCCCTCCTGCACCAATTGCAACAGCTGCAGGTCTTGTACTTAGATGTCTGAAGCTTATGCCTTTAATCATCTCGTGTTCAGCATTGAATATGTGAAGGTGACTTTTAGAGAAATTTACTACAGCACATTTGCCGTCCTATGACATATAATCCCAGAAGTTTTAATAGAACTTTTAGGCCACTAAAACGTTATTGTTATCATGATCAAGGCAATAAAGTGTCCCAGAGAATTGGTCATAATTGTGACCGGAATTGCGAAGAGGGGTCTTCTACACACATCCAATTTACAAACTTTGAAATTTCATAACGTGGAATTGGAAAGATATTGAATGAAAATTTGGTCAGTAGTGCGCACCAACATAGGTTAATTGATGGAGAAAATTGCAGGTTTGTATCTCTCTTGAACATTAAGTTATGGTCTTCCAAGTTCATAGAATTGGATGTGTGTGGAAGACCCCTTTTCGCAAATCCAATAGTGTTTATAGTGTTGAGCATTTCATGCCGGGCTGAGATGCACTGATAAGCTAATTATACTGTTGACTTGTCATGGCTGGTTTTTTCATCTTCTACCTCATCTGTTCCCTTAGCTCTTGGTGATGTTGAAAGTGACTCACATGTAAGTGTGTGTTATAATCATCGTCCAACAAACTGTTTTCACACTGCTCACTTATATTACCCACCACCCACTCTGCTGCGTATCAAAAACTATAGGAGTATAGCACCATAATATTCATACTATATAACACTATTCATATTAGCTCACCCAGTAAAAATCTGATAACTTTAGCAGTGATAAATTAGTTATGAACTAACAATAATATATGTATATATTATACAGTACTATAGTATTGTACAGTAGGAACCACAAAGGAGTAGGTGTGGCCGACAAAATAGCATCACCCAAAAACCAGCTTCAATTTTCCCTGACGACGATGAGGCAGTATTGTTAGGCAAAACTAAGACCAAACAAGCTTTCAGATCTACCCAAAATGCTTTTAACAAGTTGCTACGGAATTTTTAAAAAAATGGAATTTTCTACTGACTGACTGACTGATTCCTTCAGACAAGCGTAACTCGACAACGGCTAAGGCTATGGACTTGATTTTTTCACTGTTTGAGATTGCTTCGGCCCAAGAGGTGCCTTTTGGCATATACCGCAGTACATACAATGCATTCTTCATGGCTTACCCCAGTGTCCTCCTTTGTGTCCCATTTATCTTAGCTGACAATGAAAAGTATCAATTTGACAGTAGCACATGATGGCTTCCCTTCGTAATGGAAATTGTTTGTATTTTTCATAGTGGCTACTTTGATTGCAGAGATGCTTTTCGAACAGTTCTTGATTCATACTGCTGTGTAATGGGTTGAACATAGCCGACAACGAAGCGTAATGGATACGTCGCTTTTCAGACAATAATGGGGCACTTTGCACAATTTCTTTCTTTCTTTCGGTATGCGTGGATTGCAGAGGTCCGTCTTGATTCAAGTAATGCTATTGAGACATGGTGTGATTGTGAAGCTGTATAAAATAGCTGTGTATAAGTTATCACAAAATAGACTAGCTGTCAAATATTATACAGTAGAATAAATTACCCATGACAACTGTGCACAGTATGGAAAGTTTTAAAGCACATGGTGTGTGTGTGTGTTTGTGTGTGTGTGTGTGTGTGTGTGTGTGTGTGTGTGTGTGTGTGTGTGTGTGTGTGTGTGTGTGTGTGTGTGTGTGTGTGTGCATTTGCTTGTGTATATAAATTAATTTTGTTGTGCTTTGCTGGACAGTTTGTGTACTAAGTGCTATCAAGCGATTTCCAAGTAAATGTTTATTAGATTGTATTTGGATAGCCATGTTATGGTCTACCAACTACATAGATGCTGGTATACCTTTGAAGTTATCCAAGCATGCATTAATAGTGTGCATCTAATTAGCTGGTTTATGCAACAGAAGCCATCAGTGTATTCTATTGAGCATTTACTGGCTATTGATGTATATAGGTCATACTCTGGTTTAGATTTTGGGAATGCTGATGTCATATACATTAAAATAGACACCCAGTCTTAGCAATTGCAACATTCATTCCTAAAGCTACAGTGGTGTAAACACAGTGGTGTAATTCACACAATGTTTTTAAAGAAGATATACTTGTGCCATTTTTATGGAATGCCATCCCATAGATTTTACCATCAATATATTGGGCACATTGAAGATTTGATTCTTATACTGTCAATGGAATTATATGTTCCTTATTGTACTTGACCATTCCTTGCAAGGCTATAACATGCTAACCAACTTTTTTATTACCACTTGTGCTTGGTATTGATCTTTTGCAATCATTTTCTTTGGCAAGATTCTGTCAAATATTATAGTATTGTAGGAGAAGTAATACGTGTCTGGGAAATTTTTCCCTGAATAATAAGGCATTTAATAAGGTTTTATGTGTTGAGTACACATACACACATTATGTTTGAAGTGAAGCAGTTGTCATCAACAAGACACTTGATTGCAGCAATAGTGCAACACAGCAACAACTCTAAAACTTATACAGTAAAATGACTTATAAATTGTGTAGTGTAAAATCAGTACAACTACTACCATTGAGCATACAGTTTGGTATGAGCATGGAAATTGTAAAGATGTTTTGTCCTTAGCCGAAGTACCTCCTTGTTGTCACCACCATCTTGCTGTGCTGGTGTCATTGCCTCTTATATAATAATTACCAGGAAATGTTGAATGATGGTGCCACAGTCCTATATGCTATTCATTAATGTTTATATATCTGAAAAGAGATCTGTTTTTGTATGACCAAAATATTGGTGAATCTGCTGCACAGATGGGAAAACCTTTTTGCTGAGTGGCTCTGTTACACCATTCATAGTACAGTGATGTTTATGTAATAGTTATCCCACGGCTGCAAGGGATTTTGCTGATATATAATACCTGAAGCACAAGGGCTGCAAACCCGAGGGTATCAACAAAATCCAATGCAGTCATGGTATATCACTCTAGGTACACTCACCTGATAGGTGAAAGAACCACAGAGCACTTACCCTGTTTCTTTTATACATCTGATTCAGTATCTCATGATCAGTAGTGGTTTTAATAGTGTGGGGCTAATAGCTGTTGGTATACTGTACGTCATACTTTACAAAAAAATTGTATTGTGGGATCCCTAGTTTTAGGACTTTGTATTACATTAACCAACTAACTTCACTATTGGAAAATTAGTTAAGTAGTTAGGACTGTAAGTTACTCACCTATTTCAATCTAGTTGTTTTCTTTGTGTTGTTCTGTGGTCTGCTCAATGGCTGACATGTGGTGGGTAGAAATACACATCCATGCATTACCCAAATGATTATTTTACTGATTCATCCGTGACTCGTCATTTAGAATTAGTCGAAAGTTGCAACTACACTGACTCAGAACCTATCCTAAACCGAAACCCACAATTAAACACTCTGTATCACTCACTATAGCGAGTTAAAGCGTATTGTATCTTTGAATTGGTTGGGCATCATAGCCATAAGCAAACTGCATTCCCATAAGATATTGCCCAGGCAATATCAAGATATTTCCTGGGCAATATGTAAAACCCTGAGCAGCGCCTTTGAATGCTCACACTAAAGTGGTGTATAAAGATAATATGTTGTGTTACTTGAGTTGTAGTACAATTGATAGCACCTAGCATATGTATTTCTGAAGTTCCATCTAATTTCATTGATTGCATCAAGCATATACAATAATATCAGTGTAATGTGATAGCTTGCTAGTTGATTATAAGAAATATATAATATTTGGAGCACAATAGTCTACGTATTTCACTAAACGTGTACTTGTCTAAAAGTTTGTTTGTTAACTGTGTTGTCTGTGCATGACCAAACAAACAATAGCACCATGTAACTTCTTGCTAGACAGTGTGGGGCTCGTTGAGGCTAGCCCCAATAACTGATAGTGTCAAGAATACCTCAGCAATAAGGCATGGGTGTTGTTGGTTGTACATGTGTACAAAACTATATACTACTACTTTACCTCTATCTTGTGGAAGTGTCTCTGTTCTGTGTAGTATTCGTTTTGCAGGGTGGTCCCATTGTGGTCAATGATTACAATAAATATAATCCATTCACCTATGGGCATGTAGCTACATAGTCCTGTCTTTACTACACAGATTAAATGCATTTTGTGCAACAGCTGTTCATAACTCATTAATTCTCAGAAATATGTGTAGCTATTGCACAGAACTTTCCCTACTGCATGCATTTGTAAGGTTCTATACAAATCATGCTGATTTCTTAAATACATTTTAATCTATATTATGTAACTGTGTGTAATAAATTCATAAAATAACAACTTGTACATATACTTTACAAAACTCTTTCATATCAATGCTATGAAAGTGAAATTACTGTATAATGAATAAGATATACACCTGTATCTAAAATGTTCTTATGATGTGTTAACTTGTAATTGTGTTCTTTCATAGCTCACATGACAACAGGTGTCATATTGGTGGGAACTAATACTGGTAATGTGGTTGCTATGTGTATACAAGTGAAACTGGCTACTAAGGAATATCTAAGAACAATAGAGCTGTGTCCTAATGGTAATGTTGTTGTGTGTTTGTGTGTCTGTGTGTGTGTCTGTATGTGCATGTTTAGAAATGTTATCTTTAAACTTGCTGTTGTGTATTAACTAATCCCAGCCATTCTAAGTAATATGGTACTACGTTACAAAAGGAAGGGGCACTGAAATGCTATGTCATTGTATTTGTGATGTGTATATGTGAAACTTCCGTCTTGAAGTTGCAGTAGAAGTGATTATAAGGACCTTGTTGTCAACTGAAGCCATGCCATCAATGTACATAGTCTATTCACCACATACTAGGTAGTAATACCCAGTACACATGTTCATATTCCCATGAAACCAGCATTCATCTTATGACCCTAAATTTCACTAGTTAACAGGTATAGTACATGTGTAGCCAATTACAGATAAGAAGTGGTATCCTCTTATCCAAATGTGTTAGTGTTGTATCATCATCAAATAAGTTAGTCATGCCCACCAGTATACTTTTTGTATACAAGAATCAGATATTGTTTATTACGTACATTTGTGCACGTATCACATGGTAGAGATACTGTACATTCATACATACTTGTATAACAAGCTTTTCTCATACATTTACTTGTACATATTCTGACATAACAGCATAAATGCTTGACCTACGTACATATCTTTTGACTAATACATGTATTCAATAATGTCTTGCATCGATGTGTTTATGTATATTATAATTCAGCTACAATACTGTATATATTACATGTAAGTGAAAAGCCTATTTGTCTGTAGATGATACATACACCTGTATAGACAGTGCAACAGCAGTAAAGTGAATATGGTTAGGGAGCACATCAGACGATCTTAGATTTTTCGTTCCCTAAACTCACTTATTGGGAACTCATGAATACATCGGTCATGATGGTCACTGATTATCAAGGTTCCTTGTGGACTGACAGCTACAGCTTGTGGTGGAGATCGGATTTTGCAACATCTGGCGGATCCAAAGCTAAAGCGGTATGCACAAACACCACTAGCATTGAATGCAAGGACTTTGTGATTGTACGAGTCCACAACAAATATGAAGCTATTAAACATCGTTAGACAATGTGGTCGGTAAAGCTTTCCAGAGTAATGTCTTGTTGAACTGTATTTCATCAAATAGTCTCCAGTGATTGTAAAGATATACACACATTTGTGACCCATGTCTGCCACAGCTATTTGATTATCTACACACACATCGTGGGGTTTTCCCAGCACACCTTTACCAATGGCTCGATGAAATTTCCCATCTGTTTGAAACACTGCTATGCATCCATTATGGCTGTCAGCAATATACACAAATCCTCTATGGACACTGATTCCTATGGGACATTTTAGTTTGCCATCACCACTCTCTTTGCCACCAAAATGAAACAGAAAGTTACCGTAGTGGTCATATGTCAATATCACACCATTCTTTATGTCAGTCACATACAAATTCCCTCCAACATCAAATGCAACAGCTGCAGGTCTTGCACATTTTCCCCTGACATCTATGTCATTTATTATGTTGTGTTCAGCATTTAATATGTAAACATGACTTTTGGAGAAATTTACTACAGCACAGTTTCCATTACTATGACAAGCAATCCCAGAAATGTTACCATAAATTTTAGGCCACTCAAACATTATGGTGCTTGCATTATCGTGATAAAAACAATAGGCTCCAGAGCATGGGTCATAAGAGTTTATAGTGTTGAGCATTTCTTTCCAGGCTGAGATACACTGATAAGCTATCTTATTATACACTGTTGACTTGTCATAGTCATTTTCTTTGTCTTCTACCTCATTACTGATAATTGTGTTATATTCTTTACCTGCTAAAACCACTACCCCATTCTTCTGCATATCAAAAACTGTAGGAGTGTAGCCACCAATAATATTCATACTATATTAACAGTATTCATTCATATTAGCTCACCGAGTAGCAGTGATGAAATCCTCAGTAAAATCTTATAACTCCTGTAGTGATATATCCTTTATGAGCTAACAATACTATAGTATTTAGTTTATATATAGAGAGATGAAGACTTCCAAATGTTGTTGTTTATATTATATATAGTTATATACATTGTTCAGACTTGTTGTCTTCTACTGCTATTGAGAGCTTTAGGCTGGGTAATGTGTGTAAAGTACCTGTGGAACTGCATGATGACAGAATGGACTGTCAAATATTATACAGTAGAATAAACCACCTATGACAATATAATGTGCTCAATAGGTAAGGCTTAAATTAGTACCTGGAGTGTGAGTGTGTGTGTGATATCCGTGTACACAAGTGCGCGCGCGTGCACACACACACACACACACTTGACTTGAACATGAATGAAGACCGCCATCTCGTGGTAATATATGTAGCAAACAGAATTAAATATCAGTGCCACAACCTTGCACATACCTGTGCCTCAACAAATCCTGGCAATGTCTAAATATTCAATGACAATTAGAACACATGTAAACACTATTGCTGCTCCCTGCTGTGTGTCTAGATCTGATACTATCACACCTGTGTCTAGCCATATCTTGAGCCATTCTAAAGCACCTTTACATATATCACAAAACAATCTCTGTAGATTTAGTTGTTAACAAAGGGGATTCTATACATGATTTCCTTCACTCGTCTCGTTTTTGTGCTACCACATACTGGTCACCCTCATCAATACAAAATGTTTCTGATCCTACCTATTCCTAGTCCTATCTCACCAACAAAGCTTAGGTAACACACACACACAAACGCACACACACGCACACAGTGTGTGTGTGTGCACACATGTATTTTGCATGTGTGTGCATGCATTGGGCATGTAGAAATTTGATTTGCTAGATAGACAGATGGAAAGGACACTTTGTGTAGCAATTAAGCACTATTTAGCTGTAAATGTTGACATGATTGTATTTGGATATGTTATGACACTGTGCACTCAGCATCTAATATATAGCTACATACTCAGGGTAATTTACTTATGAAATGCTGACTTTGTTGCACTCTGTGGAGTTGATTAAAATTATTTCTAGTGTGCACCTAATTGTCTGGTTTGTGTAACAGAAACCATGCATCAAAGTGTTCTACTAAACAAAGTTTCCACAAGCACTTAATTACTGGCTATTGATGTTCATCAATACAGAAACTCTATATGGAAGACTTGTTTAGATTTCTGGATGCTTATTTCATACACACTAAAATGGCACCCACAGATGCAGATTTAGCAACTGCAACATATTCTTCTCAAAGCCATAATGGTATAAACATAGAGGTATTAATTCACAACTAAGAAGCTATAGGATTAGTAGTGAAAATGTGGAGTCAGTGCATCACTACTTCAAAGGTTTGGTTCTTGTACTGTCAGATGTTCTGGAGTGTGGTTTAGTAGCTTGAGACTATCACTTCTTGCAAGGTTGAAACATTCCCATTTCTAGCTGTGCTGGGTATTAATCACTTGCTATCATTTACTTTGCTGGACTTTGTTTATTCAGAGTATCTTGAGGGCTATCTAATATTATAGTATTGTAGTAGGAGAAGCAACTGTGTACATGTTTCTTCCTTAAACATGATAAGCTTGTGTATATTAGTAAGGTGTTTTAAATGAAGAATTGCTGTCATCAACGAGTTGCAATATTGCAGCACATGGTTTGGTGCAACAATTACATTCAAAAACTTCTACAGTAAAATTACTTACTGTATGAATTGTATGGTGTAAGTTATAGTCAGTACAATTACTACCATGTATCCATCATACAGTACACTATGTATCAGTTTAGCATATAGGACAGAAATTATAAAGATGTTTTGTTCTTAGCCAAAGCACATATAATTCTACTGTGCTGGTGTTATTTCCCCTTGTATAATAATTACCTGGAAGTAATGTTGAACAGTCCTATATGCTATTTATTGATGTTGTTGAAAAGAGATCCCAGCCAAGCTGTTATTGTATGGCCAAAATATTGGTGAATCTGCTGCATAGATAGGAAAATCTTTTTACTGCATGAGTGACTCTGTTATACAGCATTCATACATCCCACAGTGCAATGTTAATAATCAAAATAATTATGTTATGCTGGTTGAGTCTAGTACCAGGTGCAGTGGCACTAATGAATGGGCTCCTGCAAGTACAAATCCACCATACATACATGTGTGTGTTTGTGTACATCATAAGTACGTGCGTATCAAATAAAGTGACAATTGTTTAACTGTATTAGGTCATTGTAGTTGTATAGTATACACTATAGTTGGATATTGTGATATAGAGGTCTGTAATAATGATATAAACATATGACCGTAACTGTTGTGTGTTGGGTGTTTAATGCAATGAATAATTTCTGTGGGATATTAAGTGTATAATAATTTTACGCTATAATAAGACCTATATTGTATAGGATGGGTTTTCCTTAGGGTACTCCAAGTCTCTTATGTACATACAGGTAACATTGCAGTATATGATAATAACAATAATATTGTTCAAGCATTGATACGAATGTGTATAGGTATACTACGTCCTTTCTATGTGTACAGTATGGCAATTTTTTTTTTGGGAAGACTGCATCAGTAGAAACCTACTGCTTTTCAGCAGTGCCCATACATAACAGACAATATATATAATTACATACACGTTAACATACGCGCAAGTAAAATATGGTTGGCTTAATTCTAATTCTGTAGCCCTACTATAGTATATAAAGTATATTTACTTAGAGTATAGTTTTTATGCACACACATCCCTCCATTGTCATGTGTCTCCTCCACAGGGATAGCTCACAAGATACACCACCCCACCATCACAACATTATGCGTGTGAATCTTCAGTCTGCTACTGGTCCCCCTGATGTGACTGATGATAGTACTGGTATACCTGTGTATGTGATTTGTACTGTATTCATCTGTACACAAGCCTGCATGTTTAATTCCAATAAATCATTTTACACCCAGTGTTTAAAAAAGTCTGCAATCAAACCAGGTACTATGGAAATTATGAGTAAATGCGTGCTCCAACTATTAATTACTGGGAAGTGAACAGCCATTCCACTTTGTTTTGAGCTATTTTCTACCCATTATAAAGTGTTACAAGTAACAGTTTGAGAAGCCTGGTCTCTTTAGAATTATGAATGATTTTAGCTTTACTGAAGCCACCAAAGCTACTGTGCATTACAACACTTATGTAGTAGTGGAGACAGCGGAAATGGGACACAAAGCAGTAGGTCTATGATGCATACACATACACTATGGTTGGTAAAGCTTGGGCTGAAGCAATGTCAAACAGTGAAGAAATCAAACCTGTAGCATTAAGTTATGCTTGGCTGAAGGCATCGTTAGGTAGTCAATTCAATTTTGTAATTCCATAGAAATTTGTTGGGGTCACTATGGAAGGCATTATTTTGGCTTTGCTTCTAACAAATACTGTCAAGCTGTTGCGAAGGAAAAGTGAAACTGGTTTTTTTGTAGTATTTTTGGACAAGAAAACCCAGGTTTTGGTATCTAAGTGGGTATGTCTCTCCCCAGTGACTTACATATATGTATTTAGTATATGACACATATTTGTCTTGGGTTCCCTTCTTTGTTGGCATGGTAATCATCATCAAGGTTTCTGTTAGTATGCTGCATGTCTAGTCACTCTGGTGAGAATATTATAACTAGTTTCCTTGTGTACAAATGTACCAGTCCCAGGGGCGTAGCTAGCCAGATGGTGGTGGGGGGGCAGGCATCCCCCACAAAACACTCGACATTGTTCATAATTGCACAAAAGGCTAATGACCAAATGACGGGCTAGCCAACATACGGTGTTGTATTATTACAGCTTATGTAACTAGCTACATAACTACTTCATTACTGATTGCTACCAGTTATCACTTATCAATGTAAATATTTTCGTCGAGCATCATCGCACGTGCCACAACTGTACTCCAACTTGACAGTAAGCAACTTGCGACGCTATAAGCGACTTGCTTCTCTTCTGGCCACAAAGTGGGGAGATGATTGTTCTGTGGTTCTGGGTTGGCTGCGTTGTTGCCTGAGCTTTTCATTGTTGCGCTCGGCAATTCAGTGTATTCGTGCGGCACGGTCTTCCATTGGTGTTTACACCAGGACTCCACAGTCAGTGGACTTAGTGACTGTGGAATCCCATTTGTCTGCTTAATTTTGTTCAGTTGTCCAGCACTTGCAATCTGTGCTGGGGGTGGTAGGAAAGGGCAGTCCATCAAGCCCGGGTTTAAAAAAAACAAAAAAACTGTACTCCAACAAATTCATCCACAATCCAGTAGAACTATGTTGTGAATATTTTAGTACAAATACAATGTGTCACAGTTACTTATGTCAGCCACAGTCTGTGTTGCAGTCATAGCACACTGGCATAGTATGATGAGCTCACTCACTTCAGCCGGCGAAATTCAAACGCCATGTATTGGCACGAAATCCCAACTCTATACCTTTCCTGTTAGCAGAATTTGTAAGCTTGTGACGGATCATCTGACTGACTGACAAAGTGAAAAAAATTAGACTGGCATGCCACTATACTGTACGAAGATCCAGTGTGATTAACTCGGGAAAATAAAGTTGGTCCATTTAACACATTATCACCTCGTAGGTTTGTAGCATCATTGCATATCACTTGTCACTTCTGAGTTGCGACTCTTGCGAAGTCACTTTGAGTGGGTCATCTGTCTTAGATTCAAAAAATGCACTATCACCTGAGTAGTGTAGGCTAAATATAGAATTGTGTCTAATATTTTCGTTCGGTGAAAGCATAGTCTACGCGGGGGAACCCCTGGGAATTCGGGAATACCTTATCGTTTTATTAATTGCTTGTAACATGCAAGAAATCATCGTATTATTATCACCATTCACAAACGAGTTGAATGTTGTGTGCACTCACGTAGTAGTCTAGTGCACAAACAGTAATTTGGGATGCGTGTCAGTTACTGGAAAGCTTGTGATGGCAGTTTAAAAAAACATCACTTAGTGACGGGGGGGAAAATGCCTCCCCTTGCCCCCCCTTGGCTACGCCACTGAGGTCCAGTGCGCATGTTTTTCCAAACTATTCCTTGTATGGTACTGTAGGTACATTACTGTACATTGTCTACTCTCAGTCTTGTGGTGGTGGTGTATTCTCAGGTGGACACATTTCCTGATATCAGTCAATTGACAATAGTTGAGCTAGTTGTCACAGTAAAAACTAAAACTTGCTATACGTTTAAAAGGTAACTGTGTGTGTGTGTGTGCACATATATGCTACAAATACTGCACTCTATTTGTAGGCTATCTCAGTTTGATATGTATCATATTCATCGCTGAGATATTAGTGTATATTGGTAGTACTGAGACCTGTTGGTGTGGTCCCCTTCGCACCACTAAAATTAATGTGACTAGATTTGGAAAAAGGTAACGTTTTGCACAAAAATAAGAAGTGTTTATGTCAATCACAAACAGTTAGTGGACTCCACTTTACAGTATCAGTAGGCTGAATCATTTACCATAATAATTCTCTCAGTGGATAGATGGCCTCCTGTGTCCTTAAACTCGGCCTGGCAGCTTCATTCGTCTCTTGCCTTCATTTCTTGCTCCTGGAAGTTTCTCACCCATCCCCCACCCCCACTTACCACCCCTATTACTACCATCTGAGATAATATGCCGGATCAAAAAAATAAAACCTTAAAAAGCAACTAAATTTCTTGTGGTCTCCACTAATACAATAAATACATTTCTATTGACTTGCTTCCAAGTAATGTAAAAATCTGAAATTTTCTTCATCCACTAACCTATAACCTATCTTATTGTAATTGAATTGTCAAATTTGGATGTGCAAGAAAGACCTCTTTTCACAAATCCAGTCACAATTTTTAATGCTAATATTTTGGTGTAGTTTTTGTGCATAGTTGTGATAATAAACTAGTTGTTGTAGAAATCAGTGACAATGGTGATTTCCACAATTAAGTAATTTACATCATATACAGTAGTTATGGTATACAAAGGACAGCCACAAAAACTTGCATTTACAGCACCATAGTGTAGGCATATGTAGTTAGCTTCATAACAAACTTTTGTAGATACATTTGGAGGATTGTATGTGTTCCGTTCAGTGATTGTTCTATTAGAGCATTTTGATCTAAAACATTGTTTGGTTTGAAGATGAGGAGTGTGGGAATGTGTCTGTCTCTGGATACACCACTAGTGCTGTATCTCTCACACTAACTAACTTACAAAGCTGAAACTTTACTAGCCTATTCCTCAGTCCTATATATAGACAAGAGAGCAGTAAATGGGAGAGAGTGTCTCAATGGTGATAGACGTAAAAATTGTAGAGACTTCATCAGTAATTTTTAGTTGATACACCCTGTATTTGTAAATTATGAAGTATCAGTAGAGACAATGAAGGTAAGAGCATGGCCCGCAATAAAATATCACCTGACTTGATATTTCCTCACAACGACATGACAGTATTGGTTGAGTAAAATCAAGCCCAAAAGCACCTTCAGATCAACTTGAAACATTTTTGTTAGGTTGCTACAGAATTTTATTATTTTTATTTGACAGAATTTTCTGTTGTGCTCAGTCAAGCATAGCAGAAAACTGGGTAGAGCTACAGCCTTACTTCTTTCACGAAAAATGTTTCAAATTCACTTAAGAAGAAACCTTTGGCATATTGATATGCATGTACTATTGTGTTGCCTTTTATCCTTCTGTACCAGTGAAAATAGTAGGGCTTCCATCCATGTGTGTGGCAAAATTATAATTCTAGTATTGCATAATGTGTACACCCGTGGACACATGTTGTAGGCTTTGCATGATGAGTGAGGTGTCTATTATCATCAGAGACAAGTGTTTTGTTTTGCAATGTTTCACTGTTAAATTGTACCATTTAAGCCTTTAGAAATGCAACTGAAGCCTTTAACAGTTACTTTAGAAGATAGAGATGATAGAAGAACTTATCACAGAAAGATATAGCAGTTTTAAGTGATATTTGAAGTATTATTGCTGTAGAAGTAAGTGTTTTGTCTTGTAATAAGTGTTTCTTTTACTGATAAACTGATTTTAGTTTTATTGAAAAGAACATTTGTCAGCAGTTAGACTCAGTCAGGTGTCTGTCAAATGGGGGTTCCAACCCTTTGAGCCCTGCAGATCCACACCTGCACTAGCTGCTTCTCTTGTTCACTTCATCATTATCCAGACTGGTAGCATACTTTCCTTCATGACTTTCTTTCACATGAAGTGTCAAGCAAACCACATATAGCTATAGCTAAGTGCTAATTACCATTTAAACTAAGCAAGATAATTTGAGGAACTTCTAAGTGAATACAGTTTATATAGCAATAATACTTATGTGGTGTATTACACATTTAGCTAATCGGCAAGTATTTGCTGACTACTTGCATATACCCGTATAATACAGTGCTGTCATTAATTATACCCGGTTTTGTGAAAAGAGGTCTTTCCACGTACACAACCAATTTACCAACTTTAATGATTCATAGCTTCAGACATTTAATGACATCAAATCTGGTCAATAGTTAGCACCAAAATTGCTAAATGGATGAAAAAATAATTAGTTCTATATACAACTCCTATATTATATGGATGAGTGTTAATGACCTGTTTACAAAATCCAATTAGATTAATTTGCACTACTATACAGTGTGTTTAGTGGTCATGGATGTGTAGAAAAAGTTCACAAATAAGTATAAGAAAATTAGGAATTTTAAACTAGAGGTTCGCACAGTAGGGGTGACCGGATCCTATACCTTTTGGGCACAAGCAAACTTTGGAAAACTCAAATGAAAATTTCAACAAATTTTTTTTTAATTAAGTTTTTTGCACATTCGGATAAAGCAACTATTAAACCTTCTTGCTGTGAAGTTTCATACCCATAGCTTCTTTTTCCTAGGAGATATGGATGATTGTATCAGACCATGTAGTAATTTCACATGCATGGGACAACAATTAACTTACAAATTGGGTGATTTGTTCTGGTACTGGAATGGCTAAAACTTAGTCTTAGACAATGATACATGGCATTTAATTGCAGAAAAGTACCAAAAATACCTCATTAAACTATCAGAAATGTCTTTTGAAGTATTTTAGATGGTAAGAATGGAATTATTGGTAAACAAAGTGATTTGTCACCATTTGTCACCCTCAGTCACTCACAGAATTCAATACATTACCATAAAATTGGGGACCACCTAGTATAGGCTAACTAGCCTTTTGTGGAACCCGTCTTTGGAAAATTTGATAATAAATAAATTAATTAATTAATTAAAGTTAGTTTGTAATGTACAGGACAGAAAATTGGCTATATATCAGAAATGCTTAAAGAAATTAAGCTGAAATTTTAACACAAGATAGATGAGCACCCAGTACCTCATTTAAGCTATAAAACAGGTTTGCCTCTTATTGTTTTACACATTACACACTACTACAATCCAGCTCATTTTTGTACTTTTTATCTTGTCCCTACTCTAGTTTGAAATTCCTAATTTTTCTTATACTTGTTGTGATCAAATCATTGTTGTAGGGTGGGGGAGTTCTCTGACATGTCTTTATTGGTATTGTTCTTTGTCTGTCTTCTGGGGATTCTTCCATTGTCTTCTACACTGTAGTGTCGTCTCTTCTCCTTCTTCTGGCATTACTTAGTCCTACTGCTGTCTTCTACACTGTAATGATTCAAGGCATATTATATTGGAGCATCAGTAATCCCCAGCATGAGGCAAAAATAATTCATATCGTAATTTATTGTGTGATGGTTGATAGCACCTAGCATATGTATATCTAAAGTGTCCATCTAATTTCATTGATAGCAGCAAGCATATAATACTGGACCATCAGTGTAATTTCATTTTGCTAGCTGATTGTAAGAAGTTTGTAATATTTGGAGCATAGTAATCTACCACTAAACATGTAAAATTTGTAAGTTATCTATGATTGTCTGTGCATGACCAAACAAACAATAGCACCATGTAACTTTTTGCTGGTGTGAACTTGTGGAGGCTAGCCCCAATAACTGATTACGTCAAAAAACACTTTTGAGCAATAAAGCATAGGTCCGGTGTTGATGGTTGTACACATGTACAAAGCTATATACTACTACTACTACTTTACCTCTATCTTATTGAAGTGTCTCTGCTCTGTGAATAACCCTTTTGCAGGGTGGTCCCATTGTGGTCAGTGTTTACAATAAATATAATCCATTCACCTATGGGCATGTAGCTACATAGTCCTGTCTTTACTACACAGATTAAATACATTTTGAGCACAGCTATTTATAACTCATTAATTCTGCAGAAATCTAATAGAACTTTCCATACAGGCATTGTAAAGTTCTATATAGATCATGCTGATTCTTTTAATGCATTAGCCAATATTGGAGATGATTATGTAACTGTTTCATTAAATGTATATTGAACAGCAACTTGTAAACATACTTCACAAAACTCTTTTAAATTAGTACACATGAATAGTGAAACTATTACATATGTATGATATATCTGACATGTTCTTATGATATGATAACTTGTGTTCTTCCATAGCTCACATGACAAGAGGCACCATGTGGGTCGGGCCTAATACTGGTAATGTGGTTGCTATGGGAAACAATCTACATCCAAGAACAATAGAGCTGTGTCCTAATGGTATGTGTGTGTATATCTCTGTGAGTCTGTGTGTGCATGTTACGACATGTCAAACTTGCTGTTGTGTATTAATTTAATTCCAGCCTATGGGTCACCATCCCAATTTATGTAGTGCTACATTACAAAGGGAAGAGGACAATGAAACCCTATGTCATCGTACTTGTAATGTGTATAGTTGCAAATTCTTAGAAATATTTGTTTACATTGCATGAAGTTGCAGTAGAAATGACTATATAAGGACCTTGTTGTCTGGTTTATATAACTGAAGCCATACCATCAATGTACACAGTCTATTCACTATATATAGTAGAGCAAGTTCAGCAAACATGTCCATATGCCCGTGAAACCAACACTTGTCTTGAAAAAGTTTGCTAGTTAATAGTTATAATACATGTGTAGCCAATTACAGATAAGAAGTGGTATCCTCTCATCCAAATGTTAGTGAGTTGTGTCATTATCAAATAAGTCTAGAGTCATGCCCACCAGTATACCTTTTGTATACAAGAATCAGATATTGTTTATTACGTACGTACATTTGTGCACATATCACATGGTAGAGATACTGTACATTCATACATACTTGCATTCATTTTTAATGTCGAATGAACAACAAGCTTTTCTCATACACGTACTTGCACATATTCTGACATAAGAGCATAAATGACTAATACATGTCTTCAACATCTTGCATGTGGGTGTTGATGTGTAATACAACTACAATACTGTACATATTATATGTAAGTGAAAAGCCTAGATGATACATGTAACTGTATAGACAGTGCAACAGCAGTAAAGTGAATATGGTAAAGTTAGCACAGTGGATGGATGGCACCAGATGCACAGCATATGGTCTTCTTAAATTGCTCATTTCCTAAACTCACTTATTGGGAACTCATGAATACATTGGTCATGATGGTCACTGATTATCAAGGTTCTTTGTGGGCTGACAGCTATAGCTTGTGATGGAGATCAGGTTTTGCAACATCTGGTGGATCCAAAGCTAAATTGGTATACACACACCCCACTGGTATTGAACGCTAGGACTTTGTGATTGTACGAGTCCACAACAAATGTGAGGCTATTAAACACAGTGTGGTCGGTACAATTGTCCAGAGCAATATCTTGTTGAGGTGTATTTCATCAAATAGTCTCCAGTGATTGTAAACACATGCACACATTTGTGACCCATGTCTGCGACAGCTATTTGATTATCAATGCACACATCATGCGGTTTTCCCAGCAAACTTTTACCAATGGCTTGATGGAATGTTCCATCTGTTTGGAACACTACTATGCATCCATTATGGCTGTCAGCAATATACCCAATTTCTCTAAGGACACTGATTCCTATGGGATGTTTTAGTTTGCCGTCACCACTTTCTTCGTGACCAAATTGAAACAGATAGCTACCATTGTGGTTAAACTTCAACACCACGCAATTCTTTATGTCAGTCACATACAAACCCCCTCCTGCATCAAATGCAACAGCTGCAGGTCTTACACTTTGTTCCCTGAAACTTATGCCTTTTATCATCTCGTGTTCAGTATTAAATATATATGTAAACGTGACCTTTAGAGAAGTTTACTACAGCACTTCTGCCATCACTATGACATGCAATCCCAGAAATATTACCATTAATTTTAGGCCACTCAAACAGTATAGTGCTTGCATCATCATCATCAAGGCAATAAGGTGCTCCTAACCATGGGTCATAAGAGTTTACAGTGTTGAGCATTTCTTTCCAGGTTGAGATACACTGATAAGCTATCTTATTATCTCTTGACTTGTCATGGTTGCATTCTTTGTCTTCTACTGCATTACTGATAATTGTGTTGTATTCTTTACCTGTTAAAACCACCACCCTACTCTTCTGCATATCAAAAACTGTAGGAGTGTAACCACCAATAATATTCATACTATACTAAAGTATTCATATATTAGCTCACCAAGGTAGTGATGAAGTCAACAGTAAAATCTTATAACTCCAGATCCTATAGTGATATATCCTTTATGAACTAACAATGACATAGTGCTTAGCTTATATACAAATGAAGACTTGCAATTCTGTGTAAATATTGTTGTGTATATTATGTATTATAGTATTTGGGTGCAGACCTGTTGTATTCTACTGCTGTCGAGAGTTAGGCTGCAAGGTGTGTGTAAAATACCTGTGTAACTGATCACAAAATGGACTACTATACAGTAGAATAAACCACCTATGACAACTGTGCACAGTAGGGAAAGCTTTAAAGCACATGGTGTGTGTGTGTGTGTGGTGTTTATATGTACCACCTACCACCAATCATTTTGAGGAAGCAAAATATTACAATTAAGACACAGATGTACTACCACCCGTCCTCATCACTGACAGAAAGAGTGGACACATCCTCTGCTGGACAGCATCATCCCAGAATGGCTGGCTTCAAGTTCACGTGTGTGTGTGCGTGTGTGCGTGCACACACGTGTACATTTGTGTGTGTATGTATGGTGTGTGTGTTCGTGCATGTGTGCGTGCGTATGTGAGTGTGTGTGTACTGCGTGTGTGTGTAGTGTGGTATGTATGTGTGTGTATGTGCATGTGTGCTTGTGTGTGTGTAGTGTGAGTGTGTGTTTGTGTACACATGTGTAATGTGTGCATTTGGGTGTGTACTTTTCTGTATCAATTTGAATTGATTGACAGACAGATGAAAGGTCACCCTGTGTACCAAATGCTATCGAGTTTTATGTGTTGTTATGATAGTATTTGGATAGCCATATGTTATGATACTGTGCACTCAGCATTTACTAAGTACATAATACTCAGAGTAATTTTCATGTGAAATCTTTCCCCTGGAACATCCTGTAAAGTTGTCCAAGTTTAAAATATTTCTAGTTTGCAGCTAATTGCCCAACAAAAACCATCAAAGTGTTCTATTGAGCTATTGAGCTTTTAAAAATAACCTTCTCATCAGCACTACACTGGCTATTGATGTTCATTTAGTGTTGCTATTAATGTTCACCAATACAATAGCCCTATATGGAGGACTTGTTTAGATTCAGTTTCAAAATGCTGATGTCATACACACTAAAATGGGCATCTGTTTTAGCAACTAGCTGTAAAATTCATTCTCAAAGCCACAGTGGTTAAAACATAGGGGTGTTTATTCACACAAGTACACAGAAAAAATGGAATTTTCAACTAGAGTAGCGACCATAGCACATCAATAAAAAGTACTGAAACAAGCTGGAGTAGTGCACGATATTAAATCATATAGTAAAACAATAAGAAGTGTTATATCCCTACTGTGCATTTCCATTATGGTATCTTGAGCACAGTAGGGATATAACACTTCTTACTGTTTTACTGTGATTTAATATTGTGCACTACTCCAGCTTGTTTCAGTACTTTTTATCGATGTGCTATGGTCCCTACTCTAGTTTCAATTTTTTCTGTGTACTTGGTTGTCAACTTTTTTTGTAAATAATTATTATGACTGGTGAAGGGAACCTTGCGCCCCAATTATCGTCTGAGAAGTGAAATATCCATTACATTTTGTTGTCAGCTATGTTCAACCCGTTACACAGCATTTCGGGTTCGAAAAGCATTCATGCATATTGAAAGAAATGTTGCAGCGCGCCCCAGTTATTATCGTCTGAAAAGTGAAGTATCCATTGTGCTTCATTGTTGGCTATATTCAACCTGTTACACAGCAGTACAAATCAAGAACTGTTTGAAAAGCACCTCTGCAATCAGAGTAGCCACTATGAATAATACGGACAATTTCCATTTCGAAGGGAAGCCATCACGTGCTACCGCCAAATTGACACTTTTTATTTTTCGCAAAGATGAATGGGACATAAACAAAGATACTGGTAAGTCCATGAAGAATGCATTGTATACTGCGGTATGCCAAGACACCTCTCGGGAAAAGTGACATCAAGCAGTAAAAAAATCAAGCCCGTAGCCTTAGCCGTTATCGAGTAACAGTTGTCTGAAGGCATCAGTCAGTTACTTACTTAGTCAGTCAGTAGAAAATTCCATTGGCTTAAAGTTTGGGCTTAGTTTTACCTAACCAATACTGCCTCATCGTTGTCTGAGAAAATTGAGGCTGGTTTTTGTGGGCCACGCCTACTCCTCTGTGGTCCCTACTATACAGTAACTATCATACTGTATGATAATGTTTTTAAAAGGTTGGTGATGAATTTTGTAGATTCTAGTCACATGGAAAGTTTAATGCACTAATCTACAAGTTGATATGGTCTGCTGTGGCAGTGCCACTTCAGAAAATCACCCAAGATTTTTGGGAAGGAGAAGACATCCTGACCACCTTGCAGACTCCTGTAAGCATTTGAGTGTTAATCGGATAGCTGCAGGTTCGAGGCTGCAGGTTCGAGGACGCCCAGGTCCAGTCCTCCTTTCTCCACCTTTTCAAACATACTTTCTATAGCAACTTTAAACAGCCTGTAGGACCAGAATTCCTAATTTAAATGACCTTCAGCACTGGTGCTGTAAAATTTTAATAAATAAAAAGAAAATAGCAAAAACTATAGCATTTCTTGTAAGGTGAAACTTTCTCATTTCTAGCTGTGTATGGTATTGTGGTCATCTTCGTGAGTAAAGCCTTTAAGTGAGTTAATGCATTTCTTATTTTCAACTGAATTCGGTATAGAAAATATGTATTTTTAGTGCAAGGGATATATTTATATGTGACCGCATTTGACAAAACCAGGCTTCCACACACATCCTTCCAGTTTTATGACTTTGAGAGATAATAACTCAACATAGGAAAATGCCATCATCTTCAAATTTTGACCTGTGATGTTGTAATGTTAAGTATTCTGTGAAAATTTCAGGCATGCTGGCAGGTCACGTTACAGTTGGTCAAAGTCAAGGAATTGGATGTGTGTGGAAGCCCAAATTCAGTCACATATTTGCTTACATGTCTTTGAGGGTTAAATGCCTACTTGTGTCACTGAGGAATTTGCTAAGTTTGTTTTGCGGTGCTATAACAAGGAGAGAACCCCTGTTGTTAGAGCTAATTAATTGTGTGTGTGTGAGTGGCAGATGAATAGGTACCGTTGTAATAACTCTGCAGTTACTGTATCTTCATTCAAGCAAATAGTATGCACGTCAGGGGTGGATCCAGGGGGGTTTCCATGGAACCCCCCTTTTGAAAGAGCCTCTCTTACTCGAGATACTCTAATAGAGCAGTCAAATCAATATACTCTAATAGAGCAGTCACAGTAGTCTTTTGAGGAGCAGTGTGGCAAGTTATGTATCTAGATATAGATAAGGAAATATAGTTGGTAAGGGTATCTATGGTGAGGGGCAGCTGTTGTCAGTAGGTGATGAGTCTGATGGCCTTTCTTTTTGTTTTTTTTGGTCTTCAACTTACAGCTAGGCTGAAGTTGTAATTCCAAAAATTGAACCCCCTTTTAATAGTCTGGATCCGCCCCTGCACGTGATATATGCAAGCTAATGTGACAATTATATATCGCTTGGTTGATAATCACTCAACCATTTCAAAATTCTTGAGAGTAGAGATGTTAAATTTGTGTGTTTTAACTTATTAGAGTAGCTTGTAAAATCATATTACCATATAGACAAATGCCTACTACCTCTACATACATAGATAAAATAATTTACTTGTCTGTGGAATGCACACTTGCGAAGACATTCAGCTCATAAACTGGTAGAGTTGTGCACAGTATTAAAAGTCGGTATTTCTAATTGGGAGTCCCTGAATGCAGTCACCACCAACCAACAAGTTTTCTTCTGGGGTGGTTGAGAAGATGGTCTTCTGCTGTGTCCAGTAAATACAAAGCTGAACTGATGTACACATATGCATCCTCCGATGGTATTAAATACCAACAAATGGTGTTTATCTAAAGCAACAATGCAAGTAAAGCCAGTAAAATAACAAGACAGTGAGGGTAGTTAGTCCTATACTATATGTCACTGAACATAAACACATAGGCACACTTGTTATCCATATTGGCCACTGCTATATGATATCATGCACACTTCATGTGGTTTATGCAATATGGCATAACCGATTGTTTGATGGAAATTAAGTACCATTAGTTTTGAACATAGCGGCAGAAGGAGGTGTTAAGTGAGACACAGACAATTGGCCTTTTCTACTAGCAGAGTAAAAGTCTCAAAAAATGTGAATTGCTTATTGAGCAAAGTGCAAACTCCATTACTGTATAGAGATGCTTATGGATGACAAGTGGTTGCATTTTGTGATTCTGGTACTAGTGGTCCAGTTTACCTCTAGTAACTTTTCTGAAAAATGCTGTCAGTATGTTCATGTAAAGATTTCTGAGTTCATTGCTAAACAAGGTATGCTACCATAATTGCTGAATCATTGCTGAAAGGTGAAGGGTTTTATGATGTGATTCATCCTTCCATATCATCCAATGGAGTGGATTTACCAGCAATAATCCTTGGAACCCTTACCTCATGTATGCCAAGGTCATTGCTCAAAATTTACCAAGTACAATGGATCGTATATGAGCCACTCTTACTGGAACGATGGCTCCAGTGCTACTAAGCAGCCATGAATGATACATGGATTTAATGATATTGTCTATCTTGTGAGTGCTGCGTTTGTGTGCGATAAAAGACACAAGATACTGGCTCATGATGAAAGCATTCTCCACAATTACTGACATCATTATTTTATCACATCAAACTGGGTTTACTAAGGAACTATTTGATATGTGTACAAAGTTGTACACAAGGGGATCAACTTCTATAACATGCAATCCTTAATTTTAGAAAAACGCTGGGAAGCTTTTATACAAAAGCAGAACATGCTGTTAGATACTAGTGACAAAAGTGAGTTTTGGAAATCCCCCATGTCAAAAGTTCCCAGCGATAACATGTTAGCAAAATGCTTTCTTACAGGATTTTTGTCATATGAGAGGTTGTATTTACATGAAATGGCAAACTTTCCTGTTGGGGAAAGCATTAGCTTTGACCATACTTTTAAAATTGCTTTTAATATTGGCAAGAGTCCATAATATTGGACTCTTGATATTGGCTATACTAGAGAATTAAGATAAAAAACTGATAACTGAGTATGATTCAGAATTTTTTGTTAAAGGGCAGGTATTAACATGGAAATTGACCAAAGGAACAACCTTTGCTGAAGTAGAATGGTTATTACAATCATTAATTGAAAGATCAATGGATCAATTAAGAACTATTTATGTACAGGTGTAGATAATTGCTGCAAACTTCGTAACAAGATCAAAGGTGTGTTGGTCAAAATGTATCTGTAAAGTTATAGACCTATTCCATGCAGTGCAGAGGATTACAAGAACCATCCTTAAGAAACATGTACATACATCACAGTGTTTTCAAGAGTTAAGTCTTGTATTTGAAAAGATGGAGACAATGGTGACAAGAAATTATTTTCTACACCACCACCAGAACAACTACAGAAAAATTTGGACAAGTTTACCGTATATGGAGGGAAACTTTGGTGACGTTAAAATTTGGCGAATGACCATGAATTCGCCAAATTTTCCCCATCCAAATATTTTGTTGGTGAAGAAAATAACAAACCAAGGCATAGTCATAGATAAAAAAACCCAGCTAGCTATACCAGGGGTTTATATATCTATGGTCTGACATGATGACACAACCATTTGAATGATGAAGTGTCCAGATTTTTAGTGCTCTGTTTTCATCAGATACCCAAATTAAGTAATTATACCTACCCAGTAGTAAAGTGGGTGGATGTTTCTGATGAACAATTTCCATCCAATACATTTCCTGTTGCTCTTTCCCCCGATGGAGATGCATTATATGCCACTACAGGAGACAACAAGAAGACAAGAGATACATTGTTAACACCAGCCACATATTCATCAGGAAAAATACAGTACCAGTCTTGGCCACAACATGTTAATCATATGGAATACACATTTAGTGTGCTGGTAGTTGATGATCCTGACACTGTGGAATGGTGTACTTTGCTGCCCAAATCCAAAACTAGTCCACCACCACTACTAGTTGTTCCAATCAATGGTAATTGGCCTAACCAGAGATCATGCATTGGTCATTCTACAGTGATGGATAGTACTTTACAAGACCATGACAAAGTGAGAAATAGTCCATTGAAAGATCCAACAATAATCGGAGCAATATACACCGATGAATCTGTAGTTCATATCACATGGGATGGCAGTGATGTACCTTCTAGTTTTGATGTGCTGTTAGTAAAAATAACTCCAAAGAGTTTGAAGCAACTTTGCCGTAATGTCATTATTTCTGCAACACTTGCAATACCAAATCGAATTAAGTTGCTGTCTCTTCCCAGCTTTATAGAGGACAATTGTAAGCTGACAACTGAAGAAAGACTAAGCCTCCAATGGTATAAATAGTTTACTCATTTTTGACATGAGTTTATTGTTCATAAAATTATGCATTATGTTATAGCGCAGACATCATAATCCATTGTACAGTTATGTCCCTTCGAGCTCTTGCATATACTGTGACGTATGTTTAAAGTTGAAATCACTGTGTATGCAGAAATTAAATTAATTTTGGTGGGGAAATTTTGGTTGCAGTGGTATAAAATGTTTGAGGTTGTATAGTAATGCGATGAAATTTTTAAAATCAAAATGCTCTAATAAATTCAAAAAGTACAACAGCCAAACTCTAGAATGATTCGTCCGGGAACATATAAATCTAAATCATAAATTCAGATTTGTACTCTTCAGCAATTTCTGGTTCTCTAAACAATCGCTTCTCCAGGTTGTATAGTCTCTTCTCTGCCATCTCGTAATTGTTTGGTAAGTTAATAAATTCTTCCTTCCAAGGAATAGCAATTCTATAACAACCATTGTTGTATGTGTTTCTGTCATGTTTAAAACCAGATTATCCTCAGCTTTCAATATTGAAACTTCTTCTGTCCCACTAGTATCAACTTCCCGAAACTTTTGTAACATCAAATTGACCTTTTCAGTATCTGTCTGATCTACAGAAAAGAAGGTACAAGCAAAGTTATTACTCAGTTTCGTTTGTTTATTGTCATCCATGGCACCGATATATGTCCAACCTAATGGGATACGATGTGCCACTGGCTGGCCAGGTGCTCCATGAATATCTTTAAATGAAAAGTGGAGGTCTGCACTATCAAGGCCAATCAACACATCCACTGTTGGTCATGATCCTAATTTAGGAAATTCCAAATTTGTAAATGAGCCCATTTTGCAGCACATGATTTCCAATCAATGGCCTTCAACTCCCCAGTAACTCTGTCTGCTGTAAGGGCAGTAATTGTCACAGCAGCTCTTCCATGCAAACTTTCAACAGTACATTCCACAGGAGATGTTTCAAAGGCTTCAACATGTACGCTAACATTAACCTTTTGTAACAGTCCTTGTAGACCAAGTTCTGCTGCAACATCTGTGTTGATGTAAGTTTTGTACTAGCATCATCTAATGATGCATTCACCTTAATCTTTCTATTATCATTTCTCAAATACACTGGAATTGTCCTCAGAGCGATAGTACCTGGGTTTGTTGAAATTGTGGTGTAGGATTTGTTTTCACTTGGGTCACTAGTAGCTTTTGGCTTCCCCTCATTTGGAGCACAAATCGTCTTCTCACTGGCCACATCTTATTTACTCAGTGACTGTAGTTCTTCCTTCCGATGTACCACTCCTTTAATTTGACTACTGGAACTAGGACCTTGATATTTGTGTAGTAATCTATGATGAACTTCTTTGCAGTTGTCAATTCCACATACTCTTGTTCGGTTACAATACTATCCCAAGTGACCATCGCCTAAACAACGGAAGCACAATTTACACTGTTTATCAAAATCCCACCTGTTCTGTAAATCAATCTGTTTAAAGTCAGGACATGCCCATGGGGTTTACTGCACACCCAACAGACTCTTGAACTCTGTCTGTCTTCATTAGTAACCTGCTTGACATTAGATTTGAAACTATACAGTACATCTTTCTTAGATTTCTTAACTTCATACCTTCCTGATTTAACTGTAGAGAATCCATGGACTGCTTCCAGGGCTTTTGTTTGAAACTCTACTTCCTGGATAACCCACTCCCTCAAACTTTCAACTGACTCTCGTTTGTGGTTTTCAAATATCCACCTATGATAACCTGATAACATTGTTGTGGGTAGCTTCTTCTGTAATTTCAAATATAACAGGCCATCATTAAGTTCTTCAAAGTGATTAGCTTCCTTTAGGTTAACAATGGTAACACCTAATAAATCTGCAAACTTTTCTATATCTTTGTGACTGCCTGGATTAACAGGCTTGAAGTTGTCCACTTCTTCCAAATACAAAGCTATTTGGCGATGCTGTCCTCCAAATTTTCTTTCTAGCCTCTCCTTAGCAGTGTGGTATGCTGTTGCTGAATGACCCAATGGCCTTTAGTGCCTCCCATGCCAGACACTGCCTCAACTGTAGCAGTTTGTACTCTGGTGTAGCAGGAGCATTGTCCACACAAGCTGTAAATGCAGCTTTCCAATTTTGATAAGTCTTTTTGTTACCTGAAAAAACTGGGATTGTTACTGTTATTAGCTGTTTCCACAAATCTAACCCAATAAGCCTGGGGTCTATACAATTATTCTGACTATCATTAGTCACGGAAACTGACTCAGGACAGCTTATCTCTTGTGGTGGCTGGTTATCTGGAGGAGCTTCTTGTTGAGGTAGCTCAGGTTCCTTTCTATTTGACTGTTGTCTATCTTCTTTCTGTTGTTGTAATCTATTTAGAAACTTGTCATACCTCCTTGGTGTGCTTAGTGAATCCAAGACTTCCTGCGCTTGATTCTGTGCATTAATATTGCTATACTCTATATCAATCTTTTCTATTTTATCACTAAGCTTGTCTGCACTCTTACTATCTTTGTCTAACTTGTATCTGTATATAACCTCTCCATAACATTCATAGCATATCCTAAAGCTACATCTAACTCCTCACAAATACCTTATATTTCTACACTGTCTGTATCCTCTCTCTGAATTACTGTTAATAGACACCTTCTAACCTTTGTAAACTCTGTCTTTGCTGTTGCCTTTTCCTTCTGTAAGTCACTTACTGCAGGTTTGTTCAAGCTGTATGGTCTGACATCCTCCATCAGAAAGGCCATTTTCTGGCAGTAAAGAAGCTTCTTGTTGTTGACCTTTTTACTGAGCTTCACTCATCCTTAACCACCCTCTGCTACCAGAAAGTTCCTTGTTCTAAAAACCTGTTCAATGAATAAAGAATGTTGATATTTATTAACAACAATAATTAGAAGTAACAAAAACTAGTCAATTTAGTCCAGTCTTCTGCTAGCTGCTGTATCTTCAGCCTGGCTGTGCTGAGTCCTTTTTTTTTTTTTTTTTTTTTTTTTATTTATTTTTTTTTTATTTGTTTACTGTACAGAAACCTCCATATGGAGTATATAGTACAACAGATTAAATTAAGAATAAATTATAGTGATTGTACTTAGCTACAATTAATACATTGTTTAAATGTGTTTAAGGTAGGTGATTCCACAGTACTGCTAGATAGGTTATTCCATAATTTAATTGTAGAGGGGTAATAAGAGTAAAGGTAAGAATCAATTCTGGAGTGTGGCTGCAAAAATCGTTGATCGTGACCTCGTGTTTGGCTTGCTGTTGGGATTAAATAGGTTCCATTATCGATGTGAATTTGCACTGCTTGAAGGTTCTTAGTTTACTAATTTGTTAAGATGCCTTACTGTAGTTATACTGATAGTAAAGTGTCAGTAAACTTAAGTATATGGAACATAATTATTTTATTAAGTTTTAAACTCTCAGTAAAACATCAGTGAATGCGGGTTTACTGAAAAACTACTAAAATAACAAACAATTAACTGTTCCATATACTGGGGATATACCACTGTAGTAAACTAAGATACTTCAAGCAGTGTTGTCTATGCACCATTTTATACATCATAACTAGCTTCAAATTGTTCCGTCGCTGTTCAAGAGTTGGTAGATTCAGGTGATCTAGTATCTCAGTTACACTAGCCCAGGGTGAATAATTGTTTGTAATAAACCTTGCAGCTCTTCGTTGGACCATTTCTAACTTATAGATGCTACTGTTAGTGTATGGAGACCAGATCATCCTTCTCCTATCCTTCTCTAATCTCTTTTCTGCAACAACAACAAAGAGCAAGAACTATTCAAACAGCACTCTTACCACTGGCTATAGACAGACTGAATTCCTGTTCAAAAGGTCCTTTTATTCTATCTGTTGACCTGTCATATGACATCACTTTTGTAGATTCTAGGTTATTTTATAAGGTTTCATATACACATGTTGATGACTCAGTTTCTGTAAACAACTTTTAATGTTACCCTTTTCTTCATAAATGTTTTTAAATGGTATGGCACATGTTGCCCATTCACGTGACGATATTTGGTTAGGAGAAGTGTATGTGAGGTACCTAATTACCAATTCTCTAACCTGTTGGCCATTTCAAGGATCCCGATCCCATAGATATTGTTCATACCAAAGATACAATGGAGACTATGACCAGTGCCAGCCAAGCTAATTAAGAAGAGATAAGAGGGAAAATTGACAAAGACAAAACCGAGCATGTCGCACCTGGGATGAGGCCAGCAAGCCCAGCCATTCCAAACAACAGCCAGTGAGTTTGATCACTCAGATGACTCCAATGCTTTACTTGCTTGCAACTTGTAAACAAGCTCAACTGGAAAAAAACATCCAGCCTTCCAGGTATGAACTATCTGGTCTTGGAAACACACTATTGATAAATTGTCTACAACTGTTACTTTCACTAGATTGCTGCTTCCTGCCCATACACCACTATTGTTAGATACATGCTTGTCATGCCCTCAAATTTCAATATTCTATCAAACTTCTTACCTTGGACTGTCAAGAACAGTTCTAATGGGCAGCACAACTTGTATACAATTATTCTAATCTGCAACTATTAAGGCATTCCAGGGGCATCAGTAAAGTAGAAGGTCACCTGGGAATTGTACTTATATATTATGGTTAAGATGAAGGACAGATTACGTGGGAAAAGCAAGCCGTGGAGGTTGTTGGTTGTGCCAAAACATTCATGTTCCGCATGTATGCAACGGCAGCCAACATTAAACATACTTCTGAACGATAAAGTTTCACTCTGATCTGTGCTGGTGGCAAACCTTAGCTGATTGGAATGGGTTGAGTCTACTTTTGTTGGGACAACAGTGCCCGGACTCTCAATCATCTGATCCGAACAGAGGTGCCAGAGTTGTGGTGTCTTTTGGCAGGCAAAAAAAAGGCATCGACCACTACATGGGGTTAAACATAACACCATCATAGTAATTTTAAAAAGAAAAATCCAATTGTTTGAGCTTTGGGGAGGAAGTCAGGTACAATTTGAGTTTGACCATTAGAGAGTTGTCACTGCTGTGAATAGACACTATAAACCACCATGTACTTGCAATGCAGCCTGTGGTTCTTTGTTTTTTACTAATCTTGAGATTGATGTAATCTGTAGATACTTGGTAGGGGTACAGTAATAGCACAGCTGGCCACATCTCCCATGGTAACCTGCATTCATTCTTTTGTTTACGTTCAATGGAAACCTGACTGCCAACTTCATTATCTCATCCGTGACTGCAGATTTTGAGGGATAAATTGGACACACACACACTCCAGGCAGCAGTGCAGTACTCTATATGAATGGTTTAGTGTCTCCTACTCGAGAGATGATATAACGCTGAGCAGCACTGATGTTTACTATTCCTCACACAGACTATATAACCAAACACCAGTCTCCATTTTTAAGCACAATGGCACAATGCCTAAAAATCCACTTCTCCATTGGCAACCTATAGCTTCATTCATCATGAAGTCAGCATAATGCATAGTATAAACCTCTTTATACCACACTTTGAGCAGATTCTTTGAAGCATTTATAGAGCTAGTACACATGGACAATGAATCCACCTTCCAATTACTACGGGTGTACCTATAGTTGATCAGATATCAGTTACGTATTAATTGTGTTCAACTACTCCCTGCTGAGGCATAGCTACAGTGTAGGCAGGTGAGGCAGCTGCCTCAAGCTGCCTCACCAAATATTGGTATCTGAAGTCACTAAACTGAGAACTATGTTGAACCTTTAGATGCACTGAAAGCATGCATTAACAAGTTTATATGCTATTTAGTTCACCTTATAGTGTACATAGTAAGAGTCCACCCAGGTGCAGCTCTATGTGGATAGCTACTGAGGTTTACTTTTAAGAAACTGGTCAAACAAGATTGATATGCTCTAACGGAGCAGTCACCTTAATATGGTATGTAGAACTAGATCGAAACACCCCTAGCATGCAGGTCCACTCCAGAGCAGTTCAACATGGTTCAGTTTGATACAAGCGGTACAACATAGTTCAGTTTGATATGGTTAACATTTCTGGAAATCGGTTTGATTTGAGGACATTCTTTGTGGTGGGTGTGCAGGGAATATCCCAGAGGTTTTACAGTTCCTATGGCTTGGAGGGAAAGGCAGTTGCCTTTCTTTGGCATGCAGAAATTCTTGTGGCTTCAGAGGATGTTAGAATCCCCAAGCATTCCTACCTCCAAGCCTTTGTAGTAAAAAATTGCTGAAAAGGGGGTCTATTTGAGAATTAATAGGAGAATCCATGGAACCCTGTACACCTACCAAAACAGCCACCATTTGTTGATGGTGGCAACCCACTCACAACAGGGTAAGCCCAGGTTAAACTGACAAGCAACATTAAATGGAGTTTAACTAGTTAAACTTGCAGTCGAGCATGCGTGAGTGTATTATGATAGTGACTAACCCAAAGCTCCACCATGGCTGGAGGGAAGATTGGGCAGGCACATGCATGAGAAGGGTTGGCAATAATTGGAGAATAACATTGCACATGCATTACAAGAAAAAGGTGCATGGAGAGGAGTTAGAATGCATGGTGCTGTATGACATAGTGAATCTTGTCCCACCCACACCACTCCCCTCTACCGACTATCTCATAATTATTAGTATTTTAGAAGATGATAATCACAAAGGGATGGTTTGGTGGAGTTTAATGTAATGCATTACCCCCCTAAAAAAATTAAATAATGGGGGTGTGGGGAGGTGAAGCATGCACCACAGACAGTCCCAGCAGGGAGTTTAGTCAATTCCCCCATTTTTTCCCTTGTCTTTTCCATCTTCAGCCTAGCTCAGGGTGTGATAGTGCAGGGTTTCTATTAGGAACATTGTGGCATGTGGAAATTCTTGTGGCTTCAGAGAATGTTAGAATCTCAAAAGCATTCCTACCTCCAAACCTTTGTAGTAAAACATGCTGTATACATCATGTAAAATTGTTGAAAAGGGGGCCTATTTGAGAATTAATAGGAGAATCCATGGAACCCTGCACACCTACCAAAACAACCACCATCTGTTGACGGTGGCAACCCACTCACAACAGGGTAAGCCCTGCTGACCGGGTTAAACTGACAAGCAACATTAAAATAAGAAAAACAAGTTGGTGTTATGCTACTTCTAAAAACTGCCCATGCAATTAATACTTTCCCATTCTAACTAAACTAATCAGCCATGTATATAATTTAGTTTATATTCATGTTATAGTTATTATAGATAATTAGAATTTGTAAATACTGTAATTTTGCATATTTTGTAATTCATGAATTATTTTGTAATTCAGCAATTACGTTGCTATGCACTGCTAAGGAAGCGCAACTATAAAAAACCACTTTAAACAGCAAATTATGCACAGATGTATCTTTATAGTGTCTATCGTGCTTTCTTGTGCGAATTGTATAGAGAAAGCCTCATAGCTGCCCTTCATTTTCATTTGCAAAAGTACTGGTAATGCTCCCATTTCAACCCAAAGGATATGCTGCCTCTGGTAGCCTAAGAGGCCTTCAGTGTTGTTTTAAAGCTGTTAAGCATCTATAAAACCAAAAGGGAAGACCATTCAAGAAGTATATGAAGAGTAACCATGCCCATATTTCAGACCGCCAAGAAGAAACCACAAGTTAATGTGTGGAAGTATAATACAGACTTAATTTTGCTTTCTATTCTTACATGCTGGCTGTTTTTATCATTTTTGCTTATGTGGGTGCATACGGACAAACGAACATAGGTAGGTAGGTACACACAAACACACGTTTTTACTAAAACAATAGACAAATTTCATAAAAATAAAAAATTAACCATTGCCCCTAGCAACCTAAATAGTACATTATTTGTAGGTATCAATGTCTTAAGTCACTTCTCCAAGTTTTATAAGGATAGCATAAATAAGTCATGAGATATGACATTTTGAAGTTCCAATTTCATTATCAATGAGAGGGACAAAGTTGCCCCCTCTCAGTAATCACACAAATCATGGGATTCAAAGAATGTCATATCTTATGACCTATATACACTATCTATTTATAACTTGGAGAGATTATCGTCAACATTCACACCTACAAATTATGTAAAATTGAGATATATGTACTTTTGAATTTTTGGTTTTTGCATATGTTGAAATACCTCATTTTTGTGATTGCCTAGAAGGGGTAAAAGTAGCCCTCTCAAATAGATATGTATGGAAAAACCACAAATTTTAAAATGTCATATCTTATGACATATATATGCTATCCTTTCAAAAATTGGAGAAGTTACTTTAGATATTATCACCTAAACATAATGGGAAATTCAGATTGCTAGGGGCAACAGTTATTTCTATATGCTATAAAGCCTTATTATGGAATTTGTCTACTTCAGGGTGCGCCTGGTTTAATAAAAACTTTTTATTTTATCATATTTCTAAGAATATTCACTACATCAATAATAATATGTTGGTATAAACCAGTATTCTAAACAAGTTTGAGTTAAATGAAATGCACAACTATTCTGATGTCATTTTATATTGGTTCAATGTCAGTTTATTTAAGTTGACTAGTAGTTTAATGTGCATCCTAGCTTTAGTACTGAGCAAATTAGGGTATTGATTCAGGACATTCTAGTATTTGGGTCATTTAATGTCACTTCATTAAAATAATTAAAGTTTTAACCCACCCACCCACCCATTCCAAATTCTTTAATTTTTGCACAGAGAGGATCTATCATGAGATGAACCACTTAATAAGTCTTATTTATCCACCCATGGTATAGTTGCTGTACTTTCTCGGCATTTGTGATGGTCCAGCAGTATAGTCCATAATGAGACGGCATAAAATAAACTGTAGACCACATTGCAAAAAAACCTTTTCTTCTGCTAGACTCATTGCACAGAATAGAAGCAATTTGCTACAGTAGCAGCAATGTTAATTTCTTCCTGCATTTTCTTAGAACTAATAAAGTACATATTTCACATAATAGTATATCACTCTATTACAAAACATGTACATATGAATTTTATAGATAGAATAATTAACACATAGTGTCTTATTTTATTAAATGAACAATTCAGTTGATCTCTTTAGGGTGTCCCATAACAACACTGGTCAGGCTGGCAGCATTACAAGTTTCATTAGTCAATGTGTCCATGCATCCACCTGCCACGATGATCTCATTGTTGATGATCGTTGCTGTAGCCCATGCACAATGTAAAGGTAGGGAGGATACTCTCCTCCAACTCTTTGTCACATCATCATAAATGGTAATGTCATTGGTTGTCTTGCCTTGTTTATCGCTTCCCCCTATAATAACAAGAGAATAACTACTTGGAGTGAGAGCTGTCTGATAGTATGGAGCATTAGCTAAACTACTCCACATGTTGTCTTCACCAGTGTAACTTGTAAGTTCTGATTGAGTGGTTACTTTATCAACGTCAATTAGGAATGTTTTATTGGAACGCTTCATGTGTTCAGTAGTAAATCCAACAATCACTAATGATTCACCACACATAGCGGCAGATGGAGCATACATTGGCTCTGGGAGCTGAATGTTTATAATTTTCCATTGTAACGTAGTGATGTCTAAAACTTCAATATTATTGTGTACCTTATCATCATGATCTTTCCCACCAGCCACAATGATTTTTGACTTGTAGGACACAGCAGCAGGCCGCAATCTTGCCATTAACAGGTTTGGGAATATATCATTTTTCCAACTGTTATAACTGAATGCAGTCACTTTATTTGTAGCTTTGTGGGTATAGTCGCATCCACCAATAATGGTTAATTTTTCAGTGATGTTAACTGGAACACCATAATATTGTTGGAGAGGTGGTAAGCAATCCCACCTGTCCTCTTCGAAATGATAAGCATAAACATTGTACATCTCCATAACATCAGAACAGGTCCCTCCTCCAATATACATGATGGAGTTGATGATGGTAGCATGTGCCCTCCACATAGCAGTTGGTAGTGAACTGCGGGTTGTCCAATCCATTTGATATTGTCCACTTTTTAGGGCTAGTGAAAATTCTAATGAGTCCTGTTGGATTAGGTACAGTATGTTAATTTATATCATGTCTTGTCATATTAATAATGGAAGTATAATTTGGAAATAATTTATGTGGAAGTTTCAGGATGATAACTGGTATGGGGTATGAGTTAATAATGGATGTATATTTTTGCAGCGTAAAATTTGCAATAATATTATAATACCTCTTGGTGCAGTCCCAAAAGCCAGAGTAACAAAAAAATGAAATCAATGGCTATGAAACGGCTGCAGTGATGTTAATAAATTTTTAATGATGATCAATAAAAAATAATTTATAGGCATTAACATCATTGCAGTCATTTCTTGGATGCCACCTTTCATTTCACATCTTTTTTCACCTTGGATTTTTAGGGCCAAACCATTTTTGCATAGCTTGGCTGTTTTGGTTTAGATATCTCTTTATAACTGCACACAACAAAGCTGGCCAAGCTTCCTTTTTACTTGTCTTTTATTTACTGCAGAAAATTTTGCTATTTGCATTTTATTATCTCTGTATTACTTAAACTATTTTTTTGCATGCACAGATTGATTTGCAACTCTCTACAAGGTGACTTACAACGTACTTGAACTCTTTTTATTTGTGGCTAAACTTGGTGATTGATTGTAGCTTGTCTCTCTACAGGGTGACAAGTTTGTAACTGGGTGACTTTTTTGTGGCTGAGCTCTCCACATGATAAGATCTCTCTACAAGTTGACTTGTTAGCTGAGATCTCTAGGTTGACTTATTGTGCACCTGAACTCTCTATACAGGGTGACTTGTTTGAAACTGAACTCTCTATAAGGTGTCTTGTTTGTCTTTACAGGGTGACTTATTGGACACTCTATAGCTACATGGTGACTTGTTAGTAGCTGAACTCTTTATGGGCTAAGGTGACTTGAATAATAGTTGGACTCTCTACAGGATGACGTTTTTGTAGCACATGGTCATATGATTGTATATAGCTGATCTCTCTTTAGGATGACTTGTTACTTACTGAATATTCTAATAAGGTGACTTTACCACTAGAGTATCTTGATCAAGCATTTGTTACATGTAGTTGTGTTTTTATTGTGAATTCTTCTAAGCCACTGAAAGTTTATTCTATGATAATTAATTTATGTACCTATACACTTATTTTCAGCTGATTCTTATAAGCAGTTTGCATGGCAACTACATGTTGGTTTATTAACAAAACTCGATCTTGTTATTGTTACGTAGTGTTGGTTTTTGAATTGTATCTTTGTGGTAGTGATGCACCGAACCGATACTAGTATCGGTATCAGCCCTATTTTGGTGGGATCGGACTTGTATTGGTAAAGCTATAAATACCCAATACCAACCAATGCTTTAAATTATGTCATTTAATTACTTTTAAAAATGGCAACATACATAGCGCATCAAACAGAGTTAGGATTAGCCGATATAAGTAATGAATTCTTAGAAAGAAGCCAGTGCTAACATTATTAGTACAGTGGAAATGGCAGTAAGCCATGAAATAAGATTCATTGAGGTCATAAACTGTTGTTAACTTCGTAATGGACCTTATCCACAATGATGTCACAATGTAAAAATGGTGGTGATAGTGTGGGGACTTCTTATAGGGTTGTATTGAGAGAGAGGTGGCATTTCGCTATGATAACATTAATATACAGCAACAAGGGACAAGGTGAGGCATACATACTTACTTACAAGACAAATGTGCACCGTTTTATATTTATCAAAACTTAGGTCTGATTTTTCCTGGTGGGATTAACAAGGCTCATTATAGTTACTATGAATAAAAACATGGCGAAGTCCCTACACTAACATGACCATTTTGTCAATTATGACGTCAATGCGGATAAGGTACATTGATAGCCACAAAACCAGTAAACTGCAGTTGATGAGATTAGTAAATATGTTTATTAACTATTACTCAAATTACTAGCTGTTTCTTGTGAGAAATACCTGTATTGTAAAGTACTGGTATTGGATTTCCTGCCTCAAATGTATTGGTATTGGATCGGTAGTGGAAAAGTGGTATCAGTGCATCACTACTTCGTGGTCTTAATATTGATTTCTTTCAAATCACCAAGACACTCCTATGATGTTTAATCTAACCACAGACTAAGTGATTGCTTGCCCTGTAGATGTGTTTGATCTTATTTATCCAAATAATTGTTCATAACTTCATTAATCTTGAATGCAATTCCACCAAAAATTGATACTGAGATTTGCTTATTAATGGCCTGTTAATCCGTGTAGGGATCACCTATTCCTCCATATTTTGCATTAAACTATGCTCGAAGGATAGATCTACAATATCATATAATCTTTATTATCTCATAGTATCATTGTAGTTATCATCTTAAAAATGGCCAAAAACTCTTTCAAACATAGATTCACCTATATCACACTTGATCATGCCACAATACTCAGATAAAGCCTACAATACTACCACAGAGTAGCATGGTCCAAACTGTATAATCAATTTTGTTGATGAGATAATTATATGCATTTGAATTAAGCTTGTAACAAGAGCCGCTATAGTGGCATTCACATTCACATTTAACAGAACACTTTTTTATTAATTTTGAGGCCAAAGTGTTAATGTGCCAATTTTTTTTTTGGCAAATTTTGCAAAGTGTAGAAAAAAACTAAGAAAAAGTTCCCAAAACTATGGCCATTTGTACCTCAGAAATGGCTTGGATGATTTCCTTCAAATGTGATTTGTGGACTCTCAGAGCTTAATTTAATTCATAAGGTGCCAAGGACAAATGCCTCACATATTCACAATTGTAAGGACATAAACTAAAATGTACGGACATGAGCTATAAGGAATACTTTACACTGCTGAAATTGGAATAGGGAGTTCAATTGTACCACTTTCATTACTATGACTGAAAGTTTTGAGGTAAACCACAACCACATAGTAACAACATATCAATAGGTTGTGGTCATTACAACAGTACTCTAAGGGGAGATGGCATTGGTAAATCTTTTGGCTGGGAAAATGTTGTACCTCCTAGCAACAAGTGACAGTTATTATTAGCACTACATGCAAACATGCACACATCAACCTTTATGGTACCACTATTTGTTTTGCATGGACATTTGTGTCTGCCCAAAACTCATTATGGGTGGACATTGTGCTATTTGTGTGGATTTTGTCTGTTGAGGCCTGACTCCCTACCACACAGGCATCACTACAACAATTTTGGTTCCCATTGGTAAAGGGAATCTGGAGCTACAAATGTGTGAAGTTAGCATTTTCTTTTTTCCATTCAATATACCCACGATATGGCACGCCAGATTCTTGGGCCACACAACACACTTTTGGCCATCTTGATCATGATCAGTTATCATGACCTAGCTGATGGCATTGGCTTATGAGGATTTGCAAATGGATTTTGTGACAACCCATTATGCATGCATAGTCCACATGTACTTGGTCTAGTAAAATCACCACCACAAGTGCAACATGAAAAAAAACATGCGAACATGTAGAAGCGGTTACTGTAGCATGCATGAGTACTACATTGGCTCAAGAACATGCCGGCACAGCATTGTATGATATGTTATAGTGTTATACGTATCATTTGTTGAATGGCTTCATATATGGCCTGATGAAAGGAATGGGATAATGTGTCTTGTTTTGGTCAACTTGTTTACTGTTTGAACTGTGTTGTACAGGGAGTAAGGTTCTCACATGAATAGTAGTTTTCTGTATTCGAATATTTGTATATAGCTGTCTTGCCAGCCGAAACTATCACTGTGGTTGTTGGCTTGACCCAAGCCACCTCACCTAAATTCTTTGGTACCGAACCTGTTAAGGTGACTTTTTGTATTTCATGGCAGTCTGTTGTCCTTCATACTCTTTATTTCCCTAGAGTACTTCTGTGGTGAAAAACTACCGCCTTGTGTAGCAGGCACTAAATGGAGTTATCATCTTGTCATTTGTTTTGTTGCTATTTGAAGAAGTATGTGGTTCCCGAAGGATTTGTTTACCTCTGAGCTATTGAATAAACTTGGATAAAACTCAAGTGTACCAAATTGTTGGAAGTAGTTGGTCACTACAAGGCAATTTGCTCTAGTTCAATGAAAAAGGAGGAGATGTGCCATACAACTTACAAGAAGAACTTATTTCTAAAGAAGAAGATGATGATTAACCAAGCACCAGTACTACTAACCTAGAACTTAAGAGATTAGAGTTTCAGGAGGGTTAGGGAGAATGTATATACTCCATATGAAGAGGTTGAGATTAAAGAGGATGATATGGCCATGCAGATGAGACTGAAGGAGTTCAAAGCTAAGGCTCTCCCATTCCCAGAGCCAGTGAGTAAGCCAGTTGGATTCAACATTTTTTAGTAAACATGTTCACTTCATCCCACCATTCCAAGAACAGTAAATTGATAAGAATGTTTGCACTTTGAGAAGGTTGCCACTAGTTTGGAATGGGCTAAGGACGTCTGGACCCTACTTTTACAGAGTGTGCTGGTAGGTAAGGCATGAAAAGTTTCTCTCTCTAGGTCAGAGTTTAGATTACGAGACAGTGAAAGCCTCAATATGGGTGCCTGAGACCTATTGACAAAAGTTTACATAAAGTAAGAAGGGAGACAATTAGACAATTCTATAGAGTTTGCCTGCGACAAGGAGAGACTATCTTACAGGTGGTGTGCCTCTACAGTAATGACCTGAAATAAATTTCTACAAATTGAATAAATTTCTACAAATTTACAAAAAAATATTGCATGCTTTAGAAACTGCTTTCCCAATGCCTTCAGACAAACATAACTCAAAATAACAGCTAAGGATAAGGGCTTAATTGATTTTAACTGTTAGATGCTGCTTCAGCCTAACAGGTGCCTTTTGTCATGCCACAGTGCGTACAATGCACCCACCATGGACTTACGTTTGTCCTCCTTTGTGTGATGATTCTCTTTGCTGACAACAAAAGATGTTGCATGTAATGGCTTCCCTGTTTTGATTATTACCGTATAGCTGGTAATTTTCAAAAGGTTTTTATTTTTGGATATTTTGAAGAGGCCATTCTCTTCGAAAATAAATTCCCATGTCCAATTGTTCTTCGAAAATAAATTCCCACAAGTGAAAGCAACGAACCAACTTTCGACGATTCGCTTATGTATTTCTTGAGTATTACTGATGATAATGGGTAAACTGTATCATTACTGTGCCAATAGCCAGAAAACAGGTGATCCAGAATGGGGATTGATGCTGTCTGCTCTAGAATCCATGAGAATCCGAGCTATAATCTATGCTAGCTACGATTGAGCATAATCGAGCCAGTGAATTTATTCCACTCAAAACTCCCTCAGTCCCCTCTCTAGTGCACAGGGATGGGATTATTCTACCAGTAAGTCAGTCTTTGGCAAACATTCACGTATCTTCATAATTTGTGACATGAATTTCCTTATTTGAAATTCATTCAGACTTCGAAATATGCACTCTTCGAAATTAAAATCCTTCGAAATTCAGATTTTGTTTCTTGTGCGAAATTTTCTGTTTCAAAATAACCCGCTATACGGTATAATGGTAATACAAGTGTAGTTTATATTTTCTGTAGTAACGGATTCATTGCAGAGGTACTACTTTTAATGTTCTTTGTAATGCCATCTAATGGGCCAAATATAGTGAAGTGTAATGGCCACTTCGCTTCTCAGTAGCTGATGGTTGGGACACACGGCCAAGCAGAAAATTAATTTCATGATAGATCTGGCACTTTTGATGTGAGTTCACCAGTTATAGTCATGTGACAAAAAGTAAACAAGAAGTATAAGTAAAGAAACAGGGGAGTTTGCTTACCCTTACAGGTATCATCAGCTCTTAACCTGTACATATATTAGCGAACCTTTAATCCCTATTTCAGTCAAGGTAGGGACAATATAGTTTATTAGTATATATGCAGGTGCAGGTGTCCTCCCTTGTTTCATTACTATTTCTATGATCCCTATTCAATCTTTAAAATGTGACCAGATTTGTGAAAAGGGGTCTTCTACACCAGCGTTGAAACCGGGTCGGGTCATCCAGGTCATCCGGGTCTGACCCGGTTTACAAATTATCCGGGTCTGACCCGGATTGGATCACGTGAGAAACGAAATTGATCGTTTGGCGACGTGGAACCTATAAACGCCAGTCGCGTAGCTCTTTCATGAGCCACGCCCACTTATCGTGTTACAAACATACACTCAGCCACGCCCATTTATTAGTAAGTGCAGTCTGTAGCTGTGTCCGTTTCAGTCTGCAAGTTTACGTGGAGCCCACTAATCGATTAATGTATGAGTTGTATATAGTCTAGGTCTAGTCTTACAGCAGGATATTAAGTACTTTTGTGAGCCACACCCATTTTAATATATTGGGAAATTGCAATACTAAGTATGTATGAAGCCACACCCAATTGCTGTCTGTAAACTCACAATAGCTACGTGGAACCAAACCCACTGACTGATTTTAAATTATAAACTTACCGGCTTAGTTATCACATAACTACTCGTTTACTCAACAGGAATCGAACGCTCAAAACGTAGTCTCGCTCGCTCGAGAATACCCGAAACATAGCTCTTATCGCGCGCCTCGGCTTAATTTAATCCGGGTCACATCCGGGTCAAATCCGGGTCTGACCCGGATAGCAATCTGGGTCAGTGGGTCATCCGGGTCAGCAGTAGTGACCCGGTTTCAACGCTGTTCCACACACACCCAACTCTTTCAACGTGGAAGACCACAACTTTGTTTTCAAGGTAGAAACCTGAATTTTTTTCCATCCATTAACCTACATGTGTTGGTGCTCACTGCTGGCCAGATTTCAAGTCAATAACGTTTTTCAGTCTCAAGTTATGAATTATCACAGTTTGTAAATTGGATGTGTGTGGAAGACCCCTTTTCGCAGATCTGGGTACAAATTTCAAAGTTTTCCTTGTACACGTATAAACAAATCTAATCCAAAACAGCCAAGCTGTAAAAAAAGTGTGCGGCCCTCAGAAAGGCTATGGTGAAAAAAGATGTGAAATCCAAGGTGGCGGCCAAGAAATGGCTGTGATGGTAGGTTAGTGGTAAAAATTTTAATAACGACAATTCAGGTGAATTTTTGTGAAGCGGCACAAAAATTCACCTGAATTGTCATTATTAAAATTTTTACCACTAACCTACCATCACAGCCATTTCTTGGCCGCCACCTTGGATTTCACATCTTTTTTCACCATAGCCTTTCTGAGGGCCGCACACTTTTTTTACAGCTTGGCTGTTTTGGATTAGATTTCATTTCTTTTTGTATTTGTATACCCCAAAGCCGGCCTATGGCCAGCTTTGGGACTTTTTTAACCTATGTTTTTTTCTTTACTACAGGAAGAAGAAAAGATGAAGTAGATGTACTTTAAATATTTTATCAGTAAATGTACAAATTATATATACTGTATAATACATATGTGACCGGATTTGCGAAAAGGGGTCCAATTTGCCAACTTTGACAATTGATAACTTCAGATTGGAAAGAGCTATTGCCTTGATATTTGGGCAGTGGTGAGCACCACTATAGCTGAATACATGGTGAAATGTTCAGGTTAATAATTATGTTACTTGAACACTGAGTTATGGTCTCCAACATTTACGGAATTGGATGTGTGTGGAAGACCCCTTTTCGCAAATCCGGTCACATATATTGATTACAGAAATCTCCATGGTGGTTTCTTTGTAACTGAACACTCTACAAGGTGACTTCTTCTAATTGCTCTCTCTACAGGGTGAATTGTTTGTAGCTGAACGATCTACAAGGTAATTTCTTCTAGCTGATCTCTCTACAGGGCGATTTGTTTGTAGCTGAATTCTGTACAAGTGATTTGTTTGCAGCTGAGCTCTTTACAGAATAGTTTCTTTGTAGCTGAACTCTCTACAGGGTGATTTGTTTGTAGCTGAAATCCCTACAAGGTAACTTCTTCTAGCTGATCTCTCTACAGGGTGATTTGTTTGTAGCTGAACTCTCTACAGGTGATTTGTTTGTAGCTGAACTCTACAAGGCGATACTTCTAGGTGATTTCTCTACAGGATTCCTTGTTTCTAACTGAACTCTCAACAGGGTGATCTGTTCATAGCTGAACTTTCTACTGGGTGATTTGTTTGCAGCTGAACTCTCTAAATGGTGGTTTCTTTGTAGCTGAACTCTCTACAATGTGACTTCTTCTAGCTGAACTCTCTACAAGGTGACTTGTTTCTAGCTGATCTCTCTACAGGGTGACTTGTTTCTAGCTGAACTCTCTACAGGTGATTTGTTTGTAGCTGAACTCTCTACATGGTGGTTTCGTTGTAGCTGAACTCTCTACAAGGTAACTTCTTCTAGCTTATCTTTTTCACTGCATATTTGTTTGTAGCTGAGTTCTCTACAGGGTGATTTGTTTGCAGCTGAACTCTCTACATGGGAGTTTCATTGTAGCTGAACTCTCTACAATGTGACTTCTTCTAGCTGAACTCTCTACAGGGTGACTTGTTTCTAGCTGAACTCTCTACAGGTGATTTGTTTGCAGCTGAACTCTCTACATGGTGGTTTCTTTGTAGCTGAACTCTCTACAAGGTAACTTCTTCTAGCCGATCTTTGTACAAGGTGATTGAGTTTTTTGCAGCTGAACTCTTTACATGGTGGTTGCTTTGTAGCTGAACTCTCTAAAAGGTGACTTCTTCTAGCTGAACTCTCTACAGGATGATTTGTTTGCAGCTGGATTCTCTACGTGGTAGTTTCTTTGTAGCTGAACTCTCTACAATGTGACTTCTTCTAGCTGAACTCTCTACAGGGTGACTTGTTTCTAGCTGATCTCTCTACAGGGTGACTTGTTTCTAGCTGAATTCTCTACAGGTGATTTGTTTGCAGCTGAACTCTCTACATGGTGGTTTCTTTGTAGCTGAACTCTCTACAAGGTAACTTCTTCTAGCTGATCTTTCTACAGGGTGATTTGTTTGTAGCTGAATTCTCTACAGGGTGATTTATTTGCAGCTTAACTCTCTACAAGGTGACTTCTTCTAGCTGAACTCTCAACAGAGTGATTGATTTTTTTTGCAGCTGAACTCTCTACATGGTGGTTTCTTTGTAACTTAACTCTCTACAGGGTGATTTGTTTGTAGCTGAACTTTCTACAGGGTGATCTGTTCATAGCTGAACTCCCTATAAAGTAACTTCTTCTAGCTAATCTTTCTACAGGGCGATTTGTTTGTAGCTGAGTTCTCTACAGGGTGATTTGTTTGCAGCTGAACTCTACATGGTAGCTTCTTTGTAGCTCTACAATGTTACTTCTTCTAGCTGAACTCTCTACAAGGTGACTTGTTTCTAGCTGATCTCTCTACAGGGTGACTTGTTTCTAGCTGAACTCTCTACAGGTGATTTGTTTGCAGCTGAACTCTCTACATGATTGTTTCTTTGTAGCTGAACTCTCTACAAGGTAATTTCTTCTAGCTGATCTCTCTACAGGCCGATTTGTTTGTAGCTGAACTCTCTACATGATGGTTTCTTTGTAGCTGAACTCTCTACAAGGTGATTTCTTCTATAGCTGATCTTTCTACAGGGTGATTTGTTTGTAGTTAAACTCTCTACACGATAGATTCTTTGTAGCTGAACTCTCTACAAGGTGATTTCTTCTATAGCTGATCTTTCTACAGGGTGATTTGTTTGTACCTGAACTATCTACATGATGGTTTCTTTGTAGCTGAACTCTCTACAAGGTAACTTCTTCTAGCTGATCTCTCTACAGGACAATTTGTTTGTACCTGAACTCTCACATGATTGTTTCTTTGAAGCTGAACTCTCTACGAGGTGATTTCTTCTAGCTGATCTTTCTACAGGGTGATTTGTTTGTAGCAGAACTCTCTACAAGGAAACTTCTTCTAGCTGATCTCTCTACAGGGAGATTTGTTTGTAGCTGAACTCTCTATACATGATTTGTTTGCGGCTGAATTCTCTACATGATGGTTTCTTTGTAGCTGAACTCTCTACAAGGTAACTTCTTCTAGCTGATCTCTTTACAGGGTGAATTGTTTGTAGCAGAACGATCTACAAGGTAACTTCTTCTTACTTATCTCTCTACAGGGTGATTTGTTTGTAGCTGAACTTTTTACAAGGAAACCTCTTTTAACTGAGCTCTGTACAGGGTGAATTGTTTGTAGCTGAACTATCTACAAGGTAACTTCTTCTAGCTGATCTCTCTACAGGATGATTTGTTTGTAGCTGAACTATCTACAAGGTAACTTCTTCTAGCTGATCTCTCTACAGGGTGATTTGTTTGTAGCTGAATTCTGTATAGGTGATTTGTTTGCAGCTGAGCTCTTTACAGAATGGTTTCTTTGTAGCTGAACTCTCTACAAGGTAACTTCTTCTAGCTGATGTATCTACAGGGTCACTAGTTTGTAGCTGAATTCTCTACATGGTGGTTTCTTTGTAACTGAACTATCTACAAGGTGACATCTTCTAGCTGATCTTTCAACAGGGTGATTTGTTTGTATTTGAACTCTCTACAAGAAATCTTCTTCTAACTGATGTTTTAACAGGGTGAATTGTTTGTAGCTGAACTCTCTACAGGGTGATTTGTTTGTAGCTGATCTCTATACAGGTTACTTATTTCTAACTGATCTCTTTAATTCTGTTCAGGGTGACTGCTCTATTAGGATGACTGCTCTATTAGAGTATCTCGATCTCGCACTTGCTACACCAAGTTGGATTTCGTGTTATAACTCCGTGGATTTAAGTCTGATTCTTCTACACCATTGAAGAGCCTTTCTAAGATGATAACTCCATCTGTACAGCGATTTTGAAAGCATTACCCCAAGCGGTTTACCTGGTAGGCGTGGCAAGCATAATAATAATAATAATAATAAAATAAAAATATTAAAAATTAGCTAATCTCGATTGCGTAATTGTTACACACTGTTGATTTTTTCGCTGTATCTTCCTGGTTTTTAGCTCGATTTCTTTCAAACCACAAAAGGTTTGAGGTTCAATAGTTAACCTATTCACCCACCGATTTTCAGCTTCTTCCCATACGCGGTTTACCCTGTAGGCGTGACAACATATTGGTGTTATTTTTCGTGCATAATCGCTCATAACTCTTTGTCTGTTTATGGTATTCCAGCCAAAGTTGGTACCAAGATGCGCCTTTATACCCCCCTTCTGTGTGCCAAATTTCAAGGCAATCGGATAACGCGTTCGAGTTTTATAGCAGTTTTTGTAAGTGTGCGACAAGAAAAAGAAAAATAAGAAGAAGAAGAAGAAGAAAAAAAACGAAGAAACTCAGCCAATTTTTGAAGTCGCATATCTCGGGAACGCGCGAAGCGATTTCGCTCAAATTTGGAATGTAGAGTGCTGCAGTTGGGGGGCATGTCCACAGCAAAAATCGTCTTGTTTCATCAAGGAAGCACAGAGCTACGGAGGTGCGAAAATTGCGTTTTCTTTCTTCCTGTCAATATACTCACGGGTGTTACGCGCCGGCTTCTTGGGCCGCACGACACACTACCGTGTGTCTTGATTCAACTGTATATGCACAATAATCTATATTGCTCTGTAGTACCTGTACAGTAGCATTGGGTGACTGGGTAACAGATGGTTGCTGCCGCTGAATTTGTAAATTCATTTGTTGGATGATTTGCTGTAATCGCTGGCGCTGCTGTACTCCAAGTTTCAGCTGGCTATTCAGTTGAGCAATGTTGTCTTCCTGGTTGGGATGTTTGTGTAGTTCATTCAAACGCTGATACCCTGTCAGTAACTTTTGATTAAGCTCCTGTAATTGTTGCTTGCTTTTCTGAAGTTGGATCGCCACAGTACTGTTAATGCTAGACATTTGTGTTGATTGTTGTACAGCTGGTTGGTGTAGTTTCAAATAAGAACATAAAAAGTATAAAAAGCTATATGATAAAAGTACCTACATTTGTGGTACTACTTACACACAAAAATGTCCATTTTATACAGTTTTAGCAAATACAATTAAAGTATCTGATTATACAATTTATGTATGTAAAGTTAACAAACACACTTTATTATTGATAAAACCATTACTTTTGTATTAGGCTCTTAAAATATAGGATCACTGAATTTGAAAAAAAAATCCTAGCCATGAAGTTTTACAAAAAGCACAAACCAAATACATAGCAGAAAGTTTTGCTAAGTAGCTGCATTTTAGTTTTGAATAGCTTACTTGAGTTTAGTTTTAGTAGCATTTCATCATCTTCATTGTTTAACTGGTAGAACTTTACTACTAAGCATTCATATTAACTCTGTCAGAGAGCACTATATAGCTTGCTTTAGACACCAAGGTACATCTGCTGTGACTACAAATAAAGCATGCATTTATATAGCCAAGTTAATGAATGGTTTAACTGTAGTAACTGTGTTCATTTTACAGTAGTCAAAGTTTCGATCAGCTTGCACAATATTTTAGTTTTGATTAGTATTTTGTTTAGCAGCTCATTATATTTAGTTTTTAGTACAATATAATTATTTTAGTTTTAGTAATATGAAAACAACACTATAGTGTGTATGTGTGTGTGTGTGTGTGTGTGTGTGTGTGTGTGTGTGTGTGTGTGTGTGTGTGTGTGTGTGTGTGTGTGTGTGTGTGTGTGTGTGTGTGTGTGTGTGTGTGTGTGTGTGTGTGTGTGTGTGTGCATTAGCAGCTTAGCCAATTGGCTAGAGTATTGGCCTGGTAACTGAAAAGTTCTAGGATTGATGCCCAATTTAGTGTTGTTGTCAAGAAACATTGCTCCAGTCTGTATAATATGGACCTAGTGGCCTAGTGCAAAATGGGGAAGCATCAGCTATAACATCAATGGGTACCCGGCATTTATTGGGGAAGCAAATGCCCAACTGTCCTTGTCTCACTAAGTGATGTTTTGGAGTCATTGCATATTGTGGAATTTTGGGTTCCACAACCTGTCTCCATGAGACCTAAAGAGTTATGAGGACGAGCTTATGTGAAGCTTGAAGTACACAACGGATGTTATTCTGGGGATCTGGGGGTATGCCCCCAGGAAGTCCTGTGTATATTAGGTTAGGTAACTCAAAGGCTGCAGTACAAGTTGCTATAGACCTTCAGTGCTGGACACTGCAGAGAATAACAATAAATATTCTGAGATACAATTTTTACTGTGATACAGATAAACTTAAAAAAAAGTATTACTGCTCCATTAGAGTAGCTGATCGATTGCTCTATTGAACTATTTTGATCTGAATCTTTACAAATCAATGTAAAACCTATTTTAATTGCCTGAAATACTTGACCAGTTTCTGGAAACCTCAGTAATCCCCCTGGATCTGCCCCTGCCATTGAACCATTATCATTGAAGTGAAGCCATCCACTGGATGATGCTCCCGACTATTGGTAGTGGATCAAACCATGACTACCTCTTCCTCCCTTGTGGACATATCGTTTGACACTTTTGTCTGGCTTTGTCCTGTCTCCTTCAAACTTCATGAAAGAAAGTTTCACAAGTAAATGGTGTAGAAAGTATGCCCTCTTAAGTCCTTCCTGGCATGCATTTCTATCTTAGGAAAGGCAGTGTCAATCAGCCTCAGCAATGTTGAACCTCTTCAGGTCCTACCTCACCTTGTCTCTCCAATGGAGCTTGGCTCCATGTGCAGGCCAAGTCTGTGGCAATCACCCAAAAAGCATCATCCATTCTTGCTGTGTGACCAAGCTAATGCAATTGTTTAACAGACAACAAATCTTTCATAGATGTCTCCATTCCAAACATAGTACTTATTTGGTCATTGGTAAGGCATCTAATTCTCTGCTCAGCTCGACTAACACCCATACAGTGCATACACTGATCATGAAATGACTCAATCTCTTAATGGTTTGTTCCCTAATGGCCCAAGACTGAGCCCCAGACAAAAATACCCCCAATACCATGCAATGGTACACTGTTCCTCTTGGTGGATAATGAAAGGACTCTGCCACTAAATACAGAACTACACCAATCTTGTCCTGTACATCTGACAACACACTTCCAGTTGTCTCCGCAAAGGAACTCAAACACTTTTAAAAGATTGTGCCTGCTCCACTAGCTGACTGCGGATGTACAATGGAATCAAGTTACTCTCGTGAAGATTACAACTAGCAACAGGTGACTTGATCCTGAAAACACTTACAGTTAATCCAAATGCAATCTAACACTCTAGCAGCCTCCTCCATGTCCTGCCTAGTACAAGACACCATCACACAATCATCAACAGTTCAGGTATCTCAAAACTCAATGGTTTCCTTGTCCTTTCACCCAATAACTTTCCACCATACTTATAGAACACTATCACACCTGCTTGCAATGGTCACTCCAACACTTGATATCCTGGTTTAAATACAAAGCAAACAATGTTGGTGCAATAGCACAGTTGGTCACACTAAAAGTGAACTAGTGCAACTACTTATTTTGTAACCTCTGCCTTCATGCCATTATGCAGTGACCTCAACAAGTCAATCATCACCTTAAATACACTTTACACCATACTGCAATAAAACCATTCAAAGCACAAATCTTGGGACTGAATCATACACCTTCCTTAAGCCAACAAACAACCTGAAAGTTTATGATTTTCCAACAACTGCTGAGCACTAAATCTACAAAACCACACTGAGAATAAACGATAGTTGCTCAATCAACTCTTGAAGTCTCTTCTGAAGAACCTTGTCCTGAGTACAATTCCCTTCCTTAGGCATTGGCACCAGCAAAGCATCACGTCATCCTTCATTACCTTTTCCTCTTCCCATACAGCAATGAACAGATCATGCACATACTCCAACAAATCAGCACCACAGCACTTCAACATTTTTACCAGCAGCTCTTTTAGCATTTACACATGACGACAAAGCTTCCCAAATCTCCACTCAGGTGGGTGGGCTCTCCATACTACCTAGCTCTTAAGGGTAGTATAGGCATCAAGACTATTGTATATATTTGCACTGAAAATACTGGCAACATTCAACACAGACTGAAAGTGCTCACACCCTTTCTCCAGTGTCTCAACAATACCACAACACAGCTGTCCATCAGTTCACCAGACTGACTTAAGTGGCACAGGTTTTTTTTCTGGCTCTGCCACACTAGATCCACCATCAGCCACACCATGCTCCACCAACTGAGCTTGTTGTTGATACACTGTACCAACTGTTCTTTGTCTTCCTAACTACCTTAGCCATGTGCTTGCATTAGCTGACAAAATGCTCCCAATTTTTAAGGAGCTTGATTTTAAGTCATTGTTGCTGCACGATGTCTCTTCACTTTCACTCCGAATTTAGAACAAAGTAACTTAATTAGTCAGTCCAGCATTCTGCAGAGCACTGAACACTCACATTGTGACACAAAGATCTATCAACTTGACGCGTAATGATGTAATCAATACAGTGCCAATGCTTTGTTCCAGAATGTTGCCAAGTATGTTTAAAAGCACTACATTGTATTCATCACAGCTATTTCACTCAGAGCACAAAATGATAGTAACTTCTCACCACTTTCATTCATTATTGCAACTAAATGATAACCTCAGACATCATACTACACTGAGTCCTCTCCTCTAGTAGTACTTCCAACCCTAGCATTAACATCACCATCAAAATATTAATCATCCTTGAGTACAGAATTCAATTCTGGAACTTCTTTCTCAGTTAACCCATTCCTACCGAAGTTATTTCATAAAACCACAGAAAAACCTTAGGAAATGAAATTTTATGGCTTGTGTGATCTTTGCGCAATACGTGAGGACCCCACCCATTAATTAACACGGAACGCTATATACCATATGAAAGCCATCTTTCCCTTCTACCCAAACATCTAAAAACCTTACAACAAAACACATAACTCACGCACTTTGAAGTGAAGAAAGGCGCATTGTTATTCTTCGCCATAGCAGCGAAAGATGGACGCCGCCATCTTGTTATAACCCCCGGTTACATCATACTGTATATTTTTAGAATCCTTATCACGTGAGGAGTAGTTTTATTCTTAGTAGAACACACCATGATGCTCAGAGCGAAAGTTATCGAATTTTAAACAGGTACAATTGTTTTTGATGCGTGCTTGTGTGTTTATAAGTATTGATAGTTCCCCATACTTGTTCTTATCGCTTTGCGTTAAACTTTATTAGAAACGCCTGGGCCTATTCAGCAAATTGGTGGTTATTTCAACTTCATAGCCCTTAGGACGAAAGAGTTATGGGTCCATTTATAAAGGGCACCCGTAACATGCATTTTTTGGCAATATATTAGCCATTCGGTAATAAAGGGTTAACAGTCAACAATATTATCAAAGTAACAATACATGAAGACAACACATTCCAAACCTCACCAGCATTACAAAATACTAACAAACAACATTAGGAATTTTACAAGCACAAACAACATAAGGAATTTTACAACCTATAGTAGAGATCTGCAAAAAAAGCACTTTAACAAGGGGATTATTACCTGAAGTGCAAATTTATTCCCAATTCTGGTTTATTATTAATTCTAGGTCAAAGGAGGAATTAAATCTGCATTTCAGGTGACGATTTTACTTTTAAGTACTTTAACTGTAATGGTCCTACTAGCTGGTATTCCTTCCTACCTTCCTTGCACTTGTACTCTGTACGTATGGCTGAGGCTATTGGCTCTAGATATGCTATAGCTATGTTACTATTCTTAATTCTAAGGTACCTTAGATCAGAATCTGAAATGTACAGGTATGTACATATGTACACATACAACAAATCCCTTTCTGCCTTTAAGGATACCACAACATACAAAGTAAGACAAATTACATACAGCGTACATACACACATTATATTTACCATTGGTTGGAAGCGATGCTATAGTAGCTGATGATTTCACTGTATTGGAAAGTTGAGACTGTTGTTGTTGGTGAATCTGCTGCCTAGCTTGAGCTGGTGCCAGTGATGCTGCCTAAATAAATCCATTAAACATAATAGATTGTATACCTTCCAATTGTACATAATCAAATATTTATGTGAAATGAATGGCACCAAATTTACAATATAAAGTACATGTCATTTACATTGGTTACAAGGTTAATTTGGTTGCATTACAAATCACTTGTGGTCCAGTATACTCTCACAACTTATTATTAGACTCTATTTAGGCCGTTTTGGGTGGGTAATAAATCTCATATACTCCACCTTGTTTTCTAATATACTCCACGCCTTCAGGAACAATATAACATATGCTCAAAATCTAGGTTTATCCAATTGCTATGCATTGTTCACGTGCAGTGATTTAACGAGTGCGATTATTTTGTTGCGTGAAGCCGCATAGTTGCCATTGCGCTAGTATTATCGCAAGAAAACCAGCTGGTTTTTCCGAGCCTACAGCAGAAAGAGCTGTGGATGAGGTAAGTAATCTGAGTGTAATGTGAAATAGAGTCTAAAGCAGCTATATACTCACTGGTCATTACTTATTCTTCACCATACCAATTGTGTTAATTTCCACAAAGGTCTATTACATTTGTATGTCAATCAACAGCTCTCGAAATAATGCTACAAAATAGATCACAGATACAAAACTACACAATACAATTATTCAATCACCGTTACACAAGCATGTGTGACTGCTCTATTAGAATATTTTGCATTTCGTACATAGTGACTGCTCTATTAGAGTATCTTTATCTTTAGTCACCATTAAATGAGCATAATATTATTATGCTGTAAGGAAAATTAGGAACCTTACAAGCTAGTAGGGATCATTACTTAAAGTGCTCAAACAGGCGGGATCATCACCTGAAGTGCATGCCAAATTTAATGGCTTAAGTAGGTAAATAACTACTTCCTGTGATTTCGCATGCAAAATCATGACAATAATCACTGTAGGAATGTGCTGATTTTGCCGGCAAAATTTCTGGAAAAATATGTTGGTAAAAGCAAAGAGCAAAATGCTGGAAAAATAGGTGGAAAATTGGAAAAATGGGAACCAAGGAATGGCAACTTAGCACATTTTGTATGAAAAAGATCGAGATACTCTAATAGAACAGCCACGCATAGTATTAGGACAGCATAATATGCTCATGGGAATGGTGACTAAAGATAAAGATACTCTAATAGAGCAGTCACTATGTACAAAATATTCTAATAGAGCAGTCACACATGCTTGTGTAACGGTTATTGAATAATTGGATTGTGTAGTTTTGCATCTATAATCTATTTTTGTAGCATTATTTTGAGAGCTGTTGATTGACATACAACTCAAGGGCGGATTTAGGGGGGTGCTTGGGATGCTGAAGCCCCCCCCCCCCCTTCAAAAGTTTACCATGTGCAAGCTAGGAAGCTTCTAGAAGTTGCAGTACATGGGCAATGAAAAGATGGAAAGAGAAGGGAGAATGGCTAATTGTTTCATAGAACTACTAAGAGGGGTTCAAATTATACTTTTGGTGTGAGACTTAACCTAAAAGCTGCTAAAAAATCGAAATACTCTAATAGAACAGTCAACTACTCTAATAGAACATCCATCATAATATTTATTTTTCAAGGAGTTGCCAGTGTGTTTTCTTGACCTGTGCACTGCTATCTTACCATTGCTCCAAACATCTTGCCATATACTAATCACTTTCTGAGAACAACTTCTGTCAAATGGTTAAATATGGTATATACAATATACAAATGGTACATACGTAGGTATTTTCAGTTGTTGCAACAAACGTGATGCATGCTTAAGTAAAACAGTTAATTTCTTAGCATGTATACAGTTAACAACGCTATAACATCTGAGAACTGTTTGTTTTTGCTTTATCAGTACCAAAGTTCCATGCTGCATGCATTTATCTGAACCTAGCATCAATTGAAGCTAATAAAATTTAATGTCATACAGGGTTTGCACTCCCAAACCCCTTGAAGCTCAACCTTATAAGCTCAAATGATAATGCAGCATTTACACTGTCATGTTATAAGGGGGATAGTTGTGGCCAAAAACTAGTTGTATATTATGTAAGTGACTTTGGACTCATGTTGTCAAACATTAATATGGTGTTGGGGCCATAGTTGTAAAAAGTCAGATTGAAATAGCAACAGAACAGTCTGTGGCTATACTACAAAGTTGAAGTTATTTTTGCGTGCATTATAAATCTCTACAATGACCTTAAGATCCAATCGACCTGTGTACTGTCTTTGACAATCCACTATTATGTATTGCCTTATAATCCAATAGCATTTAAAAGTGTAGCTAGCTTGTTCTGTTTTTCTAAAATCGCTTACAACTGCACTCATCCATCTTGTACTCACAATCTTTCAGTACAATAGAGTATTTGGTTAAAAATGGCTTCTAGATTCAATCTTGTGATAGCTATGTTCCAAAAATTTCCAGAGGAAGCATCACTCCAGACCCTGGCCTCCTAGCTGGAAAATTCTACGTATGTGCACTCTACACACTGCATGGTGAGTGTATACTTGTCTTCTCAAGCTCTCTCTTCATTGTTACTGTTTGGATGTTATAGACATGAGACTGTAAAGCACACTAGCTAAACCTTAAGCCAAGCAATACACTAAATTTAGTGATCTTGTATATTGATGAATTTACAATATAAATTATTTTATTAATTCGTGAATTGATGTAATCAATTAGCAAAAAACCAAAACGCTTAAATTGCTAAATTTAATGTACCACTAAATTAAGGTACTGTATTTCAAACACAAATCATGTATAGCTGATATTCATATCCTTCCCCTTCCTGTTTTTTATGTAAAGAATAGATTTTTAGTTACTGGCTGTGCCCTTATAATTATGACAGCTAGTATTTCTGGAATAATGGTGTCATTTCATCATTATTACACTTAGGTGACTCACAATGCTTTACAAGTATTGTTAATCACTTAAACAAAGTGGCATCATTTTTCAGTCAAAATATATATTACCAAATTTAATACTGAATAGGCTAAATTTGCAAAAATTTTCTGCGGGGGCATGCCCCCAGACCCCCCTAGATAGAACATGTTCCACATGCTGAGTGTGCTTTGCACACTATAGCTATTTGTATTAACCAGTTGTCACTTTTCTTAGCCAACCAACCATCATATGTTAGCACCCCCCTTCTGAAATCCTAGATCCGCCCCTGCAACAGTAATAGGCCTTTGTGGTAATCAACACACAATCTTTGTACATGCACACATCAACACATATAAATGAAGGTATGACATGTTTTTGGGGCAGTTGCTCAGTGAAGGGATTCTTTGTTGGTTGTTTGTGGACCCAGCTTACACTTGTAAGCTTGAGATACTGCAAATAATTTTTATTAATGCTCAGCAATATAGAGAAATTTCATGCAAAATTTTGAGCATAATAGGTAAGAAAAAAAAAGAATTGCTGGAAAGGAAAATAGGTAGAAAACAAAGCAAATTAGGCTCATCCCTAAATCACTGATCTTGGCATGCTAAATTGAAGGGTTTCAATCACCAGTACAAGTAAGTCAATCACGTTCTCAATCATTTTGTGATACCCAAGACATATTCAGATTCAGCTCTGTCCCAGCATAAAATATGGCATTTCTAAATGTTCACCTTGGCTACCATGTCTGGATTGCATTAAAAGTGATTTAGAACCAGGTCCATGCAGTCATGGATTTTTTTCTCTTTTTCCAACTTTTCAAACATACTCAAGTTTAAACAGGCTGTAGGACCAGTTGTCTTACAGGCCTTCAGCGCTTGTGCTGTAAAGCCTTAATAATTAATAAAGATAGTATCTCTTTGATGTTTGCCGAAGTTGCAGCTTTTGATAAGTCAGCAATATGTGGCTGTCAATGACTTGGCAAGTACCATAACAACTTAAGACATCCTCAATCTATCATGACTCAGATTAACTCTAGCATTAGCAATCAATTATCAACCGACGTCTATTATCGGCTAAAGCAACATCTATTACCAGTGCCTGATATACGGCAAAGTATACGGAAGTGTACTACTATATTCCTCATGTTAGTTATCTTACTGTTTTGGTCATTTAAAATCTATAAGCTATCCCATCCTAATGAAAAGGTTTGTTGCTAAATGGTATATTAGTTAATATCTGATGTATTCGCTAAATGTGTAATGCTCAACTCGTATAATGCATCTTTATCTGCAGGTCCATCGTGTGGCATGCCAAACAAGAAGAAAAAGGGTTCAGACGGCATTCAAATGGCACTACAATGTTAAGTCCGCCAGTGGCAATGTCAAAGCAGTAAGGAAACAGTGGACAGACCAACAAATGCAGGATGCGATCGATAATGTCACACGCAATCACCTCAGTGCTAATGCAGCTGCTAAGAAGCATGGTGCACCTCCTTCTGTTCTTAAGGATAGACTGAATGGTTGAGTTGTACATGGAGGGCCAAAGCCATATTTATCTGCAGCAGTGGAAGAAGAGCTGGCAGGGCATTTAATTGATGCAGCAAATATTGGCTACAGTGAAACTCGTAAAGAAGTTTTAACTATTGTTGAGAGACATGTGGAGCTAAAAGAGGATGAGTCCTTGAGAGCTGCCAGGGTTACTCATGGGTGGTGGCAGAAGTTTCTAAGGAAGGATTCATCTTTGAGCTTGCAATCAGGTGATTCCACTGCTGCAATTAGGTTGGATGCTGTAAATGAGGAAAATATGAGTAATTGTTTTGAGAAGGTAAAGGAGGTTTTCGATGATGGAGATTTCTGGAATCACCCAGAAGCAATTTACAATGTGGATGAAACTTCAAGGGCGTAGGCAGGAGTTTTTGGATTTAAATTAAAAAATCACATCAAATCTTACAGCCCTGGAACTCTCCGGTAGCTACTTTCCCACTGGCACTCCTCTGTACTACTCTTGAGAGTCACATCACATTAATGCTGAACCATTGCAAATCATATCTATTACATCACGTGATCAATTGCGCACGTGATGCATGGTTGAAATGGTGCGAGTGAAATGGCGACTTTTCAGTGGTTGGTTGAGACATGTTACAAGGCAGGAGCTGCTAAACTTGAGTGGTTGTGTTATACATGTGTCAGGTTAGCACAAACTGTGTATATTTACATGTTGTGGGCATGTGATGTCTCAAACAAATTGGAGTACAAGTGAAGTCTGAAGTGACCATCAACAGGAGGACCGGCCGAGAATAATGTATAACCGGAAAGAAGTACTGTCAACTAAGGGACTCAAGTGTGGAGGGCTTTCGTGTGCTAGGAAATTGAAGTTGACTGTCAGTATGCTAGCTGTCTGAAAGTGAAGATTAGTTAGTTTTATAGGTTTATAGTTTCTATAAGCTGCATAAACAGCAGTGTGTAGGTTTTAGCTAGTTAGATGCACCAAACAGCACCTTTTCATATTACTGCCTAAGGGCACATTTTGTGTATGCATCATTTTTGTTCAAACATGCATGGTCTAGGGGATGCAGGCCTTCCCCTTAAGACATTCCACTTTAAATCCAAACCCCTTCAAAAAAATCCTGGCTACGCCTCTGAACTGGTATGCCATTAGAACCTCATCCACCAAAGATCATTGCGAAAAAAAGGGCAAAAGAAGGTCCATTATCAAACATCTGGGCAAAAGCAACAGATAACGGTGATTGGCTATGCTAGTGCTACAGTACTTACCTCCTTTTGTAATTTTTGCTGTGAAACAATTAAATCACACGTGGTGTATGAATGAAGTGAGTGGGACCAGCCATACACATAGTGAAAAGGGGTGGATTGACCATGAGCTATTCTTCTATTTCCTTGAAAGCATTTTTTAGCACATGCAGTTACATGGCACCCCCTATTGTCAATGTTAGATGGTTATAGCACCCCTTGATGTCACTAAAGTTTGCTAAGGACCACAAAGTGATGATATTTTGTCTGCCTCCTCATACAACCCATGAGTGCCAGTCCCTAGATTGCAGTCTATTTAAGCCGCTGAAGGATCATTGGAGACAAGAATGCCATAAATTTTACTGTAAGAATACTGGCACAGTCACCAGCAAGCTAAATTTCAACTTTGTATTTCGAAATACATGGTTGAATGCTATTACACCAGCAAATGTTGTGTCTGGCTTCAGAAAAAACTGATGTTTATCCTTTTAATCAACATACCATATCATGTGCAAGTGCTTCTGCTGTTTCTAACAGCCAAGGAAGTGAGGATGTGATGACTAGGGGTACGTCCATTACCATATTGATAGTCAATAATAGATTTTTTTTATATCAGATGTTGTTTCTGAAGGTCAAGGTGATGCTACTTCAAACATTCAAGGAAATGACAATGTGACTGAAGGTACGTACAGTACGTCTGTATTAATCATTAATTTTAATGCCTCAATTTCAGATCCTGAGTTAGACCATGAGAATATGCTTCATGTAGCCAAGGCATTGATGCCATGATGACTCAGGGTATGTTTAATATCAATAGTAGCTTACGTAGTTTATATGTGTACTTTAGAGGTTGATGAGCAGGAGGAAGTCGAAGAAATTGATGTATTCAGCAACAATGTTTCAATAGAAGCGAAGTTTTTAGCAGAAGAAGAAGAGCTGTATACTCGTCATTTTGAAAATGGGTATGATTTGCTGGACCCAAAATATGAGAGGTGGCTAAGGATACATCATCCTATTGTTGCTGCAACTGTATGATCTGAGACATTAATGACAGATCTCCTTGAAGGCCCCAGTGTGACAACAGGACATGTTAATTTGCAACTTGTTCAGTCTGACCAGGAAAACAAGGTTGTTGAGAGTTCTACTCCACATCGTTCAGTGGCATGGTCTTCACCTAGCATTGACAGATGAGTCAATTCCATCTGGTACACCAGGATCCGTGACAACACCAAGGCGTTCACCCTTGGCTGAACTGGTCAATACTCCAAGGATCACTCAAGATAAGCAAACTAAAACAGCTAATGCAAGAGTTTTGACCAGCACAGAGTGTATCAGAGTCTTTGAAGAAAAGGAAGAGCAGAAACGGTTAGCACAAGAAGAAAAACAGAAGAGAAAAGCAGAAAGGGAACTGAAAAAAAAGATAGAAGGAAGAGGAAGTGCAACACAAGAAGGAGGAAAAGGCACGAAAGGCTGCAACAAAAAAAGAAGCAAAACAATATAAAAAGGGAGCTATGCAGGCAAGCAAGCAGCAACACAAACAGGCTCAAAGTAGTAAAAGGAAAGCAGATAGCTCCATGACATCTAAGGCCAAGAAAAGCAGAGCTGCAGAGAATGCTGATGGTGAAATAGACTCTAACCAATGTTGCACGTGTTTTGGCTAGTTCAGTGATGATGTTGGGATAGAAAGGGAGAGGCTTAGGTGCAATTGTGGCAGATGGATCCATGAAGATTGTTTGGATGAAGATGACGTAAATAGCTGTGTTCTCTATGTTAGATATTAATTTAGTGATATTTAAATGCTTTCATTCAATGCTTTAAAATTTCATTTCAATGTATTTCTAATTTTGTGCATAAGAAAATTTTGAAATTTTGACAATTAGATGTCAAAGATTATTTTACGAAATCAGCAGAATCCAGTTTTGAAATGCACGTGAATGGCACAAGACATTACTGAGATCAGCCGATAATAGATGTATGGAGGTTATTGAAGGGCTGATAATTGACGTCAAGTAACAATAAATGATTCCCTACAGTAATGAGTACCCCCTTCAATGTGATGTAGCTTCTTAAGGAACAATGCTATTAAATGAGTAAGTTTTGTACACATAGACAAAGCTTGTGTTTATCATTGGGTGGTAAGACATTAAGATTTTTATGTCCCAGTTGTGAAAATTTTAGGGAGGTACGTGACATGGTCAATAATTGATTGTTTACCCTACTGCTGATGTTGCTAATTTGTTGGCCAAAAGAGGTTCTCTTACTAACAATGTTGTCTTAAAGAGCTAGCAACAAGAACACTTTACTGAGTTGCTACTGATAAAGGAAAGATGAAAGCTCTTGGTACTGTACCTACAGAAAGGTAACATTCTGGATTTAGTATTCACCAATACCTCTCATGTACTGTACGCCACCTATCTGTTGAAAAAGATCACTATGTCATAATTATTATTTGTTTTTAATACATGCTATTGATTAGAAACAAAAAACCCAAACCAAATTGTTTCTCAGGACAACAACTTTTATTTTATAGTAAATTGTGACTGGATCTGCGAAAAGGGGTCATATAGCCTTTCCAATTGTAAGTACTTAGCAATCCATAACTTGGCCTGTGTGTATGGTACCAGCCTGAAACTTGGTCGCCTTACACTCCTAACATATCACTATTCCTGAATGTATTTGTAAGACATGATGAGTTATGACTCGGAAATTTGGAAACACTATAAGACCCTTTTTCGCAGATTTGGCCATAATTGAGATTTTCTTGGTGTTGCGCTGTTCATATGTGCCATATTACCAACTACTACATAAGTACTTTACTGTACCTTTTCAACAGTACTGTTTACCAAATTTGTCTGTGACAGAGGAGTTAGTAGTTTGAGTTGCTCTTGTAGATCATCTATCTGTTTCTTGTATCTATTAACCACTTTTTTTTGGCGCTCAGCCTCCATCCTTTGTTGTTCAGTCTCAATCCTTTGTTGCTCAGCTTCCTTCTTTTGTTTGTTAATCTCTCTCTGCTTCCTGTCAATGTCAATTTTCAGCCGATCATTTTCCACTTTCTTTTGATTAACTTCACCTTCCAATTGTGCTTTCTACAAGTTAGGCAATAAATGACATTAATGTACATATCAAGTGTAACTGATGTAGCTGTACAATCAGAATATCATGATCAGTTATAGGTGTGTATCATAATCACACAGTAAAGTAGTACAGTTTAGGGATCATAAAGGTTTGGGCTTTCTTGCACAAGAATATCACCCAAAAAACCAGCCTCATTTTTTCTTCATTTCATTACAGCTTGGTAGTATTATAACCAAGTCCATGCATACATGTCTTCAGAGCGACCCCAGACCTTTCCATCAAGTTAATTTAATTTTTTTACCAACTAACTGACTGATTGACTGACTGACTGACTGACAGCCTGAGATATGTCATTTCGCCAACCGCAGCAGCTGTAATCCAACATCACCATGGACCTACCTTTATCCTTCTTCGTGCCCCATTTCTTTCTCCACTAGGTGTTGATTGGTAGTAGCTGTTAGCATGGCTTCAATGCTTACTTTTTTGTAATGTGACTGAATCAATTGTAGAGGTACTTCTTTTTACTATTGTTTGCTTGTGTAATACTGTCTGCAAAATGGCTGCTTCATAATTGATAGTTGGGTGCATGTTCAACTGTGATTTCTGTGTTGACTAGATTAACTGCAAAGAAGCTTCTCGTACTGTATAACGGGTGGAACATAGAGTTGGAATTGAGACTTTGTATTTGAGTTACTGATAATTGGGGTGCATGCACTATCACAATTAATGTGCCTGGCCTTCAATGCAGTATGTAATGGGAATTACCATGAAAAGTGTAAAAATTGAAATTTTATATATTTGAGTGGAGATCACAGATAAAACATGAGAGGTCATCTACACCTAGAGCTATACTGTAATCCCTACTTCCGTCATAACTTATATAAAAATGTCAGCTAGTACAAAGCTGCAGGTGTGGATTACCTACCTCACTTGTTCCATTGCTCATTTATCAGTGGTCCCTTCTCAAATGTAACTTTCTAATATCTCTTTACACTCATGTATACATTGTATATACAATATAATTACATGTATATGGTAAAATCTGAAGTAGGACCCCCCAAAATAACGCCAAAATACCACTGTTTAAAATCATCCTAGAGACATCTTATGTAATGAAAATCACCTTTACGAAATATTAAATCACTTGCAGCATTAAAAACAATAAATGCTTACAGGTGGTCAAATAGAGGATTTAAAAAAATCACCAAAACTCGAATTTTCATCGGCTGATCTGCCTGCCCGCTTACCTGACCATGCAGTCAAGGCTGGAGGCCTAGCACATGGCCACTATTTTACACCACAATAACAAACTGACTAGTGGTATTTAATTCATTCAATATTTGACTGTATTTCTTATTATTCTTAGTACTTGGTTATATAATTATTAATATGCCACTTTCACACCTCACTTCAAAGGGAAGAGAAGGCGTATAAGTGGTATAATAGCACTGCTATCATGCAGTGCTCAGGAATGCATTAACGAGAAATGGAGGTAGTATATACAAGTCATATCCCACCTAGGAGTGATATAACTTGTACATACTACCTCCTATTCCCATTAATGCATTCCTCAGAAATCATTCGATTTCTTTGATGAAACTGTGTGATCTCCTCTGCTTTAACATAGTGACACTTCACGGGATCGATAGTGGGTTTTAGTTTTGTAAAGTGATAGATCATGGACTTGGGGAAGAAGATAGTTCGTTGTTTTACTGAATGAAGGTCACAGGTTAGTTTATATTGATCATGTTGCATTCAATAGTCACGTGGCGATGTCCAGACACTGGGTGTAGCACTTAATTGATTTGGCCATTAGTGTTAATAGTATTCATTACTTTAGTTTATTCTTGGCTAGTAAAATTAAGTACGTTAGTGCACTTGAATTGTCTTTATATTGCTGTTTTGACACCTGGCGCGATGTCACACATACGTAGTGACTGGGCGTGGTGCTTAATTGGCTAGGCCATTATAGCGCTGTCAACATATTCACTGCTTTAGTTTATTTATGGCTAGTATAGTAAGTACTTTATAGTGTCACTTAAGCTTCATTATGAGCTGTTCAGCTCGTATTTGGGCTTCCTGTGTTTAATTGCGTACCCACAATCAAAGCGATCTGCATGCTCGTGACGATACACTTACATTTGGCCTCTCAGCAGTGCCTTGTCATTGTTCTTACGACGTTATCTACAATTCACATGGTCCCATATAAATACACTCGCAAAGCATTCCTGCAGTTTCCAGGCACATTTGCAGGTAAGTCACCCAAGTGGAATATATTAGTTGTAACATGGGCACTTGTAATTTACCTGAAATATACGCACTCACACTTGGGCTGTGCCCTCGTGCTCGTGCGTATATTTCAGGCAAATCACTTGTGCCCCCATGTTACAACTACTACTTATTATGTGATTGTTAATGGCTCATGGAATAATTAGATGGCATGATCACTCGCAGTCCCACCTCCTTCTAACCCAATAAGTGAGACAAAGCAAATTGAGAATCACTTCTCCAGTGCCACACCTTACCATTACTGTTAGTTGGACTGATACGGAAAGCATAACTTAATTCCTAGGTTGTCTGGGGCATGCTCTTAAGACAATTAGACCCTTGAGGTGGAATCTGAGAGTTATTTATCACAGTATAATGATTGCTGCAACAGAGGTCAGAGTCATGCACATTACACTTTTTATTGATCTGATGTGATATTTAAGTCAGAGATTATCTCTTTCAACTGCATGTGCTAAGCATGTCAAGCTAGGGAGTCTGGGGGCATGCTCCCTCATGAAAAATTTGAAAATAAGTTGTATGCTTTGAAATGGCATGTGGAGGTGATTTCTTGATTGTAGCTAACAGCTAATGCATGATATGCACGATCAATTAGCTCAATACAATGCCATGCAGTTGACTCATTGGAACTTTTGAAAAGTAATTTAAGACAATGAAAATGATTTAGACCAAGCAGGCTATAATCTATACTGAATGCTCTATTAGAGTATATTACGATGACTGCTCTATTAGAGTATCTTTTCATACAAATTCAAGTAGCTCCAACCAATGCCAGTCCATTTCACCATGTGCTCTGGCCTTGCTTAGCACTACAGCCATAGATTCTATTATGTGTGGTACAGTAATGCTGTCTAGTAATGTTTGAGTAGAAAGTTTGGGGTACCAAAACTCAGGCCTGCTCAGCCTGAATAGGCCTTTTGGTGCAGTTTTGGATAAAAGCATGAAACTTGGCATACAGTTTGTGTGTATGACAAAGATTATTTTTGTATAGGAAGCTACCTCAGATTTGACCTTTGGTGACGTTTACAGGCAATCTAATGTTTAAAAAAACTGCCAGTTTTGTCTCTATTTCATGTTTGTATGATCCAAAATCCACAAACTTGGTGTCAAATTGAAGCTTTTGTTCTAAAGAATAAGTTGGATTTTAAGGAAAGTCTATAGCTTCCTCTGTTCTAAAGTTTCAGAGATTTGTGTGGTAAAATATGCCACTATTTTCTCCTTCCCACGCAAATATGTACAGTAGAAGGTTTACTTTTTCAATACTTATTCTGTATAACAATTTGTTGTGTCAAATAGGCATGATACTTAGGGATAGATTAATGGACTACCATTGGTTACATACCCAGGTCATTATTCTGAATGGCGGGATTACATACGAGGTACAATTTGTGTAAATTTTGCAAATTGAAACTTGATTTTAATTCATTAAATCTTAGCTGTTTTTGTATGAATTCACACATTTCGACTAAGCTTTCTGGATTCTACTTTTACTGAATCATCATAGTAATGAAGACAATTGCTTGTGTTCTGTAGTTTGCACAAGTGCAGAAATTTCTGCTGTAGACTATTTAGATTCCTATATTTTATTTAAATGAACTTGCAAATATAGTATCACTAATGTTTAGTATCTACCACCGAAGAGTATTTGAAACCACCGTATACAATAGCAACTCAGTATATCACACTATATAAGCATTGTTCTGTTAAAGCTACTACAGTGAAACCTGACTAATTCAACACCTTCGGTTCTAATACAGAATACCTCTGTGATCTGACACTGTTAGCTGTGCCAATGAAATAAGACTTTGTCTGTTTGATACCATATAAAGGGAAACTTTGGCGGGGGAAAACTTTGGCGAATTTGGCGATTCACTACAAATTCGCCAAAGTTTTAACCTGCCAATTACTCGCAGTGCCTGAGATTTGCATCTTTATAGCTATAGATTGAGCTTGAATTCGCCAAAATTTATTTCTTCAAATGCAATTTAGCTTGCTATTCACCAAAGTTCAAAGTTTCCCTCTATACGGTATTGGATAATTCAAAATCCCCACACAGCTTTTTGAGCAAAATAATGAGTGATAACTAAATTATAACCCAGTACATAATAGGAAAATTCTACACAGCCAGCTACATTACATAAAATTGATTTATTGCTCATACATACCAGGTACCTATAGGTACTGGTCATGGTGCAGGTTTAAAAATCAAAATATCTGTCCAAAATTGATTCTATGACTTATATATTATGTTGTACATTTTACTGGATTGTAGTACGTAACTTAGTAAAAGTTTTCTTAATTCTTACTTTATTTGTTGTATAGTTTACTGTGTAACGGCGCAATAAGATTGTAAACGAATTGGCAGTTTATTTACAATAGTATAAATACCATGCACTATACAAATACTCAAATTCAGCCCTATAATATCTGCACATATCAATCATCTGGCCAGAAAGTATTATTTAATGCTAGTTCCTTCATGACACATTAACGTAATCCTTGATGTACTGTATATACAGCAATTAAGAATACACATAAAATGGGGGCATTGTTATAACAATGGAGAAGGGTGACGTCTAAAATATACTGCAAGCTTAAGTGTAGGCAATTTAATATTCTAGTACTATTTTAGCCATGCATCTATCTTATTTAGACAAGCATGCAGTGCGTTTTACTATACAATGTCTGTTCTATGTCTTGAAGTTAATTTTTATAGAGATGTGGTCTCTTAACACAGGTGGCCACTATAAGACAGGTTCTACTTTACAATTGTAAATGATATCACATAAAACTCAGCATCTAATAATTATGTTGGAAATACAATCTGTACTATGTATAAGTACAATATTGCATAATGTGCGTGGGCGGGAGAAAATAAGGCTACTTTTTGCTCTTATAAATGACTATAACTTTGGAATAGTAAAAACTATGGACTTTCTTTAAATGTTAGTGTACTCTTCAGAGCAAGAGTATTAATTTGACACCAAGTTGGAGAATTTTGAACCATTAATATAGGTGAGACAGATGAAAAACTAACCATTTTAAGCATTAAATTGGATGTAAGGTCAAATTTGAGGTGGCTCCCTATCAAAAATTAACCTTTATGATACATAAAACTATATGTAGCAAGTTTCAAGCTTTTATCCAAAAGTTCACAAAACAAGGTCTAGCACCCTAGCTATGCAGTTAGCAAACAATTTTTCTAACCCAAAACAATTACTGCTTTATATATATCATTTAAACGTTTTATTAAAGTATATCAATCTTCTTTGCACCACACTCCTACAAACATAGTATTACTACCATCTCATCCTTAGGAGACCTTACACTCTTCTGATTAATTATTCCCAATATTATACTTGCAAATGATCTGCAAGAATCCCATATGTTCCTGCAAAAAACCTGATTTTACAGTATAATGCAATAAATGTATATTTATGAAATCCTAAAAAACCCGTAAATTTTAAAGCACTGTTTCATAGTGAAGGAAGGTGATAAAGGCACAAACCTTGGTAGCATCGTGATCCCCAAAGCAAGAGGAGTTCTAAAATCTTTGTTTCGTGGCATACTCCCAAGGAGATGGAAGATATGAGTGTTAGTCTGCCTTGTTTTGGACGAACAGTTCACTGTTGCTTTTTTCTTGCTTTCACCCTGGTCATAGGAATAGGCCTGAGCCTATTATGTTTTTGAAATTGCCTATTATGCTTTTAAGCAATGCTTCAAAATTTCCCCTATCATGCTCCAATTATGCCCAGTTGTGCCCCAAATATGCTCCAAATATGCTACTAGAAAATCGTATCTTGAATGATCTATTAGGTATCTAATGCATTGGTGAACGTTCTATTAGGATATTTCAACATGCGATGACTGTTCTATTAGGGTATATCAGTCTTTAGCCACTGTTTCCTTCGCAAGGCTGATTTGTTACTGTTTTATTGCACTACACTATTAAAATATGAGTGTAATGGCAGCACAATTTGAAGCGTCCACTTGCATGTTTATATTCAACCAGTGGTGGGTGTATTATGAGTGTGACTGAAAGCGAAAGTTTAGTTGTTAAAGATTTGGGCGAGGATTTGGGAGCAATTGGTTAATGCAAGACATACATAATCAATTAGCACAATGCAATACCATGTATATAATTTTGAAAAGTACAAGACAGTTAACATAGCTATAATGGCTTAGGCTAAGCAGTGTAATTATGAATACAGTAGATATTATTGTTATGAATGCTCTACATTAGTGGATCACGTTGACTGTTCTATTAGAATTATTGCAATGACCGCTCTATTAGAGTATCTCGATCTTATCCAAAATTCAAGTAGCTACACTGTATATATAGCTGAAAAGTGGTCCGGCATTGTTTGGACCATGGGCTCCTTCCAGCCGTTACGCTTGTAATGAAACTGGGGTGCTACAATGACACCAAAATTTTAACAGTGTATTTAATTGTGCATCATGCACAATATGTAGAGTTTCAGTTTATTTATTATTATTATTGTTATTACTAGGCCCGGGGCACATACAACCAAGTACAATCACCAACAGGGCAACCTACCAATAAAGCAGTGCATGACCAGTACAGTGTGTGTGTGTGTGTGTGTGTGTGTTGGCACATAAATGCAATTATAATCAGATGCCGGCTTAAGCTTTGGGTATAATCAAGACAACAGCCACGTGCACTCTAATATAATTATATACATATATAGCAAGCCCTCAGAATTCATACTTAATTAAGTCTAGGATATTAATTTATGTATCTGTACACAACTTGTGTCCTCCTCATGTGATACCAGTTGTTTAAATGAGGATGAATCATGGTGATGGATTAAGACATGGCTGGAGTTTCCAAGGGCAGACCACAGTGATATCTGGGACAAAAGAAGCCGAGTATTTCCACTATGTGTCACACACAACCATTATCTGACTCATCCGCTCAGTTGCATTTTTAAGTATGAGATGGGCTGATATGTCAAAAAGTGGTCAGATGGTGTCTTGGATACACTGCAAGATGAAATAAAATGTGTAGCAGATTGCTGTGAAAGGTGGCAGTGCCTTCAAAGGAATACTCATGGATATGGCACATCATCAGTGGTGTGCAGACACTGAATGGCAGCTCAGTAGTGCCCGATTGGCACTTCACAGCAACAAGAGATAATATTTTATTTATTGTTACTGGGTAGTTGAATACAAACACAGTACAAACAAACAATGCAAACAGTATTACAATATGAAAACACTGATATAGTCTACCTCTGTTAATAATCCACCTGAATGCATGTACTGGCAGCTGGCATGCGGCACCTGGCATTTGTCTGAACAAAGATCTGGGCACAACGATTAGTAGACAAGTTAGTAGTAGACCAGCAGATGGTCGCTCGTGGTCGCTAATCTTCTCTTGGCCTTTGGAATTATGGGTGTGGTGCTGTGTGTTATATAGAATTACACATTCGTTCAAGTCATCAGCACGAGCAGGCGTAATTATTATACGTTTGTGTCTTTGTTCACCGGTGAGTTGAACCCGGTTAGTGCAAGTTCGCCTTGTAGTTTTCCCAAATATTATTTATTTATTATTTATTCATTCATTATTTATAGCGTAATTTAAACCGCATTTCGTATTATTCTTAGTACTTGATTGTATAATTAGCACTTTACAGTGACCAGCACTGAAGGTCTGACAGCAACATGTGCTGCAGCCTTAGGATTACCTAACCTAATTTCAGTTTCTCTGGCAATCGATGTGCAACAAATTGTGCCTATTATGCCAGCATTATGCTCAATGCTTTTGCCTACCTAATATGCTCCAAATTATGCTTGAATAATTGGCACAGGCCTACATAGGAAGGACTGGAAGACAAAATTTACCCAGCAATTGATCAGCCTGTTCGTGGAGAACCCAATGGTGTAAGTTGCATCTTGGTAGAGGACTGCGTTCATATATCATTTAATTTAGAGCTGTAGTTTAAATTTCCATATTGTCACTGTACAAATTGATTTTTCTGTTGTTGCCACTTTGTAGCACTGCAACTTCGAAAATTCTTGGCTTCTAGAGCTGAAATTTCAGTTGACCATCCCTTTGACGATCTAGATAAAGAAAATGTAAAATGGAATTTTAAAAAAATGCGCTAACATAATAATGATGGAGTTCTTGCAGATCCAGTCACATTTTGTAATTTTCTGGAATTATGCTCACGAAATTGGAAACTTTTCAAAACTATGCCACCATACTAGGCATAAGCTAGTGGTTTATAATCTTGTCCATTATAATAAAGCAATTATGAGAAATGACTAGCTATATTGATGAGTATTCATGTCAGTGGATAATGATAGTCTCCACAATTCAATTACAAACTATGCCTTACCAGTCTGGGTGTTGACCTGTAAACTTATTATAACCTTTAGTTACATTTTTGGAGCACGTTTTGCATGCACTAGGTAGCTATGCACATTGGTTTGTTTATACATTAAATGTACCCTGTATGTGATACGCAAACTTTATATGAGGATTGTACATGCACTCACATTCCTTCATAATCTGCATTCAAAACATAACACACTTTTATCTACTTATATCTACCTGAGCAAGCAGAGACCATAGATTCGTCTCCTCATCTGAATGTTGACCTTCGTTCATCTTCTTCAAATTATCACACACATCACTGATGGAAGAACGAGAATTTGGATCTTCACCTAAACAGGAAATGACCACTGGTTTAAGTTCTCTAGACTCTTCTGGCATCTTGTCAATGTATGATTGTCGTCTCTCAACTTCACTAAATCCCCTGATCTTCTTTGTCTTAGAGTCATATTGTTTAACAGCTGAGGGTGTCGGCCACTCTTGGGTAATGGTGTGTAACATTACTCCTCCATATGAGAACACACATATCCAACAATTAAGCGACTTTTAATAAATTTTTTTTTATTGGCAAGATACACGCGTGTACACTGGAAGCAGGTTTTCAAGGCTCTGTTATGGAGCGTCAGATAACTTTTAAACCTTTTCCAGGTTCTAGCAGGAATGGCCAGCATGACATCTACTTTCACGTAAAATGTAACAGCTTAATACGGCCTTCTTCATGGTACAAAGTAGGGGGTTTAACATTACACATAGAACCATTGGCAATGAAAATATTGGCTCACCCCAACAATCCAGGCGCGAACTTTTTAACGATTCCAGGTTATACCAGGCTAGATCTATCCTTTCTTGAATACTTCAGCTAGCTATACCGTTCGTGACGAACGTTTTACACGGTACAAATAATTTTATAAAAATCACCATCTCAATCCAATAGTCGCATACCCTGGCTGAGCACTGATTATTAATGACGCGCGCGCTATATTGCGTGGGCGAGTTGCAATGGAGAAGTATTCCGTTCTTGAATGTTTAATTCATCAACTTTTCAATGGTCAATAGTCCTTGTACATTATGCTAATAACTTTTTTGATCACGTGATACATCTTTGTATTTTGTACATGTAATCAAATAAATATTTTGAATAATGGTCATTATAAAAATTTCAAGTTATTTGTTTGCAGTTCTCCAACGTATAAACCTGTGGAAAAAACAGTCACATTTAAATTGGTGAATTTAAAAAAATCTTTATCACGCACACACTACACATACACACTGCACTCACACACACACTACACACACGCACACACATGTACACAAACACACACACACACACACAACACTACACACACACACATACACACACACACACACACACGCACGCACACACACACACACACGCACACACACACACACAAACACACTACACACACACACACACTTCACTACATATTCACATAAAAATAAAACACTACAAGGTATGGTAATGGTAGTTTACATTGGTTAATTTTGTGGTGTGCCACATATAGCAACAAGGGAAATGTGTATCTGTGATCAAGAATTTAATTTAGTTTGTAATATCATAATTAGATGGTCACACTATCTTTGTCAACTAGAGATGAACTGGCTTTTGGTAAAAAGCGAGGGGTAGCCAATGCCTTGGGACTCTTGTATGCTATGTGAGAAATCCAATCAGAAATACACAAATATATTAGAAACCAAATCCTAAATCCAAAATCATGTAAAAATAATGGAGAAAGTGAGTTTAACAAAGTATACAATGATCGATCATGAATAACTACAGTCTAGAACAAGATGTAGGTCAACAACTGTACAGGTAGTTACTAGTTAGCAATATCACTAAATGCTTTTAAAAATACATAAAGATTGGGAGTCTCCTACACGCCAGTTGGGTGCTTTGCGTGGGCGTTGGCAACCCCTCTGATACACCATTTCTGTGTTTTGCGTGGGCGTTGGCTACCCCTCGGGAAAAATAAAATAATGAAAGACTATACAGAAGCTGATCTGTACAGAAGATGAGCCCTGCACAGCTACGTGGGCTTCTTTTTACAAAGCATACACTCACCTTATTTGCACATTGCCCAATCATCATCATGGACGCTTCCACCTCCCACCGTGCACTAAAGTAATAGAAACAAACATCATTAAATAATATAAGCATTAATATTATTATCGAAGTGACTAGAGAGCCGGTACCGGCGCTCAAAATAAATTCCTTAAAGAGCCGGTAGCCAGCGCCTGCGCGCAAAGGGTATGACTGCATACTAGCTATCTACTATATACCTTATTAGAAGGCAGCTATGTCGATTGACTCGGAATGAGCAATACACTACTACTCTGAGAACAGTTGCTACTAGCGAGAAGCCGGTTTTATCACCAGTTAATCAGCATGGTTCCTGCTTCACCACTATAGGCAGCTAGGTGATTTAACATTTTAGCCTGCATACATGAAACCGGAAAGATCCAACTGGTTAGCAAATCTGTATGCAAGACAAATAATTGGTGCATTTCTTAAGCCTTCAAAAAAAATTCGAAAAAATTTCATCTCCCGGATTTTGCAAATTGCCTAATCCCTGAATAGGGAAGGCAGATATACAGTGTATATATATATATGTATATAATTAAGTGTATTACCTGGAAATTAAGAATATTGACTCAAAGAATGTTTCATGCATGTGACTCTCACAACTTTTCATATTGCTGTGAATTCTCAGATTTTAGCACACAATGAACCATATACACATACACCGGTTCCTATAAACATACATACAAAGTTATTACAGTAACTTAATTAATTTCAACGGTTGCATGATACAGCACTCTATATAATTATTGTATATTAAGTTTAATTCTTTATTCAGTTGCAGGGGAAGCATGGGGGTGTAACTAATCACTGGACTGGATTACTGGACTGGAACATTGGACTGGACTACTGGACTGACATATTTTGGGTTTTTACACATTCTGAGGTTGGTTTTATTGATTCCTGCTAACCAAGGGCCTTCAGAAAACTTGCAGTCTGTTACTAAAATGATGAGTATGAGGAGTGGGAGTAAGCAAAAACTGACTTCTAGTGATTTCACTTCTATTTATTATGTTCTTCTACAGTACATACACCTATACTACTTATCAGTATGCTACAGGGAATATGCTAGTTATAGTTAACCAATTGGAGATAGTAGCAAGCTTGTACAATGCTAATAAATTTGGTCACATATTATAGTACGCCAACCAGCACATGTAAGAACTAATCATGATAGCAGAAAAAACTCTACAGTTGTGTAATGAGTTTGTATATTACATGTAGGAACAAATTTAGCTACAATAGATTATCCTAGGAAGGATAGGTTGTGTCCCAGGGGTCTGAGCTATTTAGTTCAAGGATACAGTGTAAGATAGGGAGCACAAATATAGTAAAATGATTTTTGGTTAGCTACTGCTAGGTATTACAATCTCCAAAACACAATACTAAGAAGTGTATAAATGCTGTAGAACACAACAAGTAGTGAGAATTCAGTTTTTGCTTACTCCTGTAGCAGGCTGCAAGTTTTTTGAAGACCCTTGGCTAGCTAGACTCAATAAAACCAATCTCAGAATGTGTAAAAACCAAAAGTATGTCAGTCCAGTAGTCCAGTCCAGTGTTCCAGTCCATGCCAGTAGTCCAGTCCAGTGATTAGTTACACCCGAAGCATGGCACACATGACAGTACCAGTATTTGCATCTGGGCTGCTTGGAGAGCCCTACGCACTCCATGTGGTACCACTGTAAGCAGTGCTCACAAATCAGCGATGGAGATTCTGAAATTTCATGGTAACAGCTCCCACATGTGTATACAGCATTTGCTTTTTTTCTGTCAAGAACATTCTTAACAAGAATCCAGGCATCAGCAGTAAAGTGTTTCTAATTAAATGTATGTCAACGTTGTCATCAAGCACTGCATCAGGCACTTCCTTTGGCATCACTTCCGCTTGATCTTCCTCGATCATGACTTGTTGTTTTATTGCCCTTTCTGCAATTTCATGTTCCACAAACCATTTCAACATCACTACAGAAAAGTAAATGATACACTTTACAACCCTGCATACATATTGAGTAGCCCAATAACTAGTTGATGTATGATATTAGCCTTAGATGTGTGATATTAATTAATGATAGATCTAGAAGAAAGGACAGAGAATTGATAGTACCCCTCAGTCTGGCATATTGTTTGTTTACAGTCCAAATGGACTATCTTTAAATACTATGTAGCTACATGCAAAGTCCAGTTAGGCATAGAAATAAAATTATGAGTGAAATTAAAGAACCTGTGTGAAGATAATTTGGAGAGTAAAGCAATAAACCAACTGACACCAATTATGTGCATACTTTAATCAATGACTAATGCTTAAAGGTATTAGATCCTAGCTATGGTGGGTATGTAAAAACTGGTATAACTCATTCATATATCCTCTTCCTTCAAGCCTGCATGAGCCTTATAGCTTGTGCTATATTTATCTACAGTAGGACGCTATCTTTTCACATGCATTCATTGAGGACTGAAGTTAGCCTGTCTATAGGCCATAATTAAATGGCATATTTATTCCATTCATTATAACTGGAATATAAGTGTTATGACTTACCCTTTTGTTTAATAGAGGTGTGTAATTTAAGAAATGGTTTCAACCTGGAACCAGTTGTCAAGGATAATTTCTTCTTCTTCGGAAGTCCAATTACTGTAACCTCATTACCTTTTGGTGGATTTTGCTTACAAATTACTGGAGGCATTGAAATATCTATTTATAACCATTCAGCATGTTCAGCTACACTGTACAGTATGTATACCTTTTAAAGATGAGCACTGGGATTGGGTATGATTTACTGAAGTTATGGTTACATTAGTGTGTTCCTCCATTGAAGTAGTAGGTTCTTGCACAGTTGGATCTACCATGGATTTATGAGCTTCAGATGTACCTGTCATCATGGCATCAGTGCTTTGCACTTCAGCTATATAACACAATTTATCATCAATAAGTTCAAGCTATTAATTTCTAATATAATGGTGACTACATCAATGTGTAAACAAATTCTTAACTAATTATTATTAAACAGGCTGGTAATTATGTGTTTCACCCTTAGCTAGAGGAAACTATATTTATTGTTTTCCTTCTGCACATATATATATATCCTGGCTTGATCTTGCCCATATCCTTTTGATTCATAGTTCAGCCATTTAAAGTGATTCATATAGCTCTTAGGTGAGCAGGGGGGGGGCCTTGGGGGTTGAAGCCCCCCCTTCACTATTAGGCTTTACTTGATCAATATGCTGAGTATTATAATGAAATCTTGTCTTAGCATAATTATATGATCCCTAATAATACAAATACTCATAAATCCACCTTATAAACATCTTTCCAAGGTATTATCAGTGGATTTATGCTAAGGTTTATGCAACAAGGACCCGGATCAGCATTGGAGGTGTACAAGATCGAGATACTCTAATAGAGCAGTCAGCTAACTACTCTAATAGAACATTCACTGGAAGCATATAGTTGGTTCTGTTATGGAATTTTTCCAAATCTGCCTGCACCTATACATACAATGAAGTGCATTGGTCTGTTTAAAGGGCTTCCTTCATCTACTTGTGTAGTTAATATGTATGGCAATACTTAATTCAGCTACGCAATTTCCATTGAAAATGCTCTCAGATTCAATCTTGTATTGTTAAATTTCAAAATTTTACACTTTCAACATTATTATTCTAACATGGTCTGAACCTACCCAAACTTTTCCATTAACAAAATGCTTCAGAGAGCCATACCTATAATCTAAAGGCAGTATATAAAATATCTACAGGCAGAAAATATTATGAATTTTATGTGGAAATGTCTCCAAATTGCAATATTTTAGCACCTATTTTTCAAACATTTCCTGGGGGGGCATGCCCCCAGACCCCCCTAGTTCCAGCATGCTTTGCACACCTCTACCCAAGAGATTAGTTGCTTGAGTTAGCCCCCCCTTTTATAAATCCTAGATCCGCCCCTGGTGAGCACTAACAGATTATTAAAAAATTAATACCCTATAAGATTCTATAATTGTTCTGATCAAGTAAGTGCTGCCTGGAACCTCTCTTTATAGTATAACTTCAGATTTACTTACAACTTTCATCCTCTGTTGCTTCAAAAACTTCATCTGATTCTGATACTTCTTCAGTTGATGGAAATTAAAATCTGTGTGAATATTAATCACATCACACACTAAGGCTCACGATCGTTCATAGCAATTTACCTTCATTGATCTTAACTTTTTGGTTATTTTCCCAAGCATTGACTAACTGTTGTAAGAGTTCTAGCCTTCTTGTAAAATTATACTTTGAAGTCTCAGAGCTAGCTTTGTGGTAACTTTTGAAGCATGCCGAAACTTCTCTGACTGCAGAGAAATAGTAATAATGCAAAATATTTAAAGACACCTTTACCTGAGACAATATCCTCTTTTTTGGAGATGAAAATGTTACCACAGAGATGTCAGCTTCAGTAGTGACATGGTCATCTGCTAAAAACACACGCTGTTGCGACTTGTAATTGGGAAGCGACCATCGCTTGTCACAGAGGGACTCACTGAACATATCTAATTTGGCATTCGCTCTTGCAGCAAGAATGTGTCGACAAGGAAGTCGCATAGATTTCCATGACATACATTGACACGACACAGCAGTGACTTCAATGTTTCCTTCAGCTGTAGAATGGTGATACAGTTTTGGCCCATCCTCCGTAAACCTGACTTTATCTTTCAGTGTCATCTGCTTTGCCACAAAGTCATATGCATATGGTGTCAAATACTGCATGTAACTGAGAGATACTTTGTTAGTTGGAGAATGAAATGCAACAGGTACTTTTTGGACAGTTGTGCTTGCTTTGTAGTCACGCTCAGAACGCAGCACTCTTAATATTAAAAAAAACTTCTCAACAAACTTCTCCAGTGTAGAATAACGATCTATAACTGATTTCAACTTAGCATTTAGTGATTCTAATCTGTTGTTGGTACTATTAAGGAAAGTGCCACTACTGTACTTCATTCCCATTACCCACTGATGTCGGATTTGATGCCACTGCTCATTGAAATAATTTAACACAGGTAATGGGACAGTTGATTTAAATGTAGTGTAAAGCTCAAGGTACTTTTCTTCGCTCGTCGCATATGCCATACTCTGTAGCAAATCTAGGCAACAATTTCTTTGGCCTGAAGTTATGCCCATTTTCTCCATGGTGATTTCACGTCGAAAAGATCGAAATGTGTGGTAAAGGCAAATCAAAAGTTGAGCTGACGGAAAGCTTTTAGAGAGAACCTCTCTCTCTGAAATCTTTATCAGACATCAATACCCGCACTGATTTTCATGCGGGGTTATGCTTCTTAAAAATATTCATGACACTGGAGATTGCCTCTTCAGTCTCTTCAAGCAGCAAAAATGCAGCAACTACTTCACTCTGACCATTGCCATTCTCTACAAGTAGTATATAAAATGGAAACCGTAAGTTTACCAATTTATAGGTAGCATCTATGCACAAAAGTTCTGGATAAGCTGTAAAAACTTGTTTCATTTCTTTATCTTGAAAGTATAGACCGCAGAGAACATTGCTGTCATTTACTAGTACCTCCACAGTAGCACCTATACATAATTTCAATACATGTGCAATAAAATTACACAAATAGCTCAGACATAATATGTAAAATTTAACAGATCATGCATAATGACGTGTGTAGAATAGTCACATTATCCATGCATTGTATCCTTAGATGATTACTGGAATATCCTAATAGTTTCAAGTACCTACATGCATACAAAAGATTGGTTGCATGCTGATTTAATTGATTTAAATTAATTGCATGTTAATTTTTAAAAACCAATAATTTTGTAATTGGAGCAAGAGTTCAGCACAGGTTATAGCTATGCAGGCTGGTTTTAGACTGCCTCTAGCTGTTTTTACACATAAGTAATGAATGTTTATTTTATGACAACTCACATATGTTTGTTATAATGCATTCACCAGAGCTGACATGATACATGTAACTTTGATTAGAAGCTTGCGAGTATGCACTTACAGCATAATAGCACCTTCATAAGAAAGTGTTTATGAAATAAGGACTGATGCTGACATTGCTAGCAACCCATGCAGTAATTGTGTCAACTCATCCCTTTGGCTCCCTCCTGGTACTTTTACATCATGTCTGGACAATTGTATTATGGTCAGAAATCTATGGAATTTGACTGGATTTTTGTTGAGTGACCGGAATAGGGATGTTATCGTAAGCTATGAAAATTTGTATGTATGTATGTATATGCATACATTACTTTCAAAACTCTATAAATAAGTTACCATATTTGTTAGAAAGAGTGTTTGCTACAGATACCAGATCATTCTTTAATTTACCAGACTTCATTTCTGCACTGAGGTTTATTAAATCTTTAAGGAGTATTACTTTCCCTGATATTGCCACTAATTTGTCTTGCACCATCTTTTTGTTGGCTTTACAGCTAGATATTTCTTTGCCTCACATTTCTCTACTTCGGACAGCTTCCTCTGATGAGGTAGCTGGCGGAATAATTCCTGTAAGTTCAAGCATATATATTGCACTGAATCACTTAATCAGCTTGCAATTACTTTGCTAATTTCATGGTTATGGTCCTCATTAAAACGTGTCACCCGTAATCCTTTGCCATCATCAGTAGCTCGCAGTGACAATACAAATGGACAATATTTTCGATATGTTCTAATAGTTCAGTCAAACAAAATATTTCTGCATATGAAATTAAATTGACTCACTTAGTAGCTCTCTTTCCCTCTCCTTTTGCCTTAAACTTTCTTCCACCACGTATACAACCATAGGTTACCTCATAGTACCTGATTCGCTTGTCGAGGTATCTGTTCACTCTCTTACATGCAGCTTTAATGGTACGCAGGGCCGCCCACAGGGGTGGGCAACTGGGGCATTTTGCCCCGGGCCCCAGCCTGAAAGGGGCCCCAGGAGGCCCCATGAAGGGCCTCCTGAATACCTGTTTAAAAGATTGATATACCCTAATAGAGCAGTCAGATCTAAATACTCTAATAGAGCAGTCACAGTATTCTTCAGAGGAGCAGTGTAGCAAGCTTATAGATAAGGAGATATGGTTGGTGATGGGTAGTTATTGTCATTGCCAGCAGGTTGTGACTTTTTCTTTTTTTTTTTTTTTGGTCTTCACTTTACAACTTGGGTCAATGGCCCCACTTTAACTCTTTGCCCTGGGCCCCTTAATTTCTCTGGGCGGCCCTGATGGTACGTGAATCTCTTGTCCACAATTGCACAGCTTTCTGCGTTTGGTACAAATTAAGTTTTTCTTTCAATTCATCATAACTGTTGAAAACATCATTCACTGAAAAAATAGCTTCTTCTCTAGAGCCACTTTCTACAGTGACATCAGAAGCAATATCTTGGGATTGGCACTCCAACTGCTCAAGTATTAACTGTGGTGTTGACGACTTCGATGATGGTGGTGATCCTGTGTCAGGTGGTGATCCTGTGTCAGGTGGTGATTCTGGTTGTGTTGCCAATCCTACATGAGGTATGGATCCTGCCTGAAGTGGTAATTCTATCTGAGGTGGTGACCTTGCGTGATGTGGGGATCCTGCAAGAGGTGGTGATTCTGCCTGAGGTGGGGGATCCTGACTGAGGTGGTGACCCTGCTTGAGGTGGTGATCCTTCCTGAGTTGGCAATCCTACTTGAGGAGGCTATTAATTAGACTCTTTATATGACTGAATTACTATAATTTGTATACTAACCTCTCTGTTTGTCCTCTGGTAAAATAATATGTATGATTGCTACTTTAATACTTCTGCTTCATGAACTTCAGTGACATCTGTGTCATCAAATAAAAACCATCTGTCTTCATTATGAATGTAAGCAACATAATGACCACTTGTTGCATTTTTCCCTGTGTGAACAACTGAAGTTTGCAGGCTATATATAAATAAATTCAGTCTCATTATCATCCTATAACATACAAAGTTTTACTGATACAACAATAATCCATTTTATAAGAGCTTACTTCATTGCGGTGAATAGTGATTTCACTGAGAATTTCCATTGGTGAACATATTTTGTTAATTCCCTTTCTTGATGTCTCAAACTTTATACACACAACAGACAAATTGCAACAGACAGTACAATATGAATCACATTCCTACCGTTTGATGTGGACTATAAAAATTTCTGGCAGTGATTTAGCACAATACTTGATTTCAGCACATGTTTTCTTCTGACACCTACGAAACACATACACATGTATAGTTGTACACATAATAGCTTAATAATTGACCCGGTCTAACAAAGAGACTTTCTAGCCTTTTCACTTTTCTACCTTTGAGAGCTCATAACTTTTTATCTGGATGGCCTGTGGCAGTGATATTTGCACACCATCAAACAACAATGGGAATCCTGACTGAGGCAGGAAAATTTCAAGGAGATACCTTTTTTCACAAAATTGCAAAATAGGAAAGACTATAAGTCCCTTTTGTCTGACCGGGTCACTGATATGCTAAACTATACACAAATGCTGACACACTGCATATATCTGGTGCACACAATGTGTTTTTATACCAATACCTTTCACAATAATATTTGTTTAAACCATCTAAGTCTTCTGTCTTATTCAGTTGTTCCACAATAGCTTTGGAAAATGGAGAATTAAAAACCTGCAAAGTTCACAAGGGTGTAAAGATAATGAAGCGGTGCAGTGTGTGTTGGTCCATACTTGAATAGGGTAGACAGGTATGTTCAAGTGGTTACATTGAAATGTAGCTTTTGAAATGTTCTGGCAGCTATCACATGTAACTAAAGAATTATATATAATAAACATGCATAAACACGGGAGTACACAGCTGCAGTCTACATGACATTCTGATGATGTGATACCTTCTGTGACCATGTTAAATTGGACCAAGTCATTGACATTAGCTGCAGCAGCTGACCCACTGTTTAATATTCCAATAAGCAATTCATGTGCATCAGCTTGCAATCCAAGTCGCCATCTGGAGATAATTCCTGCAATATATAGCGTATAGTGCATGCTGATTTAGAAACAATTCAAACAAAGCCCACACTCACTTGGTATATACTTCAAGAAGATTACAGGAGGAATTACTTGTTCCACTACACACAGGTTTTCTGCAAAACTGGATTGGATAGGCTCCTGAGCTGACTAACTAAGTTATCTAAAGGCATGTCCACACGAATTCGAATTAGGAACCGGATGCAAAACGAATTTAGGCAATGCGTATTGAATCCGAATTGAACGTGTCCACACGCATTATCGCGTAATGCGCATTATTGAATTTACTAGTGTGATAAACGGATAATTAAACGGTTGAGAAAACACTCATTTGCGCCAACCAAGAGAACAGTGAGTTTAACGATAGACTGACAGGAATAGCTCGTATTAACGCTTATACTTTTGTTTATAACGTACCGGAAGTATTTCTACGAATAGAATACAAAAAACTGCTGATGGTGCGTGATGGGTAGGGACCGTTGGTTCTTTCAAACTCTAAGGGCTAGATACGATGATGAAACACTGCTTCCATACGTCTCTGCGCTTTTATCACACCGAGCGCTTCTGTATTTTTATCCTGTGTTGTTTACAAAGGTCACGCGCAAACGTGTCAAGCCCTCACGTGTTGCATTATTATGACGTAGCAAATCCCGATTCGTAGCCAATTCGTATTCAAACCACCTGAGGAGGTGGATTCGTGTAATCCAATTTCAATTCGAATCACCCTAATGCGCATTCCGTGTGGACGCGAATAATTCGAATCAATGCGGATTCAATTCGCATTATTCTTGTCGTGTGGACATGCCTTAACATAAAAGCAATGAAAAAAAACTAATCAAGTATTTCTGTTGACTTTGACACTTAAAGAGACTCACTTTCGCCACCATCAATATCACTAGCCTCATAAGAAGCCCACAGATTCAGTTTCGCAACAATGGAACTCGTATTAAGCACTGCAGCACACAATTCAGGAAACAAGTGTTTCCTTTATTGATCAAACCAAACAAACCCATCAAACTAGTTCGCACTCTCGCGCCTTGACAACAATTGCAATCTCACGCCTTAACAACGACTATCACGTGATCTTTACCGGCTTTTTAAGGAATTTATTTTGAGCGCCGGTACCGGCTCTATAGTCACTTCGTATTATAGCATAACACAGCAGCACAATATTACAGCATGATAAACAAACCAAAGTATTTATACAGAAAACTATGTCATAGACATTTAATCGTCTTTGAGCAAGGCCTTTAACGAAGGCGCAAATTGGGCGTGGGCGGGCAATTCATTACATTCTTTTCGCTGTTTATAACTATCACTGGCAAACTAATGCATATACAATATCAAAGAACGTATATATTTAAATAGTTGTATGATACTTATAGACTGTTTTTTCACTGTCAACCACTTCTTGCGCGTGGGCGGCCCACCACCCCTCCCCTCCGCACCCCATATATGATATACGTGCTATACAGCTGAGCATATGAAAGTTGCTAAAATTAACAGGTTTTTGTAGAATCAGTTTTATTTTTAAAATTCTAATTGAACAAACAATACATTTTTATATTGTAGCTGAATGACATTAAAATACATTGAATTGTCTGATATGATCTAAAGAAGTTCCGTAATGTCCAGGCTTGTCAACCTGTGCCTCTGGCGGCATAAAGTCAGTTGTTCCTGGAACTTTAGTGAGTGACTTTTTGCTATCAGGTCTGACCACCTTGGCCACTCCCAAATCACTGATCTTAGCTCGTAATTGAGTTGTCAAGAGGATGTTGTTAGATGACAAATCACGATGGACAATTGGTGGCTTGTGACAATGTAGATATTGCAGACCCAGGGACACGTCCAGTAGAATGGACAGCTTGATGGTCATTGGAATATTCTGGTGATGTTCCGGTGTAGACCGTAAACTCTTGTCCAACTTCTCCATCACCAGGATGGGTATGGGTGAGCCGGGTTTGTGATAGACACCCGAGAATTGTACCACATTGGGGTGGCGCAGTTCAGCACATTGTTGACATTCTTTTAAGAAGTTGTCCTTCACTTGATGGAAGCCTTCAGGACTAACTCCACGTACTAGAACAGAGTGTACTTCTTTGGCGGCAATATCAAGCAATCAAGGCTGTTTTTAGGGCGAAATCAAGTGATCCAGGTATATTTTCGTCGATCAAAAACCTTCATCCCGGTTGAAGATGGTTCTACGGGACTATTGGTAGTGGTGACCACTCCTGCACCCGAGTCTGCAGTCATCTAGAGCAGTTCAGGTATTCCGACCACCATGTACTTTCGGACGCAATATTTCCTAGAGGAGCAACAAGACTCGATCAAATATTACACTATTATGAAGACCTATGATAGGGTCCGCAATCCGAAAAATCAACTTTCACAAATCAATCCCCCTGTTCTATACCATATGCGTATTTTGTACCATACGCGTATGGTATGTACCATACGCGTACGGTATGATTTTCCGTACCATACGCGTACGGTATGGACATACGGTACCGCTCTAAGCCAACGTCGCACTTGCTCTGGAGTCCATTACATCGTGCATTGGAGTACGCGCGTGATCACGCTACCGTAACGTGCAAGCACTCCCAAGCTACCTCGAGAGTTCGCCATGCGCAGGTACGTATACCAAAACACGATATGGAATACTGCTAGCCCTTCAACGGAAGCGATAGAAATCCATTGCCATTAAGAGGTATACACTGATAAACATTCTGTGGTGATGATTTCATGCATACTTTACGGGATTCACCTGGTGTTAAACTTTCAATCCCGTGGAACAGTCGTTCGAGACATCAACAACTGGCTGGTACCGTCTTTTCAACCATTCGTCGCAGACAGCTGACAATTAACGATATTTGGCACCCCCCTGTAGAGCCTAGCTACTTGACAATTCACAGTCTACTCGAAGTTACTCGAAGTTACTCGAAAGGAGATGGCATCCTTAAGGCCGAGGCGTGCAATGGCGCTCGCGAGCAAAGGTTTGTTATTAATTACTGCTGTATTATATTTAGCTAGCTAACTGCTTTTTTGGTCGTACATGCTTAGCTAACGCTAAGTAGCTAGCCAACCAATACTGGCTGGTGGGCATTGATCTAGCTGTTTTTCGCATTGATTTGCACCAGCTGTTAAGCAAACCAAGTGACGCTAGCCAGACGTCGCCTTTTGTTTTATGGTAAGTAGTTCTACGGTTATAGCTAGAGCGCGAGTTGAACGGACGCGCCAGGTCTTTTTAAAAGTAGTTTACCAGGGGCGTTTACCGTCGTGTTCCAAAAACGTTTGAGTGTGTTTGTAGCTTTTGGTTTGTATTTGCGCATCCAAGTTAGCAAAGTGGCTTAGCTATGCTACAGTATGAGAGGAATGAAGACTATAGCTATGCATGCAGCGCCAGTAATAGCTATGCATGCAGCGCCAGTATAGCAGTTCTAGGTTATATAACTAGGTATAAGCTTTCGCTTTGAGGTTTATTCGTGCCAACTTTGAACCCGTGTGAAACGAGCTCCTGAAATGTTATGGGTGCTTTTCACAATGGGCTGAAAACGCCGTGTCTATAGCTTCGTACTGACGTTCGAGGTAAAAGGGGCGTGGCCTATACTTGCGCGAACGAATATGTAGAGTAGCTTCGAGCCTTTCTCTAAAGAATTTACATGAGAAAATACGATAGACACTATGAAACTGTCGTGAAGTACATTTCTTGTGAAGATAGCTACTATGCATAAGTTATGGCAGATTAAACTTATTTGGAGGCCATACCATTGTAACTAATTACCAAAAATAATTATATTCATACTTATTATTAATGGCGTCACTTATTATTATTACTTGGTTATTATATTCATACTTATTATTATTATTATTATCATAAAGGAAGGCATACACAAAAGGTAAAGCTTGTACAATGTGTCTTCCTACAAAAACAAGCATACATACATACATATGTATATAGACCCACAGTTAGCTAAACAATGCTCAAAACAGTGATACAGAAATTAATTGACACATAAGTAATTATAAGGAGATGCTGGAAAGACTTTCGATTACTGTCTTCAACGATTAGTAATGGTACAGTGTTCCAGAGGAAAGTAGTGTTGACAAAAAATGAATATCTCCTAGAGTCAATGGAGGGACTAGTGAAAGATGGTGACTTCTGGTAGATGCTATTGAATTAATTAACAGTGACTATTAAATGCAATAGGTGTTTGCTGATAGTTTTTTGTCATTGAGGAAACTGACTGAAAGGAAACTTCGTCTTGACTGCAGAGAAGGACGGTGAAGTTGAGAGCAACAATCGTTCGAGGAGATAGTCCAAGAGCTGGTAGATGGACACGAGCGACTCCCGCAGATCCATCGAGCTGCCCGCTTATGGATGCACAATATTTTATAGCCATAATGTACTTATCTAGCTAAACATTTGCCTTCTCTAGAAGTAGCACAATGCCAACTTGCTGTTTTGTGCTCATTAGAAAGGTTGTTTGAAACTTCTAGTGCACTGTATGCTGCATGTTATGGGTAGTTTATTCCAACTTCCTTTGCATGCTACAACAAGGTTAGGTTGAAGGAAGTGATGCTGTACATGGATTGGTTACCTCATCTGGTCAAAGCTATTAGCTACTGTTGGTATATAGGTAGCATACTGCTTGCTTGGTTAAAAAGCTCAGGAACATGCCTAACTGACAAGTCTGTGGTATAAGCATGCATGAATGGTATAAGAGTTGTAATATGGTTAAAGGATAATGAATGACTGTTAAACATTTTAATGGGAGTGTATAAACAGTGGAATGGACTACTGGAATGGTAGAATAAAATTTTTAAAAGTCCAATATTTTTTTACATCCAAATAAGTACATCAGACTATTGACTATTGAAATTCATGTGTTTACAAATTCCACTCACCTATTCATTACTTAGTACTATAGACATAACCTCTGCCAACCTGTCTCTGGAATTGTTTAGGAAGCCAATCACATAATTTTTTGTTAAATTTTATGAGTGGCTTCATACTGTACATAAAGACTTTCATGGTTTCTTATGACATAGCATGGCAAAAATATGTCTTGGACAAACATTTACTATATTCTTTTTCAATTCACTGTACTTACCACCCACATTATAGTGGTTTTTAATAATGTAGCTACTCAGTGTCATCTTTGAAAAGCATACTAATACTGTTAGATTCAAAATTGTGGTATTGATTAGAATCTCATAGCATCACACAAGGCACAACAGAGTTGCATAACTTTGCAATTGGCCTATAATTGTTTATTTTGTTTTGTAGCACACGCATGATATTATGTTCAGGAATAGTTTGAGCTCCAAGACCTCTTGCATCCATATCCTTATGGTAGTTTATTTTCTAATTTAATAAGCTTTCTGCACACTAGTACCAGTGCTGTTTAGTACGTACTGGGATTTTGAAGGCACAGTGTTTTTACAGTGGAGGAAGGTGTAGGCACAAAAGCTTTTCAGTGGAGCCTCTTCTTGGTCACAGTGATTTCATAAGTTAACGAAATTCATGTGTTACTCACCCATTCATTCATTAGTACTAGACATATCCTCCGCCAACCTGTCTCTGGTATTGTTTGGGAAGCTACACAAGCATTCTACTTGTTAAACTTGGTTATACAGTAACATTGCATTCTGTAGTGTCAGTTTTATCTAATTTCATAAGTGGTTTCATACTGTACATAAAGACTTTCATGTTTTATTATGTAGTACGCTGACATTATAGGATGGCATGTCTTCATCATTATTTTTGGCTCAATGACACAACGAATACAATGCTAGTTATCAAACAAAAACATTAGACCTAAAGATAACTCAGTCAGATCCACCCAGCTCTTTTGTTTGTGCTTTATAGCATATTTAAAGTTGGCTCAGAGTATAATTCTGTTGACCCTGGATTATGCACCACAAATTGCTATATCAATTAGTGGTAAGTTTGACAGGGATTAGCATTTTGTGTTTACAGGCTTCTGGTTTAAGGAGGAACATCTGTGTTTGTTTAGTTTGAACCCACCTAATTAAACTTTCCTGACTAATGAAATTAACTTAACCCATGACTGAATGCAATATATTTCAAAAATAATTTTATACTCTGTAAAATTCAAAGTGTGCTTTTAGAGGCCTACACAAGTCATAGACATTTCTTATAATTCTATATAGTACTTTGCTACTGGTCATGCTGTATTAGCACATCTCTGTAATGAGTTTGCTGAACTGCATTGTGTCCATATCTTCACTGTACCATGGCTGCCTGACAAATTGCCAAAATTGACTAACTTCTTAGGAAACACCAAGCACTGAAACTTCATTTATATCGTACAGAAGCTTAGAACAGTACATGTACTTGGTACCAAAGCCAAAGAACTACTTCTCTAGTCAATACTACCTTATACAGAAAACCACTAGGTGGTTGTAATTTGTGGTCAATTGTATGCCTTCTGGTTGATATGGTGAGTGGTATGTAAGTTACATGGCATTTGTGTGTGAACTGTTACAGTAATAAATTGTATCTTTTATTGAACACAGCACCTACACTGAACATGTAGGTACATGTAGTAGCTGGATTTACTATTACGTACAACCAGCGTTGTATAATCCATGATGTCTTTTTGCACTTTAACATTAAATTTCCAAAAAAGAACCATGGTCATTTGAAATTAGATAAACATATACCACAAATTATGGGCAATTAGTGGTTTATGGTGTATAAACTGGCTGTAAATAATGTTGTGGGAGTACTATCTGGTGGCATCCTGGACCTTGAAAATTCACTGGTCAACTCAAAGCTACCACATATCAATGATTATCTGCAGTGATTTGTGAAATTTATGTTCTGGTCTAGTGTCTACTTGCTTGATCACTCAGTAATAGGTCAATAATCCATAGCAGTATCAGAACTTGCATGAGATAAATACTTACACACATAAACATGCACCTGTGAGAACCTGTTTGTTGGCAATATTTTGTACATATTGATCAATTGTTTTACTGTAGATGCATGTGATCATGCTGTTGTTCGATTTGATGAGGAGGAGGGGTGTACGTCTGTTGTAGAAGATTTTCGGATACAATCAGATATTAAAAAGCTATCTGAAGGAGATAGTTGTATTGTGCTGTGGGACGATGGAGTTTTGTACCCAGCTACTTTTGTTATGGCAGGTAAATATACTTCCATCACGGGTGTCAGAAGGTCTTTAATTCATTTATGAATGGATTTGTGTAGTGGACCACTGGTCCACTAAGGGGTTGTTGTTATACCGCATAAGCTACATCTATATTCACAATTTGCAGTTTCATGGATGCAAATGGGATAACCTAACCTGGAAAATGTGGTTTCCTATAGTGACTGATCAATTCTATTTTTCTGTACCTATGTATCATGTCGTGCATTCTAACAGAAACACTGTGAGCACCTAATAAATGTGTATGTCTGTGAAATGCAAAGCTAAGATTTACGTAACTCTCACAAATTCATGCACCATTGATATACAGCCAATATAGAGCTTGGATAATTGATAGGAGTGTATTATTAAATTGTCTTACAAGTTCCTACCACAATCTGCCCATATGCTATAAAAGAAATGAACAAGAGACCAAGCCATGCAGTTCATATTATTGTTGTGTTATATTCTCTGTTGTAGGATCAAAAGATTGTTGCAATAAAAAAGAAGACGAATTGCTGAATGATGAAGAAAAGGAGAACAGAGGAGTTAAACAGAACGTCACAAAGGAGAAAGCTGTTGTAGGAAGGAAATTGATTGATGTAGGTATATGTCCATTTGAAAATTTCATTATAGTAGATCAATCATAGACTAATGAAGCTCAAAGTATGAGTGAAGAAATAGGAAGAAAGAAAACGAAAAGAAGAAGAAAAAGAAAACTGATACAAGTATGAATGTGCTTCATGTGCAAGTTTAACATATATATAGGTGCTTCAATAATTTGTTATTGTTCCCTTTAGGTAAACAACAATGAAGATAAAAGCATGAAACATGACAATGTATGTGCAGGTGTTTTATGTTTATTGTGCATGATTTATAAAATCTTTCAGGAGGCCGGGAGAATGGGCAAGCAACAACCACAGAAGACCAAAAATGTATCCATTTCTTATTATGTGACCAAGTTTGATGCTTGTTTTCTAGGAAACTACAAAGAAAGGCAAACAAAAGCAGCGATCAAAGAAAGCAAAGCAAGTGAGTATACATAGTACCAAGATCTGACACATATTCATTACTAAAATATATCTTATATAGCAGGATGATGATGATTTTATTTTAAAGGTTGGTGAAGCTCCCATACAAGAAATTCCCATGAATGAAATTGAAGTATGTGTAAATACATTACCGTGCTAAAAAGTACTGTATTTTTGTATTTTATAGATGACATCAGATGATTTGGATACTTGGAATGACATTGTAAGTGCTTTAAATATATGTACAATTGTTAATTAATGTATCCTCTAGATCATAGATCAGCACAAAAATGTTGATGATGAATACAGTGAAGATGATATTGAAGTGGGTACTTTTCTTTAAAAGCACAGTTTTCTTAGCTGTTATCTAGCAGTGGGTTTGTAATAACCATACTTACATTGTGTAATTGTGTAGTTTTGGGCTTCGCAGAGTTGGTTGATTGTATAGGCTGACACTGTGTTTCAGTCAGATTTTGTAGCCTTTTTGTGCCTAGTGTTTTGTTTCTTGTGTACCATCAATTATTGGATGGATTCACTTTGATGCACAATACTGTATAGTCAAAAAAATCTATCACCACTGCTTTGTCTAGTGATGATGAATGATTGTTGTAGGAAACTGTTGATGTTGAATTATCTGACTACCAGGGCAGTGTGTCAAACAAGAAAATTGCTCAAGTTCATGTACTAAATTATTGCCCCCAGCAAAAGCCATCTTAGGTGTACCGATACACGTTCAACACTTAAAAAGGAATAAATGAATAACTAGTGCTCTGAGAAAAAGTTAATATGCTAATTTGTATGGTACTGTTGACCCAGTAGTGTATTTTCAGCATAGTCAATGTACAGATCAGACGATAAAAGAAATCTGCAACCTATGTTGTTGTTTGCTTGAGATGGTCTATGTAAATTCTTACATTAAATTTGTTTTAATTTATTTAATTACAGCATACGAGAGATTCTTTTGGAGCAGTGAACAAAGTATGTACTGTGTACTAGCATTGGAAAACTTGGTCATTTAATTATTGTAATTTTACATAGGAAATTGTGGTACCGATGGCTATGGATTCGAGTGATCGTGAGCGTGACCGTTCCGTGCACCACTACACTGGTGGTAGACAGGTGTGTACTTCAAAATGTATACTATGTATAGCCCTTTCAAGTTGTGCAGTTCTTGGTTCCTTATGTTGCACAGCAGCATAACATGTGAAATTATGGATGCTGACTACTGTCTTGTAACCATTTTAGTTGGCAGTAAGTCACACGAAACGTGGCATTTTATAGCATGGATCTTGAAAATCTGTGATAGCTGTGCAACCTGAGGTACTTTACTATTATATCTATCATAAACGTAGCTCTATTAGCATTAGGATTATCAGTATATTTGAAACTCACTTGAATACTTGGCTAATAATATAATAGTTTGAGCTAACTTTATTACTCAGTATGATAGGTGCAAGACTTGCATAACCAGTCATACGCTAAACATCATGGATGTATAACTTATTCTCCCTTAGAAAATTACGTATAATTTCTCTAGATGCTTAATAAGGTTACTAAATCCAATAGAAACCTGCGATGGGGTTACTAACCACTTAGTAACCTGTGGTCTCGCCAGTGGTTGTTTACTACATTCATCAAACAAAAGTCGGCAAAAGCCAAATACACAGTACCTTCACTGTTAGCTTACTTTATGGACAAGACACACAATATTTGGGCTGATCGTTCTATTGCCACATGGTGGCGTGGCTGACACTTACTATCAGCAACTCGACTCTGACAACAACAGCTACAGAGTTTGCTACTTTCTTTTACTCTCCTGTACTCACTTCACTCGATCAGAAGTTTCTAAAGGCTTACAATACTGGCTAGCCAACACACCACTTCAGTATAACTGGGCACAATGCGATGTTAGTGTGGCGCTGCCGATTAACAAACTTAACAGATATCTCATAATGCTAACAGCCATTTTGCCACTTGTTATAGCTTACTTTCTACACTAGACAATCATCATTGGCGCCGTTCTTCTAGGCATAGTAGCTACTATGGTATGGTGTTGACACCTCGAAAAAATCTCGATTCGAGTACCCTTAGTGCCACTTTCTCTCAATCTTTCTTTGCCTGCTACGCTCAGAGAAACTTTCTAAACTACTTAAAATGGGCCGACTTCAGTTTCTATGATTTAGTGCCCCTCTGATGATGTGGGCTCAACTACCCATAAATCAGGTCATTAAATCACGTAGAAACCTTGTCGGCTCGTTCTAACTATAACTGTGGAAAATTTGAGTAGTCCTAAAATGCTTCCATTTACATAGTTACTTTAGTTACCGTTGTTAATTTTAATTTTTTCCAGCAGGAATTAGATATTCATGAGCTAAAGAAGGAATTAAAAATTGAAAGCACTGAACAGGTAAGAAATACATACTTGTGCTAATGCTTGTGGGGAATCAAAAGTATGCATATAGCTACAATAAATTTCACTGATGTCATCCTGAACAACATCAGTGCTTAGAACAAATACAGAAAAAAGCAGAAGCTAACAAATTTTTTTTGTATGTAAAGCACAGTCATGACTACCTTCTTATTGCATATATTTGATTCTCTACATGCATTAATAATTTTTGTATAGACTCACCCATTCACTAATATTAATTAAAAGCATAAATCATGACACAACTTATAATATTGGCACACTAATGTAGTTCAGTTTAAGTAGCTAAGTCTCTGAAAAAATCATAAAACTTTTTCTTTTTTATAGAAGAAGTCTTTAGTGGAGCTCAATTCAACTGTTGGGAAGCTGACAAAAGCAGTAGAGGATTCGCAAAAAACTCTTGCGTCTATTCTTACGAAAATGTTCAATCCCACCGATACCATATCAGTTGGATTCAATTCGTCAAGTGTACAAGTTCCATCCCCAACAGAGTGTATTATGATACCACCAAGTCACCAGTCATCACTTAGTCCACTTACTACCACTGCAGAGCCTTATCAGGGGGAGCTACCGCCAAATGCTGAAGAGAATATGATACCACCTAGTCATGAGTCAACTATTGCTGAAGCCAACCCTACAATTGATCAAGGGACGAATGTTACAGTGCCTGTGGTAATTACACCAAATTCTGTGAGGACCCCTCCTACTCCTAATCGTATGGTACCAGCTGGAGTACTACTTGATCAAGGGACAAATGCTACGGACCCCATTGCAGTGAATCCGAATTCTGTACAGCCTTTAGTGAGGACCCCTCCTACCCCTACCTGTATGGTATCAGTACAAGGGACAAATGCTATGGATCCCATTGCAGTGACACCAAATTCTGTACAATGTTTTGTGAGGAACCCTCCTACCCCTGCCTGTTTGGTACCAGATCAAGGGACAAATGCTACAGATCCCACACCAAATTCTGTGAGGACCCCTCCTACCCCTAACCGTATGGTACCAGTTCCAATGCCCACTACGGCTTTATCAAACATGGAGCTCACATCCATTTACAATACTAGTTGCTCTAGGCGCAACTTTTCTGTCAACTTAGTCAGAAGATTATTCACTGTTTCGGTGAGGTGCTCATCCAATGTGTCTGGAAAGGGTAGAAAATCACAGTTAAATCCTCAAATGATTCAATATATCCGATCTTTGACATTCCAGTTCTTTCCTCTCCAGGGGTATGAAAATGAAAGAAAAGAGTGGGCTGCCTGCGTCGTTTCTATCGATGAAAGTTGTAGGAGGCTGATAAACAAACCTAGTAGACAACAACCACCACAGTGAATACTTCAGAAACGTTAGTAATAACTATCTAGATGATTACTGTTATCCCAATTAATAAGTGATTACTGTTTCCTTTTCATGAATAATTCATTTCTGCTTAATTATTACTGAAGTCAATGCATAAAAAATGTATATAAAGTATAGCTATGTAGTTAAGTATTCTACAGAACTTAATTGTATCAATATCCACTTGGATTTCCCTCCACCTCTATAATCCTTGGTATCACTTTATGCAAATGCCCAATGTACTTTTTACAAACAGTTGGAGTCAGTGTCTGCCAAAATTGCTGAATGCCCTCCTTTAACTCTTCAAGGTTTAATGGCTTGTAAGAGCTTCTTAAAAACTGTTTCAGTGATCCCCATACATTTTCGATGGGGTTAATGTCAGGAGATTCTGCAGGCGTTTTCCACCAATTAATCTTCTTAGCTGCAAAAAACCTTCCAATGTACTTGCTGGTGTGCTTGGGGTCGTTATCTTGCTGTAGTCTATGACCCCGTGGATAGCACTTTTTCAAAAATAACAGCAGTGATGATTCCAATACCTTGCGATACCTGCACAAGTATAATATTATGTTAACTAATACCTGCAATTGTTATCTACAGCTATGTAGCTGTACATACCTCACAGCGTTCATAATCCCAGTAAAGATAACAATTTGGGTTGCTCCTCTAACCGAAATGCCACCCCAAATGTGAACCTTTGCAGGGTGTTTTGGTCGTTGTTTCAGTATCCTCTTTTGGTTTTGCTTTCTAAACTAAAAGCACAGTCTACCATGGTGATCTAATTGAACTGTGCATTCGTCACTGAAGATAACATCTTCAAACTGCTCACAGTTTTCTAATTACTTTTTACACCACGCTACTCTTTTTGCTTTATTAGCTTCTCGAATCAGCTGGCAATAATGGGGACGAGTACATACCCAACCATTTTCTCTACGAGACCGCTTTACTGTAGCTAGAGAAACTCGCAAAGATGGAAACTTCTTTTCTAACTTTTCACGAATCTGTCTAGCAGTAAGTTCATCATTGTCCTGTAGCATACTATCAATCATCTTGCTCATATTTGCGGTTATTTTACGGGACTTATGTTGTCGAGGCAAGTCGGTGATAATGTGATGCTTCTTAAATTTTTTCAGCAACCGCTGCAAGCTTCTGAGTGTTACTTTAATCCTTTCTTGTTGCAGTCGTTTCCAAATGGTTCCTAGGGTATATCCAGCTCTATGCAGTACAATTACTCTCTTCCTGGTTGCTACATCCATACGAGGCATTTTGCAAGCTACGCTTGAATTATTATAATTGTGCCATTTATATAGTCTGGCGGCGCCCGACCACTCTATGCAAAGGGGCGGGCGCCGACAGACTACCATATAGGTTGTACACAAGTTACTTTATTGTCACGTGTGTTTTCTACTGTCACAGCGTCGAGGACTCACTCAATGGGTAGCTATAATATTTTGTAACACAACCTTGCTATTCGTAAATATTGATGGTTTCTCTCCCTCTCTTATAGGCTAAGAAGTGCGGTATTGGATCACGTTCCCCGGCCAGTGGCTAGCCACGCCCTCGGCCACGCCAACGCAAGAACATTATGCTAATTAAAAACATCCTGCTCTATGATTAATATAGAATATAGGTTATACGTAAACACTTAAAATCACATTATACAACGTTGAAGGTTCTTCTTTGGAGACTTCACCCGTCGTCTGGCTAACTTGTAGACCGTCAAGCTATCTTCGCGTCCTCAGGCATGGCTAGCAACACCTGTAATATTGATGATACGCAACAATAATTATATTTGCATGTCAAGTCTATACATATAGCCTATATAATATAAACAACTTGATTAAAATCCGCATGGTAGCTTAACATACGTAAAGACTGCGGCTTTTAATCAAAACGTCGTAAGTGAACGCGTGTGAAAATAAACCAGGCTACAAAATTGTTTCAGCTCTCTTGAGCACTGGCAGCCTAATTTTCCTGGTAAGTATAAATTTATGTTCAATAGTTGTCGTTATTATAATGTAAGTTAATAACATTAGCTGTGCTTTTGTCAACTACCTGCTGGGTTTTCCCCACGGAGAATTATAATTAGCTAGCTGAGAGCACTCGAGTGGACTCGATCGCCCGGATAGTGACTCAACACGTGACGTTCTTGTTTGCTTTTCAGTAGTCCAGGAATGGTCCTTGAAACAACTTGAAGCATTTGTGGCGGTCGACAAAGGCGCAAAACCTACTATATATTCATGCTATACTAAACGTAAAACCTACTATTCGTGCTATACGCAAAACAACCGGTATTGTTGCAATGGCTCTGTTTTCGCTAACATGCTTGCATGGAGTAGCGATTGTGCAGCTAACATGCAAGTGTATTAATTATTAAGAAAACCGCTCCCATTGACGTGCGAGTCTGCGCTGGGGCTGTGTAAGCTTGTGCACGAAAGTACTCCAAAGTCATAGCGTAGTCGCTCGCGTGCACCCCAGGGTTTCGTGCGACGTTGGCTTTGAGCGGTACCGTACGCGTATGGTACGTACCATATGCGTATGTCCAGCACACTTGCTCCTTGGTGCTGGGGGTGGTAGGCAAGGGCAGTACATCCAGCCGGGGAGAAAAAAATAACCATATGCGTATTATGCCTTTTCTCAGTGTCTTCTAGCCTTACCATCACCTAGCTACAATGGGCTGTCTTTACAAGCATTTCTAGCTGAGTAAACTTAGAACACAACATAATAATCTGCTTACTACTGAGCTATAACTATGTAGATTTATTCATCAGCACACACATGCATTTTATCCTTGCCATGCCCATGCATTTCCCACTATATAGTCCTACACTGATGTACCTAAATCTTATGTACATGATCTCACTTTGTCTGCAGAACTTCACATGAATGGTACTGTGTATGTATGCTACTTTATAGCTATCAGAAACATGCAGATGGTCTCATACTCAATTATAAATGTGGATAACTGCATGACAATTTACAACACAATTAGGTAAATAAGCGAGGAGAGCAATTACAATGTGCATGGTAGCTAGAAGGTTCTAACTGAATTATACATAATATTATACTGCTTGTGCAAAGCTAATAACTTGAAAATGAACTTTGTAAGTGTCATCAGTTGTGCAACATGCCATGCATGACTCCTCACTGTATTTGCATTTTGATATACTATGTACACTCTTCTTTTGAGGATCCAATTTCTTGTTTACGTACTTTTCTTGATTATACATATACTGTAAATAGTACCATGCACCACTCACATTCATCACTCTGGACCTACAGCAAAAATTAATGTGGATGTTAAAGAGTACATTCAGATAAGAGTAGCTAAACACATTGTCTTCCCATCCACAAGCATGACAATAAGTAGTGAGTAGCTATACAACACACTTATAACAATTAAACAATGCTAGATAATATATACATTCATTACTGAATTATTCATTAGAACTCATAAACTCACCATAAAATCTTTGCCATGTTGTGTTTTCCTACTTCATCTCATTAGGCAATGTGCATGCCTCATTCAATAGCAAAGATTCAGCAAACTGCAGTTTTAAAAAAAATATTGCACAATTAATTGCTATGCACATCAGTCTTAGAGTATAGCATGTCTAATATTGCTATAAGTTACAGCCATGTAGGTTTACATTAATTTGCAAACTGAAACATTACTTTCTCTACAGTTATTATATCTCTTTCCTACCTCCCTCAATGTTATTGTATCACATTCTCCAGGTCTTCCTCTGTTTGAGCAATCATTACAATGTACTTCTTGAGCTCATCTGATTGTAATTGTCTGCTTAACGCTCCTTTAGTGCCACCAGGCATAAATATCCATTTTTAAGTAACAAATTAAAGGTAAACAATAGATTATATGTAGCAACAATAAAATAAAATATTTAATGAAATAATATGCATATATATATGCCCTGAAAAAATTGGTTTGATTTGCCAATTATTTAATATGGTTGCTATGTTTTAACCAATCAGAATGCAGTATTTTAATGTGTATTTATATGGATAATTATATCAAAATCTTATGCTTATATTTAGCTACAATGCTACCTCTACTGCAGACTTAGTGTTTATATCACCATGCATCCAGTTATATTCATTGAAAAATCGTGAATACCAATATGTTGGCACAATTCTAAAGCCTAACAGAAATCAATGTCTTTTGTCCTAAATAATGCTTTAGAAGATCAAACTTCAAATTTCAGTTTCTGAGTAAGGCAAGGAGCATGCTGCTCTTGTTTTATGTTGAAAGGATAATTGGGTACCTTTAAACCCAAACACATTTTACAAAGTTCATATATACAAGTATAGAGAAGCCCCTATAGTAGAGTTTTTTGGGTAATATAGCTCTATAATTATAGTCTTTAATTATTGTACTAATCTTTGACTATCTTCAGGTGTATTTGTAAACACATAGGTGTGGGTATTGTTCTAATTGTAGGGAAACATAGGCTCTTGGGCAGACCGTTTATAGGCAAAACAGACCACTGTATATAATATTATTAATCAATAACTGAAAGTACACAATAACAACTAACTCTTACAACTACAGTACACAATATTAATATTACAGGTATATATGCATAAATTACATTATATTACATCATGTCACATCATTACATTACATCATTAACTCTACATAGCATTATGTAATAATGGCTCTACATATAGCATTATGTAATAATGGCCTAGTTTTTGAATTTAGTGTTAGATGAATATTGGTCAATCAATTTCTTAAAATCATCAACTGATGCTGCACATGCTACTTCTTGGGGTAAATTATTCCATGGTTCAGTGCACAGGTCACGACATACATACAAGTACAAATTAAATAATTGCTGGTTTTTGTTTGAACTGATCAATATAATTCGAGTCAATCACATTTTGCATGGGGTAGCAGTGGCGGATCCAGGATGGGGCATTTGGGGCAAATGCCCCCCCCTTCAAGAAATTGCATACAAGATCGAGATACTCTAATAGAGCAGTCAATTACTCTAATAAAGCAGTCACAATGTTCATGAGGCAGTGTAGCTTACCTATGAAGCTATAAATAGGATTTTATTTTACATAACAGACGTGATATAGTTGGTAAGGATAACTAGCTATTATTGTCGAGACCTTTTTTTATTTTTTTATTTATTTTTTTGGTCTTCAACTGGTTTTCAGCAAGTTTTTTTTGGTCTTCAACTGTTTTTCAGAAAGGTGCCCCCCTCTTTACAAACTCTGGATCCGCCCCTGGGTAGATCATTCCAGATTTTAATTGCTGAAGGGAAAAAGGAGTACATATAAGAATCAATCCTTGTCATTGGTTGCATAAATCTCATATTATGACCTCTGGTACTATGTACATTGGATATGGGTGTCAGAAATGGATTTGCTGGGATATCAACAAGGTGGTTAATTTGCATCATGCATGCAGTAAAGCAAATTATATCTTAATCGCTAAATACATCTCAGCTCAGTCTAGAGAATAGAATAGCTAAATATGATTGCTCTATTAGAATATCTCGGTCTTCACTGAACAGAAACTGCTAAGTGAGACTAGCGCCTCCCCCTCCCTCTTTCACGCGAAAAGAAATGAAAGCAGAGTTCCATCCGGCGTAGTCAATAGGTACGGCAGTGCAAAAACCTTCTGCTTGATGTTATACGCATACCAGGTTAGCTATACTCAGATGGTACGATTTTCCGTACCATACGCGTATGGCTGTACCTTACGCGTATACGCATATGGTATGTACCATACGCGTATGGTACAAAATACGCATATGGTATAGAACACCCCTACCATTGTGGGATGTTCATTGTAGTATCCCATTGCTAGATCCACCATGAAACCGGAGGCACGATTGTTGTCTTCACAGAACTATCGATTTTAGTATTTCGTGAGATGTAAAATTAATTTTTAAAATTTCGTGCTCCACACAAAGAACAGGATAGAACTTGCTGCTTAGCTAGGTATTATCTAGAGTTAATGTAGTTAAAAAGTACGCACAGTAATAGGCAAATGATTCACTGGGTTACCAGCACAGGGTTGTTTTCTCTCAAAAAGCAGAAAACAAAACACGAATTTTCAAATTCAAACTGCCCTACCAGCCAAGATAAGAAAAGCCAACTCTTCCTCATAGTGATGTGATAAGGTTGGATGCATAGTCTGTCTATGCTGTTAGTCTGGAAAAGATCTGAGACTTCTCACCATCTGGGTGAAGAACGTCAAAATTTTCGTGCATCATTTCAAGGGATTCTCTCAATGGTACCAAAGTGCTTTCCAGTACTTCTGATGCCACACCGGTCACTTAATTTTGTTTAGAATGATGATAAATGATGGATCAAAACGTTTGGTAGTAGTGGTAGTTGGTGTTTCTGTGATTTCATATGATGCAGTATACCAGCAGCTCACCAGGAACTCCACCCAGCTCGAATCAAAAATGAAAGATTTTGTGCATTTTTTGGTTTGTTTTGGGATGTTTTGAAGCATAATGGTGATGTAGGGTGATCTAGTCAAGATTTGAAGCTGCTGTGGAGCGTGAGAAGTGAAGTCAAATTTGGACGATTTTGCTGCCTCCCTTGATGCATAGCTTAGAGCGAGACGTGGACTAGGGCGTGGAAGCTGTGGATGAAACAATAATTGACAACCGCTATTACCAAACGTTCAGGGACATCTTTTTCCATAGTTTTAGTCTATAATGATGATTGTTGTGGCTGCAGAAGCGATGCATGGAAATGGCTAGAAAGCGTGACACAATTCTTGGATGGCGCAGAAAATTTTGACGCTTGTCACCCAGATGGTGAGAAGTCTCAGATATTTTCCAAACTAACAGCGTAGACAGACTATGCACCCAGCCGTATCGAAACACTATGAGGAATAGTTGGCTTCTCTTGCCCTGGGTGGTAGGGCAGTTTGAATTCGAAACTTCGTATTTCTTTGTCTGTTTTTTCAAAGAAAGCAACCCTGTGCCGGGCACCCAGCAAATCATTTACTTATTTCTGTGCGTAGTTTTCAACTACAACAACTCTGATACGATTTGGCTAAATAGCAAGTTTCATCCAGTCCTTTGTGTGGAGCACGAAACATTAAAAATAAATCTTGCATCTTCTGAGATACTGAAAATGATATTTCTGTGAAGACAACAATCGTACCTCCAGTTTCATGGTGGATCAAGCAATGGGATACTACAATGAACATCCCACAATGGTAGGGGGGTTGATTTGTAGAAGTTGATTTTTCGGATTGCGGACCCTACCTATGACTATAACCTCCATATATAAAATATAAAAGGATTCGGTTATATCGTGTGGCTGCAGTGACCTTGGAAAGCCACTGTCCAAAAACGTCGATGCTCGGACAACGACATGTACGCTCGGACCCCACCCTCTACACCCTTCCCATGCAACTTCAAAAGCTATTGTGTGGTAGTGATTGATAGAGCTACCCTTGAGCTACCCCACGATATAAGCAGATTAGATTTTTATTAACTGGTATTGTAGATAGCCGGTTTTTCCCAGAGGTAGTAACTTGATCAAACGTCGGACGCAAAAAATCATTTTATTTTCGGACTTTTCATTTATTTGTGATAATTTAGATATTTTATGACTTTCAGTAAAGCACACTAGCTTAAAAGATATTAAATGCAGCAATTTAAGCACAGGTATAGGGTGTTTTTCTTCAATTCTAGGTGGAAGAAGACAAGCTACATATAGCTGTATCAGCGTTGAAACCGAGTCGGGTCAACCGGGTCACATTTTCTCCGGGTGATCCTAGTCTAACCCGGTTTACAAATTATCCGGGTCTGACCCGGATTGGATCACGTGAGAAACTAAATTGATCGTTTAACGACGTGGAACCTATAAACGCTAGTCGCGTAGCTCTTTCGTGAGCCACGCCCACTTATCGCGTTACAAACATACGTCCAGCCACGACCATTTATTAGTAAGTGCAGTCTGTAGCATGTAACTGTGTCCGTTGCTGTGTGCAAGCTTATGTGGAGCCACGCCCACTAATCGATTATTGTATGAGTTGTATATAGTCTAGGTCTAGTCTTGCAGCAGGATAAGTACTTTGTGAGCTACACCCATTTTATTATATTGGGAAAATGCAATACTAAGTGTGTACGAAGCCACACCCAATTGCTGTCTGTAAACTCACAGTAACTACGTGGAACCAAACCCACTGACTGATTTTAAATTATAAATTTACCGGCGTAGTTATCACATAACTACTCGTTTACTCAACATTAATCGAAACGCTAAAAACGTAGTCTCGCTCGCTCAAGAATACATGAAACATAGCTCTTATCGCGCGCCTCGGCTTAATTTAATCCGGGTCAATCCGGGTCACATCCGGGTCTGACCCGGATTGCTATCCGGGCCAGTGGGTCATCCAGGTCAGCAGTAGTGACCCGGTTTCAACGCTGAGCTGTATTATAGTACGTCTATACAAATCAGCTAAATAAGGCCACTTCTCTACTCATTTGACATTTTTGATATTATTTAAGTCAATTTCAAGTAGTGGAGGTCAGCAGTAAACTGCAACAGTGTGTGAAGCCTCACTACCGCGTATATGACTGTTCTATTATAGTATTTTATATTTTGAGTGAAATTCCCTGGATTAAATTTTACAGGTTTTCGTGTTTGCATGACCCAACATTTATGACTTGTTCCAGAACAGATTCTAGAAAAATACAGGAGCTTACAACACGAAAGTTAACAAGTGAAATTCACTCAACCAATAAACTACTATAATAGAACAGTCATATGTGCGGTAGCGAGGTTTTGCACACTGTTACAGCTTATTGCTGACCTCCACTATCTGAAATTGATTTTAATAATATCAAAATGTAAAATGAGTAAGAGGAATGGCCTTATTTAGCTAATTTGTATAGAAGTACTATACTACAGCTATATGTAGCTTGGCTTCTTCAACCTAGAATTGACGAAAAACACCCTATACCTGTGTTTAAATTGTTGCATTTAAAACCTTTTAAGCTAATGCTTTACTGAAAGTTATAAAATATCAAAATTATCACAAATAAATGAAAAGTCCGAAAATAAAATGATTTTTTGCGTCCGACGTTTAATCAAGTTACTACCTCTGGGAAAAACCGGCTATCTACAATACCAGTTAATAAAAATCTAATCTGCTTATATCATGGGGTAGCTCAAGGTTAGCTCTATCAATCACTACCACACAATAGCTTTTGAAGTTACATGGGAAGGATGTATAGGGTGGGGTCTGAGCGTACATGTCGTTGTCCGAGCATCGACGTTTTTGGACAGTGGATTTCCGAGGTCACTGCAACTACACAATATAACCGAATCCTTTTATATTTTATATATGGAGGTTATAGTCATAGGTCTTCATAATAGTGTAACAATTGGTCGAGTCTTGTTGCTCCTCTAGGAAATATTGCGTCCGAAAGTACATGGTGGTCGAAAATACCTGAGCTGCTCTATACACGGTCATCGATACACGGAGCGCATCCACTGGCAACTGGCATGGCGACTTGCGTGGGTAGAGCAGCTCAGGTATTTCCGACCACCATGTACTTTCGGACGCAATATTTCCTAGAGGAGCAACAAGACTCGATCAATTATTACACTATTATGAAGACCTAAGACTATAACCTCCATATATAAAATATAAAAGGATTCGGTTATATCGTGTGGCTGCAGTGACCTCGGAAAGCCACTGTCCAAAAACGTCGATGCTCGGACAACGACATGTACGCTCGGACCCCACCCTCTACACCCTTCCCATGCAACTTCAAAAGCTATTGCGTGGTAGTGATTGATAGAGCTAACCTTGAGCTACCCCATGATATAAGCAGATTAGATATTTATTAACTGGTATTGTAGATAGCCGGTTTTCCCCCGTAGGTGGTAACTTGATTAAACGTCGGACGCAAAAAATCATTTTATTTTCGGACTTTTCATTTATTTGTGATAATTTCGGTATTTTATAACTTTCAGTAAAGCACTAGCTTAAAAGGTTATAAATGCAGCAATTAAACACAGGTATAGGGTGTTTTTCGTCAATTTTAGGTGGAAGAAGACAAGCTACAAATAGCTGTATTATAGTACGTGTATACAAATTAGCTAAATAAGGCCACTTCTATACTCATTTGACATTTTTGATACTATTAAAGTCAATTTCATGTAGTGGAGGTCAGCAGTAAACTGCAACAGTATGTGAAGCCTCGCTACCGCATATATGACTGTTCTATTAGAGTAGTTTATATTTGAGTACATTTCGCTGGTTTAAATTTTACAGGTTTTCGTGTTTGCACGACCCAACATCTATGACTTGTTCCAGAACAGATTCTAGAAAAATACAGGAGCTTACAACACGAAAGTTAACAAGTGAAATTCACTCAACCAATAAACTACTCTAATAAAACAGTCATATATGCGGTAGCGAGGTTTTACACACTGTTGCAGCTTAATGCTGACCTCCGCTATCTTAAATTGATTTTAATAATATCAAAAATGTGAAATGAGTAAGAGGATTGGCCTTATTTAGCTAATTCGTATAGACGTTCTATACTACAGCTATATGTAGCTGGCTTCTTCCACCTAAAATTGACGAAAAACACCCTATACCTGTGTTTAATTGCTGCATTTATAACCTTTTAAGCTAGTGCTTTACTGAAAGTCATAAAATACCAAAATTATCACAAATAAATGGAAAGTCCGAAAATAAAATGATTTTTTTGCGTCCGACGTTTGATCAAGTTACCACCTATGGGGAAAACCGGCTATCTTCAATACCAGTTAATAAATATCTAATCTGCTTATATCATGGGGTAACTCAAGGTTAGCTCTATCAATCACTACCACGCAATAGCTTTTGAAGTTGCATGGGAAGGGTGTAGAGGGTGGGGTCCGAGCGTACATGTCGTTGTCCGAGCATCGACGTTTTTGGACAGTGGCGGTCACTGCAGCCACACGATATAACCGAATCCTTTTATATTTTATATATGGAGGTTATAGTCTTAGGTCTTCATAATAGTGTAATAAATTAGCTTCCGGCCACTGACACAGGATGTCAGTGGACCATCAGTGTGCTGCCATATGTCCCAATTCTATCATACCAACATCTGCAACTTGTATGTATGTAGGTATATGTACACTGTAAAGTTAATTGTTATTATTATTATTATTAATTGATCGAGTCTTGTTGCTCCTCTAGGAAATATTGCGTCCGAAAGTAGGTCTACATGGTGGTCGGAAATACCTGAGCTGCTCTATATCACGTGCTGCTTTGATAGGCATTAAGTAATAGTTGTAACACAGGCAGGAGTGCATTGCCTGATATGCACGCACGACGCCCGAGGGCGTACATATCAGGCAATGCACGACTGCCGGTGTTGCAACTAATATGTTACACTTTTGGCAGTCAAAATTTGCCCAAAATTGGTTAGCGTGCCACCACATTACTTTTAAATACTATGATGCAAGGTGTACTTGTGGGTTAGAATAATAAACGTAAGCCAATCGTTAATTTGGATTACAGACATATGCGGAGAAAATAAGAGGTTTTAGAATGTTCTAGTTCAAGCGCGAGTTCAAGCGTAATGGCGGATGAAATTGTGTCAGCTTCGTTAATAAGTACAACGCCTCGTCTTCCTTTGTCAGACGAAGATAAAGAAGAAGTTTTGCCTTGGCCTTGTTGGCTGGTGTCCTTGTAACGACCGTCAATCTGACTCTGTGGCCAAGAAGCCAGTCAAAGAATCAGTTGTTGCAAATGGCGTCAGATCAGTGACAAAATCATTAAAGCTAAAGCGCAAACGAAGCAGTACTGTTGAATTGACAACGGAAGAGTCTTTAGAGCCAAGTAACAAGACGATGAAAGGTGATGTTTCTCAGCGGTTTACTTTCGAAGTGACACCTGATGAGTTAAGTAAACTAAAGGAAGGCGATTGCCCAGCCAATACATTAAAGAACAACATGTGGGCACTCAAGACATTTGAGGAATGGCGCGTAACAAGGAATAACAGATACCCAGCAGATCTGTGCCCTGAAAACATCCTCGTCACGGACGACAAACAAATCCTCTGTGAGTGGCTTTGTAAATTTTTTACAGAAGTGCGCAAAGGAAATGGTGAGGAGTATACACCTCGTAGTTTATATTTGATGTTGGCTGGACTCCAGAGGCATATTCGACAACTGAAATCATCAGAAGAAATTAACATTTTTCAAGAGGTAGTATTCAAATCCTTAAGAAATGTGTGTGATTCAGTCTTTAAGAAGCTTCATTCTAAAGGAGTCGGTACTGAAGCAAAAGCCACTCCAGTAGTATCTGTAGATTAAGAAGATGTACTATGGAACAAAAAGATTCTCGACTTGGACACTCCGATGGGTCTGTTGCGGGCTGTATTGTTTATAATGGAATGAAACTTCTGTTTACGGGGTGGCCAGGAGCAAAGGAATTTGAAAATCTCTCAACTTACTAGGGAAACAGTTATGGTGAATGGTAAACGTATTAGATGCTACTCCTACAAGGAATTCGGGTCCAAGAATCGTCAAGGTGGGATCAGATCACTTAATCTGCAAAACAAAGTAGTGCAACAGTACGAAAATGGAACTAATCCTCAAAAATGCCATGTTAAAATTTTGGACAAGTACTTGTCTCTCCTACCAGAAGGAGCAAAGGATAATGATGTGTTTTATTTGTGTCCACTGCCTAAAAAACCAGCTGAACTAGGCAAACCATGATATACAAACACACCTGTGGGCCGGAATCGTTTAAGTTCTATGATGAAAGAAATGTGTAAGGAGGCTGAATTTGATACAACTTTTACCAACCACTCTCTTAGAGCATATGGGGCTACAAAGATGTTTCAAGCTAAGGTACCAGAAAAGTTAATACAACAACATACAGGACACAAATCATTGGAGGTGTTACGTCGCTATGAGCGCACTTCATTGCCCCAACTTGTTGATGTTTCTAATATTATGGATAATGGTCCTGTTGTCTCGGTACCAGTGATGCAAACCTACCAGTCTACAACAACAACAACCTGTACAACCACCACCAGTGAAAACCCCACTATTGTGTTTAAAGGGTGCAATTTTACTTGCTGTTCTATTACTATGTCAGGCCAAGCAAGCAATGAAAACAAGTATGACCATGGTGTTCAAGAATTGTTTCAAGGTATAGACATTGATGATGTGTTTGATGACTAAGTTTTGACTTGTTTTTAAGTTTTGAGTTGATTTAAGTCTGCAGTCTTTTAGGACTTTGTGCTTTTCTTTTTGGCATGTATTAATCATTTATCATGTAAAAATTCAATCCCACAATTGAAAGCTGTAGGGGGGTGTATATAAAGGCTGTGGTTTATAGTAACTTTATCAAAGGGAACTTAGAAATGTTTTAATGAGTTTTCAGCACACTTTGCAGTGCGACATCTAGATGTTGCACTGCTAAGTGTGCCACATCACATTTGTAGCATAAAGAATTCCTTTGATCTGAGGTGTCAAAGTGTTACATATAGAATTGTCATACGTTTCTAGCACCTCCACGGAAACATTTACCCATTATACAATTATCTCTTTATGCAACATGGATTCTATTTCCGGTGAGTGCGAAGCCTTAGGTCTTGTAGTTTTCTCAAACATTATTAATTAATTAATTATTTATTTATTTATTCAATCATTCATTCATTAATGACGTAATTTTAACCGCGTTTCGTATTATTCTTAGTGCTTGGTTGCATAATTATTAGGCTGTTGATATTTAGCCGGTCATTGCAATTTTAAAAAAAACTTAAAAAATAGTGACACAAAAAGGTTTAAGAAACGAAGAAAAAAAGTGTGTCGTGACCTAGACTCGAACCCACACATTCAGGTTTAGAGTACCAACGCTCTACCACTGTACCACCAGTGCTTGCTGGCTACTCCTCTTGTTTTTGTACTATTTAATGTTACAAATATAAAATACTATGTAGTCCAACTTTACCAGTGAAGAAGAAACCAAACCTGAACCCGACCCTAACCCTAATGCTAACCTGACGTTTGCCTGTTAAACGTAATGATGACTTTCACTGCCTGTATCATACAACTAGTGTGTTTGACACTAGAGTTATAGGTGACACTTCCCAACAAACGACTGGCTAAATAAATATGTGACTGGATCTTGGAAAACCTACCTTTTGGGCACAAGCAAACTTTTTGGGAAAACTCAATTGAAACTTTCAACAATTTTTTCAATATTAATTTTTTTTGCACATTAGGATAAAGCAACTATTAAACCTTCTTGCTGTGAAGTTTCACACCCATAGCTTCTTTTTCTTAGGAGATATGGATGATTATATCAGATCATGTAGTAATTTCAAATGCGTGGGACAACAATTAACTTACAAATTGGGTGATTTGTTCAGGTGCTGGAGTGGCTAAAACTTAGTCTTAGACATTAATACATGGGATTTAATTGCAGAAATGTACCAAGAATACTTCATTAAACTATCACAAATGTCTTTTAAAGTATTTTATATGGTTAGAATGGAATTATTGGTAAACAAAGTGATTTGTCACCATTTGTCACCTTTAATCACTCACAGAACTCAATACATTACCATAAAAGTTAGTTTGTAATGTACAGGAGAGTAAATTGGCCATATCTCAGGAATGCTTAAAGATATTAAGCTGAAATTTTGACACAAGATTGATGAATACCCAGTACCTTATTTAAGCTATAAAACAGAAAATTGACCAATATGCCAAAAAGGTAGGTTTTCCAAGATCAGGTCACATATTTGAACCGTGACCGGTGACCGGCTAAATATCCAATTCGTAATAATTATTATTATTATCAAATTGTTTAATGGGATACACAAAAGGCATGTGCTTGTACAAGGTGATACACTTACATACAATCTTTAGTTACAAAAATACAATTGCAACTACAAAAAGTTTGAGCTCTGGAATGTTTTTTGGATGACGTTGACGTGTTACGTAAGTGCAATATTTACGTCACAACATCCATTCAACCAGATCCGCTTACAGCATCACCAAACTAATGGCGCTACTTTATTTGTTCAACACTGAAACGAACTCAACAGAATTGTATGGCCGTTTTCTCAACGATTTCAAGCGGCAGTCACCGGATGTAATTAACCGTAAGCCGCGAATCTTTTGAAATGTAGCTACGCATTACATAATCAATTTGAAATGGAGCAATCTGATTGGAGCTTCTAACATTCTGGCAGCGATAAACTTTTTGTACACACTTTCACCAGACCCTCTTTTTAGGGTCGGGCGCCATGAGACTAGTGCCGCATGCAATCTGGCAAGTTAAAGAATCAGCTTACTTAACAATGGTGAGACCACAACTAGAGTATGCATCTGCTGTCTGGGATCCTACCACATTGGAGATATTTCAGAGTTAGAGAAAGTACAACGAAGAGCAGCACGCTGGGTGTTGAATGACTATGGCAGATTCAGTTCAGTTTCTCTAATGTTGGATCAGCTAAAATGGCCTACATTATGAATTCGTCGGAAATTATCTAGGTTACAAATATTGCATAAGATACACTACCAACAGTTATCACTCCAAATTCCTCATTATTACTTACCAAAACACGACCAACAAGACAATACCACTATCTTCACTATATCTTACCTACTTCATCCACCACGGCATACCAAAACAGCTATTTCTCAAGAACAATAGGGTTCTCAATGTCATGAAACTCTTGTAACCCCAGCAGGAAACATGGCTGTGTATGGTTCAGAATCATAATCTACACCACTTCCTACAACACAATGGTAACAACATGTTAGTGACCGGATTTGCAAGAACCTTACACATTTGCACATTTTTATTGCTACAATAAAACTACCAGTCTAATGGTAATACTATAAATATCTGTAGTATCAACTGTACGAAATTTCTAGGCAAGACAATTGGTATTTCTCCCACTGCTACTGGTAAGCTGGCCTCTGACAACATCAAACAGCAAATCTTATTGTATCTTCAGCGTATTGACAACTGTTCTATTAGAGGGGAATACAAAGTGTGGATCCTTAAAAACTTTGTTACATCTGTTCTTCACTTTCATATTGCTGTGGAGAGGCTTACAATGTCATCCATTCAATCTGCTCAATCATCTGTGCTGAGGTTTGTGAAACAGTGGCTAAATCTACCTCGTAATTGCACTCCAGGAACTGTTTTCCATCCTGATGTTTTAAACCTGCCTCATCTCAAGGAATCTACTAAGCTATCTTATATCCTGGCTGTTGAACGTTCTGTTGACCCAATTATTGTTAAATTGCGGCATTCTCTCTTGTCTAATGTCTTTCAGGATGCACCAGATGTTGTTTTTGATGCTCTTTCTGCTGCTAAATCTTCGGTTTCTAACATCCATTCCTCTACTTTTAAAAGCAAGGCTCGTACCAGTTTACAGTCCTCTCATGTTCACTATTGGAATTCCACTCTTGAACCATTGACTGTACAGAATAAATTTCTGGATATAGTTGCCCTAGAAAAAAATTGTCCCTTGTGGAAGAGATTAATGTATGGTTTACCTGAAAAGCAACTTTCTTTCTTATTGCGTGCCGTTTGTGACCAACACCTATGAATCTGGCTGGCTGGAATATAATCACTAGTCCAGTTTGTACCCTTTGTCACTGTACTCAACCAACAACTAACCATATTTTAACTGGTTGTTCCATTGCACTTGATCAAGGCAGATACACTTGGCGTCATGACTCTGTTCTGCAGGTTCTTGTTCGCAACTTTAAGAAAGATTTACCACCATGCTATGAGATTTATGCAGATCTTCCTGGCCACCAGGCAAGTGTTAGTCCTCCAAGTACTATTCCGCCTCATACTACATCTACCTTGAGCAGACCTGATCTTGTGGTGGTTTCCACAGATTCCATTACATTATTAGAACTCTCTGTAGTTACTAATACTGAACATCACCTTTTAGCTGCAAGGAACCGTAAAGAAGATCGCTATGGTTCATTACTTACTGACTTTCAACAGGCTGGATGTTCAGTTAATCTTGTGACAATTGAGGTTGGCTGTTTGGGCCATTTCATGCCACAAACTGTCTCTAAACTAAGCGATGTATGCCATCTACCAAAGAATACTATTCGTTGTATTCTTCAGCATGCAGCTCGTGTTGCAATCTCCTGTTCATACAGGATCTTTAATTCCCATGATTCCACTACTTGGGATGTAGTCGATCCGAGGGGTCCGACACTCTTGAAATCTCGTACGCTTCGTCAGAAATCACATTTGAAATCATGAAATCACACACTCAAAAGAAATCAGAAATCACACTTTTTGAAAACGAAAATCGTAAAGCTCCGTATATTTCCGTAAATTACGGACGCATTGAATTACGCGATATTATTAATTGGAACATAACAGAAGTGATTTAAGGCCCGAATCACTTGATCTGGCACTGGTTCGGCTGCCAATCTCTAGAATTTTACAGCCCAAGCTGAGTCCACTAATGGTCAAAAGCTTCCATCACTGGAGCCATAGATTTGAGGCGCGTAAGCGCCTCTAAAATCTATGCTGGAGCCACACGAGTGATCTGAGAATCCATCTCGGAATCTTATTCAGTTTTAACTAGCAATTTAGGCTCTACTCGCAGCCACAAGTGACGGTACATCATAGTGACTGCATGGGTTAATGATGAAACGGGTAAACCATGTAGAAGGGCTGCAAACTATAAGCACACTTTTGCAAAGAAAGTAGTTCCCAGCATTAGCTTCAGGACAAATAATTATGCAGCTTGTCTAGAAAATATGTATGTCAGTACTGGTTAGTAACTAGCTACTAGGTGTAACTTTTCAACGATTAGCTCACATAATATGATTCTGCTTGTTCAGCTGACCCACTAAACATCTTTACATAACTCGCAAGCAAACATTTCATATAAAACAATCCTGGCATACACAATGAAGACCATGGATGTATCCAGATCAGTTGACTGTTTACTTAGGTGTTTCCTGCCACTGTGGTTGTTAGTCAATATGAAATGAGATCAGGGTTGTTAACAGAGAGCCATTCCAGTTTTCAATACCATTGTGAAGGAAGGGATGTGCACGTTACTGATGTTAGCAGAGATATTGTTTATGTCAACTTTCAGGTGTGATTTAATCTATTGTGTATTATAAAACTGGTAGGTAATACATACAAGTAGCTATCTTTCTACATATAGCTAAGTCAGCTTCATGCAGATTAAATACATCACATATTGATCAGATAAGGTTTATAAGTTCTGCTAAATTTTGCAGGTATGTTCATTGCTGGCAATGCATCATACTGGTTTGCATTATATTATCTGAAGAACTGATAATGCAGGATGCATTGGAGCTAACAGTGTATAGCACACAAATTTTACGGAGAACAATTACCTAATCAGTGACTTTATGGAAATACAATGCCAAAATGGTCCTCAGACACTATGCTCTTTGCTCGGAGGACATTATAGATTTTGCTTAGGTTTTATAATGTAGTTAAGTAGGTGTAGCTTGTAAGTAGTTTAGTTTATTGTAATTAGTGTGGTAGTTTGTAATTTGCTAGTCTTTGTATTCTTTTGTGCTTAACTTTTCTGTGTACTTGTTTGTTATCTATTTTTGTAAATAATTTTACACCTTTTTCATTACCTAATCATTACTGATTGAGTCCAAGTCTATCTCCTACCAAAGATACTGTTTTAAATTCATCATAACTCAGTGATAAAAGTGTAACTGAAATTATGTGGACCCACTGATGACACGCAACCATGTAATAGTAACCAATTCCAATATACTTAATTAATCACATGTATCACCATCAGCTACTTTTATTATTATTACTGCTGGGAATGCCGATGTGCCAAGGGGACGTGAGTAATACTCCAAGGAAAAAATACACAAGATAACAACAGTACTGCTTTATTATATCTACCGGTAAAGACGATACTCGACAATGCCTAACATTGCCTATACCATTTTTACTTTACAGCACAAGTATGTAGTAGCTTTTTGATAATGCATGCTTTCTGACTCAATCACTGAAGTTGGCAAATTATTCCAGTCGATGACAGCTCTTGGAAAGAAGGAATGCCGGTTCATGTAGCTAAGTACCTGGATGAAGTGGTAAGGGTAGTGGTGTCTAGTTGAACATTGTGTGGCTAAGAGGATAATGGTATTGATAGGCTGCAGATAAGTCGTGGATTGCCTCGTCACAAATTCCGGCGGCTAGCTATAACTAGGCCAGTGCGGCATTCCTTGATCCACGCCTATTATTTTTTTATCCTTGTTAGAATATAGCTTATGCACGAAGTTCTGGGACGGCTTCTATTCATTTTTAGACAGCCTCTTTACACTGTTAGCTTGCCTGTTAATCATCAGCACTACCGTACAACCACAACCACAAACCATCACCGCTACTGGTGCCTGGAATCATCTCAGCCAGACGGCTTTGGCCCCAGCATCTTTGCTTACGAACTAGACTCTAGTGAAGATATAACTTTTACCATCCAGTTTACTGATGTCGAAGCTTCTGGACCTGTTCTAGCTCCATGAGAGTCAACAATGGTGAAATCACGGAAATCACGAAATCAAAATTGAAATCACGAAATCACAATTGAAATCATGAAATCACAATTGAAATCATGAAATCACTAATGAAATCATTGATTTCAGAGAAATCACTAATGAAATCATTGATTTCAGAGAAATCACTGTGATTTCGAAATCTCGTACGCCCTTCGAGAAAGTGGCGGACCCCCCGAGTCGATCTGTTTACCTGTTGAGAAGCCATGTATAATTGTTTAGTTTTGTATGTAATTTTTTTTTGGTCTTGCCAGGGCTCCATACTTTTTAGTAATAACTTGGTAACCCTGAGACTGGACTCCTGACCCTTTGTTCATGTAATTGTCAATTATTATGACGTTTATCTCTCAACGACTGGAACATACTACCAACTGATATAATTAAAATTGCAGATACTGATCTATTTATGAATAGACTCCAATCATATTTTTGTACCTAATTTATTAGTGTTTATGTGATTCCTGAGCACACCTGACTGCTCAGTAAACAATAATAATAATAATAATAATCTGGCGCGGCCGCACATTATATTAGAATACTGCTGAAATGGAGTGGGGTGAATCCGGTGCTGCTTGTCTTTTCACTTCAATTAGATGTCTGAAGGGTTCTAGATCCTCAAAGGGCTCCTTTGGCCACTCTTTAGGATCAGCACCAATTGATCTCATTCAAGTAAAGTCAAGACTCCCATCAATTAAGCAGTAACTCTTATTGCTTCTTTGTTACTTTTAATTTGTTGTTCTTGTTATTTTATTCAGTGGCATATCTAGACTTTCCCTATTGGTAGGGCCTCAGCTAGGACACTGTATATGCACGGGCATCCCCCACCCAGAAAATATTTGAATTTCAACAGCTGAAAAATGGCATCTGAGGTCATTTCAGCTACAAAAAACATGCTTTTAGACTTTTATGAAGTAGTTTATTTATATATTCCATCTGTTCAAATTATACAGTAACACGAACAACATTAGGGAAGCACGCTCGTGCAGGCCTAGCCTTTTGGTGCCACTCCTTCCAATTTGGATGAATTAGATAGCTAGCTAGCTGTAGCTAATAGCTACATAACTAAAATTAGAACACTATACACATTTAAATACATGATGAAACGCTATATGCAAGGATCTATAGATATGATGATTACAAACTACAAGAACACTAGGAAGACACTGTGACGTCCTTATCAATATCACCAACAATAGGTAATTCAATCACGTGCTTAATTGTTGAGCGTTACTTAGAATCGTCGTAATTATTGACTTCGTGACAGCTCAGTACTAATAATTTGGGGGAGGGGGAGTTCTTCTTGCAGCTCAAGACAATTCCGTCAACCAGGCAGTTTCGTTAAGGAGGCTTTCCACCAATTCCGTCAACCAGGCAGTTTCTTTTATTTGCAGATGACACAAAAATATATTCCAGCATTAGTCGTGCTAACCCAATATCCTCCCTGCAAGATGATATTAATGCTTGCATTGAATGGTCAGTAATGTGGCAGTTGCCTTTCAACATTTCTAAATGTAAAATACTACATATAGGTCAGTTTAATCCAAGATATTGTTATAAGATGGATGGGATGGACATTGTTAAGGTAAATGAGGAAAAGGATTTGGGGGTGTTGATTGATTGCAATCTCAAGTTTCATAGTCAGTGTTCGGCAGTGGTTAATAAAGCTAATAGATTTCTTGGCCTTATTTAACATACCTTTTTGGATATTTCTGTAGATTCATTTACATGTTTATACAAATCAATAGTACGTCCTATTTTAGAATATGGTAACTTGGTTTGGGGACCTTACTATAAAACAGACATCCAAAAATTAGAAAAAATCCAACAGAAAGCAACTAGAATGATCAAATCTATAAGAAATCTTGACTATGAGGAACGATTGAAAGTACTTAACTTGCCATCATTACATTATAGACGTTATAGAGGTGACATGATTGCTGTCTACAATATGCTACATGATAAGTATGATATAGACCATTCTGATTTTTTTACTTTTTCACCCATTACCCATACCAGAGGTCATACATTTAAGCTATTTAAATATTTTTCAAGAACAGATGCCAGGAAATATTTTTTTACAAGAAGAGTTGTTGAACCATGGAATAATTTACCCCAAGAAGTAGCATGTGCAGCATCAGTTGATGATTTTAAGAAATTGATTGACCAATATTCATCTAACACTATGTATAAATGTATGTAATTAGTCTACTTGTACTTTTTTTACCTGTTGATCAGGTGTAACAGGCTGTTTAGCCTTATAAATTACCTGTAATAAATTACTTTTGACTTATTACAATGTTGTCAGCAAAATCTTCCCCTCCCCAACTAACATCGAGATGCTATGTGTTAAAGTAGAACTTTCACTAACAACTATAGCTATCATATGTGTTGTGTACTTACCTACTCTTTTGCAAATCCAGTTTCTTTCAAGCCATTTGTCCCAGTTTCCACCATCCTGTAACATTATATTGTTAGGTGACTTTAACCTGCCTGAAATTAACTGGGATACTCTCTGTGGAAATTCTGCAGTTGCTGATGCATTCTGTGATATCTGTTTTGAATACAACCTGCTACAGCATATACTCATATCCATGGTAATACTCTAGATCTAGTTCTAACAAACAATGAAAATCTAATTGATAGTATTTCAGTCTGTTCTAATGACAATGTACAAATATTGTCTGATCATTTCCCCATCACATTTGAACTATCTCATGTCAGATCACAGCCATCAGACAATGTAACTCAACATGTATATGACTATTCCAAAGCAGACTTTCCCAGAATGAATCTTTACATTTGTAACTCTGATATCTTAAACTGTCTGTATTTTTCCGATGTTGAAACTACTTGGGCTATTATCATGTCTATTATCTATGAAGCCATGGCATTGTTTATTCCCAAGTTCCAGTTCCATTCTAAACAATATCCAAAGTGGTTTACTAAGGAATTGCGTCACCAATTAAAATGTTTACATACCCTTAGAAGAACCTACAAATGTTCACCTTCTGACCGTAATGCAACACGTTTAAGCCAAGCTGAAGAGTCATTCCAATCAAATGCAGCTACAGCTAAATCCACCTATGAAACTGACCTTATCACTAACTTTGCCACTAATTCAAATCCTAATATCTATCGTCACATCAGAAGTTTTACCAAATCTGCTACTATTCCACCCACTGTCTATTTCAATGACACCTCAGCCAGCAGTAACACTTCAAGGGCAAATCTTTTTAACCAATACTTTTACTCGGTTTTCATTCCACCTTCCTTATCTGCCGAGTATACCAATACAACCCCTGGAATAAATACAATAGTCTTTAGTGAAGATGAAGTATATTCTGCCCTAAACCAACTAGAACCTAATAAAGCTACGGAGATTGACACAATAAACCCCAAGATCTTGAAACACTGTGCCTTGTCACTCACTCGTCCACTTTGTCATCTATTCAATGTAAGCCTTTCAACAGGTGCTATCCCTCAGGAATGGAAAGTCCATCTAATAGTACCAGTATATAAATCAGCTGAACGATCATCTGTGCAAAACTAGACCTATTTCCCTTCTGTGCAACACCTCTAAAGTCCTTGAATCTTTTGTTTACAATAGAATTATCAATCATGTACTTGACAACATCACTACATGCCAGTTTGGATTTCTGCCTGGCAGGTCCACCACTCAACAACTTTTGCTATATATCTAAACGACATCTATCAAGCCACATCTCAAGGCCATCAAACTGACTCCATATAGCTATGTGACCCAGTCTGACAAAACCGGGCTTATCACCTATTTAAAAGTATCGAGAAATGCCGGTTTTAAGATTTAGTGTGTTGTAGCTCGCCAATGATTGAAGCTATGTATTCCAAATTTTCACACGTTTTACACCAATTCCTTACCTTCCAGAGCATCCACTGTGCAAGTAGCCAACAACTAAGTTTCCCTCCATTTTAGATAGTTTTTAAACCCGCGAGGTTGACTGTATCAGGCGAGCTGCAAATTGGGTGGGAGGTAGGGGCCCTGGAAGGCGGGAAAGACGGTGTTCAAAAATTGAAAAGGAAGGCCAAGGGATGAATTAGGCAGTAATCATAATCATATAATCATAATCATAGGCCAAGTTTTTAGCTATTGAGGTCTCAAAACTGGCTAAAATGAAAGGAAATTCACAGCAGAGGTACTTATTCAACACCACAAAGCTGTACAGCCACATACAGTCATTCCCAGGCTGACCAGAGCTCCATTAAGGCCCCACACCACACGTATGGATCGCCACTGGGCTAGGGAAAAGCAGCCAGCAAAACCAGACCACTCAAGTCTAGCTGATTTTAAATGTGGAATTAGATAGTTTATTCATGTAGCTGTGTGTCCTGGGTGAAAAATCGAATCTGCTGACATGGGCGATAAGACCGGTTTTCTCAGACTGGGTCACACATCTAGACTTTCGTAAGGCCTTTGACAGCGTGCCACACAACAAACTCCCAGTTAAATTGGCATTACGGGTAATCTTTGGAACTCACAGTGGTTCAACAATTATCTGCACAATCGTTCCCAGTGTGTCAAAATCTGTTCTTCTATTTCTGACTTTTTACCAGTACCAGGGGGGCTACTGGGGCATTTTCCCCGGGCCCCAGCCTGAAAGGGGCCCCAGGAGGCCCATGAAGGGCCCCCTGAATACCTGTTTAAAAGATCGATATACTCTAATAGCAGTCAGATCTAAATACTCTAATAGAGCAGTCACAGTATTCTTGAGAGGAGCAGTGTAGCGGCTAGCAAGCTTATAGATAAGGAGATATGGTTGGTGATGGGTAGTTATTGTCATTGCCAGCAGGTTGTGACCTTTTTTTCTTTTTTTTTGTCTTCACCTTACAAATTGGGTCAAGGGCCCCACTTTAACTCTTTGCCCTGGGCCCCTTAATTTCTCTTGGCGGCCCTGACCAGTACTGTCGGGTGTACCACAAGCAAGGGGTAGTCACTTCCATACCGCCAATTGATGCGCTCGCGACCGGGATCAAAAAGTTTGATCACCAAAATATTGCCTTGATCACTTGATTTCATCTTTCCCAGAGTCTTGATTCTTGATCGTCCACCGTAAAAGCTTAGGAAATCCTCGTGTTGCTCAAAGTTAGCTTTCCGAGGGTGCTTGATCGCCACTTTTGCTGACACCTTGATCGCTTGATTCACTGCAAAAATACCCCTTGATCACTTGATTAAATCTTGATCCCGGTCGCGAGCGCATCAATTGGTGGTATGGAGGTGACTACCGCTTGACAAGGTAGCATCCTTGGCCCACTGTTATTCCTGATCTACATAAATGGCATATCATCAATCACACAATTCTTTAATAATTGCTTTACAGAATTGGAATTACATACAGTAGAGGCTATAGTGATTACAGAGACATACAATTCTGAAGGACTACAAGTGTCCTGCACTGGTAGCCTAGAACACTAACTACTTAACTACAAAAACTATACATGCATACATTTATATAATAGTTACAAATAATTATAGTTGGTTGGTGCAGGAGTCTTGGAGCAGCGGGTACAAGGACACAGGTAATGAAAAGTACAGGGGGTATTATCAAAGTTAGCTAAAAAATGATTCCATAAAAATGCTTTCAACTTTGGTTTGATTACATCTAGTGATTGAGATAGGTCAATTGTGACTGGATTTGCGAAAAGGTACCTTTTTCACACAAAAAATGTGACCCTTTTTTTGAACTTTGAAACTCCATAACTTTTTGATCATTGTATGTAATTGCTTGAAATTTTCCATGAGTGCAGGTAACGTATCTGACTGTATTGTGAAACTAAAAGCAAGTTAATCAGTATAATGAATCAAGTGGTACATCATTTTGTTTGCTGGCATGTAAAATGTGTGGAAAAGGTACCTTTTTGCAAATCCGGTCACAATTATTGGTAAAGAGTTCCATAATCTTGGTAAATTATGAGTTCATGATAGGGTTGATATGGGCTGTCTTGGGGTATAACTTTGTGCCAGCAGATCTTGTTGAACCTGTAGTAAAGTTGGTATAGTTCAAGATGTCAAATTTATCTGATGGATTTTTGATGGATTTGATAAAGAATAATATGTCGGCAATTTCGTAAATGTACATTAGTGGCAACATACCAGTTTGTATTAGCCTTGTTTTATAGTCTGATTGATAGTTTGATAATATGAATTTGGTGGCTCTTCGTAGGACTTTCTCAAGTGATTCAATGTCTTTTAACAGGTATGGCCTCCACAGTGGGGAACAATACAGTAGCTTTGATCTAACTAAAGTGATATACAGAGATTTTCTGGCCTGGGGACAATTGGAGTCCTTGAAGACCCTACGCAATAAGCCAAGAGATTTATAGGCATTAGAAGAAATCATTTCATAGTGTGCTTGCCATGTTAGCGAATTAGTAAAAACAATCCCAAGGTCTTTACAGCTGGAGGACTCATCAATTGAATGACCGTTGATATGATATGTAGAGTTGAATTTGCGATGGTAGCTCATAAACACAAACTTTGAAAGATTAAACAATTCTCGAATCTTTTCCTGTTTGCTGTCGATGCCAAACTCTACAAAATCATCTTCCAACTCTCTGACTATTTGCACTTACAACAAGATCTAAACCAACTACACACCTGGACCATTGATGGTGATCTTTTGCTCAGTATCAACAAATGTATACATTTAAGCTTCAACAACAAGACCCCCACCTCGTACTCAGTTAATGAACACTCTCTCCCACAACTGCATTCACATCATGATCTGGGCCTGTTATTGACTGACAATCTATCTTGGAGGAACCATTATGAACATCTAGCTTGTAAAGCTTATAAATACTTAGGACTACTAAGATGTGCATTCAGTTGCTGTCATTCTGTAAGAGCCAAACACATTCTTTACACTACATTTGTCAGATCCTAACTTAATTATTGCTCTCAATTGTGGAATCCCTACCTGATAAAAGATATGGTTATGCTGGAAAGTGTATTAGCTATATTAATGACCACACTAATAACTATTAACAAGTGATAACAACTGTACAATACAATATGGAGAGTGTCTATAACTACAAAGTACACAGTATTTATATTAACCAGAAGCTGTACAATCACATGCCTAATGCTATTACTACATAACCTCAATACTTATAAAACCACTACAGAACTACCATATACTACATCTCCCCTTCTGGGGTATAAACACAACAATAAAGAGTTCAGTTCAGTCATCAGTTTCGACAAGATGATCTGGTGGTTTGGAAATGTGACCACTTCTGGTCTGTTTCACTGTGACTGGTTCTGGAACTTGTTCAGGTTGAACTTGTTCTGGTTGGGTGGATTCTGATTAAAAACTAGTTAACAGTGATTGTATTGCTCTTATTTTTACTAATGACATTCTTGTTGTTGTTGTTAGCCTTTGGTGTTTCTACATTACTCTGTTTCTGAGATGGCATTGGTAGTATCATTTTTCTGTTTCTACAATACATACTTTGGTTTTCTGATTCTACCACGTATGATCTAGTACCTTGAGGTTGTACAATAGTTCCTTTCTCTTTTCTGTCTGGAAGCCACACTTCATCTCCCTTTTTAAGAGGTTTGAGATCAGAAGCCTTGTGTCACAAGTCAAAGTTTTGCTTTTGCCTTTGCTTGATCTGGGTTTCTTTCTTTCTTAAATCTTGTCCATTAGGGAGTTTTGGCTTCAATTGTTGCTGTGTGGTAGGTACCAGAGTATGAAGTTGTCTACCCATTAACAGTTGGGCTGGACTATAGCCATCTTCAAGTGGTGTAGAACGGTAAGCTAGCATAGCCATGTACGGATCATTGCTCTTACTCAGAAGTGTTTTCACTGTGCGCACAGCACGTTCTGCAGCTCCATTTGCTTGAGGAAATTGAGGGCTGCTTGTGATATGAGTAAAATCATATTGTTTAGCAAACTCTGTGAAAACTGCTGAAGAGTATTGAGGACCGTTGTCTGATACTACTTGACAGAGACGTAGCCAGGATTTTTTTGAAGGGGGTCCGGATTTAAAGTGAAATGTCTTGAGGGGAAGACCTGGGTGCTTCCCCTAGACATGTTCGGACGAAAATGATGCATACACAAAATGTGCCCTAAGACAGTAACATTAAAAGGTGCTGTTTGTGCATCTAACTAGTTAAAACTTACACACTGCTGTTTATGCAGCTTATAGAAACTATAAACCTATTGTAAAACTAACTAATCTTCACTTCCAGACAGCATACTGACAGCCAACTTCAATTTCCTAGCACACGGAAGCTCTCCACACTCAGGTCCCTTAGTTGGCAATACTTCTTTCCAATACATTATTCTCGGCCGGTCCTCCTGTTGATGGTCAGCAACTTCAGACTTGGCTTGTACTCCAATATGTTCGAGACGTCACGTGCCCACAACATGTAACAAATAAACAAACCATTCATCAAGTAAATATACATCAACAATTCACAGTTTGTGCTAACCTGACACATGGATAACATGACCACTCAAATTCCTTGTAATATGTCTCAACCGACCATTGAACAGTCCTTCACCATTTCACTTGCGCTATTTCAACCATGCATCAATTGATCACATGATGCAATAGATATGCTTTTCAATGGTTCAGCAGTAATATGATGTGACCCTCAGGAGTAGTACAGAGGAGCGCCAGTGGACAAGTAGCTACCGGAGAGCTCCAGGGCTGTAAGATTTTATGTGATTTTTAATTTTAAAAAATTCTGCCTCTGAAAGGGGGGTTCGTCCGAACCATCCGAACCCCCCTGCCTACGCCCTTGCTTGAGGCAGACCATGTCTGGCAAAAATTGACTTAAGATGTTTGATCACTGCATTTGATGTTGTTGAAGTAAGTTTGGCTAGTTCAATGTAACGTGAATAATAATCCACCACTAGGTGGTAAGAAGAACTGTTCCATTCAAATAGATCTGTGGCAACTTTTTGCCAAGGATGTTCTGGTAAAGTTGATGGTAGTAAAGGCTCTGGATGTTGTAGTTTGTGTTGGCAACATGTTGGACACTTAGAAATCATTTGTTCAATGTCTTTGTAAATGCCTGGCCACCATACCGATTGAGCTGCCCTTCTACGACACTTAGTAATGCCCTGATGTCCAACATGAAGCTTTTCCAGAATGTCTGGTCTGAGATTGGAAGGGACTACAAGTCTGTTTCCTCTAAGTAAAAGACCTTTGTTGACACTTGTATTATTGTTGCCGTTACCTCTATTGAAGACTGATTATAGACTGATAACATTGTACAACAGTACAGACTTTATAGCCATACAATTATAGGATACATTCTAACACTTACTTACAATCACTTACATCATGCATGATTACAACATCACAGCCTATTAATAGTTACAGTTATACTACATCTCCTTCCAAGCTGTAACACTAGTTTTTGTAACGTTGTGGAGGTCGGATCTCTGTGCCAGTTTTGGAACGAGTTTGTATCTGCCTCGTCACACTGGTACTGTTACTGACTGTTACCACTTCAGAGGTCCTGGTTCTCAAGTGAGAGCGATTTCGACGAACTTCTCCAGATGGCACTGTCACTATGTAAGATCTTGGTTCTGGTGCTGATGACACAATAGTTCCTTGAACTTGGCCATTCTGCATGTCTACCCAAACTGGAGTGTTCTCAGGAAGGTCAGGTAAGGATCTTGTTCTGTAATGCTTGTCGTAGTTCCATTTCTGATCATCTCTATACTTCCTCTCCCTTTCTCTGAATTCTTTCAGGTAGGGCCAATCTGGCTGAAAAGCTCTAGTGTGTTGAGGAACATCTGTCCTGATAACTCGTCCCATTAAAAGCTCTGCAGGGCTAAGTCCACACCATGGCAATGGGCTTGCTCTATAATTGAGTAAAGCTAAATAAGGATCAGAGGAATTTGACAAAAGAGACTTAACAGTCCTTACTGCTCTTTCAGCTTGTCCATTTGACTGGTGATAATGAGGAGAACTGGTCACATGTTGAAATCCATAAGTTAAGGAAAACTTGTTTATTTCTTCTGAGGAATATTGTGGTCCATTGTCTGTAATGAGAGTAGCAGGAATACCATGCCTTGAAAATATGGCTTTGAGGTGAGTGATTACACTTGAAGAAGTGGTAGAGGTTAATTTCTCTATTTCAACAAATCTTGAAAAGTAGTCAACCACTAGCAAATAAGTTGATTTCTTGTGTTCAAACAAATCTGATGCCACTCTTTCCCATGGATGACTGGGAAGGGGAGATTGAAGCAATGGCTCTCTCGGTAGTATTGCTGACTGCTGGCACTCTGGACAGGATCTCACAAATTCTTCCATGTCACGGGATACCCCAGGCCACCAAACGGAAGTGTTAACTCGAAGTCGGCATCTCTGGATACCTTGATGTCCCTGGTGTATCTTTTGTAGTGTCTCGTGTTTCATCTTATCTGGTACAACTATTCTAGTGCCATACAACAACAGATTATCACACAATGATAGCTCACCACGGAACTGCCAGTATTTGCTCAAAACTCCTTTGGCTTGTGGGTTTGCCAATCTGATTTACAATACTCAATCAACTTGGCACAAACATCGTCACTAGCTTGCGCTTGTCGGTAAACTTGTAGTCTATCTTTGCTAGCTGGCAATAGGTTAGTAAGAGTGTGAATAAACAGTTCAATGTCTCTGGCTGACAGTGTGGTAAGAGAATCTAGTTGATTATTCACCGGAGCTCTGGAAAGAGTATCAGGAGTGTACAGTTCTTTCCCTGGAACGTGCGTATACTCAAATCGCATTAGACGAAGACGAAAACATAACACTCTGGGTGGTAAAGAGTCTAAACTTTTCTTTCCCAGTAAAGGGAACAAAGGTTTGTGGTCTGTTTCCAGTAGAATCTGCTTCCCAAGGACATACTCTGAGAATTTCTCACAAGCCCAAGTAATGGCGAGAGCCTCCTTTTCGATCTGTGCATATCTTCGCTCTGTGTCAGTCAATGAGCGAGAGGCAAAAGCTATGGGCTTCCATTCACCATTGTGCCTCTGTAGTAGCACAGCTCCTAATCCATAAGATGAGGCATCTGCACTGATCTTAGTATCAGCTGTCACATCGTAGTGAGCAAGTACTTTGGGAGTAGCAATTTCAGCTTTCAACTTCTCAAAGGATTCAGCTTGTGGTTGCCCCCAAATCCATGTTCTCTTAGGACTAAGAAGCTCTCGAAGTGGTTGAGACAGTTCAGCTAGGTTTGATGAAAATTTGCTCATTTGATTAATCATTCCTAGAAATCGTCGAAGTTGTGTGACATTTGTTGGTGGACTCATGTGAGTAATAGCTCTTGTCTTCTGAGGATCCTGAGAAATTCCATCGCTGCTGATGATGTGACCTAAAAAAGATATACATGTTTGGTTAAACACACATTTATCACTGTTCAAAGTTAGTCCAGCTTGTTGAATTGCTTGGAGAGCTGCTCTGAGTCTACTGTCATGTTTTCTCTGGTTGCAGCCAAAAATTAAGACATCATCAATGTGGCAAACAATTCCAGGTAGACCAGCAAGGATGTTACACATACGTCTCTGGAAATGTTCTGGTGCGCTGCAGATCCCAAAAGGTAATTTATTAAAGCAAAATCTCCCAAATGGTGTAAGGAATGTAGTCAGGAGTCGGGAGTCTGGGTCTAAAGGAATTTGCCAAAAGCCACTGTTTGCGTCTAATTTTGAGAAAACTTTTGCTCCTGATAACTGAGCTAGGGTGGTTTCAACTTTTGGAAGAGGGTGAACTTCTCTTAAAACGCTTTCATTCAGGGGTTTCAAGTCTACACATATCCTCACTTCTCTGGAGCTTTTTGGAACAACCACCATGCCTGCACACCAGGGTGTTGGTGTCTCCACTTTTGAAATAGCTCCCAACCTCTCCATTCGGTCCAGTTCATTTCGAACTTTAGATCTCAAAGGAATAGGTATGTGTCTGGGTGTAAACAGGGCATAGGGTTTTGCATCTGGTTTCAGTCTGATAGTGTAGCATTCCTTCATGTTGCCTAAACCTGTGAATAGGTCAGGAAATTGATCTGGAATAGTCTTCTCTATGACATCAATTTGAGGTAACATCTGCAGTTGTCTGATAGCAGGTAAGCCTAGTAGGTTACTTCTCAAGTTGCGAATGATGTAAATCTGCTGAGTACAGGATTTCCCATTGAGTGTCAATGTCAGACTGACTGTGCCTAGGACATCGAGTGGTTTACGATCTGGTCCGCAAAGCCTTTGTTTTGCTTTTCTCAGTTTGCCTGGATGACTCAGTGAATTCCATGCTGATTCAGACATTGCAGTAACTTCTGCACCAGTGTCAACTTTAAACAACACCTTCTTGTTTTTCACCATGACTTGCACATTCCAGCTTTCTGGCACATTTTTGGTATGTGCTTGCTCATCACCTACTGTGTTCAGGTAAACAGCATCTGTGTAGAGATCATCACTGTTAAGGTCAAAGTCTTGATCACTGTCACTCTCCTGGTCTCTTGTAGATAGTTCCTTCATGTCTGAGGTCACACTGGCCATTGTCTTGGACAGACACTGTTTGCTGTAGTGACCCTGACGTCTGCATCGGTGGCATGTAGCATCTCTAGCAGGGCACTGTTGTTTTGGGGTGAGAGTCTTTTCCGCATCTTCTGCACTTTGGAGGTAGACTTTGTGTCTTTGAAGGCAACTGTCTAGCTGCAGGTTGTTTCCATTTTGGAGGCTTCATTTGTTTGTGGGTGGAGGTGTGGCCTTTCCTCACTGCATCCATCTGTAATTTAGTGTGCCCTGGATGTTTCAGAGCATACTGCTGTTCTTGCACTGCTGCTCTTTGTCTAACCATTGTCTCTGCCTGTTGCAAGTTAAGTCCATGTTCCATCTGTAGTCGCTCAGATAGCTGTTTGTCGTGGATTCCAATGACTAGGCGACCACAGATCATCTCATCTCGTAAATTCCCGAACTCGCAGTTGTCAGCTAGCAGATGGAGCCTTGTGATGAACTGCTCAGCCAATTCGTCTGAAAGCTGGCGTGCTTGGTTAAATGTAGCACGTTCAAAGACGAGGTTTTTTCGTACTTTGAAATATCCATCGAACTTCTCTAACACTTTGCTGTAGTCCGCTCTATCTTCGTCGGTTATGCGAGTAGTAGTTAATACGGCCTCTGCATCTTCGCCCATACAATACAGTAAACTGCTCACTTGTCGTTCGGCTGATTCTTTTGATAGTCCGGAAGCAAGGCGATACGGTTTCTCCATTTCTTCCACTCTTCAGGTTTTCTGAAACTAAACGAGCATTCTTGATGTCAGTAAAAGCTTTGGCTTGACTATCACCCCACATCCACTGGTTCTTGGAGTTCAGTAAATCTCTCAATGGTTTTGTTTGATCTGCTAAGAAGGGTGAAAATTTGCTCAATTGATTGATCATACCAAAAAATTGTCGTAGCTCACGAATGTTAGTTGGTGCTTTCATGTCTCTGATAGCAAATATATTGTCAGGATCAGGATGTACCCCTGAGTGATCAACCAGTTGGCTAATTAAGGAATTTAATTTCTGACTTATTGAATTCACACTTGTCTTTGCTCAGTGTTAGCCCAGCTTGCTTGATACATTGAAGGGCTGCCATAAGGTGGACATTGTGTTCTGCTTGATTTGAGCCATACACTAGAATTTCATCCACTAAACAAACTATCCCTTTAAGGCCTTGTAAAATTTCACTTATTGTCCGCTGAAAGTGTTCAGGTGCAGAGGTGATGCCAAAGGGTAGGCGGTTGAAACAAAAACGGCCGTAGGGAGTAATAAATGTAGTAAGTAGTTTAGACTCTTCTGCAAGTTCTATTTGCCAAAAGCCAGAATTGGCATGAAGTTTTGAGAACACTTTGGCATTTCCAATTTGTGCTAGTACTTGTTCCACTGATGGGAGGATATGACGCTCTCTTTTCATGCTTTGGTTAAGCTTGGTCAAGTCCACACAAATTCGGACTGCTCCACTCGGTTTTGGCACGACTACCATCCCAGCACACCAGTCTGTGGGAGTTGTAACTTTGGAAATAACTCCAATTCGTTCCATTCGGTCCAGTTCAGCCTTTACCTTTGGCAACAGTGGTACAACAACTCGTCTGGGGGTAGTTAATGCAAATGGCTTGGCATCATCAGTCAGCTTGATAGTATAGTTATCGGTCAGTCTGTCTAAGCCAGCAAATAGCTCTGGAAACTGAGTGACTGCATTAAATGCTTGTACTGGTTCAACTTGCTGAGTGATCTTCAGTGCATTGATTGCTGGTCGTCCCAAAAGTGCTTTGCGTAATCCTTTGATAACATAGATTGATTGCTGTGTTTCCACTTGGGCACTTTGAAGTGTTCCCTTTTTGTATTGTATTAAAGCTTTACAGTGACCAGTACTGAAGGTCTGCAGCAACATGTGCTGCAGCCTTAGGATTACCTAACCTAATTTCAAGGACTTAGACTTAGTGACTTATAGCTGAAAAGGTGTAACAGAAAAGGGGCCAAAGTAAGGAAAAAAATCCCTCCAACCCCAGGAATCGAACTCCTTAAGGTTACGGAATAGTTTAAAATGCGTGGGCAGAACAAATTACAAAACCTGCTGTAAACCAAGTAGGGATAAATAATTTCAACAACTGCGTTGTGTTAGCAATACAATTAATTGTGCTTGTTTGTTTTTACTACAGAACTAAGACTGTTCTTGGGTGTGTGGTCCACAATAGAGCGATGTTTTATAAAAACGTGCCGCCAAAAACCAGACTAACAGATTACTGAATCCTTATAATTTCAACACAAGTAACTAAACAACTAAAATATCTAGGTCCTGTGGAAGCGATTTTTTAAGTTACTGGTTGTATAGACGTTTTATTGAACTTTTAGTAGTTTTTCGAGTGAAACAAGCTCTTTGAAGGCTTGTATCTGAGTCACTGGGAAGAAACACGCCAAAAATGCTTCCACAGGACCTAATAAATTTAATATACAGTATCACTATGCCCCAGAAATTCCAATAGAGCCTACAGCTTTTGCTGTATTTGGCGGCGGAAAAACATGGTAGTGACAGCTGGAGCTGAGCGATGTACGGGCTGGCTTACTTGTGTTACTACAACAAATTGTAGTGTTCCACCTGCCTCAAACTACACTGTAGCTACATAAAAACATTAAATATGAAGGGCTTCACCTTCATTTAAAACTTTTCACGCTGCTAGACTGGTTTTATGGGCTTCTCAAAAAGTATCGATAGGCATTCAAAATTTTGAATGATTGCCCGTGACTATACCGTAACCTTAAATTGGCCTTGTACATTTAAGGCATGTTGACTAGGACCGCTTAGTACATGATCTGTTGGCTGTAAGGGGCCGTCATGTTGCTCATGGTACTCTTCCTCTGAAATGACGGTAACATCTGCCCCTGTATCAATTTTGAATTCTAAACTTCGATTGTTTAAGGTCAGTGTTGTTGTCCATGGAGCTTCTTTGGAACTAAGTGAACCTGTCTCTGAGTGTATTAACCCTAAAAAGTCATCTACATGTGATATTCATTATCAACCAACACTTCCCCCACATGTCTCTTTGACCTGCACAAAGCCTTATAATGACCTTTTTGTGATATTTGTGACAAACAGAATCCCTAGCAGGGCAGAACTTTTTCTCATGTGAAGGGGTTTGACCACATCTGGTGCAGGCTTGGCTTAAGGTTTGCTTAAATGAATTCATAGTGGACTGCCTGAGCTTATGTTGGGGAGGAATGCTTTTATGTGTAGGAAATTGACGCTTTTTAATTACATCAACACTAATAGACTCACTATGGCCTCTCACTGTTGATTGCTGCTGCTTGACAGCTTCATTTTGGCTAGCAATTTCAATGGCCTTCGTCTATGTTAGCTCCGCTTCTAGCTGCATTCTTTGTGATAATTTGCCGTCACGAATGCCAACCACAATTCTGTCACGAATCGTCTCGTCGTGTAAATTGCCATAATTGCAATAACGAGCTAAACAGTGTAGATCAGTGATAAAACTGTCGACGGACTCTCCAGTCTCTTGCTTGCGACTATTGAATTTTGCACGCTCAAATATCACGTTGCGTCGTTTCACAAAGTGAGAATCAAACTTTTGTTTAACTGTGTCGTACTTTTTCAAGTCTTCATCTGAAAGTGTGAACGATTGTAGTATGTCATCAGCTTTGTCTCCCATTGAATAGATCAAAGTATTCACTTGACTTTCCAGCAAGTCCAGAAGCATGACGAAAACGCTCCGGCGAAACGACGGATCCAGTTCGGCCACTCACTTGGCGTAGAGAAGTCAAATGTTTCTATCGCAGGAATCTGGTAGGAAGCCATCACTCTGGGTTTACTTGGCACTTCTGACACCATGTATTAGCTATATACTTAGCTATATTAATGACCACACTAAGTGGACCAGACCGTATATCACCTTACATCTTAAAGCACTGTGCAGATGAAATAACACCGATACTACATATAATTTTTACTCAATCTCTATCTACAAGTCTTTTACCAAATGACTGGTTAAAAGCTAATATATGTCCAGTACATAAAAAGGGTAGTCATAGTAATGTTGCTAATTATCGTCCTATTTCATTAACCTCCATGCATTTGTGCTAAAGTCATGGAGCATATCATACATCACTCTATCATGAGCCACCTAAATCAGAACAACATATTAATTGAAAATCAGCATGTATTCAGAGCAAACCGTTCATGTGTAACACACTAACTGAAGATATATCCTTTGCTTTAAATCACCGAAAACAAATAGACATCATCCTATTAGACTTTTCCAAAGCATTTGACACAGTGCCACACCAGCGACTACTGACTAAATTAAGATTCTATGGTAATAGTTATAATTGGATCCAAACTTGGCTTACTCACCGCTCCCAGTGTGTTGTGTTAGATAGTGAATCCTCGAGTCCAGTACCAGTGCTTTCTGGAGTACCACAAGGCACAGTGCTCGGACCATTAATGTTTCTGTTGTACATTAATGACATTACTAAAGATATCAACTCACCACTCTGCTTGTTTGCTGATGATTGTCTACTTTACAGAGTTATTAACAGTGCAGAAGACACCAACGTGCTTCAAGAAGACCTGAATAGGTTATCAGAATGGGCAAACACCTGGCAACTTAGATTCAATGTTAGTAAATGTACTGTCATACATTGTACAAGATCCTTGACACCATTCAATCATGTCTATACCCTCAATAATCACATCTTAAATCTGTCTGATCAACATACCTACTTGGGAGTAATCCTTAATACATCACTACCTTGGTCACCACACATTTCTAGTATTGTTACTAAAGCATCTAAAACACGTAATTTTCTGAAACGCAATTTAAACAAATGATCAAAACAAGTTAAAGAATCTGCTTATCTAACAATGGTCAGGCCACAACTAGAGTATACATCTGACGTCTGTGACCCTCACCAAACTGGAGATATTGCGGAGCTAGAAAAAGTACACTGAAGAGCAGCACGTTGGGTAATGAATGATTATGGTAGACTTAGTTCTGTCACCTCAATGTTAAATCAGCTATCATGGCCAACTCTCCAGACTTGCCGCAAATTATCTCGACTACAAACATTAGACAAAAGATTTTTACCAACAGATATCAATTACAACTCCTCCATACTACCTACCAACATCACGATCCATGAGACAGTACCATCCACTGCACTACATCTTACCACATGTATTTACCACAGCACACCAAAAATAGTTGTTTTTCAAAAACAATTAATGATTGGAACTCTTTACCAGTAGATCTTATTGAAGTTGCAGATGCTGACATTTTTAGAACCGGACTACAATCAATATTGTAATTGTGTTGCATATATTTGGGCAAATCTGAGCACACCAGCAGGGCTGACTGTTCAGTAATAATAATAATCAATAATCATAATCAAACTATTAACAAGTGATAACAACTGCACAATACAATATGGAGAGTGTCTATAACTACAAATTACACAGTATTTATACTAACCAGAAGCCGTACAATCACATGCCTAATACTATTACTACATAACCTCAATACTTATAAAACCACTACAGAACTACCATATACTACAGAAAGGATTCAGAGACAAGCAACCAAATTTATTTTAGAGATTATGATAGTGATTATAAGACTCGTCTGCTCAAGTTGGATTTGCTGCCTCTATAATGTATATGTTAGACTTTTACGACATCATATTCTTTATCAAAGCACTAAAAACAGCCATCACATCATTTCAATATACTTCATTACATGACTTTCAGCACCATCAATACCAGATCAACTACCAACCAACATTGTTCACATCCGTACCAACAACAACTACACAAGAAACTTTTACTTTAACAGATTACCTAGGCTATGGAATAAACTACCGTTCATTGATCTCAATCAGGCACTACCAACTATCAGAACCACCATCTATAATTATTTGCAACAACATTTCCAAAATAATTTCTCACCTGACATTCATGCACCTATCATTTTTGTTGTAGATGTACAAACTGCCATAATTTAGGAATAACTAGTAATTTCTCAGTGATGTAAGTCTAGCTAACTCTTATTTGTAACTAATTAGTTTTGTAATTAAGTAATGAGTTTCATAATTAAGTAATTAGTTTTGTAATTAAGTAGTTAGTTTTGTAATTAAGTAATTTCCCGGCTGCCAGCACAAGTTGTTGGCAGACCATCAATGCATACTTGTATTGTAAAGTATTAATATTAATAATAATAATAATAATATAATTTGGTAAGTAATTTCGTGTAGAACAAGTTTCACTTGTTAGATAATGCAATGATCCATGAAAAGCTGGTGATTGTGGGTTTTGTAGCCTTCAGTTTGGTAGGGCACTAGCCAAGTTTAGCAGGGACTAGGCCCTACAAAGCCCAGCTGTAGATACGCCACTGATTTTATTGGTTGTGAAGTTTTAAAAAACATATATATTATTAGAATTGATGGGGCGGCCGCGCCAATACGTGCATGCAGTTGTCAGTGTGCAGCGTGCAATGCACATAATTATAAACAGTGCTGCTAGCTATGTAGTAAGTCAAATTTCACGAAGGTCTCTGAATGAAGACCTTCTTTAGTCTTTGAAGTTCTGGGTCAGCTAGGATATTCTAGCCGCAGCTACTATATAAGAAGAACCTTCGCAACAGTCGGAGGTAGCAAGCTACCGTCATTTGTGCCGCCTGGACCATTGATCATAGAAATGTCAATGCAGGCTGGTAAAAAGCAGTCTAGCGAAGAAGCAAAAAGGCCATTTCAAAGTAAAAGCCAGAGAATTTTGGACTTCCTTCAAACTGTGAAGCATGCCCCATCACATGCCGATGCTGAGCCCGAGGCTGAACCAGTTTGGCCTCACCAAGTCGAAGCTGCGTTAGCGTTACAGAAATATTTTAAATCCACCGCCTCCAATACAGCACTAGTAGTATTACCTTCTGGATGTGGTAAAACTGGTGTGGCGGTGCTGGCCAGTTACGTTCTGTGTGCTTCTCGCGTTTTGGTAATAACACCCGACGCCATTGTCTCACAACAAGTTCGCAATCATTACAAAACCTTCTTGCTGGATCGTGGAATCATAAAAAAAGAAGAGGAAGACAATTTTCTACCATCAATAACAATGATTTCAAGATCCACTCAACTACGTGACGCTGGAACTTTAAAATCGGCACATGTCGTAATCACCAATATTCACAAAGTTGGTGGGAGTTCAAATGTTACAGTTAATGAACTAATTGATGCAGGCAAGTACGATTTAGTGATAGTAGATGAAGCTCATCGTTACCCAAAGGGAAGATGGAGAAGCTTTGCTGAACATTTTCAAGAAAGTTGCAAGCGGTGTCTTTTCTTAACATCCACACCACATGACAATAAGAAGGAACCAATTTTTGTAAATATCAAGCCGTGTTATTCTCTTGAACGTCAAAAAGCTGTTGAAGATGGAATAATTAGAGACATTCAATTTGATGAAGTCCCTCCTCATACTTATGATGAGAAACATTTGTCAGATATTTATGAGGTAAGTACATCAGATGGCTTGTGCCACATATGTGCCTGTCACACTATTCGGGGGAATTGATTGAATTGAATGAATGATTGAATAATTAATTGGTTTGTTGATTGATTACTGTAGCTAGCTATGGTGGCCATGCAGGGGATGATTTGTTGTGTATTTTGCTAGCAGTAGCACCTTCATGAACAAGTAGGCTTGTGGTTTCATTTTATCAGTTTTGGAGGCAGCAAACGTCTTGTTTTCTGGATTTTCATGGATAAAAAGATGTCAAAATACTTTTTGATGAAAATTTCATCCCTCAAAACTTTCTGCCTATAGTAATTATCAACCAAATTTTGTCCTCTTTAATTCCCAACTTGTTGAAGGACTGAAGGTCCTATGAACTCCCAGTTTTCACCATATTCTTTCAGCTATAAATTAGTTGTGGTCTATCATCTAGCTATAGTAGTAGTAGTGTAAGCAACCATTTATCAACCATACCTAGTACCTTAATTTCTAACTAAGTAAAGGAAGGTCCTAAAAACTTCCATCTGATCTGGCTGTCTCTCAGCTATAACCTAAGTGTGGGCCCATTTTTGTAGACAATTTGTTTTAATGCTCTGCATGCTAGACTGAGACCATGTAAAGTATGTATTATTAACCACCATTGCATATTACCGACCACACACCTCCTTTCCAAAAGCCTGGATTCCCCCATGCTTCAGTACGACCCTATAAATGCTTCCAATAGATTGTTACAAATTATCATTCAATGGATTTTTTACTAACTGTCTGATGCCTTCAGGCAAGAATAACTTGATAACAGCTAAGACTATACGGGCTTGATTTTTTTCGCTGTTCAATGTCGTTTCATCCCAAGATGTGCCTTTTGTCATACCACAGTATGGCATGCATCATGGACTTACCTTTGTCCTCCTTTGTGTCCCATTTCTTTGGCTGACAGCCCAAGGTGTCGATTTCCAGTGGTGTGATGGCTTTCCTACATTTGTAAATGGGAATCGTCCGTATTTTTCATGGTAACTGGCAGAAGCACTTCTCCTACTGTTCTTCGTTTGTATAGCACTGTGTAATGGTTGAAAGTGAAGTGTAATAGCCAGGGGCATAGCCAGACTTTTGGTGATGCCAGGGCCTAGCTGTAACCTCAAGACCAAAAAGTTACTACCTACTGACAATATTTCTATGAAGGTATCCAGGATTTTTTGGAGGTGTAGTGGAATGTTTGGGTTGAAGACCTAGGTGCTTCCCCCTAGACCACGTCTGAACAAAAATGATATGTGCCCTTAGGCAGCAACATTAAAGGTGCTGTTTGTGTATCTAGCTAGCTAAAACCTACACACTGCTGTTTATGCAGCTTATAGTAACTATAAACCTATTGTAGCTAGCTAATACTAACTTAATCTTCACTTCCAGACAGCCAACTTCAATTTTTCTAACATGGGAACCTCCACACTCGAGTCCCTTAGTTGGCAATACTTTCTTCCAGGTATATATGATTCTCGGTCGGTCCTCCTGTTGATGGTCAGTAGACTTGGCTTGTACTCCAATATATTCAAGACATCACGTGCCCGAAACATGTGACAAACAAACCATTCATCAGATGAATATACATTAACTGTTCACAGTTTGTGTTCACCTGACACATGTATAACATGACCACTCGAGTTTGTCGTAGCTGCTGCCTTGTAGTATGTCTGCCTCAATCAGTCAACAGTCCTTCGCCATTTCCACCATGAATCACGTGCACTACTGATCACGTAATGCAGTAGATCTTGATGATTTGCAATAGTTCAGCATTAATGCAATGCGACCCTCTAGAGTAGTACAGAGAAGTGCTAGTGTGCAAAGTAACAACCAGAGAACTCCAGGGTTGTAAGATTTGATGTGATTTTTAGTTTTAAAGAACTCTGCCAGGGTCGTCCAAACCATAATCCGAACCCCCCCTCCCCCCCCTGGCTACGCCCCTCCACTAACTACACCTCCTTATTTATAACTACATACATAGCTTGCTACACTGCTCTGAATACTGTGACTGATTTATTAGAGTATCTCGATCTGACTGCTCTATTACAGTATCTTGAATTATTGATGCCCGGGTGGGCAGGGTTCTGGCTACGCCCCTGGTAATAGCCACTTTACTTTCAAGTCAGTAATTGATAGCTGGGGCATGCATTCAGATGAAAACATTATCTCTAGCGCCATCCTTTCTTTTGATGTGGTATATGTGGGTTCACTAGTCATAATAATATTACACATTAAGTAAACAAAGAATTCTAAGCTTGATTAAGGATTATAAAAAAATTGGGGAAGCAAGGTAAACCTGTAGATATATACTAGCGGAAATTTAATCCTTAATCCAATCATGGGTATGCTGTAAACTGAAGTAGGGATTAAATGTTCACTAGTATAATCTGCAGGTATAGACAACCTCCCTTATAAGATTGATTAGCATTAACATAATTGCTGCCATTTCTTAACCACCATCTTTGATTTACAACTTTTTTACCCAGGTTTTTAAAGGCTACACCCTTTGTTATGTGCACACATGTGAATGTAGACTTATTTGTATACATAGCTCATTGCTGATAAAATGGAAAGACACCTTGATGAACATGATAATGAGGAGAGACACGCAAGGCATCAAACTAAGGAGGTGAAGCATCAAGGAATGGTCCTTGCACCAAATATAATAGAGGCAGATAGATTTTGTGGTATATACAATAAGTACCATATAGATCAAAAAGACTACCCTGATGGCAAGTGTAAAGTGTTTGTCTTTGGTGCTCCTAAAAGAGTCTATCAAGACTTTATAGATAAAAGGATTCGAACACTTGTTGTTGTTCGTAGGCTTTTGGAGGGTTTTGGTCACAATTTTGTCAGTGTATTGGGAGTAATACGTAAAATCAATCCAGTATCACAGGTAAAATTTGTTCACTTTTTGGGCCTGGCAGTGCAAAAAATTGACAGAAAAGACCCTGTTAAAGCTTGTATCGTTACCCACCAGTACTTCAACCTGCGTAGGAATTGTGAAGAGTTTAAGCAACTTGCAAAAGAGGATCCCCAAGGTGATATGGTCACTGTGTACATGTTGGATGATTCTTTGATAAAAGAAGCAGAGAACATTAAAAACTTTCTGGAAAGTGACTACATAATACAGATGTGTCCACACACTCTAGATCAAACTAATACTATTTCAAGGAACATTTCATTGTCAGTTTCATCAGCTTATCAACACTATGCACAGTGTTCAAGGGTGCATTATCCAGTTTCTAACATGACTGACATGGTGGACATTAGACCATTTAGAGATCTTGTGAAATTAATGCCACAATCATTTTCTGAATTCAGTCACTCTGAAGAGTTTGAGGAGAAACTACCTGCAAAACTGTCTCAAATTTCAGAAGAATATCAGACAAAAGTTTCTGTCAAGCTATTCCAACTCTCTGAAGAGAATCAGCAGAAACTTTCTAAGCTACAACAACTATTTGAAAAGGAACTTTCTGATGAGTATCAAAAGGAAATCTCTGCCACGCTAGATAAATTTTCTGAAAAGTGTCAGGAAGAACTTTGTGTCAAGCTTTGTCGACTTTTTGAGGAATATCAAAAAGAACTTAAACAACTTTTGGAAAAGGAACTATCTGCTAAGCCACATCAACTTTCTGTTCAGAATCAGGTGAAACTTTCTGCCAAACTGCAACAACTTTCTGAAAAGTGTCAAAAAGAACTTTATAGCAAGCTGGATCAACTTACTAAAGAACATCAGGAGAAATGTTCTACTAAGCTACCACAACTTCCTGAGCATTATTATAAGGAACTTTCTGCCAAGCCACCTCAGCTTCATGAAGAGAATGTGGAAGAACTTCAAGCTGAACTGTCTAGAGTTACTCTCAAGGAAGAATCAGAACCTTCAAGTGACTTCGCAACTGTGCAGAAAGTACAGATACCAGATACCAGTGCTGCGGCAAGTTCTGCTGATGTAGTAGTGATTCTTGGACACTCTAGTGTGTTCAGTTGTGGTCCATTTGACACAGAAGAACTACTGGTAGCTCTTACTACTAAACTAAAGCCTACTGTCATTGCCTTCCTAAGTTGTTGTGGAGGCAACAACAGGTATGGTCCTATTTACAAGATGTCACACTTGTTACCACAGTGTCTCATTGGGTTTTATCAACGAAGAGTTTATGTTGAAGAACTTTGTAAAACAAGTTTAGTAATTGGACTGCGGAACTACATGTACTTACAGCATGAATTCAAGTCTGCAAATGAAACAACTCAAGAAGTTGAAAAATACAAAAGACATACTGCTATACAAGCCTTTGCATGTGCAAAGCTTAGTCTAGAGAGTGCACATGATCCAACAGTGATTGTAAATGACTTCAACCAAAACCTCATTGAAATCTTCATTGAAATAACGAAAGATAGAGGTGGAAGAATACCACTGTCTTTGTTACAATTATCAATGTATCACCATATAGTAGTGAATTCTGATATGCATCCAATTGACATTTCAATGAAATCTGAGGTAAAAAAATTGCTATCACAAACAACAATTGAAGAATTGGATAGAAATTGTATATCAGAAATCAGAAAACATAGATTGCATGAACTTGTTCCATTCATCTTGGAGCTTAGATTGTTAAAGTTGTACAATGAATCACTAGATCTCATCAAAACTGGTGATCCATCATCATGGAACAAGGTAGATCATTTGCAATTTCTTCTTGCAATGTTACGTGGTTACTGGGGTAAGAACACTTTAACTGTCATCAGAGAATGGGCCACTTTCCACCTGATGGAAATGATGGGTGAGTGTGATAAACTGAGTGATGACAAATTGGGAAGTGATCATTTACACAAATACAAATTATGTTGTGTGTGTTATGCTCTTCTCTGTGAGCATCATTTTGTGAGGTTTGTGGAACCTGGTGAAAATCTTTATAAATTTCAGATTCTAGCATGTACAAGGTTCTTTGGCCTTATGCGTTTTTCTACTGTTTCAGTCTGGTATGACTCCAGTGATGACATTTATAGCATAACCTGTGATGGGTATATCAAAAATGCAAAGTCTATGTTTATATTTAAATCACACTTCCTGAATACTCAAGGACCATATCCTTATAAGGGAGAACTACCTAATAATTGGTATAATTTTTTTAAGTATTGTGAAACTAACATTGGTTGTATGAATATGTGGAGCGATTACACTAATAAAACTATGTGGAAAATTGACAGCTTGCACTGGACTCCTCCACGTAGTAAACCTAAATATCAATATAATCGTCTTGACTTTGCATTAGCCATGGTAGCTTTGAATGAATACTTACACTTCCCTGATAATAAGACACCAAGTCGATGTTATGATGTAAAAGATTTTAGAAATATAGACAGCCCACGTGAAGGTTATATGCAATGTTTTCCTCAAGAATATTCCTTGCTTGAAATGAGGGTTATTGCAGACCGCAGCAAGTGTGGTGATCTTACACACATACTAAATTGGTATAAAAATTACGACCACATCATGGCACGGGTTACTAGAGGACATGATTACATTAGAACAAAATTACAGACTCACCTAAACCTAGTAACATGGAACAGACTTTCAGCTTGCAGATTTTTATTTTATAGATTCCACAATGCAGGAGAACCCAACGAACAAGGAGACTTATATTACACTGACAATCACTACGGGAACAACCTGATTAATGCTGACCTATTAAACAATGCATGTAGAGATTGTCATAGTAGGCTACAAAGGGTGGAAAGATATGTTAATAAAATACAGACTTTATGTCGTCATTGTAAATTCAAGCTTATGAAACGCATGATCACTGAAAATAGAACAACAGAATTTCCATTTACAAAGCTTGGACATATGACATTACGGAAATCTGATACAGGAAGCCTGTATGATATAACATTACAGCAAGTATATAATATACACTACAAGAAGATATATGTGACTTAAGCTTTACTTGTTTATGTGTAAAGAATTGTGCAATTACTGTAAATGAAAGTTATAATACTGTTATGCATGCATGTGTTTATGAGTACTTTGTCTAATATTATATATATATATATATATATATATATATATAGAAATTCATGTGCTATGTATCCAAGATCCGAATTTCTTGTGATTTACATGTGTCAATTGTGTCACTATAATTATGTTACTAGCACTTGTGTCACCCGAGCTACTTGTTGGTGAAACCATCCGCCATGCCAGACAATCACACACGCACACACAAAGAAAGCCACTAGTGAGTCGACTGTTGACACCGTACCTTCAAACAAGCAGAAGGATGATGTTTGTGTCAAATGTGGTAAGTTGTGAATGGTGCTGTAATTGGAAATACAAACATTGTGCTGGCCTGTCTAAAAGTTTGTATAAAGTTCTTTCTGGTTCACCAGGTAGTGTTATGTGGTTATGCTCTTGTTGTGAACCTAAGGTCAAACTAGCTCTGAAGTTTTTTGATGAAATTGAAGAACATACTTGAAGAAAGAATATCAAAATCCCTTGAAAATTCCAGCAAACATCTATACACATAATAGTCAACCCATACAAAATGTAACAAGACTAGAAGGGAATGTTCAACACATTCCGTTTAAACAGATACTTCAGCTGCTGGGGCTGTCCGAACCTCAGAATATAACACAGCTGATAGAAAGTTCAATGTGATAGCTAGTATATCGAATAGAGGAAAGCTCAAACAATGTCTTTCAAAAGTGGTAGAAACCTTTACTGATATTTACAATAACATTGAAACAAATGCCATCAAAGATCATTTTTGACTTTGAGAAATACCAGGGTAATTGCCAAAGGCCCAGATTTTGATTGTTTATGACTATCCATTTTGTAGTAACTGCCATTGTTGCTTATAAGGAATAACTGTTCAGTAAATCATTCTTGTTTTGTCATGTCAGGCTTTATGGTAATAGATGACATAAGGTTTCTTTTCTTTGATAGAATGCTAAGGGTATCAGAGGAACATAAGAATTTTACTAGGATTGGTCTCCCTCATCATAAACAATGTGGTTTTTGCCAAAACAAGTCGGTGTTCTTGTCAACAACCACAGAAGCCTAACTCCGCATACTAGGGTAAAACTATGCCAGTGCCTTTGCATAGTGCCACTAAACCAACCCCGATCTTTTAGCATGGAAGAAATTTATTGGAGAGAAACTTGCAGAGAGAATAATAATTAGCACATCTCTTCCAACAGGTACACCAAGAGACAGCCAAAACGTGTCAAGAATACACCACACATTGTGTTTCAAAACACTTCTCCTCTACTAGAGCAGTCAAGTCAGAGTCACTAGACAACATAGCCACATCAAATGGTGTACACTAACACAATATTCACAGATGTAGTGATGGCCAAGTGGTTAAGGTGTTGGACTTGAAATCCAATGGGGTCTCCCTGTGTAGATTCAAATCCTGCCTACTGCAACCTGGTTTTGATTTATTCATTGTTTCTGTTTCTTTTTTAATCAAAATATACAGACGTCATACAGTGCAGTGGTGTGGACAACAAAGGTTTCATGAACCCTTGAAACTGCCCGAAGAGTTGCTACAGAATTTTAGAAATCTGCAAAATTATTTTTCTACTGACTGCCTAACTCACTCAACTCAACTCATTTATCTTGCATTCAAACAGCACTGCAGGATAAACTCTGCACCTCTTCTCAGATAATTGTCAGTTGTAATCATTATAGACAAGATGTGCCTTTTGGTATTCCAAAAGATCATGCAGTATGGTGCTACCTTTGTATCGCATTATGTTTCTTTCTTCTTCAATCAGTGGTCATGGCTTTGTTTTACCCTGGAAATGTTGATTTGCAGTTCAAATCTGTACAGCTAAGTATAAGGAAAATTTGAAATTTTATATTTGAGTAAGTGATCATAGCTAGAGCAAATTAATAAAAAGGAAACAAGGGAGGTCACCTATACCTGCTGCTAATAATACTAGTGAACATTTAATCCCTAAGGCTGGGTGATTGTGAAATTTTGTTACTTTCACGATTTTATGATGCAGCATATCATGATTATGATACTATCACAATGTTACAATGTTGCATGCATCAATATCACTGTATATGTACAACTTTGTATGAATTATTTATTTTAACAAAACAGTGAAATTGTGTACAACTGTTCAACACAATTAAGGCCATAGGAAGTTAAATACAAAAATAATAGTATCCTTAGAAATTCAATGGTTATGAAGTCACAATATCACATGCTAAAAAAGGAAAAAACACCATTTGGTATGCAACCGGAATGACAACTGATCATGATTGTAACATATCTCATGTGTACATGAATTATGGGTTACACTAATCATATACATATAATCACATTAATACATAGTTACTACTTCTACATCCCCCCATAAGCTTGTCATATGTGGGAAAATATGAAAAAGCTTAATTACTAACTGTTCCAATAGGGGTCTTCTATAAGTCTGTTTGTGGGCTTCCTTGGTCTGTTTGATCTTCTTGGCTGGATTGGTGAAATGGTGCCTAGTGGTTGGTGTGCTTCGTCACTTGGCCGCTGCTGTGGCACATTAGCATGGAGTAGTGGTTCATCTATTGGCTGTGGCTGTGCTGGTAGAGGTACCCGTCGCCGTAAGAATCTACAGTTTCTTGTGAGGACTTGCCCGGACTCTGTCTTAACAATATACTGGCGATGTTGCCCCATTCTGATCACTACACCATATGTATCCCAGAGCCTAGTTCATGGATCCTGCAAAGCTACCTGGGAGCCCACATGAATCTCTGGTAATGAATGTGCCTGTCTGTTGTAGTAGTGTTCCGCTGCACTCTGCCTTCTCTGCTGCTCTGTCTAAGTTGGTTTGCTCTTGTGGGTCAAATGACTTGGGATGGGCTGGGAGAGTGTCTTGGACTGGATGCCCAAAAAGCTTCTGAGCTGGAGATAACCCATCTTGTGATGATGGCGTGTTTCGGTACTGCATAGGCATTCCAGCCCAATTTTTAAATTTTGGAAAATGGACTTTTTATATGCTCAATAGATAGAGTATTGATTGCCAATCTCAGAAATATATAGTTTGTTGGGTTGGAATTAGCTACTTTGGCATGCACAGTGCTTTAAAACTGAAAAAAAGGTACATTTTTTTCTCCGGGGCTCCCCATACATTTTAAAGGGAAAATGGCACAATTGAATCAGGAAGCCATCTAGCAATCTGGACTGTCTTGAAACTGCAGTTGCTTCTAGCTGCAAGTTTGTACATGTAATGAGAATAACTTCAGATGTTATCAGATTTCAGCGATCTTTGTATGCTTTGTGGTGAGCAAATATGTTTCACTTACTGTACACTTCTCAATACAATGGTGTATCAGTACCCATAGGTAAGTGGCTATCTCAAGTTAGTAAAAACATCAAGTTAACAACTTATAAAGGTAAACAACTAAAGTGGAGGTGCCACAATGACGGCAATACCTAAGGTGGAGTTGCGGTTTCAATTACAGCATTGTTATGCTGACCTTGAAGTGGTTTGTATTTTTGAGCTACTGACACAGCCATCAGAAATTGCTCTGGAGCTGAAAATCGCTAACCAGAGCGAAGTAACTACGCACTTTAAAGTAAGCACCAGTGACTACCTTCCACCCGACACTACGTTTTTACAGTTTTAAAGTATAGTACATTACAAGGCTTGAAAAGATTACAAAACAACACAAAACTTACTTATATGTAACGTGCACGACAAAACTAAGATTTTCATGATGATCAGCGTGTGGACAAACCCCATAGCGATTTTCATCCTCATTGGAGCTCGGACTACGGAGCAATCCTAAGTTAAACGCGAGTCGTTGTTTTGTTCCAGGGTTCTATTGGAGAATATACGGAGAATTTTTAATTAAAAAATCTCGGATACTGGAATGCCTACTTACAGAGCTTATCCTCGTCCAAGTATCTGCCATTCCAGGCAGTACGTATAATCTTCTTCATCGATTTTACCGTCGCTTCTGCTTTGCCATTGCTCTGTGGATAGTGTCAATGGCGGATCCAGGATGGGGCATTTGGGGCAATCCCCCCCTCCACTCACCTTGTGGAAGAGTGGCCAGCCATACCTGTGATTAAAATACTAAACTTTATGTCAGGCCAAGATCAGTTTAGCTATACAACTCATGAAAATATGTACATTTTACTAGCATTTATTAAAATTTCACCTGAAGCCGAAGCAAACCAATGTTAAACTAGCTGTTAAATTGTTCCCCAGCACCTTCGTGTGTACTAAGCGCCTCTAAAATTAATTATCGTGTTGCTGTTGTTTAAGACTTTTGGAGCCTTTTAACAGCTTTTAAGACTTCACAACCATCTTCAAAGGCCAAAATGGCAAAAATCATCAGTGAGACACTACTAAGAGGTGATTATTTGCTGCTTTAAGATGCAGCAACTAGCAAGAGAATCTGGATCTCCCAACCGCCTACAACTTAGCCTGTTTGTGCCCCTCCCCTTGCTGGCTCCTGGATCCGCCCCTGAGTGTGGTGATGACACCTGGTGTTTGAAGCCCCATTGCACAGCAAAGTCTTGAAACTTCTTGGATGTAAATTGTGGGCCTCCATCTGACCAAAACAAATCCGGAACTGCCGTTCTACTAAATAACTCCCTCAGGACCATTGTAAGTGCTGCTGCATTGACACTTTTTCCCACGGAAGAAACAGTGGGCCAGTCCGTGTAACAGTCCACTACCTCCTTTAAATGAAAATGGTAATACTATAGCTATCAACAGCTCTAAAGAAAAAGCTACTGTTCTAAACAACAAATTTCAGTCTGTATTTACTCAAGAGAATACCACTGACATACCAAACTGCGACAGCACTCCACATCCTATAATTCCAGATATTGCAGTTTCATGTGATGGTGTACAAAACCTCCTCCAAACTCTAGATCCAAGTAAGGCATCTGGTCCTGACAACATCCCTACCAGGATTCTAAAATTTTGTGCAAAAGAGATTGCTCCAATTCTAACTGTTATCTTTATCCAGTCCCTAACATCTAGACATATACCAAATGATTGGCTAAAAGCCAACATAACACCTGTGTTTAAAAAGGGGGATAGAAGCAACACCAACAATTACCGGCCAATTTCACTAATTTCAGTTTGTTGCAAGATATTAGAACATATTATATATCACCACATTGCAGAGCACCTCAACACCAACAACATATTAATTGACGAGCAATTTGGTTTTAGAGCAGGTCATTCATGTGAGGCTCAGCTCATATCTGTTGTTGAAGACGTACAATTGGCCATGGATAATACTTCCCAAGTAGATATGATTTTCATTGACTTTAGGAAAGCATTTGATACAGTTCCGCATTGTAGACTCTTAAACAAGCTTTCTCACTATGGGATTCAAGGTAAAAATTATGACTGGATAAAGATTTGGCTGACTCAGCGAACACAGCGTGTTGTTGTGAATGGACATGATTCAAATTTTGTGCAAGTTCAGTCAGGTGTTCCCCAAGGAACTGTTCTTGGCCCATTGATGTTTTTGCTCTACATTAATGACATCAAGTGTGGCATCTCATCCCATTTGAAACTTTTTGCAGATGATTGCATATTGTATCGAACTATCAATAGTCAGCAAGATTAATTATTATTACAACATGACCTCAACATTATATTAAAGTGGACTGAAACTTGGTTAATGGAATTAAACACTTCCAAGTGTGTGGTACTTACCTGTAGTAGACTAACATCCTCCTCTACTTTCAACTATACTATCAGAAATTACTTTTTGCAGCGAGTTACCCAACACCCTTATTTAGGAATTCTCTTAGACTCAAAAATGTCATTTACACCTCATATCAATCAAGTTATCTCTAAAGCAACAAGGATGCTAAACTTTGTTAAACATAACCTTTATAGATGTTCTGCAGAAACTAAATGTTTAGCCTACACCAGTATAGTGAGACCACTGTTGGAGTATGGATCGGCAGTATGGGACCCCTACTTGCAGAAGGAGATACAAAGTATAGAAATGGTACAACGACGTGCTGCTCGTTGGGTCAAGTCAGACTACCGATATAACAGTAGTGTTACATCTATGTTAGCAGATCTACAATGGCCATCACTTCAACACTGACGATATGTGACTAGATTAAAAGTATTCTACAACATTGTTTACTCCTCATCAGTCTTAACAGTCCCAAATTATTTCACTAACACCACATATCCCACCCGCCACCACCACCCCTTCCATTTTGAGATTGATTCCGTTTGCTAGAACAGATCATTATAAATTCAGCTATTACCCCAAATCTATCCGCGATTGGAACAATTTACCAACTGACACAATAGAATCCCAATCTCTACAAGTATTTTTGGATAAATTATAACCGACTCTTATCTATGTGATTTGTAATGTTTTTTCCTTACCTGAACATATCAGTTTGTAACTGTGTTTTCAGTAATCATAATCATAATCATAACTACAACCAGGTAACACTGGCCACCATAATAAAAAAGTCTGCGGCAATGTCTTCAAAAGGGCGAGATGGACGTGGCTTGCTGACAATCGGCTCCTTAGCGTGGGACGGTAAGTGAGTTTGACACTGTACACAGTGTGATATCATGATTTCGATATCATTATCTATTCCTGGCCAGTACACTGTGAGGCGTGCCCTCTGCTTGGTTCTTGATGCGACTCATGTAGTTGCTGTAGTATGTCCTTACGCATTCGGGGTATGAGAAGTCGGCAGCTATATACTATCTAATCAAAAACAGCCAAGCTGTAAAAAAAAGGCGCGGCCCCCATAAAGGCCATGGTGAAAAAACGAGGGGTCCGTCACGGGCTGGAATCCCGTACAAGTCATTTGGAATCCCTCGGAATCTCGCACAAAATCTGGAATCTTTTGGTTGATTAAAGTCCGTGAATTTCCGAATAATTCCGGATATTCTAATAGCGTGCATCTCGTGGTATGCAGCTCGAGATGCAGCTATAAGCTTGTTGGCCTGTTATAACTTGCCTTGAGCTGTTAATTTCACTTGCTTTAAACTTACTGTGTCTATATAGGTGTTTAAGAGCTTTTATGGATTCAACAAAGCACGAGTGTAGAGTCGAACTGCTGAATAGTCGAGTCTCGAGTTTTTCCGAGTCTGTAGTTGTGTCTCCGATTAACAGCGAACCACAAGGCGAATCCAGAGCCTATCCCAGGTACAGCGAAGTCTACAATGAGTAGCTAATGAAGTTTAGGTGCGAGTTGAACACGAAGTTGAGCAGCATTGTCTGAGCTCGCCGGCATTCGAGGAGAGTGTCCGAGGCACTGATCGTCTATCCAAGAGAGTAGCTCGAGGTAGCTGTTACCTTTCCACGCATTGCTGTAGGGCTAGCGTGTCATTAATTTTGTTTGAATACAGGATTTTAATTTTGTTAATTGGATTTCAGTAATTTAAATATTTCTTGGAATCCGGAATCTTGCCTGAAATTTCGTGGGAATCGGAATCTCGTACAGGATTTTAAGGTCGTGGCGGACCCCTCGTGAAAAAAGATGTGAAATCCAAGGTGGCGGCCAAGAAATGGCTGTGATGGTAGGTTAATGGTTACATTTTAATAACAACAATTCAGGTGAATTTGGTGCCAAGACCAAGCGGCACAAAATTCACCTGAATTGCCGTTATTAAAATGTAACCATTAACCTACCATCACAGCCATTTCTTGGCCGCCACCTTGGATTTCACATCTTTTTTCACCATGGCCTTTATGGGGGCCGCGCCTTTTTTTACAGCTTGGCTGTTTTTGATTAGATATCACTTCTTTTTGTATTTGTATACTGCAAAGCCGGCCTATGGCTGGCTTTGGGGCTTTTTTAACCCATGTGTTTTTTTCTTTACCACAGGAAGAAGAAAAGAACTTAAAGAAGAATTTTAGTACTTCAATTATTTTTGATTTTATTAGTAATTATACAAATTATATACATATATTTATTACATGCTCATTATTCCCCACAGGATTTTTTTTGCAGCTGATCTCTCTACTGGGTGACTTGAAATGTAGCTGAACTATATACAGGATGGTTTCTTTGTAGCTGAACTCTCTGTAACAGGTGATTTGTTTGCAGCTAAACTCCCTACATGGTGGTGTCTTTATAGCCGAACTCTCTACATGATGGTTTCTTTGTAGCTGAACTCTCTATAAGGTGACTTCGTCTAGCTGAACTCTCTACAGGGTGATTTTTTTGTAGCTAAACTCTCTGCAGGGTGATTTGTTTGCAGCTGAACTCACTACATGATGGTTTCTTTGTAGCTGAACTCTCTACAAGGTGACTTCGTCCAGTTGATCTCTCTACGGGGTGATTTGTTTCTAGCTGAACTCTCTACAGGTGAATTGTTTGCAGCTAAACTCTCTACATGGTGGTTTCTTTGTAGCTGAACTCTCTACAAGGTAACTTCTTCTCTACAGGGTGATTTGTTGTAGTTGAATTCTCTACTAGGTGGTTTGTATGAGGCTGAACTCTCTACATGGCGGTTTCTTTGTAGCTGAACTCTCTACAGAGTGATTTGTTTGCAGCTGAACTCTCTACATGATGGTTTCTTTGTAACTGAACACTCTACAAGGTGACTTCTTCTAGCATGATCTTTCTACAGGGTGAATTGTTGTAGCTGAACTATCTACAAGGTAACTTCTTCTAGCTGATCTCTATACAGGGTGATTTGTTTGTAGTTGAATTCTGTACAGGTGGTTTCTTTGTAGCTGAACTCTGTACATGATGGTTTCTTTGTAGCTAAACTCTTTACAAGGTGACTTCTTCTAGCTGAACTCTCTACGGGGTAATTTCTTTGTAGCTGAACTCTCTATATGATGGTTTCTTTGTAAATGAACTCTCTACAAGGTGAATTCTTCTACCTGATCTCTCTACAGGGTGATTTGTTTGTAACTGAACTCTGTACAAGTGCGTTTTTGTGGGTGATCTCACTGCAGGTTGATTTGTTTGTAGCTGAACTCACTAAAGGGTGATTTTGCTTGTAGCTGAACTCCTTGCATTGTATCTAGTTTCTAGCTGATCTCTCTACAGGGTAATTTGTTTGTAGCTGATCTCTCTACAAGTTGATTTGTGTGTAGCTGATCTCTCTGCAGGTTGATTAATTTGCAGCCGATCTCTCTACAAGGTAATTTGTTTGTAGCTGAACTGTCTATAAAGTGATTTATTTGTAGCTGATCTCTCTGCAGGTTGATTTGTTTTAGCTGAACTCTCTACAGGGTGATTTACTTGTAGCTGAACTCCTTACATTGTGACTAGTTTCTAGCTGATCTCTCTACAGGGTGATTTGTTTGTAGCTGATCTCTCTACAAGTTAATTTGTGTATAGCTGATCTTTCTACTGGTTGATTTGTTTGTAGCCGATCTCTCTACAGGGTAATTTGTTTGTAGCTGAACTCTGTACAAGGTGCTTTTTTGTAGGTGATCTCACTGCAGGTTGATTTGTTTGTAGCTGAACTCACTAAAGGGTGATTTGCTTGTAGCTGAACTCCTTACATTGTGTCCAGTTTCTAGCTGATCTCTCTACAGAGTGATTTGTTTGTAGCTGAACTCTCTATAAGGTGATTTATTTGTAGCTGAACTCCTTACATTGTGTGTAGTTTCTAGCTGATCTCTCTACAGGGTGATTTGTTTGTAATTGATCTCTCTACAAGTTGATTTGTGTGTAGCTGATCTCTTTGCAGGTTGATTTGTTTGTAGCCGATCTCTCTATAGGGTAATTTGTTTGTAGCTGAACTCTCTATAAGGTGATTTGTTTGTAGTTGATCTCTCTGCAGGTTGATTTGTTTTAGCTGAACTCTCTACAGGCTGATTTGTTTGTAGCCGATCTCTCTACAGGGTAATTTGTTTGTAGCTGAACTCTCTACAAGTTGATTTGTGTGTAGCTGATCTCTCTGCAGGTTGATTTGTTTGTAGCCGATCTCTCTTCAGGGTGATTTGTTTCTAGCTGATCTCTCTACAGGGTGATTTTTTGTAGCTGACCTCTCTTCAGGGTGATTTGTTTCTAGCTGATTGCTCTACAGGTTGATTTGTTTGTAGATGAACTCTCTACAGGGTAATTTGCTTGTAGCTGAACTCCTTACTTTGTGTCTAGTTTGTAGCTGATCTCTCTACAGGGTGATTTGTTTGTAGCTGAACTTCTTACATTGTGTGTAGTTTCTAGCTGATCTCTCTACAGGGTGATTTGTTTGTAGTTGATCTCTCTACAAGTTGATTTGTGTGTATATAGCTGATCTCTCTACAGGTAATCTGTTTGTAGCTGAACTCTCTATAAGGTGATTTGTTTGTAGCTGATCTCTCTGCAGGTTGATTTGTTTTAGCTGAACTCTCTACAGGGTGATTGCTTGTAGCTGAACTCCTTACATTGTGTCTAGTTTCTAGCTGATGTCTCTACAGGGTGATTATTTGTAGCTGAACTCTCTTCAGGGTGGTTTGTTTCTAGCTGATCTCTCTACAGGTAGATTTGTGTTGATTTGTTCATTGCTGATCGCTCTAAAGGTAATTGATTTGTTGCAGTTGAACACCCTGCAAAGTGATTTGTTTGTAGCTGATCACTCTAAAGGGTAATTTGTTTGTAGCTGAACTCTCTCCACAGTGACTTGTGTGTAGCAGAATTCTGTGTAACTGAATTCTCTAGAGAGTGACTTAATTGTAGCTGAATTCTCTACACAGTGCATGACTTGTTTATAGCTGAACTTTCTTTAGTGTGACTTGTAATGTTCTGAATCTCTATAGTGGTATATTTGCTTAACTCTCCACATGGTGACTGTCTTCTAGCTGAACTGTCTATAAGATTAACTGTTTGCAGCTGAACTCCCTACAGAATAACTTGTGATGTAATAAAATTCTATAAAGGAGTAAATAAATTAGCCGAATGCTCTATTAGGGTGACTGTTCTATTAGAGTATCTCGATCTCGCATTTGCTACACGGAGTTGGCTTTCGAATCATAACTCAGTGGTTTGTAATCCGATTCTTCTGTACTACTGCAAGGACTTTCTATGAAGATTATTCCAGCTATACACCGATTTGCAGCTCATTGCTCTAAGCGGTTTGCCTAGTAGGCGTGAAAACTAATACTTCTTTATTCATAAAAATCGATCGCGTAATTGTGACACAGGTTGGATTTTGTGTCATATCTCCGTGGTCTTTATCTCGATTCCTTTCAAACCACCAAAAGGCACTCCTACGATGGTTACTCCATCTACATAGCAATTTTCAACTCATTCCATGAAGCGGTTTACCCTGTAGGCGTGACAACAAATCGATCTTGTTTTACGCGAATAATCGGTCATAACTCCTTAACCATTCATCGGATTTGTACCAAATTTGATGTTAGGATTCGCCTTTGGACTCCCTTTCTGTGTGCCAAATTTCAAGGCGATCGGAGTACGCGTTTGCTTGTTATAGCAATTTTTGCAAGTGTGCGAAAAGACGAAGAAGAAGAAAAAAACGAAGAAAAAAAAACGAAACTTTGGCAGCTCGTATCTCGGAAATGGCTGGAGCGATTTCCTTCAAATTTGGAATGCAGACTCCCTTGGCTGGCGGGCAACTGTGTAGCAAATTTGGTTCCAATCAGATAAGTGATCACCGAGATACAAAGGTGTGAAAATGACGTTTTCGTTCTTCCTGTCAATATACTCACGGTGTGGCGCGCCGGCTTCTTGGGCCGCACGACACACTACCGTGTGTCTTGATCTAATCAAAAACAGCCAAGCTGTAAAAAAAGGTGCGGCCCCCAAAAAGGCCATGGTGAAAAAAGATGTGAAATCCAAGGTGGCGGCCAAGAAATGGCTGTGATGGTAGGTTAATGGTTACATTTTAATAACAACAATTCAGGTGAATTTGGTGCCAAGGCCAAGCGGCACAAAATTCACCTGAATTGTCGTTATTAAAATGTAACCATTAACCTACCATCACAGCCATTTCTTGGCCGCCACCTTGGATTTCACATCTTTTTTCACCATGGCCTTTATGGGGGCCGCGCCTTTTTTTACAGCTTGGCTGTTTTTGATTAGATATCACTTCTTTTTGTATTTGTATACTGCAAAGCCGGCCTATGGCTGGCTTTGGGGCTTTCTTAACCCATGTGTTTTTTTCTTTACTACGGGAAGAAGAAAAGAACTTAAAGAAGAATTTTAGTACTTCAATTATTTTTGATTTTATTAATAATTATACAAATTATACACATATATGTTTACATGCCCATTATTCCCCACAGGGTATTTTTTTGTAGCTGATCTCTCTACTGGGTGACTTGAAATGTAGCTGAACTATATACAGGATGGTTTCTTTGTAGCTGAACTCTCTACAAGGTAACCTCTTCTAGCTGGTCTCTCTACAGGGTATTTTGTTTCTAGCTGAACTCTCTACAGGTGATTTGTTTGCAGCTAAACTCTCTACATGGTGGTGTCTTTGTAGCCGAACTCTCTACATGATGGTTTCTTTGTAGCTGAACTCTCTATAAGGTGACTTCGTCTAGCTGAACTCTCTACAGGGTGATTTTTTTGTAGCTAAACTCTCTGCAGGGTGATTTGTTTGCAGCTGAACTCACTACATGATGGTTTCTTTGTAGCTGAACTCTCTACAAGGTGACTTCGTCCAGTTGATCTCTCTACGGGGTGATTTGTTTCTAGCTGAACTCTCTACAGGTGATTTGTTTGCAGCTAAACTCTCTACATGGTGGTTTCTTGTAGCTGAACTCCCTACATGATGGTTTCTTTGTAGCTGAACTCTCTACAAGGTAACTTCTTCTCTACAGGGTGATTTGTTGTAGTTGAATTCTCTACAAGGTGGTTTGTATGAGGCTGAACTCTCTACATGGTGGTTTCTTTGTAGCTGAACTCTCTACAGAGTGATTTGTTTGTAGCTGAACTCTTTACAAGGTGACTTCTTCTAGCTGAACTCTCTATGGGGTAATTTCTTTGTAGCTGAACTCTCTATACGATGGTTTCTTTGTAACTGAACTCTCTACAAGGTAACTTCTTCTAGCTGATCTTTCTACTGGGTAATTTGTTTGCAGCTGAACTCTCTATATGGTGGTTTCTTTGTTGCTGAACTCTCTACAAGGTGAATTCTTCTACCTGATCTCTCTTCAGGGTGATTTGTTTGTAACTGAACTCTGTACAAGTGCGTTTTTGTGGGTGATCTCACTGCAGGTTGATTTGTTTGTAGCTGAACTGACTAAAGGGTGATTTTGTTTGTAGCTGAACTCCTTGCATTGTATCTAGTTTCTAGCTGATCTCTCTACAGGGTGATTTGTTTGTAGCTGATCTCTCTACAAGTTGATTTGTGTGTAGCTGATCTCTCTGCAGGTTGATTAATTTGCAGCCGATCTCTCTACAAGGTAATTTGTTTGTAGTAGCTGAACTCTCTACAGGGTGATTTACTTGTAGCTGAACTCCTTACATTGTGTCTAGTTTCTAGCTGATCTCTCTACAGGGTGATTTGTTTGTAGCTGATCTCTCTACAAGTTGATTTGTGTGTAGCTGATCTTTCTACTGGTTGATTTGTTTGTAGCCGATCTCTCTACAGGGTAATTTGTTTGTAGCTGAACTCTGTACAAGGTGCTTTTTTGTAGGTGATCTCACTGCAGGTTGATTTGTTTGTAGCTGAACTCACTAAAGGGTGATTTGCTTGTAGCTGAACTCCTTACATTGTGTCTAGTTTCTAGCTGATCTCTCTACAGGGTGATTTGTTTGTAGCTGAACTCTCTATAAGGTGATTTGTTTGCAGCTGAACTCTCTACATGGTGGTTTCTTTATTGCTGAACTCTCTACAGGGTGTTTTGCTTGTAGCTACTCTCTACAGGGTGATTTGTTTCTAGCTTATCTCTCTACAGGTTGATTTGTCTGTAACTGATCTCTCTACAAGCTGATTTGTTTGTAGCTGAATTCTCTGTAAAGTGTTTTGTTTATAGCTGACCTCTCTTCAGGGTGATTTGTATCTAGCTTATCTCTCTACAGGGTGATTTTTTTTGTAGCTGACCTCTCTTCAGGGTGATTTGTTTCTAGCTGATATCTCTACAGGGTGATTTTTTGTAGCTGACCTCTCTTCAGGGTGATTTGTTTCTAGCTGATCACTCTACAGGTTGGTTTGTTTGTAGCTGAACTCTCTACACGGTGATTTGCTTGTAGCTGAACTCCTTACATTGTGTCTAGTTTCTAGCTGATCTCTCTACAGGGTGATTTGTTTGTAGCTGATCTCTCTACAAGTTGAATTGTGTGTAGCTGATCTCTCTGCAGGTTGATTTGTTTGTAGCCGATCTCTCTACAAGGTAATTTATTTGTAGCTGAACTGTATAAAAGGTGATTTGTTTGTAGCTGATCTCTCTGCAGGTTGATTTGTTTTAGCTGAACTCTCTACAGGGTGATTTATTTGTAGCTGAACTCCTTACATTGTGTGTAGTTTCTAGCTGATCTCTCTACAGGGTGATTTGTTTGTAGTTGATCTCTCTACAAGTTGATTTGTGTGTAGCTGATCTCTCTGCAGGTTGATTTGTTTGTAGCCGATCTCTCTATAGGGTAATTTGTTTGTAGCTGAACTCTCTATAAGGTGATTTGTTTGTAGTTGATCTCTCTGCAGGTTGATTTGTTTTAGCTGAACTCTCTACAGGCTGATTTGTTTGTAGCCGATCTCTCTACAGGGTAATTTGTTTGTAGCTGAACTCTCTACATGGTGGTTTCTTTGTTGCTGATCTCTCTACCGGGTGTTTTGCTTGTAGCTGATCTCTCTACAGGGTGATTTTTTTTTGTAGCTGACCCCTCTTCAGGGTGATTTGTTTCTAACTTATCTCTCTACAGGGTGATTTTTTGTAGTTGACCTCTCTTCATGGTGATTTGTTTCTAGCTGATTGCTCTACAGGTTGATTTGTTTGTAGATGAACTCTCTACAGGGTAATTTACTTGTAGCTGAACTCCTTACTTTGTGTCTAGTTTGTAGCTGATCTCTCTACAGGGTGATTTGTTTGTAGCTGAACTCCTTACATTGTGTGTAGTTTCTAGCTGATCTCTCTACAGGGTGATTTGTTCGTAGCTGATCTCTCTACAAGTTGATTTGTGTGTAGCTGATCTCTCTGCAGGTTGATTTGTTTGAAGCCGATCTCTCTACAGGTAATCTGTTTGTAGCTGAACTCTCTATAAGGTGATTTGTTTGTAGCTGATCTCTCTGTAGGTTGATTTGTTTTAGCTGAACTGTCTACAGGGTGATTGCTTGTAGCTGAACTCCTTACATTGTGTCTAGTTTCTAGCTGATGTCTCTACAGGGTGATTTTTTGTAGCTGAACTCTCTTCAGGGTGATTTGTTTCTAGCTGATCTCTCTACAGGTAGATTTGTGTTGATTTGTTCATTGCTGATCGCTCTAAAGGTTGATTTGTTGCAGCTGAACACCCTGCAAAGTGTTTTGTTTGTAGCTGATCACTCTAAAGGGTAATTTGTTTGTAGCTGAACTCTCTCCACAGTGACTTGTGTGTAGCTGAATTCTGTGTAACTGAATTCTCTAGAGAGTGACTTAATTGTAGCTGAATTCTCTACACAGTACATGACTTGTTTATAGCTGAACTTTCTTCAGTGTGACTTGTAATGTTATGAATCTCTATAGTGATATATTTGCTTAACTCTCCACTTGGTGACTGTCTTCTTGCTGAACTGTCTATAAGATTAACTGTTTGCAGCTGAACTCCCTACAGAATAACTTGTGATGTAATAAAATTCTATAAAGGAGTAAATAAATTAGCCAAATGCTCTATTAGGGTGACTGTTCTATTAGAGTATCTCGATCTCGCATTTGCTACACAGAGTTGGCTTTCGAATCATAACTCAGTGGTTTGTAATCCGATTCTTCTGTACTACTGCAAGGACTTTCTATGAAGATTATTCCAGCTATACACCGATTTGCAGCTCATTGCTCTAAGCGGTTTGCCTAGTAGGCGTGAAAACTAATACTTCTTTATTCATAAAAATCGATCGCGTAATTGTGACACAGGTTGGGTTTTGTGTCATATCTCCGTGGTCTTTATCTCGATTCTTTCAAACCACCAAAAGGCACTCCTACGATGGTTACTCCATCTACATAGCAATTTTCAACTCATTCCATGAAGCGGTTTACCCTGTAGGCGTGACAACAAATCGATCTTGTTTTACGCGAATAATCGGTCATAACTCCTTAACCATTCATCGGATTTGTACCAAATTTGATGTTAGGATTCGCCTTTGGACTCCCTTTCTGTGTGCCAAATTTCAAGGCGATCGGAGTACGCGTTTGCTTGTTATAGCAATTTTTGCAAGTGTGCGAAAAGACGAAGAAGAAGAAAAAAACGAAGAAAAAAAAACGAAACTTTGGCAGCTCGTATCTCGGAAATGGCTGGAGCGATTTCCTTCAAATTTGGAATGCAGACTCCCTTGGCTGGCGGGCAACTGTGTAGCAAACTTGGTTCCAATCAGATAAGTGATCACCGAGATACAAAGGTGTGAAAATGACGTTTTCGTTCTTCCTGTCAATATACTCACGGTGTGGCGCGGCGGCTTCTTGGGCCGCACGACACACTATCGTGTGTCTTGATAAGTAGGCATTCCAGTATCCGAGATTTTTTTTTCCGTATATTCCCCAATAGAACCCTGGCACAAAATGACAACTCGTGTTTAACTTGAGACTGCTCCGTCGTCCGAGCTCCAATGAGGATAAAATTAGCTGTGGGGTTTGTCCACACGCTGATCATCATGAAAATCTTAATTTTATCGTGCGCGTTACATATAAGTAAGTTTTGTGTTGTTTTGTAATCTTTTCAAGTCATGCAATGTATGTAGAATACCTTAAAACTTCTAAAAACGTACTGTTGGGTGGAAGGTAGTCACTGGTACTTACTTTAAAGTGCGTATTTACTTCGCTCGGGTTAGCGATTTTCAGCTCCAGAACAATTTTCTGATGGCTGTGTCACGGCATCAGCTCAAAAGTATAAACTACTTCAAAGTCGGCATAACAATGCCGTAATTGAAACCACAGCTCCACCTTAGGTATTGTTGCATCATTGTGGCACCTTCACTTTTAGTTGTTTACCTTTGTAAATTGTTAACTTGATGTTTTTATTTACTTGAGATAGCCACTTGTCTATGGGTATAGCTATCTAATCCAAAACAGCCAAGCTGTAAAAAAAGTGTGCAACCCTCAATAAGGCTATGGTGAAAAAAGATGTGAAATCCAAGGTGGCAGCCAAGAAATGGCTGTGATGGTAGGTTAATGGTAAAAATTTTAATAACGCCAATTCAGGTGAATTTTGGTGCCGCTTGGTCAATTGGCACAAAATTCACCTGAATTGTCGTTATTAAAATTTTTACCATTAACCTACCATCACAGCCATTTCTTGGCCGCCACCTTGGATTTCACATCTTTTTTCACCATAGCCTTTTTGAGGGCCGCACACTTTTTTTACAGCTTGGCTGTTTTGGATTAGATTTCACTTCTTTTTGTATTTGTATACCCCAACCCCAAAGCTGGCCTATGGGACTTTTTTAACCTATCTTTTTTTCTTTACCACAGGAAGAAGAAAAGATGAAGCAGATGTACCTTAAATATTGCTGATTTTATCAGTAAATGTACAAATTATATATATAATACATATATTTATTACAGAACTTTCCATGGTGGTTTCTTTGTAACTGAACACTCTTCAAGGTAACTTCTTCTAGCTGATCTCTCTACAGGGTGATTGTTTGTAGCTGAACTATCAACAAGGTAACTTCTTCTAGCTGTTCTCTCTACAGGGTGATTTGTTTGTAGCTGAACTATCAACAAGGTAACTTCTTCTAGCTGTACTCTCTACAGGGTGATTTGTTTGTAGCTGAATTCTGTACAGGTGATTTCTTTGCTGCTGCGCTCTTTACAGAATGGTTTCTTTGTAGCTGAACTCTCTACAAAGTAACTTCTTCTAACTGATCTCTCTACAGGGAGATTTGTTTGTAGCTGAACTCTCTATAGGTGATTTGTTTGCAGCTGAACTATCTAGATGATGGTTTCTTTGTACCTGAACTCTCTACAAGGTAATTTCTTCTAGCTGAACTCTCTACATGGTGGTTTCTTTGTAGCTGAACTCTCTACAAGATAACTTCTTCTAACTGATCTTTCTACAGGGCAATTTGTTTGTGGCAGAATTTTCTACAGGGTGATTTCTTTGCAGCTGAACTCTCTACATGGTGGTTTCTTTGTAGCTGAAATCTCTACAAGGTAATTTCTTCTAGCTGATCTCTCTACAGGGTGATTTGTTTGTAGCTGAATTCTGTACAGGTGATTTGTTTGCAGCTGAGCTCTTTACAGAATGGTTTCTTTGTAGCTGAACTCTCTACTAGGTTACTTCTTCTAACTGAACTCTCTACAGGGAGATTTGTTTGCAGCTGAACTCTCTTCATGATGGTTTCTTTGTAGCTGAACTCTCTACAAGGTGACTTCTTCTAGCTGATCTTTCTACAGGGTGATTTGTTTGTAGCTGATTTTTTTACAGGGTGATTTGTTTGCAGCTGAACTCTCTATATGGTGGTTTCTTTGTAGCTGAACTCTCTACAAGGTAACTTCTTCTAGCTGAACTCCCTAACTGGTGGTTTCTTTGTAGCTGAACCCTGTATAGGTGATTTGTTTGCAGCTGAGCTCTTTACAGAATGGTTTCTTTGTAGCTGAACTCTCTACAAGGTAACTTCTTCTAGTTGATGTTTCTACAGGGTCACTAGTTTGTAGCTGAATTCTCTACATGGTGGTTTCTTTGTAACTGAACTCTCTACAAGGTAACTTCTTCTAGCTGATCTTTCTACAGGGTGATTTGTTTGTAGCGGAATTCTGTACAGGTGATTTGTTTGCAGCTATGCTCTTTACAGAATGGTTTCTTTGTAGCTGAACTATCTACAAGGTAACTTCTTCTAACTGAACTCTCTACAGGGAGATTTGTTTGCAGCTGAACTCTCTTCAGGATGGTTTCTTTGTAGCTGAACTCTCTACAAGGTAACTTCTTCTAGCTGAACTCCCTACATGGTGGTTTCTTTGTAGCTGAACTCTGTACAGGTGATTTGTTTGCAGCTGTGCTCTTTACAGAATGGTTTCTTTGTAGTTGAACTCTCTACAAGGTAAGTTCTTCTAACTGAACTCTCTACAGGGAGATTTGTTTGCAGCTGAACTCTCTTCATGATGGTTTCTTTGTAGCTGAACTCTCTACAAGGTAACTTCTTCTAGCTGAACTCTCTACAGGGAGATTTGTTTGCAGCTGAACTCTCTTCATGATGGTTTCTTTGTAGCTGAACTCTCTACAAGGTAACTTCTTCTAGCTGAACTCCCTACATGGTGGTTTCTTTGTAGCTGAACTCTCTACAAAGTGACTTCTTCTAGCTGATCTTTCTACAGGGTGATTTGTTTGTAGCTGATTTTTTTACAGGGTGATTTGTTTGCAGCTGAACTCTCTATATGGTGGTTTCTTTGTAGCTGAACTCTCTACAAGGTGACTTCTTCTAGCTGATCTCTCTACAGGGTGATTTGTTTGTAGCTGAACTCTTTTCATGATGGTTTCTTTGTAGCTGAACTCTCTACAAGGTGACTTCTTCTAGCTGATCTCTCTACAGGGTGATTTGTTTGTAGCTGAACTCTCTTCATGATGGTTTCTTTGTAGCTGAACTCTCTACAAGGTAACTTCTTCTAACTGAACTCTCTACAGGGAGATTTGTTTACAGCTTAACTCTCTTCAGGATGGTTTCTTTGTAGCTGAACTCTCTACAAGGTAACTTCTTCTAGCTGAACTCCCTACATGGTGGTTTCTTTGTAGCTGAAATCTGTACAGGTGATTTGTTTGCAGCTGAGCTCTTTACAGAATGGTTTCTTTGTAGCTGAACTCTCTACAAGGTAACTTCTTCTAGCTGATCTTTCTATAGGGTGATTTGTTTGTAGCGGAATTCTGTACAAGTGATTTGTTTGCAGCTGAGCTCTTTACAGAATGGTTTCTTTGTAGCTGAACTCTCTACAAGGTAACTTCTTCTAGCTGATCTTTCTATAGGGTGATTTGTTTGTAGCGGAATTCTGTACAAGTGATTTGTTTGCAGCTGTGCTTTTTACAGAATGGTTTCTTTGTAGCTGAACTCTCTACAAGGTAACTTCTTCTAGCTGATCTTTCTATAGGGTGATTTGTTTGTAGCGGAATTCTGTACAAGTGATTTGTTTGCAGCTGTGCTCTTTACAGAATGGTTTCTTTGTAGCTGAACTCTCTACAAGGTAACTTCTTCTAGCTGATGTCTCTACAAGGTCACTAGTTTGTAACTGAACTCTCTACAAGGTAACTTCTTCTAGCTGATCTTTCTACAAGGTGATTTGTTTGTGGCTGAACTCTCTACAAGGAAACTTCTTCTAGCTGATCTCTCTACAGGGAGATTGGTTTGTAGCTGAACTGTCTACAGGTGATTTGTTTGCAGCTGAACTCTCCACTTGATGGTTTCTTTGTAGCTGAACTCTCTACAAGGTAACTTCTTCTAGCTTATCTCTCTACAGGGTGATTTGTTTGTAGCGGAATTCTGTACAGGTGATTTGTTTGCAGCTGAACTCTTTACAGAATGGTTTCTCAGTAGCTGAACTCTTTACAAGGTAACTTCTTCTAGCTGATGTCTCTACAGGGTCACTAGTTTGTAAATGAATTCTCTACATGGTGGTTTCTTTGTAACTGAACTCTCTACAAGGTAACTTCTTCTAGCTGATCTTTCTACAGGGTGATTTGTTTGCAGTGGAATTCTGTACAGGTGATTTGTTTGCAACTGAGCTCTTTACAGAATGGTTTCTTTGTAGCTGAACTCTCTACAAGGTAGCTTCTTCTAGCTGATGTCTCCACAAGGTCACTAGTTTGTAGCTGAACTCTCTACATCGTGGTTTCTTTGTAACTGAACTCTCTACAAGGTGACTTCTTCTAGCTGATCTTTCTACAGGGTGATTTGTTTGTAGCTGAACTGTCTACAAGGAAACTTCTCCTAGCTGATCTCTCTACAGGGAGATTTGTTTGTAGCTGAATTCTCTACAGGTGATTTGTTTGCAGCTGTATTCTCTACATGATGGTTTCTTTGTAGCTGAACTCTTTACAAGGTAACTTCTTCTAGCTCATCTCTCTGCAGGGCGATTTGTTTGTAGCTGAACTCTCTATATAGTGGTTTCTTTGTAGCTGAACTCTACAAGGTGATTTCTTCTAGCTGAACTATCTCTTTCTATATTGCATGAATTCCCTACAAGGTAACTTCTTCTAGCTGATCTCTCTACAGGGTGAATTGTTTGTGGCTGATCTCTCTACAGGGTGACTTGTTTGTAGCAGATCTCTATACAGGTTACTTGTTTCTAGCTGATCTCTTGAATTCTCTTTAGGGTGACTGCTCTATTAGGATGACTGCTCTATTAGAGTATCTCGATCTCGCACTTGCTACACCAAGTTGGATTTCGTGCTATAACTCCGTGGTTTTAAGTCTGATTCTTCTACACCATTGAAGAGCCTTTCTAAGATGATAACTCCATCTGTACAGCGATTTTCAAAGCATTACCCCAATCGGTTTGTCTGGTAGGCGTGGCAAGGTGTCGTTATTTATTAGCCAATCTCGATTACGTAATTGTTACACCCTGTTGTTTTTTTCGTTGTATCTTCCTGGTTTTTAGCTCGATTTCTTTCAAAGCACAAAAGATTTGAGGTTCAAAAGTTAACCTATTCACCCATCGATTTTCAGCTTCTTCCCATACGCGGTTTACCCTGTAGGCGTGACAGCATATTGGTGTTATTTTTCGTGAATAATCGCTCATAACTGTTTGCCGGCTTATCGTATTCCAGCCAAAGTTGGTACAGAGATGCGCCTTTATACCCCCCTTCTGTGTGCCAAATTTCAAGGCGATCGGATTTGGAGTTCGTGTTTTATAGCAGTTTTTGTAAGTGTGCGAAAAGAGGAAGAAGAAAAAAAATGAAGAAACTAAGCCAATTTTTGAAGTCGCATATCTCGGGAACGCTTGAAGCGATTTCGCTCTAATTTGGAATGTGGAGTGCTGAATGTGGAGGGTGTGTCCACAGCAAAAATCGTCGTGTTTCATCAAGGCAGCACAGAGCTACGGAGGTGCGAAAATTGCGTTTTCTTTCTTCCTGTCAATATACTCACGGGTGTTACGCGCCGGCTTCTTGGGCAGCACGACACACTACCGTGTGTCTTGATACACCATTGTATTGAGAAGTGTGCAGTAGGTGAAACATTTGCTCACCACAAAGCATACAAAGATCGCTGAGATCTGATACAATCTGGAGTTACTCTCATTACATGTACAAACTTGCAGCTAGAAGTAACTGCAGTTTCAAGATAGTCCAGATTGCTAGATGGCTTCCTGATTCAATTGTGCCATTTTTCCCTTTAAAATGTATGGAAAGCCCTGGAGAAAAATGTACCCTTTTTCAGTTTTTAAGCACTGTGATTGCCAAAGTAGCTAATTCTAACCCAACAAACTAAATATTTCTAAGATCGGCAATCAATACTCTATCTATTGAGCATATAAAAAGCCTATTTTTCTAAAATTTAAAAATCGGACTGGAATGCCTACTATAAGGTCCTCCTCTACTGTGAGATTGTGCCGGACCTGCCAATATTGCTTGCATGCTTCTGGTATTTCTCCTCTGTGTGCAGGGAAACTATCCAAGATTGTGGCTTTCAACCGTGTGTACTCTTCATCATGGCTAGCTTGTCTTCGCAACTCTGTCAAGCGTAGGTTATCTGCTGCTGTGGTCTGCTGCATTCTGATTTCTGCAATTGATGGGGCTGGAATATGGTCCTCTCCAAATTCTGCAAACGAGTCCTCTGGTGTGGGCTCCTCGACTGGGTGCCGTGAAAGCGCATCAGGGGCCATGTGTGTACGGGGGCGTCTATTTTACGGACCGGACCGTCGGACCGGGAGTTCCTGCTTAGCAAGCTAGGTGTTTAGCAGGTCTATTTTACGGACCAGACTGGAAAAGGTATAATTAAGGCATGCATGCACGTGGATCGATGCTTTCAGGATCGTGCGTGCTTTTTGAATCCCTTGTGCAAGGCTTTAAAGGCTGAAAGCTTGTGAGAGCTGATGTTTTCGCGGATTTTCGGGCCCTATCAAAGCTAGTGGTGACTGTGGTGTTCAGTAGCTATCTTAGCATAATGTAATGTGCTATGTATTGTTTCGAAGTTTATCTATTTTTTATTATTATTACATCTGCTACAATGTGCATCCGTGGAACACAATCCATCCTTCATCGTTCCAACAATGCTTCCCCGAAAATGGACCATATTGCTGGCCCTAGGTACTTTTAGTTGTCCCCCTTTCAATTGTCCAGCACACTTGCTCCTTGGTGCTGGGGGTGGTAGGCAAGGATTTAGCCCAGGAAAATAAAAAATAATAAAATTACTGGGCAGACAGTGTTTACTGATTATGCCCAGGGGCAATGGGGAAGAGAGATATACAAGGGGGGGAATATATGTGCAATTAGCTAGCTACAAATTAGAAATAATTTCTTATCAGTTATTTCAATTAATGAGGTCGATGATGAGTTTCAATCAATGGGAAGTTCTTGGGAAGTAGTTATTTCGATATGCTGTGGTGTTTGTGGACAAGAGTGAAGATTTTGCCATACATGAAGTTGTAAGATGGTTAATTTAAAGCTTCAGTGCAGGCGATTCAATGACAGAAGTTGTAGATTAGCCATGTGCAAGGCCATGTGTGACTTCTCTGGGTAGGCATATATTTAAGCCTATAAGAGAGTGTAGTCCACAAAGTAAACTCCCACTGTAGTTATTTGTTGCTATAGTCGGTTGCTATATTTGTTGCCTAGCTATAGCTAGGTATCACTGAGCTGCTGAGCAGTCTGAGCAAGAAATTTTTCAGAATAGAATAGTTAGCTATTGCTTAGCCAAAACATTATTTCAGTGTGTAACCAACAGTAGACTGATTCAGCATTGATCAAATTAATTAACACTTTTTCTTCTGATACAGATCAAGGAAAATTAACCAGTCAAAAATAATAGCTAGGGCCTTTTTTATATTACTTGCAATTGTGCTTTACGTATGTAGCTCAGTGGCGGATCCGGAGGGGGGGGGGCACGCTCCCCCCACCCCCCCCCCCCCCCCTCCAATCTCTTTCAATAAAAAATTGCATACAAGATCGAGATACTCTAATAGAGCAGTCACTCTAATAAAGCAGTCGCAGTGTTTATGGGGCAGTGTAGCTTAACCATGAAGCTATGAATAGGATCTTTATAGTAAATATACATTTGGTAAAAGGTAGCCATTGTTGCTGTGACCTTTCTTTTTTTTTCTTTCTTTCGTTTTTTTTTTGGTCTTCAACTTTTCAGCTAAGTGCACCCCCCTTTCCAAACTCTGGATGGCGCCCCTGTAGCTATAACATGCTAGACTATAAAAAACCACTGTAACATTACACAGTAAGCTATACTGTAACATTTTCATGTGACATTGGTTTGTATAATTATACACAGAGGACTGGAAATCTGATCATGTGGCATTGCATACTGCTATCAAAATGGAACAAAAGAACTTTCTGGCAGAGCTCAAGATGGTTCACAATGTGTATGTGTGACACCAGATGGAAAGGACATGTGTACAAGTCTTTTAAATGCTTGACTTGTTAAATATTACCCAAGTCTGATTCATGCACAATACCACATGCAGTGTACATGTAGCAGTTTAGTTTCCACATGAAACCTATAGATCAGGGTGTTATAATCACTCAAAAATTCAAATCACACAATGGTTACAAAAAAACACACAGGTACATCCCCACTTCAAACGTGACATAACAGCATGAAACTACAGCAATTATTACAAAACTGAAACTAAGTTATATTACATCAAGGTGCATGTGATTTGGTGTAATTACAACTAACAATGTGCGGGTATTATTATAAATTATTTGCTACATCTCCTCCTCCTCCTTTAATTGATGGAGCAATTATAATTAATACTTCTGATACCTTTATAGATTTGATACAATTATGTCTTGGGTTATAATGTGGCAGAAGGGAGGGAACAGTCTCTGTTATTTGGTCTTCCCCAGATGATCCTATTGGCTCAGGGACAGTGGCTTCTTGGTGTTGTCTTAAATGGTCTTGATGTCTCCTCCACATCATGTCCCCATCTAACAAGCAAACTTTAAATGACAATGGGACACTCACGATTGGGTGTAATTACAATTAATAATAATGTACGTGCATTATTATACAAGTCACTATACTCAGGGTTTCTGGTAAAGCATGCAGTGATCACCACAGCATGGACAAGTTGCAGTATTATCAATGTCAGCCAGTTTACCCTGTGCAATCAGCCAAAATGTTTTTAATGGACTATTATATTCAACCATACATACTCGGCAGTCAGTGATAATTATATTCAAAAATTTAATGCCACATGATGGTGACAGACATCACTGGCTAACTGTCAGTAACCTGACTAGGAATGACATATGTTTATGTTATATAGCATGTAGCTAACTCTCATGTTCGAGCTCAAATGGCTTGTTTGCGACAGACAGAGAGTCCATAAATTTTGTAGACATGCATGCATACACAAGAATCTTGATGACTGTGGGCCAGTGGCATATAAATTATTAGCATTACTTATCCGTTGCTTTGTGCCTTGGCCGGTTGACAACCTGGATCTTTACTTTATGACCAGCTGTGGGAATTTATTGAAATATCTTCAAAATCATGTAGCACTATAGTTTTCAATGTTTCCTATAGTAAAGGAAACTTCTATAAGAAGAGGGTATTTAAAGTCTGACAGCAAAACAGTGTGATTCTACGCTCCAAGACAACCAGATATCAGTGATCCCTCGGGCTTCGGTGGTAGCTACTTTGGCAACAAAGATGCTTGTAACACCTCGGTCAGTATTGCTTACAAATTCAGTCTGTGCTTCAAATCATTATCTATACACATGCTTGATTATTTGGTTGTATGAAAAGCTTTCAAGCTGCTAGCTACATGTACAGACTGATATATTGCTGAGTGGCCACTATTTACAATCTAAGATTTAAGATTAGGTACTGAGCAGTCAGCTCAGCTGGTTTGCCCAGGGGGTGAAAACCCCAAATGGTACAATCAACATACATACATACATACAATTTGATAGTTAATTACAGTAGTGAAGGTTAAGTACGTAAATAATCATTTGATTTGTTCTAGAGAGAAACTATCACAAATGACGAAAATATGTACAAATAAATATGCATGTGGGCCCTCGGTCAACATGCGACTACAAAAAGGACCGCAAATGGAACTAAATTAAATGTGGGCATGGCAAGGGAAAATACAAAAAAATACAATTATATGGATGTTACTTAATTAGGGTTCCACTCCCTACAGTCCTTCGCCAAGAATATTCTCCTGGATGACAACATACTGGCAGAAACAGCAGTATCTAGAAGTTTCTTGATGGCTGACCTTGATGGTTTCACTACAGGATGTACAAAAGTTAATAAATTCAGCAGATTCGTGACTGTTGATGGTTGGCAATGGCCTAGGACAGATATCTCAATTGTGTCATGATAGTTAGAGATGTTTAGATGGTCAAATTCAGCTAACAATTGGAGATATTCCACTTTATTCTGCTTCCTATCGCGGGCAGCCTGAATATGCTGACTGGATTCCAGAGGGCAGGTTAATTCTAGGAGGGTGATAGATCATAGATGGGCACTTGGTGCTATCACCTGAACAGCATGCATGCTCGACACTATACTAAACGTTTGCTGCTGCTGCCAGGTAGCTAAGGGCATTAGCTAGCAAGATTGCTAAGATAATCGTCGTCTCTGATATGAACGAGCAAGCGGCTTCACCCGTGAACAGTTGTTTTCGAGGTTGCTATTTACTGTAAGCTACAGTTACTGTAGTTAGTAAAATCGCGTACGCCCATGATCACGCCGGAGAGTGACCAGATCAATGCGAAGCTACAATCATCTAGTGTGGTCCGTAAAATAAACTTGAACGTATTAAACACTTGGCTTGCTAAACAGGAACTTCCGGTCCGACAGTCCGGTCCGGGCGAATTTTTTTTTGGGCACACTTTGGACTTAGAAATTTTCACGCATTATTTTTTCCGGATAGTGTTGCGCATGTTATACCGGATACTAATCTGCTCTTGTACACACATTGCCAGGGCACGTTGCTCTAAGCTGTGTTTCCTGCCAGGCTGACAGTACAAACCACATCACATACTGTTCAAGTGGTAGAACGCCTGACTAGCGTGTAAGAGGTCGTGGGTTCAAATCCACGTGTTGACAGATTCGTGCTCAACATCCTCTCAAGCTAACTCAATTGCAAACAAGAGTTGATGTGTACAAATACTCCTTCCTCCCTCGAACAATTATTCAATGGAACTCCCTTCAAATTCCTAACATCGACACAATAGATCTTGAAACATTTAAGAACGCTGTAAGTAATATAATATAATGTGTGATTGTAATGCTCATTAGCGTGTTGCCCCTAGTGGGCTTTGCTAATTAACAATAATAATAATAATAATAATAGAGAGGGTGAAAATCACTTTAGGGGGAGACGCCTCTTTCTCCCGTTCTGCCGTTTTTTCAGCACCAGAATGTTTTCTCATATCGTGATTGGCAACCCGGCTCAGTGCCAGTCTGGCGTTAGACAATCACAGAACTACTCACAGCCATTGTTGAAAGTGAGTATGAAGCATTTTGTGTTTTAATTCTTGTTAGTATTAACCAACACCAGTTTGATGGATGTGTCACAGTGTTATCATAGAAGTGTCAACAGTAGAGGCTGGAGTATTATTATTATTATTATTTGTTAATTGGTACAAGGAAGACAAAGTCTTATAAAAACCAATCTCAATACATCTAAATAAAATCAAACCGGCGGTCATATAAAAATACATCTACTTTAGTCTTAAAGATCAGTACATTAGGTGCAGATACAATTTCGTGGGGTAAGGTGTTCCAATCATTGACGATTCTCTGTGAAAAACTATGACCTCTAATAGCAGTGTTAAAGCGATTTTTGTAAAGTTTGAGTCCATTTGATCGGGTGGGGTTGGTATTAACAGTAAAAAAATAGTCTTTGTCCACAGATACTAAATTGTTCAGGATTTTGTAAGTCATAATCAGATCCATTCTGGTTCGACGGTAAAGTAAGCTGGGTAGATTAAGTTCTTGGAGTCTTTCAGAGTATGAAAGACTCCAAGAACTTAATCCATTCTGGTTCGACGGTAAAGTAAGCTGGGTATTACCAACTCTTTTTATTAATGTATTTATTATCAACTCTTGGTGTTATGAACACCATGGTAGTTAACTGAACAAGCCCTTTAGTGTCGATTTTGTTTCTGAGCTGATAGCAATTTCCAAGATGCATTTTTGATTGTGTATTATTGAACAATGTGGATGTTCCTTTCCTTATGGATGGCAGTGCTGACTTCTGTATAATTACATAATTTTTTTATCACTGATTCATGACGTGGTCATGATTATGTGTGATGATCTGTGATCACGTGTATTGAGTACGATATTCTTAATTTATTTTCTAGATGAGATTCTGAGCGAGTGATTATAACCAAAGAACCCCAATCTGTGGAACATTTTCTTGGTGATTGCATACAGCCGAGATGAGTTTGATGATTTAATACTTCCACAATAGGAACAAAGATAGGAAATTCAATATGGGTATACCTGTATGGGCGAATTTCTTTTCAACTTAGAGAAAAATTTATTCATTGTTTTTTCCAGATAATGTTGCACATTTTGTACGGGATACTAACTTGCTACAGACATGCACATTGGTCACAATGTCGTGTTCCCTGCCAGGCTGACAGCATAAAAGGAGGGAGAGGATGACTTTAAGGGGAGACCAATTAAGAGGCCTAATTAAGAGCCCTCTTTTTCATGCCATTTTTTTAGCAGCAGAACATTTTCACACATTGTAATTGACAGCCTCCACTGATTTGTCAGTACAGAGCTCCTCACAGTCATTGCTGAAACTGAGTGTGTGAGTATGATGGAACTTGTGTTTGTTAAGCAACTGAAACAGCCAACTACCAGTTTTACAGTGCATGTTAAAACATGAGTGAGTATGAATAGACTGAAAAGGCAGTAATGCATTTGGTTATGCGTGTCATGTTATTGTTCGGTCAGACAGCTATCGAGATGTATGGTGTGTATGTGTAGTTGAGGGTACATCTATAGAGTATTAAGGGATTTCTGTTGACAGTGAAGCTGTTGTTTCTGAGTGTTGGCTTCCTCTCTTTGTTACGATCTATGTCCTTGTACAGAATAAACTGATACATGTGTGGTTAATCTATTGTAGCAAGTTCTTACTGGCTGATATGTAACCAGATCATGACCTAGTGCACTTGTATACAGTAGAACTACCATATAATGGACACTTTGAGACCAACTAAATGAAATAGTACTGACAAATAAAGGAAAAATTGTGTTTGAGCAGAATTCCTTATATTATTATATAGGGAAATCCATTCAACAATGTCTGCAGGAATAAAATTTAGAGTTGTAAGTGGGTTAGTACTGCTGAACCGATTGACCCCAGTTCGATCACAATAAAGACAAGTGTCAAGCACTGGGTTTAGTAAAAGAAATAGTAATCGGCATAAATTTGGCATAACATCCATTATCCTAAAGTTCCACTAGTTAATCCTACATTTATTGTACAGATCATTACACTATAGGAAGGATCATCTGCAAGGAGACAAGTAGCTGTACCAAAGAGTATTTTAACACTCATAATCAATTAATTAGGTATGACAGCTGCAGCAACCTGCAATTCCCATATGTGGGTATGGCCCCGTTGCTTAAAGTCAGACTAGTTGCCTACAAGTAACAACCTTAAATCCTAATAATTATATGGGCATAATACCAAAGATGCATGCCAATAGACAGTAGCATACAGTCCCGATAAGTGGGTGCTGCTCCACATATCCCTAAAGACACATTCTCGAATATAAGTTTCTTGAGTACATACAACTGCATTTCCATCAATACTTTGTTAATTTATCTCACATCTCAACTGGAAAGCGTATAAGACCCATTCGATCCAGACAAAATACGACCCAAATGATGAAGATAATCTGGATGACCCAACCCAATTGTAACGTTGATGCAAGTAATAAAAAATAGGTAAACTTCAAGTTCACAGCCTAATGAGAAGTAGGTATGCTTTAAAATGTTTATCTTAAAGCTATAAAATGAGGCATTGATTCCACTGCAACTTGATGACAAGTGCTCAGTTGTGATGTATCCAAGAACTGATATCAATGGTGTATCGCATAACTTCGTTACCAGTTGTTTCAATCAAGTCTGACGATATGCTATCACAAAATTGGCCAAACATATACTTAATAGATGTGAATCTGTAACTTCTTTATAGCCATTAGCTAGGCATACTTAAATCAGTGAAGGACAAGTACATTTTAAAGTACAAGTAGCAATTAAAATACTTGTACGTGTACAAGTGCATTTAAAATGTCAACTGCTTACTTATTACAAATAACTTGCACTACTACACTAACACTACTGTAGCCCTTTGGTGGGTGTGTATATATTCAGTTCCTGTGCTAGCAAAAGTGTATACACAACATGATTAACAACTCATGTACTACTTGATAAATGCAAGTGCACTGATAATTAGATGAGATGTAGGGGGTATGGAATACTCTGTATCGGCCTTCTTTAGGATTAGATTGAAACCATATAATATGGTCTTGTGATAAACGAGTATTTAGATACACACACACATACAGTACTGCAGACATAGGCTTGCAGAAACATGGATGGAACAGCCAACGTAGTGAGCATACATACTCTATGCAATACATCAAAAATACAACTGTGGTAGAATAAGAGACACTGGCTGCACTTGAGTTTACTTTCTCAGTTTAACAAGGATAGGCCATAGCCCTCGTCAATTAGTTTTGCAAGGGTGCTTCCAACTTTAAATATGTCTTCCCGTAGCCTCCATCCTTAAATGCACGTTCACAGTCCAGCAATGCCAGATTGTTGAATTTCGTATCTTTATTCCTGTATTACATCATCAAACTCATTTTGGCTGTATTTAAGCACTGTGAGAAATGGGCTTGTTCCACACCTCATTCAGACTGGAGTTCTTTGGTTACAATCACTCGCTCAGAATCTCGATGTGAATCCATCTAGCAATAATGAATATTGTACTCAATACACACGTGATCACAGATCATCACACATAATCATGACCACATCATCACATGACACAGTGATAAAAGCATTATGTAAAATATACACAAAGTCAGCACTGCCATCTTTGTAGGGCAAGAAACATCTGAGTTGGAAACGTTACTTCCTATTGTGATGGCTATACAATTGTTATAAATAAATAGCTGCCTGTCACAACTTACACATACCATGTCTTCGTATTGGAAGTAAAAGGATTCATATTGTTCTGTAATAGGATGGCACCATGACATAATCAAAAATGTTTCTTGGCAATTGCTGTCTGCTCAGAACCAAAACTGACACTAAAGGGCTTGTTCAGTTAACTACAGTATTCATAACACCAAGAGTTGGTAATGCACCTATCAATTTTAAGCCCCACTACCCCCCTCCCGGGATTACTAGGGGATTAGTGGGGGATTTTGGCCTGATTTGATCTGAAATTCTACCCCAACAGTGGGGTATTTGATCGTTCGAAATTTTTGGCATTTGTTAAACCGCAAGCTACATAAGAATTAAACTGTTTCCTGAAGTGTATTGCAGTCATACTATGTGGGGATTTGACCACTAGTCGTGCCCCCATGGGTGGAGTATTTGATTTTTCAAAAAGTCAAATCCCCACCCATTTCCCCATTATTCCCGGGAGGGGGGAGGTGGGGGATAATATTGATAGGTGCATAATACTCCAGCCTCTACTGTTAACACTTCAGTGCACTGTGACACATCCATCAAACTGGTGTTGGTTACTAAAAAGAATTAAAACACAAAATGCTTCATACTCACTTTCAACAATGGCTGTGAGTAGTTCTGTGATGTGATCTAATGCCAGACTGGTACTGAGGTTGCCAATCACGATGTGAGAAAACATTCTGATGCTGAAAAACGGGAGAAAGAGGCATCTCCTCCTAAAGTGATTTTCGCCCTCCCTTTGTACTGTCAGCCTGGCAGGAAACACAGCTTAGAGCAACGTGCCCTGGCAACGTGAGTACCAGAGCAGGTTAGTATCCGGTATAACATGCGCAACATTATCCGGAAAAAAATAATGTGTGAAAATTTCTAAGTCTAAAGTGTGCCCAAAAAAAAATTTCGTCCGGTCGGGTCCGTAAAATAGACATTCCCGTGTGTACTGCCTTTGCGCCAGATTTCCGTAAAGTTATACCCCATCAGCTGGGTGCGGAGGCATTGTAACCTTGGATTCTCAATCTCTTCCAGGCGATGACTATTCAGTATGGGGATTACAGCCAATAGAGGGTTGTGATCTGTGACAACCTGAAAATTCTGCATGTGTAGAGAATTGACTGACCTATTAATAGTAGCAATGTGTTGTGCGCATGTATTATGTATTGTATGACGTATGCAATCACGGGGGTATAGGGCTTTAATTAGAGTATCGAGAGTTGTATCCACTCGTGGCGAGCCAATCCGAGGTAATCTTTCCTGAAGGCGAACCGATACGTCCTTACCGCGACATTCTCTGGTGCTGTGAAGGAACTCAGTCGTCCATTGAAGCCGATTCATAACCCCAGGCGTAAACGCTGTGGCACCGTGGCATATTGGCTCTACTAACGGTGCCAGAAGAGGCAAGCACCCCGATTCACTTCATAGTTGTTTGCCGTTTGTATTTATTTTCAGTGGACTACGACGATGGAAAGGTTAACTCGACTACGGACTTCTCGAAGAGCATACCGCTCCCACGTGACACGAATTTTTGGCAAAGTGGTAGAAACTCATAGCCACAGAACTCGATGAACTTGCCGTCACTTATTTAAACACCGCTGTTACTCAGTTAGAGAAGAAGAAGGAGCAGATTGTAGCACTTGATGAACAGATTTTCAAACTGATACAAGAATCTACGGAGTTAGAAGAAGCTATTATGGATTCAGAGGAGCTACAGGACACCATAACGGAGAAAGTTAATGAGTTAAACAAACGTGTGGACCTATTCCAGCGGGAAAATCGTTCTGCTACTCCCTCACAGCAAGGATCAAGTGAAGCTACAATACAAGGACCAGACAAGGAGGTTGTGAGTGATATAACTAGCACATTACCAACTGGTTCTTGTGATACACCTTTTACAACTGTCACTAGTGACACCCCAGTGTTATGTACTACTCATGATACACCAGTAATGAACACCATCAGTTATGCACCAGTGGTAAATGCTAGTTTTGGAACTCCTAGTACGTAGTTTGGTACCAACCTCGTCACTGACACTCCCAACACTAGACTCATTCTCGTCACATTCGACTTCACCTATCTCACTCACATCTGTCAGCTATGTTTGTGGTTCAGGGCCTCCCCCCTTAATTCCAACAGTTACGAATGCTGGCAGCCCTATATCATCTAGTCTAGCAGGAGACCCAAGTCTGTTATTGCCATCATTATCAACCCAGAACCTTAGACTCAGCAACTCTACAAGCTTAGCTGGAATTCCCACTATCAATACCGTATCAACCACACACCCAACAAGAGCAGCAAGTCACACTCAATCTCAACAGTTTGCTATGTGCAGGTTACCCAAACTGACCCTGCCAACATTCTCAGGAAATCCTCTACATTGGCTAACCTTTTGGGACTCCTTCCAAGCTGCAATTGATCTAAATCCCAATCTAACAGGAGTACAAAAGTTCAATTATCTTAAGGCACAGCTTGAAGGAGATGCAGCTAGGGCAATTGAAGGGTTCCCCCTTACTGACCATAACTATTCACATGCAGTAGCCATTTTACAAGATCGTTTTGGTCAGCCTCACAAGGTGACTGCTGCACACATGAAGGCTTTACTTGAGATACCAAGACCAGCTAACAACCTGACTAGTCTGCGTGTGTTTCATGATACTATTGAGAGCCACTCCTGTGGCCTTTCCTCACTGGGAAAATCTGAAGAAACATATGGTGACCTGATTGTGCCTATTATTCTTGGTAAGCTGCCAAAAGAGATCAGACAGAATCTAGCAAGAGAAGCCACTACCTCAGAATGGACATTTTCTCAGCTAATGTGTTCTATCCTGAAGGAAATTCGAATTCTAGAATCCGGTAACGATGATCTATGCAAGTCTCAGCCCCATTCTACAGCTGCCTTTGTAGTGAGTTCCAAACTTCAGGGTAACAAACCTAAGTTAGCACCATCATGCGTATATTGCAAGGGACCCCATACAGCTCACCAGTGCACTACTGTAACAGATCATCAAAGACGACTGGAGATCGTGAAGCAAGGTCGCTTGTGCTATAACTGTCTTGCCAAGCATAAAGTCTCACAATGTAATTCAAAATTTCGATGTAGAAACTGCAAGCGAAAACATCATACGAGCTTGTGCAACAGTGACCATAGAACAGATGAACCAAGGGCCATACCTCAGATCACTCATCAACCTATTGTGCCACAACCTATTCCTTCACCTACCACTAATGCTACACCAGTCACATCATTGCTCATTCCTGATTCCCACCGTACTATTTGTTTACTCAAGACTGCTATAGCTCCTGTTATTGGTGGTGGTACATGCCTGAATGCCAACATTCTTTTTGACGAAGGAGCACAACGCTCATTTATTTGTTCAGAACTAGCTAACAAACTCAACATTGTACCATCCACCACTACACAAGTAGCTCTGTCTTCATTTGGCAATGACTCGCCATCATTTCAGACTTTAGGAGTAGCTACTATCCAGATACAGACGCTTACCGGGGATCTTGTTCCTATTTCTGTCCTCATAGTTCCACAGATAGCCTCTCCTATTCAGAATTCCTGTGTAGTGGAATTAGAGAGCTTACCACATTTGAAAGGGCTGCAGCTTGCAAATCCCGTTACAGATAGTGACGAATTTCTAGTCTCTATTCTAATTGGAGTGGACTATTACTGGTCATTTGTACAGGACCACATCATTAGAGGAAACGGTCCCACAGCGCAGCAATCCCAACTTGGCTATCTTTTATCTGGACCTCTACCTTTATCGTCTACCCAATTACCAACGTCTATCCTGCTTCAATTTACCACTACACCAGAGGAGATTGATTTGCAACAGCTTTGGTCAATAGAAGCCAGTGGTACAGACACTCATGAATGTGGTTCCAGCTTTCTCAGATCCTACCTATCTAACAACATCTATCAGCTACCGGATGGTACTTATACAGCCAAATTCCCATGGAAAGATGACAAACCACACCTACCATCGAATTACAACATCTGTAAGGGAAGAACTAACAGTTTACTCACGAGGTTAAGGCAAAATCCACAATTACTGAAAGTGTATGACAACATTCTAATGGAACAGGAACACCGTGGTTTTATTGAAAGGGTCAATGACACTCCTTTTCTACTCCTGAACTGTCAGTACACTACTTATCCCACCATCCCGTCAAGAAGGACTCTCAAACAACTCCTATTCGCATTGTATATGACTGTAGCTGCCGTGAGAGCTCCTCTGCTGCAAGCCTGAATGATTGCCTAGAGGTGGGACCTCCTTTCTTGAATGATTTATGTTCCATTATGTTGCGCTTTCGTTTACACAAGTATGCCCTGTCAACAGACATTGAGAAGGCCTTTCTTCATGTCAGATTACACGAAGACGACAGAAATTTTACTCGTTTCTTGTGGCCAGTGCAACCTGAGAACCCTGACAGTTTACTTCAGACTTTTCGTTTTACATCTGTTCCATTTGGCACAGCCAGTTCTCCATTCATGTTACATGCCACTATTGATCTACACCTTCGCACATTTCATTCATGTGTTTCCGAAGACATTCAGCGCAATATCTATGTCGACAATATCATATCCGGGTGTGACACTGAGGTTCAACTCCTTGAATACTACACACAAGCAAGGAACTTCATGCAACAAGCTAATTTCAACCTAAGGTCTTGGGCATCAAACAGTATCACACTACAACAGATTGCTACTGCCAATAAGACCATCGACCACATTACCACTGTCCAGATCCTTGGTCTCCTCTGGAATACATGTACAGATACAATGTCACTGGCTCCCAAGTCACTGCCTTCAAGTAACATCATAACCAAACGTAGTGTTCTTCAAGATTCATCATTAATCTTTGATCCTCTAGGATGGGCTACTCCAGTTACTATCCGTGCCAAGATACTACTACAAGAAGTATGGCAACAGAAACGATCCTGGGACACTCCATTTCATGAAAAACTTCAAGAGAAATGGGTTCGAATACGCAGTGACATCCTTGAATTCTCTAACATTCCAAGAGCCTACTTCCCTATTCTATCAGACAAAGTTATAGATCATCTTTATGTGTTTGCTGATGCCAGCACTAAGGCATATGGTGCTATTGTTTATCTCTGCAGTGACAACAACATCTCATTTGTCATGTCCAAAAGCCGTGTAGCTCCCATCAGAGCTTTGACTCTACCTAAACTGGAGTTGATGGCTGCTGTTACTGCTACCAAAGTGGCAAAATTTGTTCAAGCTTCAATTTCAGCCAGTCAGCACCTCATTCCAGTACACCTCTGGACGGATAGTCAAATAGTTCTCCATTGGATCAACAATGGTAGCCATTCCAACTCCTTTGTACACCAACGAGTAACTGAAATTCTGAAGAGTTTTCCTTCAACAGTTTGGTCATTTACACCCTCATCCGATAACCCTGCAGATCTCCTTACCAGGGGAATATCCACAGAGCAATTGACGTCATCTGAGTTATGGATACATGGTCCACAATGGTTGTCGAACACTTCCAATTGGCCAACCTGGACACCTATCAATGTTCTTGATCTAGTAGTGACTGAAGCTACAGAATTTATACCCTCCACTACCATGTCTTCATTGAAAGATCGAACTAATCTACTCACAGTCATTGATGCTTCACGGTACAGTCACATTAATCGTTTGTTGGGCACCATTGCTTACATCTACCGCTTTATTCACAATCTTCGCAAGTTAAACTCCAAACTTTCTGGTCTGCTTACTAGAACTGAATTGTCTGATGCACGTAGACGTTTGATCATTGCAGTGCAACACAGTAGTTTTCCAGAAGAACTTGCTTACCTGCTCAAGACATCCTCAACATCTTCCAAATGTCCTCACCTAGTCAAACAGCTTAGATTATTTATTGATGACAAGAAGTTAATCCGTTGTGGATGATGAATACATAATGCACCGATATCAGATCTTAGCAAGTTTCCCTACCTCCTACCCAAGAAGCATCCCGTCACCAAACTGATTGTAAAGGACACTCACAAGAACTTGTATCATGGAGGAGTGAATACAACCGTTACTGCCCTACGCCAGATATTCTGGATACCAGCAATACGGCAGTGTGTTAAGAGTGTATTGAGACACTGTGTTCCCTGCAGGAAGCTCATTGGTAAGCCATACAGAGCCCCAGACCCACCACCGCTACCAAAGATCAGGGTTACTGAAGCTCCACCCTTTACCATCACCGGTGTGGACTTTACCGGAGCCTTATTTGTCAAGGAAGGACAACAGGAGAAGAAAGTCTACATTTGTCTTTTCACTTGCGCGGTAACAAGAGCAGTACACCTTGAAGTAGTAAGTGATTTATCTGTTGATGCATTCTTGCTGGCCTTTAGAAGGTTTTCCAGTAGAAAGTCACTACCACGCAAGATGATCTCCGACAACGCATCTACATTTCTTGCCGCCGCGGAGGATATACAGAAGTTATTGCAATCAGACACTCTGAAAGAGACATTGGAATGTCAGAATGTTACTTGGGAGTTCATTCCCAAATGAGCTCCATGGTATGGGGGCTTCTGGGAAAGGATGATAGGACTTACGAAGCAAGCAGTGAAGAAGACATTGGGACGAGCATACATATCACGGGAGCAGCTGGAAACAATCATTGTTGAAGTGGAGGCAATGTTGAATGATCGACCTCTTACCCATGTTTCTTCTGATCTCTCAGATCCCGAACCCCTCACACCATCCTATTTGTTGTATGGTAGAAGAGTGCAGATGATTCCCCATGATCTAGAAGATGTAGATGATTCTGATGATCCAGACTTCCTCACTTCAAGTATGATCAGGAAACGGGTAGACAAACAGACACAAGTCATCAAGCAATTTTGGATGCGTTGGAAGAGTGAGTACCTCACCTCTTTGAGGGAATTTCATAAATCTTCAGGACACAACCAGCAAGTCATTAAGAAAGGCGACATAGTGATAGTCCATGATGAAAAAGCTAGACTGTATTGGAAACTGGCAATCGTAGAAGACCTCATTCAAGGAAAGGATGGCTACATTCGTGCTGCAAATATCAGAATAGGCAACCATAGGACATCACGTCCAATTGTTAAATTATATCCTTTAGAAGTGTCAAACACTGATAATGAAGAACTTCCAACTGAGACTGTTTACAGTAAGCCAGATCAACCAGAGTCAGGAGATAATCCAGCTATACATAGTGATCGCCCCAGAAGAAGAGCTGCCGTGAAGGCACTACGTCAAATATCTGAATGGGCGGATACTCTCAACCGCGCCCGGGAGGATGTAGAGAATTGACTGACCTATTAATAGTAGCAATGTGTTGTGCGCATGTATTATGTATTGTATGACGTATGCAATCACGGGTGCTTAGGGCTTTAATTAGAGTATTGAGAGTTGTATCCACTCGTGGCGAGCCAATCCGAGGTAATCTTTCCTGAAGGCGAACCGATACGTCCTTACCGCGACAGCATGCCCCCCAGAAACACATGGCACTTAGTTACTGCCCATGGAATTGCCAGCTATTCCAGTTCAATGACGGCATATCGTAACTCAGCGGACATCAAGAAACGAGAGCCTGCTTGGACCCAAGTTCCATAAAATACAAATATATATCTCCACATCATCAACCACCCGACGAAACCCTGTTAGTCCTTCAAAAGCCTCTGCCAGCCTGCGATTAGTGTTCCGCAATGGATGATAGACCATAAGGAGCTCTCAAGGATTTTAAACGGCCAAATGGTGTGATGAATGTGGTGTACGACCGGCTCTCCTTGTCCAGTGGGCACTGGTGGTACCCCTTGGCAGCATCAGTGACAGTAAAATACCTGGCCTCACCTGATGCAATATCTGCCACTGCCTCAGCTGGGGTAGGGGACTGGTAGCGTTCTCTTTGCACATAACGGTTGAGACGAGATAGGTCGACGCACATTCTGATATGATCTGTGCCCTTCTTTGGTGTCACCACAATTGGTGCACACCACTCGGTTACTTCGGTGACTGGGGCTATGATGCCTTATTCCTGGAGCAGATCCAGCTCTGCCTTGAGCTTGTCTCTGTATGCGAAAGGAATGGATCGTGGACTCTTTACACAAAACGGTATGGCATTGTCAAGCAAAGTAATGTGAAAGGTCTCTCCTTCCATTACGCGTATTTGTCCATCGAACACTGTAGGGTATTGGTCTATTAGGTTCTGTGTGATTGAGTAGTTCACTTGTCCTATCTGAGCAGAGCATATCTGCGCGTCATTTGGGTTGGCTTGTGGGATTGGCTGTGGGTAGCAAGGTGGCAAAATTCCTAAGCCTCTGGCTCCTTTCCAAGACAAGAGAGCTCCTGCTATTCCAGGGGAGGCCTTGGTGTGTTTGATCCTTCGATTGTTGTGTCAAAGCAGCGTTCCTGCTCTGTAGAAGTAAATGCTGGTCTCGGCTTGATTATCTCTCAGGTACATCAACTAGGTGACTGTCTTGATGCACAGGTTCAGTTGCGATCCAAGTATCACTCTAGGAGCCATCAAGAGCAACTTCAATCTGCCAATCACTTGTTCAATGAACTTCCTCCTAGCATGCGTTCCTCAGTCATGTTGGCTCAGGAGAAGGGTGCATCGAATTGGCTCTCTTGTCTTCCATTGAAGTCGCATAATTTTGTGCTTCATAAAACTGCTTTTCGTGATGCAATTGCGCTTCGCTATCATTGGCTACCATCTGCCTGCCCTACTTCCTGTGCCTGTGGTCACTCTTTTACCATAGAACATGTTCTGTCTTGCCCAAAGGGCGGGTTTCCTTCTCTGAGACATAATGAAGTGCGTGATCTAACTGCCAATTTACTTTCCGAGGTCTGTAACAATGTTGTCACTGAACCCCACCTTCAGCCTCTTTCTGGTGAGACCCTTCAATACAAAACAGCTAATCGTGATGATAATGCAAGGCTTGACATTGCAGCTAATGGTTTTTGGGGAGGACGATTTGAGAGGTCATACTTTGATGTCAGAATTTTTAACCCTAGTGCACCCTCAAATCAACCCCTACACTCTGCATACCGACGTCATGACAAGGAAAACAGACGTGAATACCAACAACGGGTTCATGAAGTAGAGAATGCCTCATTTACTCCCTTAATTTACTACTACTGGTGGAATGGGTGATGCTGCTACTCAGTTTTTTAAGAGATTGGCCAACCTTTTGAGTGCAAAGCACAGTCTTTCCTATGGAATAGTGATGGGATGGCTGAGATGTAAATTGAGCTTCTCTTTGTTGAGGTCTCCAATTATGTGCATTCGTGGTGCCAGGTCCAGTTTGCGCTGTCCCATTGCTGAGGCACCGATTGCTGCGCAGGTCGCTGAGGCCCATATTTAAGATAATTTGCTTTTGTTTATTATGTACTGTTTTATCTCATGTCATTAATTTGCTATTCCAGGGTATATGTGTATGTCATCATCATATCTTGCCTGACCAAGGGAGATAGTGACTGGTACTCTCCCAAGCGGTGTCATATTCAGGCCATTAACTGTCTTGGGGGTGATGTGGGATGGAAGGATGTTATCCACGTGGTGTCCCATGGCACTAAGGACCTCTTGCCTGGCTGCACAGATGTCTGCCCCAGAGTCTGGAAGTGCGTAAATGAAGTGTTGGCCTGTGGGTGACAATATGCTGACCCTCACAGTTGGTGCTGGTTCTGTGATACCTTCTTGCATTGTGTACAGCTGTAGATATTGTTGCTGACTATGGTATGGATACGCATGAAGAGCTTAGGCTCCTGGCTTGGGCTGCGTGTTAGCTGGTTGCATGCCTGCCTGCTGTGGGGTCTGTGGTACCTTCTGGTGCATGTTACTGGAGGGTGGTCGAACACCCTTGCTGCGGCATACTTTTGCAAAGTGTCCTACCTTGTGGCAAGACATACAGGCCTGATTGTAGGCTGGCCATTGTCGGCGGCCTCCTTGATGTGCGGGATACCCACATCCAGGACATGCAGACGCTGGAGAGTACTGTTGTTGCTTGGGTCTGTGCATAGCTACAATGTCTGCAACACTCGAAGTGTGAATTTGCTGACGGTGCTTTTTTGTGGCTTCTCGGCTTCTGCATAATATAGTGACTGCCTTAGACAACGTGAGGTCATTTTCCTGCAGCAGATCTTCTATCGTGTCACCATCCTTTGACCCTTCTATTATTTGATCGTGTATTCTCTTTTCCTTGCATGTGTCTGAGCAGAACTTACAAGTTTTTGCTAATTCACGCAGTGATATTAGGAAATCATCGAACGTTTCTCCGGGCTGCTGTATCCTACGGCGGAAGTTCCGCCTCTCCACTGTTTCATTGATATGGCCATCCACGTAGCGCCTGTATAACCTGTGAAACATCATTTCGTGCCTCGGTGGTGAAGTAGTTCCAAACATCTGCCATATACTAATCACTTTCTGAGAACAACTTCTGTCAAATGGTTTAATATTATAGTGGGTATTTTCAGTTGTTGCTACATTGATGCTTGGGTTAACATGCTTAAGCAAAACAGTTAATTTCTTATCATGGATACAGTTAACAAGGCTGTAGTATCTGTGAACTGTTTGTTTTTGCTTTATCAGTACCAAAGTTCCATGCTGCATTTATCTGAATCTATAGCATCGATTGAAGTTAATAAAATTTAATGTCATACAGGGTTTGCACTTCCAAACCCCTTAAGCTTGAAGCTCAACTTCATAAGCTCAAATCATACCACAACATTTACGCTGTCATGTTATAAGGAGTTATTTAAGGCCACAAACTAGTTATATATGTAAGTGACTTCTGACTGGTTGTAAAAAATTAATATGGTGATGGGGCCATATAGTTGAAAAAGTCAGATTGAAATAGTAACAGAACAGTCCGTGGCTATATATACTACAAAGTTGAAGTTATGTGCATTTAAATATCTACAGTGACCTTAAGATCCAATCCTGTATATGTCTTTGACAATCCACTATTATGTATTGCCTTATAATCCAATAGCATTAATTTAAAGGTGTAGTTGTGTTTTTTCTAAAATTGCTTACAACTGAACTCATCCATCTTGTACCCCCACAATCTTTCAGTAGAGTATTTGGTTAAAAATAGCTTCCAGATTCAATCTTGTGATAGCTATATTCCAAAAATTTCAAGAGGAAGCATCACCCTAGCTGGAAACTTCTACGTATGCGTACTCTACACACTGCATGGTGAGTGTATACTTGCCCTCTCAAGCCCTCTCTTCATTGTTACTGTTTGGATGTTATAGTTTGAGCCTTGAGACTGTAAAGCACACTAGCTATACCTTAAGCCAAGTAATATACTAAATTTAGCGATCTTGTATATTGATGAATTTACCATATAAATTTTATTAATTTGTGAATTGATGTAATCAATTAGCAAAAAATCAAACTCTAAAATTGCTAAATTTAATGTACTGCTAAATTAAGGTATATCAAACACAAAATTAATGGCAAGTATTGATCATGTATAGCTGTATCCTTCCCCTTCCTGTTCTTTATGTAAAGAATATATTTTTAGTTACTGGCTGTGCCCTTATATGACAGCTAGTATTGCAACTGTTCTGGAATAATGGTGTCATTTCATCATTATTACACTTAGGTGACTCACAATGCTTTACAAGCATTGTGAAAACATTGTGAATCACTTAAACAAAGTGGCATCATTTTTCAATCAAAAATATTGCCAAACTTTAATACTAAATTTGAAAATTTTTTCTGTGGGGGCATGCCCCCAGACCCTCCTAGATAGAGCATGCTCCGCATGCTGAATGTGCTTTGCACACTATAGCTAGTTGTATTAACCAGTTGTCACCTTTCTTAGCCAATCAACCATTATGTTAGCCCCCCCCTTCTGAAATCCTAGATCCGCCCCTGCTCATGAGTTAACACCAGAGGTTAAAACAAATTGTAATACACCTGAAACACCTGTGCACATACTACACATTCCTCTGTTGTATGTGATATGTATAAAAGATGATTCTTTAAATTAGGTTTGCTCCATTAAATAACTAAATGTGAACTATCAACTCCTACTGATCACATGCATGCTCCACAAAAAAACATTACCTTAAAGGTTATAGCTATAACATCCCTGTATGTTTTCCACTACTTAGCCAGCTAATTTTGAGACAGTCGCATGCCACAGCTCTAGGTGACTTGCTGCTATTATAAAAGACACAGCTAACAGTAAAATCGATCCGGCCCTAAAGCAGACCCCATATTTTCTTTCAAGAACTCCTCTGCCTGGTGATAGCTAATACTGCATGCCCATTAGCTATCATAGATAAATTCATGTATACTGCTACCATCTACTATAAGGTTATAGACTGGGTAGCCAGTTAGATCCGATACAATACAGGGATCATTTAGTTCATATTGATCTTGCAAAATAACGAAAGGGTGTTCATGATCAGTAGCTATTATTATTATTTTTTAGCTATTATTAAAACTAATATTACTTGTCTGAGTGGCTGCAAGGCCATGCATGGTGGATAGCCACCCCAATGAGTCAGTCCTAGGATCATCCCTGAATTGTTGCTCAGTGCATCACTACAAGTAAACGCATTTTTGATATAAATATTAAAAATGTGAAAGTTTTTTTCCCGGGCTGCGCTTACAGTCTATTTCAGGTTGGTTGTCCACGTAAGCCAAATGCAAAAATATCACGTGAATAGAAATAACCAATGAAATTTCAAGCCAGGCGGACGGCGCTAGTTTAAACTGAAGGTTACTGATCTCATTGGCTACTTTCAAGCATGTGACTTTTAACACTTCGTTTCTCTAGTCAACCAACCGGAAATAGACTGTACCACCATCCCACAAAATGTGGAAGCATCACACGACTTATAAAAGAGCACGTGGTAAGACGCGTTAATATATTAGAAATAGGAGACAGTGGTGGCAAAGTGATAGGCAAGGTGATAGGAAAGACTCCGAATTATGTTGGGAAGAAGGGTCATCATTTCGAAGTTAGTTACACTGACACATATGTCATACATCGTATCATTGTTTAGGCCACATACTGAATTCCCTGTTTTCCGACCTGGACTCAGGCATATTTGCATGCGGGGTGGTGGTCCCATTATTCCATTATACGTATGTAGCTAGAGTAAGCCACCAGTGTTAAATTTTCGGAACTCGTACGCAGAAACTATAGCACGTATTTCCTTGAATTTTGCATCGTTATTTTAAAATTTCAAAGGGAGTTTCAGGTTTAGGAGGCATTTTCTTACACGAGCATTAAAGCCACTCGACGGCATGCTCTAGGCATGCCTCACAAGAAAAATTTGAAAAATTATCCTTCTGAGGTTGAATTTGGTTACATTTTTGATTGAATAGGCGTACACTAGCTACAGTATTTGAATTACTACATGGAGAAGGAGGTGCATTATTTGTGACCCAGTCTGGGAAAACCGGTTTTATCGCCTATTTAAAAGTATCGAGAAACGTCGGTTTTAAGTATTTAGTGTGTTGTAGCTCACCAATGGTTGAAGCTATGTGTACCTAATTTTCACACGTTTTACACCAATTCCTTACCTTCCATAGCATCTACTGTGCAAGTAGCCAACAACTAAGTTTCCACCCATTTTAGATAGTTTTAAAAACCTGTATCAGGCGAGCTGCAAGGGGGGCCTGGAAGACGGGCAAGATGGTGTTCAAAAATAGAAAAGGAAGGCGTAGGGATGAATTAGGCCAAGTTTTGGGCCATTGAGGTCTCAAAATTGGCTGAAATAAAAGGAAATTCACAGCAGGGTACTTATTCAACCCCACAGAGCTGTACAGCCACACACAGTCATCCCCAGGCTGACCAGAGTTCCATTAAGGCCCCACACCACATGTACGGATCGCCACTGGGCTTGGGAAAAGCAGTCAGCAAAACCATACCACTCAAGTCTAGCTGATTTTGATTGTGGAATTAGATAGTTTATCTGATTTTGATTGTGGAATTAGATAGTTTATTCGTGTAGCTTTGTGTCCTGGGTGAAAAATCGAATCTGCTGACATGGGCAATAAGACCGGTTTTCTCAGACTGGGTCACATTTATTGGCAGTGGATACTGAACCGAAAGTCGGTTCAATAAGCCAGACTGGCTATTGAACCAATGGTAAAACTTAGACCAAAAAGGGTCACTAAACAAAAACAAAAAAACTCAGCCAGGGCTTGAACCCTGAACTAGTAGACTTCTAGGCAAGTGTGCTACCACTGCTAGTTACCCACTTTTCCTACTTTTCTATCTTATAAATGTAAGAAGTAAGCTGTAAGAAGATCGTAACCTAAAGGTGAAGAAGAAGGAGAAACCAAAGCTGAACCCGACCCTAATGCTATTACTACTTTTCGCAGTCCCTAAAATCGAATGCTTGGGGCTACTACTAGACAGTTGAATGCTCAGTGCAACTACTAGATGCAAAAATAAAAACCTTTTAGTTCAGTAACCTCTTCCTTATTTATTATCAGTCTCTAGCAGTGGCAATTCTAAAAGCTCACATACAGAGGGCAAAGCAAATCAACCGAATGTGCCCCAAGGAAAAATTGACATTGGTAACAACTTTGTGCTGTAAGTGTCTCAGTAATCATGTTGAAAGGAAGCTCTTTATTTGATTCCAGTCTCTAGAAGCGACAATTATGAATCTGCATGCGCATGACAACATGGCATGAAGCGAAACACAAAATTAATGTAGTATAGCTGCGCATCCCTTCAAACTCCTGACTTTCTTCCCTTCTGGAATAAGCTGATACTCGATCATTTGTGGAATTCCTTGCCTACCGACATTAAAGAACTTCACTCTTATTGAGACTTGAGACTATACGAAAAGCCATTTCTTGTTATCTATGTAATTCATTGTGGTGTAATGTCTGTTATTGTCTTGCTTTGTGTTTATATTTGCATGTATGTTTAGTTTGTTATTGTAGTTGCTTTTTTTTGTATCACTCTCTCCTATATAAGACTACTGATAAAAATAAGGTTTGGAGAATTCTTCAGAATAATTACCAAGGGCAGATTTCAAAAAAAGGGAGGAGGTTCCATCCTACATCATGGTAATTATAGTTTCAATCTAGCTATCTCTTGTAGTATTATTAACAAATAATTACTCTCCAGCAAAGTATCTTACCATTAAGCCTTTACAAAATGAAGGTAAAGCCCTTTTGCAGTAGTAGCAATCGGCTTGTCATATCACTGAAACAATAATACTTTAGAGGCACTGATTGCATACGCAGAATGATGCTACTTTCAACCCTGTGCAGAACGGCATCTAGGTTATTACCTATCCATATAGTGAACATAATTTAATACATTTGGCTGCTAATCCTGCCTACCCCACCCCATAAATTGATTTCGGGCACACGCCTTACTTTCAGAAGGGGTTTCAGCTGAAACTATTACAACCTCCCCTCTGTTAGACCCTCACTAACTAACACACCATTCCCAAGTTTTTATAGGATTTCTTCAAGGACTGAGGCATTAAGCCTATGTCTAAGTCATGTGACATTATGACCAAAAGTACTGATTTTCGGACCACACCTCGCAAAACACAGGAAATGCATAGATTTTAATGCAATCGTGCATGTAGCTAGGGTAGTCACTCAAGGTCTAGCCAACTAAGTATCAGCTTATAACACCTCGGCCATTATTACGTATGTAGACCAATCAAATTTTGGTCATTCATTGGCACATATAACTATAACTGCTGATGGAATTTACTGTATGAGCAAATTTAGACAAATTTTAAGCTTTGACACCTTAAACATCAAAGGAAATCATTGAGTGTTTAGTATGCCTTATGACGATCTGTAGCTTGGCTGCTACCAAACTAGCTATACACAGGGGCGTAGCTGGCCAGGAAGTGGTGGGGGAGGGGAGGGGGGGCAGGCATCTCCCACAAAACACTCGACATTGTTCATAATTGCACAAAAGGCTAATGGCCCAATGATGGGCTAGCCAACATACGTTGTTGTATTATTACAGCTTATGAAACAAGCTACATAACCACTTCATTACTGATTGCTACCAGTATCACTCATCAATGGAAGTATTATCGTCGAGCATCATCGCACGTGCCACAACTGTACTCCAACAAATTTGCCCACAATCCAGTAGAACTATATTGTGAATATATTTTAGTACAAATACAATGTGTCACAGTTACTTACGTCAGCCATAGTCTGTGCTGCAGTCTTAGTACACTGGCATAGTATGACGAGCTCACTCACTTCAGTTGGCGAAATTCAAACGACATGTATTGGCACGAAATCCTAGCTCTATACCTCTCCTGTTAGCAGAATTTGTAAGCTTGTGACGGATCATCTGACTGACTGACTAAGTAAAAAAAAATTTTAACTGGCATGTCACTGCACTGTACAAAGATCTTGGGGAAATTATGTTGGTCCATTTAACACTTTATCACATTGTAGACAGTAGGTTTGTAGCTTCATCGCATATCACTTGTCACTTCTGAATTGTGATTCTTGCGAAGTCACTTTGAGCGGGTCACTTGTCTTTTTAGGTTTGAAAAATGCACTATCACGTGAGTAGTGTAGGCTAAATATAGAATTGTGTGTCAAATATTTTTGTTTGGTGAACCCCTGGGGATTCGGGCATACCCTATTTTTAACACATCATTTTATTCATTGCTTGTAACATGCAAGAAATCTATTATTATCACGATTCACAAACGAGTTGAATGTTGTGTGCACAAGCATAGTAGCACACAAACAGTAATTTGGGATGCGTGTCAGTTACTGGTAAGTTTGTGACAGAAGTTTAAAAAAACCACTTAGTGGTGGGGGGGGGGGGGGGGGGGGGGCTACGCCACTGAGCACTACAAGCACTTTGTAGCTCGATAGTGATGTCTTCAGTGTTGCAAGAGATGGATAATGCCTGGACTATTGTTTAAAAGCTGTTTCCAGCATAGTACTTGAATCCAGTTTGTAAGTCCAGTCCGCGAAATACATTACACCCTATTATATACATGGATGTCAATCATGTCATACTACAGCCTTTTAACCTAGGGAAACTAATTCTACTTCAGATTATCTAATGGTCTGGCAGTAGATGACATGTTAGAAAATCCACTGGATCAGGGAAAGGCCAGTATATAGTGATTGTGACTATAGCTATATGTACTGTACTGACTGCTAATTGTGTTGGTGTTTAGGTGTTGCTAGGTTTCACCAGTGGACTGATCGTACTATGGAATTTTGCACATGGTTTCAATCATACCGAAGTGTGCGTGTATGTGTGTGTGTGTGTAACGTGCACACGCATGTGTGTGTGCACGCATGCACACTCGACTGTTTACATGTGTCACTACTTATTACTTTATAGTAATCTATTGATTGTGTTTGCTAGGAACTCCCTATGAGTACCTTATACTTAACATCACTCTGATGCAGGGGAAGTCCCTATCAATGTGATAGTGTTATAGTGGACTTCATCACTATCCCCAGCTCTCATCATCTCACTGGTGAGTTTAATAGACTACATGATATAGTGTTGTGTAAACCATTATAAAGCCAGTTGTAGTCCAGTTATACACACAGCTAAAATTTCAGTCTATACAAGTATCAAGGATTTTCTCAATGAGGTCCAGTTAATTTTGTTCTTGTTGTTGTTCTCTGTAGCTACTCAGTCACTACTGATGTTGTGTGAGGAAGGACTGGTTGTGTTTGACATCAGTGAATATGCACTACAAGGTGCCATTTGTGCTGGACCTTTACAAGCCAGCTGTGACCAGTTTGGAATATTTGGATGAGTGTCCTGACAACGTCAGCAGCTCCCTTTACTTTGTCAACTTGTAATGGATAATATTTTGTTTAAGGTATTGAAATTGTCTTCTTTTAGTACAATATGTTTTATGAACAGAAAATGGCTGAGTGGGTCTTATGGTGTCTCCAGCCTTAATATTGGCCTCTCAAGACTAGCTGTGCCACTGAAAATTAAGGAAATGTATGTAGAAAATATCTGGGCAACTGTCCAAGTGTGTTCATATACGTATCTAGTTTCGTGTTTCTGCTGGTCAGTGGCATTACAAGATGCCAGAGCATTCTCAGTGGCTCTCTAGAAATCCACTCATGAAAAACAGTCTGAGGCATGGCTGTGGTACAAATGTGTAGAATATTGGTGTGGCTATCCATTCATGGTGAAAAGTGAACTTCACTAGTGTGTGCATGGATTGACGATTGTCAAAAATTCTGTCACATTTTCAGTCCCATTCCAAGAAGGATAATTTGGATAAGATATCATCCCCCTTAGGAGACTGAGGAACGCTTTAGCCCCCTTAGTCCCACCCTCTCTCTGCTGCTTATTATATGGTCTCTACTGAGTGACTTGTAATGTAGTTGAACTCGCTACAGGGTGATTTTATAACCAAGCTGAGTTCTCTACAAGGTGACTTGTAGCGTAGCTGAATGCTGTAATAAAGGCTTTTTTCTTACAGGAGCTGACGTCTCTATTAGCGTGACTGCACTATTAGAGTATCTTGATAACAAACTTGTTTCGTGTAGCTGGTTTTCGTACTATAACTCAATAGCTTTAAATCCGATTCTTCTAAACCACTGAAAGGCCTTTTCCTAAGATAATTAACCCATCTATATACCAATTTTCAACTCGTTCCCCTAAACGGTTTGTCCAGTAGGTGTGGCAAGTAATTGTTTTAAATAACAAATCTTGATCGTGTGGTTGTGGCTGTTAATAATTAGACTACGATATATCTTCACAAACAGCACTCAAACATTAATCATTATGATTAATGCCATCAATATGTGCATGTAATGTTTATTGTAGGGCTCAAACAAATAGTGGTTTTTACTATTCGAATATTCTTTATTCACAACTAACGAATATTCGAATATTCTTTTTCAGCATTGATATGGATGAGATATCAATAATCCTGCGGCTGTACAAGATGTCTCTTTAATAAAATTCAGAATCGACATGATTCGATCACTTATGTCATAGATATGCTTATGTAGGATCAAGAATTTCCATGTACTCTACCACTGAATAAATTCTGATGTTATATATTTCCTTTGAAACGAATATTCGAATACCAGAAATGGTATTCGAACATTCGAATATTCTCCGAATATTCGAATAATAGAATATTCGTTTGAGCCCTAGTTTATTGTATAAAATGTATGCACACTGTATGCACTGTACCAGCTAGTCTTATGTGAGCCAAGAGAAAGAGTTCAACTGGGAAGCACAAGAATAAGCCTTGGCATATTCCTCCATTGTCACCCATAGAGATACTTGCATATGTACAATTCATGTATTCATTTTTAACGTCAAATGGACAGCAAGCTCTTTTCATACTTTATATACAAACCCCAAATGCTAGGACTTTGTGATTGTACGAGTCCACAACAAATGTGAGGCTATTAAGCATGGTTAGACAGTGTGGTCGGTGCAGTTGTCCAGAACACTGTCTTATTGAAGTGTATTTCATCAAATAGTCTCCAGTGATCGTAAAGATATACACACATTTGTGACCCATGTCTGCGACAGCTATTTGATTATCAACACACACATCATGGGGTTTCCGGAATTTACCATCTATTTGGAACACTGCTATGCATCCATTGTGACTGTCAGCAATATACACAAATCCTCCAAGGTCAGTGATTCCTATGGGACGTTTTAATTTGCCATCACCACTCTCTTCGTGACCAAACTGAATCAGAAAGTTACTATTGTGGTCATTGCACCATTCTTTATGTCAGTCTCATACAAACTCCCTCCTTCATCAAATGAAACAGCTGCAGGTCTTGTACTTAGATATCTGAAGCTTATGCCTTTTATTATCTCGTGTTCAGCATTGAATGTGTGACATGAGAGAAGTTTACTACAGCACATTTGCCATCACTATTGCTTACAGTCCCAAAATTTTACCATTAGTTTTAGGCCACTCAAACATTGCTTACATTGTCATGATCAAGGCAATAAAGTGTTCCAGAGAATTGGTCATATGTGCTTATAGAATTGAGTATTTCATGCCAGGTTGAGATGCACTGATAAGCTATCTTATGATACACTGTTAACTTGTCATGGTTGTTTTCTTTATCTGTTTCCCTTAGCTCTTGGTGATATTGACAGTGACTCACATGCAAGTGTATGTTACAGTTGTTGTCTAACAATCCCTTTTCACACTGCTCACTGATATTACCAACTGCCAAGACTTTCAATTCTATGTGAATGTTGTTGTTACCATTCACCTTAGATATAGTTATATATGTACATGGTGCAGACTTATTGTGTTCTGCTGCTATTGAAAGATGGTGTGATTGTGAAGCTGTATATGTACCTGTGTATACGTTTATCACAAAATGGACTAGACCACCCATGACAACTGTGTGCACAGTAGGGAAAGCTTTAAAGCATATGGTGTGTGTGTGTGCTTGTGTGCTTGTGTGCTTGTGTGCTTGTGTGCTTGTGTGTAGAAATTTATTTTGATTTGCTGGACGGTCAATGAAAAGGTCACTTTGTGTACCAAGCGATTTCCAAGTAAATGTTCATAAGGTTGTATTTGGATAGCCATGTTATGATATTATAGCGTCTACTAATTACATAGATACTCAGGATAATTTATATGTGTATCCTATGGCTGGTACACCTGAAGAGTGATCCAAGCGTGGATAGCTGGTTTATGGAACAGAAGCCTTCAATGTATTCTATTGAACATTTAAGCATTAAACTGGTTATTTGATGTATATAGAAGGTCTTAGATTTTTCGGAATGCTGAAGTCATCCACAATAAAATGCCCATCCAGTCTTAGTAACTGCAACTCATTCCTAAAGCTACAGTGGTGTAAACACAGGGGTGTAATCACATAATGTTTTAAGAAGATATACTTGAGGTATCCCATAGTGATATTTGGGAACTTTGATTTGATTGTTTTACTACTATCAATGGAATTATATGCTCCTTAGTGTGGTTTAGTAGACTTTACCATTTCTTACAAGGCTATAACACGCTGACGAACTTTCTTACTACCACTTGTGTTTGATATTGATCTTTTGTGATGGTTTTTTGATCAAGGGGGTGTCAAAATATTATGGTATTGTAGAAGAAGAAACAACTCAGTACTTTTGTCTGGAAATAATATTGCCTTGAATAAAAGGCATGTACTGTATAATAATAATAAGGCTTTATGTGTTGAGTACATATACACACGTACATTATATTTAAAATGAAGTCATCAATAAGGCAGCACCAGGTTTGAGTGCTATACTCTAAACTTCTCCAGTAAAATGACGTATAAATTGTATGCTCATAGAATTGGATGTGTGTGGAAGACCCCTTTTCACAAATCCTGTCACATATACTGTTGGTAGTAGTTGTACTGACTTTACACGAGCTTGAAAAACAATATCTTAGTGATAAAGAAACATATGCATACTAACCTGAAATTTACTTCATCAACTAAGCTATGTTGATCGACACTCACCACTAACAATTTCAAGTCAATAACATTTTCCAATTGAAGGGGTCAGTGGAAAAAAGGGGGTAACCCACATTTAAAAAATAAAGTGGGTATTTAGTGGACATTAAATAGAATTTTCAGACATTTTTAAATTGCCGCAACCTAATGCAGATTTTAATGTGGGTGCAGCTTGAACTTTTAAAATCTGTTGTTAAATTTTCTGAAAATATTATTAGCATGCTTAAACAAGCTTTTTCTTTTTTACAAAATCACAAAGCTCAAAATGCAGGTTACCCCGTTTTTCCACTGACCCCTTCAATTAGAAGTTATCAGTCTTCAAAGTTGATAATATTGGTGTATGGAAGATCCTTTTTGCATATCTATTCACATAATCAGTTTGGTATAAAGAGCATGGAAATTGTAATGATGTTTTGTTATGTCCTTAGCCCAAGTACCTCCTTGTTGTCACCATCATCCTGTGCTGGTGTTATTGCCTCTTATACAATAATTTCCTGGAAATTTGAATGATGGTGCCACAGTCCTATATGCTATTCATTAATGATTATATATCTGAAAAGAGATCCCAGCCAAGCTGTTTTTGTATGACCAAAATATTGGTGAATCTGCTGCCGGAATAGATGGGAAAACCTTTTTGCTGAGTGGCTCTGTTATACACTGTGTGTGCAGTGATGTTAAAGATAATATATCATGCTGCTTGAGTTTTAGTACCAGGGATGGGCTTCTGCTAGTACATATTTACAATTCACCACACATACATGTGTGATTTGTGTACAACATAAGTATAAATATTGTGTAAGTATTAAGTATTTTGCAGTATAATAAGACCTATATTAGTAGGATGGGTTTTGCGTAAGGTGCTCCAAGTCTGTTATGTATGTACAAGCAATATTGCAGTATACAATAACAATGTTGTTCAAGTGTTGATGTAAATGTGTATAGGCATACTAGGTCCTTCCTGTGTATATGATATGGAAACAATTAGTTTAATTCTATCCATAACAATTTTGTAGCCCTGCTGTAGTACATAAAGCACTATATACTTGGAATGTAGTTATTGTACATATAGTACTCCATACTAACAAGTCTCCTGGTGTGAATAGCTCACAAGATACACAGCACTACTCAAACAAATAATGTTGTGATGGTACAATTAGTATACCACCAACATCATCGAAGGAATGACATACTGATAGTGGGGTGGTGATACTGGTCCCCCTGATGTGACTGATGATAATACTGGTATGTGTGTTGTGTACATGTGATATGTACTGTATTTATCTGTATACAAGCCTACACATTTAATTCCTATCCATCATTTTAAACCCATTGTTTAAACACGCAAATCTGCAATCAAACCATGCAGTCACTTTGTAAATGCGTGCCCCAACTATCAATTGAAGGGGCAAGCGGCAAAAGGGGACAAGTGCCATTTGAAAATTTAGGTGACCACATAGTGGGAATTAAACAGAATTTTGGGACATAAATGAATTATTTTCATATCTGCTAAAAATCTATTTAAGACTGCCATGAACTTTTAAATTCTGTTGTTTACTTGGTAACAATATTATTCACATGGTTGAAACAAGCCATTCTAATTTGTTTTAGAAAAAAATCTAAATTGGCACATGCCCCTTTTTTTTCACTGACCCCTTCAATTACTGGGAAGTGAACAGTCATTCTGCTTTGTTTTGAGGTATGTTCTACCCATTGTGCAGTGTTACAAACAAATGGGAAGCCTGGTCACTACAGAAGTCTAGACGATTTCAGCTGTACTGAAGCCACGAAAGCTACTATGCATCACCACAAATCAACACCTATGCAGTAGTAGTAGTGTTGTTCCAGTTCTCAGTACTGGAACTAAAACAATTCCAGTTCCAACTGGAACAATAGTTTTGGTTCCTGAACTGGAACTAGAACTGTAATTCTAAAGGTTATGGTTCCAGAACTAGAACTGGAACTGTAATTCTAAAGGTTATGGTTCCAGAAGTAGAACTGGAACTGTAATTCTAAAGGTTATGGTTCCAGAACTAGAACTGGAACTGTAATAACTAGCTGATACTGGAACAACACTAAGTAGTAGAGAAAGAAATGGGACACAAAGGAGTAGGTCTATGGTGCATACACTATAGTTGCTGTGGTTGGTGAATAGGCATGTCTCAGGCCGAAGCAACGTCAAACAGTGTAGAAATCAAGCCTAAAGCATAAATCATAGTTCAGTTATACTTGGCTGAAGGCATAGAAAAGTCGATTTTAAAATTCCATAGGAAAGGTTTGGGGTCACTCTGAAGGTATTTTCTTGGTTATACCTAACCAATGCTGTCAAGCAGTTATGAAAGAAAAGTGAATGGGTGACATTTTTGGGAAAGAAAACCAGATTTTTATACCTAAGTGGGTATGTCTCTCACCAACAACTGACTTATAATATGTATTTGGTATATGAAACATATTTGTCTGATTGAAGTTGTGGTCCCTTGCTTTATTGGCATAGTAATTATCATCAAGCAACAAATGGTTTCTGTTAGTATGCATGTCTACCTCACTCCGGTTAGAATGTTATAACTAATTTTCCTGTGTACAAATGTACATGTATGCATGTTTTTCAAAACTATTCCTTGTACGGTTGTTACATAACTGTACAGTGTCTACACTCAATCTTGTGATGGTATTGATTACTGTGTTGTATTCTCAGGTGTACACATTTCCTGATAACAATAAATTGATGATGGCTGACTGGTAGACATCAATTGTAAAAGTTGCTTCACGCATAAAAGTAACTCTCTGTGTGCGTGCGTGTGCGTGTGTGTGTACATATGCTACAAATAGTGCACTCTATTTATAGGCTGTCCCAGTTTGATATGTATCGCATTAATGATGAGGCATTTTGCACAAAAATCAAAATATGTTTTATATCACAGTTAGCTAGGCTGTTAAATTATTTCTAAAACAGTGAATAAAAAATTAAAATTTTAAAAATGGGAATAGAGATCGCTGAAAAAAGCCATGAAACAAGATGAGATCGCTGGGGTGATAATGCAAACTACTTTGACTCTCTGTCATACATTTTAAGTTACATGTTCCGTCATTGTGAGACAAGTCAAAATAGGGATTTGTGGTTTACATTACCACCCTAATGATCCCTTCTTGTTTCATGGCTTTTTCAGTGATCCCTATTCACCTTTAAAATTTTCAATTTTTGATTCATCCAGTAGTGGATTATGGATTTATTTGACGATATAATGAAGACTGTGGTGAATAGTGTAATTTTGCATTCTGCATAGTAATACCATCAACGTTTCAGTACACACATGAAACTGATCAAATTGCAATGTACATACAGAGTGAGCTAGAATTAATGTTACCAGTGTCTTTATTAGCTGTCAAATTCAGTGTAAGGATTGTTGTTATATATCAGATATACACTTGACTGCATTGTTAGAGTATTTGCGTGACTGCTGACTATACTGAATTTAATAAGAACACAAAATGGTAATATATTTAACAAACAGTACATCAATCAATACATTTAACTTTTACGGAATCACTAATACATAATTTTACTAACATCTCTCAGGCTCACCCCATCATGATGATGTCTGGAACATTATTTTTGGTAAAATGCCATCATGCATACGAAACCATACAAGATTATGCTCAGAATTAGGTTTTCTGCTTGTTGCAAATGAACATCCTACATACGTGTAGAGAGATGGATGTGCTGGTGGAGATGGAGTGGTGTTGAGGGAAGGAATAGCTGGTAGAAACTGTCTCAGTAATGGTAGACTGAAAACTGTAGAGACTCTTGATCAGTAATTTTTTTGTTTGTTGATACACCACACCATGTATTTTGAAATTATGTATGAGGTGTTGATTGTGATTGATTCGTTGTTATCGGAGGATTCTCTGACATGTCTTTGTTGGTATTGTTCAAGCTTGTTCCCTGTGTCTTCTTCTTGGTCTGACTTCTAGAGATCAAACTTGGAGCGCTAAACTTCAACAACACTTAGCTACCCTCCAACCGTAGTCTCTCTTTTCCTTCTTTTAGTATTTCTTGGTCCCTCTGATCTCTTATATGCTGTTACCTTTCTTCATGATTCATGACATACATATTATTTTGTAGTATCATAATCCATAGCATAAGGCATCAGTAATCCATACCACAATTTATTGTGTGATAATTGATAGTACCTTATACTTATTTGAAGTGTCTATCTAATTCGTTTGATAACACCAAGCATTTATTTTGAGTATCAGTGTAATTTCATTGCACGATAGTTTGCTAGTTAATTGTAAGAGATAATATTTCTGCATAGCAAAATAATACATTTAATTGGCAAAGAACTCATCGTAATTGTTTGTGCATGACCACCAAACAAACAATAGCCCAAATAAAACACTCTAGTTTAATTACTAGTGTCAAAACACCTCAGCAATAAGGTATGGGTGTTGATGGTTGTACATGTTTTCAAAACTATATAATTAGTACTTTACCTTGTTGAAGTGTCTCTGTTTCATGTATGTAGTATTCTGTATGCAAGGTGGTCCCATTGTGGTTAGTGTTTAGTATAAAGTTTAATATAGAAATTTTATTTGTTCTAATCCATTTGCCTTGAACATGTAGTTCTGCCTTTATTAAGCAGTTGAAATGCATTTTATACAACAGCTGTTCATAACTCAACAATTCTCAGAAATTTGTGTATTACACAGAAATTTCCCTACTTGCATTTGTAAGGTTCCATACACTTGTAACATCAGAGATGATTATGTAACTGTGTGTAATACCTTCATAAATGTATATTGACCTGCAACAATTTGTAGACATACTATATGTTCACCAAACTCTTTAGTGCCATAAAAATGAAACTACTGTATATGGTATATCTAACATGTTATTTTGATCACTTTTGTTCTTCCATAGCTCATGATCTTATGACAACAGGTACCATATGGGTGGGCACTAATACTGGTAATGTGGTTGCTATGGGTATACAAGTGAAACCATCTACTAAGGATCATCCAAGAACAATAAAGCTGTGTCCTAATGGTAATGTAACTCTGTGTGTGTACACGTGCACGCACGCATATGTAGTTTGTTTGTGTATGTGTGTTGCAGTGGTGTGTGTATTGTGTAGTGTGTGTGTGTGTGTGTTGTGTGCGTGTGTGTGTGTGCGTGTGTGCATTTGGATCTTTGTGTACATGATTATAAATGTCATCCTCAAACTTGCTGTTGTGTATTAATCCCATGGGTCACCATACCAAGTAATGTAGTGCTACATTATAAAGGGAAGGGGACACTCTTATTGTACCTGTAATGTGTATAGGTAATAATTGTTAGAATATTTTGAAATTGCAGCAAACGACTATAAGGACTGGTTTATACAACTGAAACCATGCCATCAACGTATAGAGTCTATTCTCACTATTATACTAGGTGGATTAAGTTCAGCAAACATGTCAATATGTCCATGAAGCCAACACTTGTCTTATGGCCCTTCTTGAAAAATTTCTTAATAGTTATAGTACATGCAGCCAATTACAGATGGGTAAGAACTAGTGGTATCCTCTCATCCATATTATTGCAAATGTTAGTGTGTTGTGTCATTATCAAATAAGTAAAGTCATGTCCACCAGTATACTATTTTGTTTACAAGAATCAGGTGTCATCTTTTATGTGCATTTGTGTACATATCAGTATTCATTTTTAACATCAAATGAATAACAAGCTTTTCTAATACTTGTACATATTTCTGACATATGAGCATAAATGCTTGAAATACATACATGCATACAAATTGACTATTACATGTCTTCAATACTTTCTTCCACGGATGGATATATACCTGTATATATATTAATACAACATCAATATCGTGTCCTGTACAAAAACTTCAATAACAGCTTGTGGTATATCATAGATAATATAGTAAAGGGATTCACAATGGTGACGTCACTGTGGACAATCCTCGTTACGGGTAGGGACTTTCGAGTGGCGATATCTCACTAACTCTACTTTGTTTCTTCTTGAATTTACCTTGACACTTTCCTATTCACTATTAGATTAAGTGAGTGTTATCAAATCACGGCGGTTTGCAGCCAGTTTGTCTCGGAACTTTTTCACTTTGGTTGCTCAGGTGTGGCACCAATAGTTTTTGTGGCACTATTACTAAGAATTGTGACAAGGTACGAGAATTTTTTAAGCATCAACTAAGTCCCCAATGACTGAAGATTTGTATAAAAGTTGTATTTTGTGAGGTGAGGCTAATTCTGAGCCCATAACCTTGCATAACCAAGACCCATGAAACCCATAACGAGGATTGTCTGTACAAAAAACTATTATTTCCTACGGAAATGACGTCACCGTTGCGAATTCCTTTACTATATTATCTATGGGTATATATTTGATATACTACAGCAAACTAGCCAATAGAATCAGTATATCACTTGTACAGTTGATATACGCATCTGATTGACAAATTTTTTTTGACAGTGTTTGGTTATTTTACCAGTTAGGCATGTCATCATAACAATGGTTGCTAAGCAACCACCAAAAAGCATGTAACTAGGTCAGGTTTAAATTTGGTTGCCTAGCAACAGTTGCTATGAATTGTTGGACCAATTTTCAAGAAGATTACGGGCTGCAACACATGTGCATACTCCTTCAGCACGCTAATCACAAAGAATTACTTACAATGGTATAAAAACAGTAGAAATTGCTGTTACTACTTCCAAGTGGGAGACGAGATGTTGTATTAACATATTACACTACAGATATCATGGTATTCGAAATATATACCAAAAGATATACAAACTTAGAAAAGATGTTATAGTGCGAGACGAAGCCTTGCACTATGGCACCCTTTCCTAAATATGTATATCTTTTGGTATATATTTTGAATGATTAGATACTCTGGAGTGTGGTTTAGCAGACTTGGCCTTTTGTTGTTCATTGCTAGCTTGATCTTTTTGCTATCATTTTCTTTGGCTTTTAGGATATCATAAGGGACAAGTCACTACAATTACTACCATGTACCCATTGTACAGTATATTATATCAGTTTGGCATTATAAAACAGATAAATTGTAAAGGTGTTTTGTCCTTAGCCAAAGTACCTCCTTCTTGTACGTCACCATCCTGCTGTGTTGGTGTTATTACCCTTATATGTCATAATTACCTGGAAATGTTGAATGATGGTGCCACAGTCCTATATTTTATTCATTAATGTTATATATCTGAAAAGATCCCAGCCAAGCTGTTTATTGTATGACCATAATATAGGTGAGTCTCATGTATAGATGGGAAAACCTTTTTGCTGAGTGGCACTATTATATACCATTCATACTTTCCACAGTGCAGTGTGTCACACTGATTGAGTCTAGTACCAGGTGACACATATGGATGGGTTCCTGCTAGAGCTAATTTTTTGTATGAGGTTTGGTTTTTTGTGTGTCTGTGTTTAGGGCAAACGACCAGCACGTTTTGTATTTTAGGTTTATATAGGGCACAAGTCTACTAGTTAAGTTAGGGCACACATCTACTAGTTAGGTTAGGGCAAGCATCTACTAGTTAGGTTAGGGCAAGCATCTACTAGTTAGGTTAGGGCAAGCATCTACTAGTTAGGTTAGGGCAAGCGACCAGTAATTTACCTCATGTTTTGTACTTTAGGTTAGGGCATGAGTCTACTAGTTAGGTTAGGGCATACCTAGTTAGGTTCGGGAAAGCGACCAGTAGTTTGCCTCGTGTCTTGTACTTTAAGGCATGCTACAACTAATATTAGTGTTAGGGTTAGGGTTCAGCTTTGGTTTCTTCTTCATGCTATATAGGTTCTTTCTTCTTTAATAATAGAGCACCCTTTGTGGTTTGCATTTATAGGGTAGAAAACATAGTGCAGTGCTAGCTGGCAGCAGTGGTTCAGTGGTTATGCACCGTGATTCAAGTGTGGATGGTATGGGATCAGGGATCCACTTTAACCCAAACTTTTTTTTCAACCTTTTTGTTCAATTTGTTTTATTGGTTAACGTGGAATTAGGGACGATTTCAGCTGCATTGAAGCCACCAAAGCTTCTGTGCTTTACCACAAATCAACACCTATGTAGTAGTGGAGAAAGAAACAGGACAAAAAGGTGGACAAAGGGACATGTAACTGTATAGTACATACACTATAGCTGCTGCAATCGGTGAAAAGGCATGTCTTGAGATGAAGCAATGTCAAACATTGCAGAAAAATCAAGCCTGTAGCACTAATCATAGTAAAGTTATGCTGGCATCAGTTAGTTAGTTAGTAATTAGGTAGGTAGTCAGTTAGCAGTTAGTAGAAAATTCAATTATAAAATTCCATATAAATTTGTTGGAAAGGTTTGGGGTCACTCTGAAGGCATTTTTAGGCTTGGTTATGTCTAACCCACACTGTTGTGAAGGTTAAGCAAGGATGGTTTTTGGGTGATATTTTGGGCAAGAAAGCCACCCAGATTTTGGTACCTAAGTGGGTATGTCTCTCACCAGCAATTGACTATGTATTTGGTATATGACACATATTTGTCTTGATTGAATTGTGGTCCCTCACTTTATTGGCATGTTAATTATCACCTAGCAACTGTTGGTAATCTAATTGAAGTATATCCAGTCACTCAGGTGGTGAGAATGCTATAACTGGTTTTCCATTATAAGTGAACATGTGTACATTTTTTTTGTTCTACAATCCAAACTATTCCTTGTATATAGTAACTGTACAGTTACACTCAGTCTTGTGATGGTGTTGATTATTGTGTTATATTCTCAGGTGTACACATTTCCTGATAACAATAAATTGACAATGGCTGACTGGTAGACCATCATCTGTAAAAACTAAAACTTTCTATATGTACAAGTACACAAAAAATAACTAGAGTAGGGACCATAGAACATCGATAAAAAGTACTGAAATAAGCTGGAGTAGGGCACAATATTAAATTTATTTGTGGTCCCCACTATACAGTGCTATAGTGCTGTATGATACAAGGTAACTGTGCTTGTGTGTACATATATGGTACTAATACTGCACTCTATTTATAAACTGTCCCAGTTTGATATGTATCACATTTAATCCTGAGTTATTACTGTATAGTCTACCAGTACTGAGAACTGTTGTGGTGGTCTCCTTTACACCACTAAAATGTGACCAGATTTGCAAAAAGGTAATTTTTTTGCACAAAAATCAAAATGTGTTTTATGTCACAAACATTTAGCCTATTAAGTGGTTTCCACCATTATTGTACTGTCACTCTGCTGAGTCTGCTATCTGTCACTGAAACTCTGTGTATCCACGGTAGACTATCTGACACCCTGATGCCATTCAGGCTTTGCTGGAACAGCTCTTGTGGGCTCAGCCATATGGCTGGATCACTTTTGGGGCTATAACAAATGCCCTTAATGGATAGACAGTCTCCTCTGGCCTCAAACTCTGCTCGGCAGCCTCACTCGTCTTTCCTACATTTCTTGCTCCTGGAAGTTTCCCACCCCAATTCCCACCCCTATTACTACCATCTGTAATATTATGCTTTATCAAAAAAATTTCTTGTGTTAACATCGTACTCTAGTAATACAATAAATGCTAGTAGTGGGTATCTGTGAACAGGAGATCTGAGAGCACAGTTATAGAAGCTAATAGAATTTATACGTGTGACCGGATTTCCTAAAAGAAATCTTCCGTACACATTTAATTCTATTGACTTGAATGGAAATAACTTTACTTCTATAGTATGTAATGAAATTTTCTTCATCCACTAACCTATCTTATTGTTATTGTTATCTTATTGTAATCTAAAGTTATGAATTGTCAAATTTGGCTAGTTGGATGTGCGAAAGACCTCTGTTCACAAATTTGGTGTTTGTACTAATATTTTGGTATAGTTTTTGTGTAGTTGTGATAATAATACTAGTCATTGATGATTTCCACAGTTCATTAATAGCCCTAAAGTATTGCTGTCACACACAGTAGTTATGGTATATAAAGGACAGCCATAAAAACTTGCATTTACAGCACCATGATGTGGGCATACGTAGTTAGCCTCATAACAAACTTTTGTAGATACGCTTGTAGGATTGTCTGTTACATACAGTGATTGTTCTATTAGAGTATTTTGATCATCTATAAATATTTGTTTGGTTTGAAGATAGGGAAGGTGGGAGTGTGCCCCTCTCTGGATACACCATGCACTAGTGCTGTGTCTCTCACTGAAACTTTACTAGTTTACAACAAAGGAGTAACTGGTAGTGAATGTCTCAATGGTGGTAGACTTAAATTTGTAGAGACTTCATCAGTACTTTTAGTTGATACACTCAATTGGGGATGTTTAATTGTGATTCAATCATTGTTGTAGGGTTGGGAGTTTGGTATTGTCCAAGTTTGTTCCCTCATCTTCTTGGGATCCAAACTTGGAGCGTTCAACTTCAATACTGACCTTCCATTGTCTACTACACTACTCCTTCTTTTGGCATTTCTAAGTCCTCTGTTCTTTTCTACACTGTAATGTTTCTTCAGACATATTACTGTTATTTTGGAGCATCAGTAATCCATAGCATAAGGCAACAGTCTGTAATTTATTGTGTGATGGTTGACAGCACCTAGCATACATGTATCTGAAGCATCAGTCTGATTTCTTTGATAGCACCAAGCATATATTTTGAACATCAGTGTTATTTCATTGTGCAATAGTTTGGTAGTTGACTGTAAGAAGTAATACATAGAGTGTAGTAATCTATCAAGCTTAATCTACCACATTAACGTGTAATTGTCTAAAAATTCTAAGTTATCTGTGATTGTCTGTGCATGACCAAACAAACAATAGCTAGTGTGGGGCTAGCCCCAATAACTGATTGTGTCGAAAACACCTTAGCAATAAAGTGCAGGTGTTGATGGTTGTACGTGTGTACAAATTATTAATGGTATATACTTTACCTCAATCTTGTTGAAGTGTCTCTGTTCTCTGTAGTATCCTTTATGCTTAATACCTTCATAAAGTGTATAATGAACAACAACTTGTGTATACGTTCACAAAACTCTTGGTGCCATGAAAAGTGTGATTACTGTATATGGTATATCTAATACGTTTTATGATAACTTTTTGTGTTCACATGACAACAGCTACCATATGGGTGGGCAATAATACTGTTAATGCGGTTGCTATGGGTATACAAGTGAAACTATTTACTAAGGAACACCCAAGAACAATAGATCTGTGTTCTAATGGTAATGTAACTGTGTGTGTACTTGCATGCGTGCACGTGTGTGTGCTACCAACCTCCTCGTGGTGGGCCTAGTAACATGCCACTCTAGTGGTGTGGCTAATGGTAATTATCACCCCTGGCCCTGACTGTGTGGTGGAGACCAGGCAGTGCCCTTGAGTTGGCCTTGAAAAAACTAACAAAAAAGGTTTACACTGTGCACACAGTTCATACATTGCATTGAGGATAGACTAAGAAGAGTCTCAGGTCCCTGCAGCTGCTATTTCCTGTCACTATCTACCCTCCATGGGAGTTCATTCATTCATCTGGCCTAACTGAATTGCTTGTAATTATGTCCCTTGGCAGGATAGGTGGGTGTCTCTCATGGGAGACAGGGGGCTGGAACAAAGGACAAGCAGTCAAGAAGTGTCTGTTTGCATGCATAGTGTATGTGTGTGTATGGTGTGTGTATGGTGTGTGTATGGTGTGTGTCTCTAGTGTGTGCATGTTTAGAATTGTCAACTCGCTGTTGTGTATTAAATTATCCCAGCCCATGGGTCACCATCCCAAGTATTGTAGTGGTATATTATAAAGGGAAAAACCCTATGTCATTGTACTTGTGATGTGTATAGTTGCAAATTCTTTAAAATGATTGTTTATAATGAAGTTACAGTAGAAATGACTATAATATAAGGACCTTGTTGTCTGGTTTGTCTAACTGAATCCATGCCATCAATGTACATATTCTATTCACTAGGTAGAGTAAGTTCCAACAAGCATGTCCATATGATCCCATAAAGCCAAGATTTGTCTTATGGTCCTTCATGACAAATTTACTAGTTAATAGTTACATAAGAAGTGGTATATCCTCTCATCCATGTGATTATTTTCATTGCAAATGTTAGTGGTTGTGTCATTATCAAATAAGTAAAAGTAGCTTGAGTCGTGCCCACCAGTATACTCTTTTGTATACATGAAACATGTATATTACATATTTACATTTGTGCACATGTCATATGGTAGAGATACTGTACATTGATGCATACATGCATTCATTTTTACAATGAATGAACACACAAGCTTTTCTAATACTTGTACGTATTTCTGACACAAGAGCATAAATGCTTAAACTACTAACATACCAATTGACTAATACAAGTCTTCAATAATGTCTTACATGTAGGAATGGATGTATAACACAGCTACAATACTGTACATGTAAAAGCCAGTGCAGCAACAGTAAAGTAAATATGGTAAAATTGTACAGCAGATGGTCTTCTTAGATTGCTCTTTCCCTAACCTAAACTCACTTATTGGGAACTTGTGAATACATCGGTCATGATGGTGACATCACTGATTATCAAGGTTCCTTTGGAGGCTGACAGCTATAGCTTGTGGAGGAGATCGGGCTTTGTGTATTCAAAGCTAAATTGGTATACACACACCCCACTGGTATTGAATGCTAGGAGTTTGTGATTAGTGTTGGGCAATATACCGGTATGGCGATAACAAGGCAATATTACAGCTGGCAATAACTGATACCGCTTTGTTTTCGAAAAACCACCATACTGGTATAAATGGTAGCAACTACACATTTACACATGTCAACAACACCATATTGTACTGATCAGTATTTCAGCCTTAGCCTCCTTGTACTAGCAAACAAGACTAACCCATGCACTAGCTGACTACTACACGAAGCGATGCACTAATTATTATACGAGGAATGTGTACTGGATGCAGCACTACTGTGATTGTGGGATAAAAATTCTGGCTTAGCAGTGGCGGATACAGGGGGGTTGCAATGGTTTCAGCTGAAACCCCCTCTGAAAACAGCGTGCGCCCCAAATTTATTGACGAGTTGTCGTGTCAGTGATAAAATCGCCACGTGTGTTAATTCTCTACTGGCGAAAATCTTCATAGTTTAGCCTTTGAAATCACTATTTGTACAGCAGGTTGCGACCCTTTTTTTTTTTTTTTTTTGGTCTTCGACTTATGCAGCACCTATCAATGTATTGCCCCACCACCCCCCCTCGGGCGTAAGTGGGGCTTTACAGGGGGAATTGACACGAAACTGCTGCCCCACTATGGGGCATTTGACGATCGTTCAGTAAGCACCCAAATATTTTTTTTGTTGTAACTTCCTTCGCTATGTCAAATCCCGAGTAAATCCCGCGTTGCAACTGGGGCCAACGGTGGGGATTTGATACGATAGGTTTGCCCTACTATGGGGCATTTGACATTCGGCTGTGTCAAATCCCCACTATAGCCCCATATATGCCCGAGGGGGGGGCAGTGGGGCAATACATTGATAGGTGCATTACAGCTAGGCTGAACCTGAGTGGAATCCGAAACCCCCTCTGAAAATTTCCAGATCCGCCACTGCTTAGTACTTATGCCTTTGTAAATTATCTGTCAGCTATACATAGGTCCTCCTGTTCAAGATTTTATATGCACTCCCTCAAGTTAGGCTGGTTTTTCCAAATTGGTAGTAAAAAAACTCCACCCATGAAAATATATAATGTGTAAACTGTTTTTTTTTGTGTGTACTTGCTATAGTTCATTTCAATACTGTGATATTTGCAATAACATGATAGTGGTGTATGGTTCCCTAATACAGCTGCTGGTTCAGTGAATCTAGATTTTGCTGCAGCTTTATAACATGTTTGAAGCCAAAACTTTAAGTTGTAGCCAGGGCTGCCCAGAGAAATTAAGGGGCCCAGGGCAAAGAGTTAAAGTGGGGCCCCAGGGGAAAGGAGGGTTCCACTCTGAATGCACAGACCAAAAAAAAAAAAAGGTTGTTACATGCTGACAATGACAATAGCTGCCCTCACCAACTATATATCCTTATTTATAAGCTTGTTACACTGCTCCTGTGATGAATACTGTGACTGCTCTATCTAGAGTATCAAGATCTGACTGCTGTACTAGAGTATATCGATCTTTTAACCAGGTACTCAGCCTGAAAGGGGCCCTTGATGGAGCCCCTTTCTTTGTAGAGCTTTATTGAGAATTGTTAGTTAAAAGGGGCTCCATCTTTCTTTGCCCCAGGCCCCAGCCTGAATGGGGCCCTTGATGGAGCCCCTTTCAGGCTGGGGCCTGCATGGGGCAAAATTACCCAGTTGCCCCTCCTGTGGGTGTAGCAAGTTTTTCTCAAAACACAGCAAATTTTCTGTGATGTACCAAAATTTACCATTGTGTAAGTATAGCATGGTTCCTACACATGTGGGGCAACATTAAGAAGTTTTGTAGGAAATATTCCCACACTGTTGAATTGTGTAAGAACGATTTATGACATAATGTGTAAGAATAATTCCTACACTTGTAGAAATTATTCCTACACTGCAAGAAGATGTTTTACACTTTGTTCCATGCGTGGGAATCTTTTTTACAAAATTCAACAGTGTGGGAATATTTCTGACAAAATTCTGCAAAAATTTTAAATAAAGCTCTACACATGTAGGCACCATGCTTCCTACACAAGTATAAAATTCCTTCCAGCACTTTACCTCAAAATTATGATTTCTTATTTAATTTGGAATACGTTGTATGATTTGTATTATTTTACATCCACTGCCATGCAAACTTGTAAATCTAGTTAATGTGCCATCACTATGGTATGCCATAAAATTAATGGTACCATCAACATTTGGGCAATTCAAAGGTTTGGTTCTGGTGGAACTAGATGCTCTGGAGGGTAGTTTAACCATTTCTTGCAAGGTTTATAGCAGTGTTTGGTATTAATCTTTTGCTGTCATTTTCTTTGTTTATTTAGAGTATCTTGATTGATGTCTAATATTATAGCATTGAAGCAGAGGAAGCAACTCTGTTACTTGTGCTGAAGTTTTTTCCTTGAACATGAAAAGTATGTGTATATTATTAATAATAAGGTTTTATGCGGTGAGTACGTAAACACATCATGTTGAAGAATTGCTGCCATCGACAAGTTGCAATGTTGCAGCACCAGATTTGAGTGCAATATCACACTCTAAAACTTCTACAGTAAAATGACTTATGAATTGCAACTGCATGGTATAAAAAAGTCAGTACAATTACTACCATAAACCCACTGTACAGTATATAATATGACAGTTTGGCATAAAGAGCACAGAATTTGTAAAGATGTTTTGTCATTAGCCAAAGCACCTCCTTGTTGTCACCACCATCCTGCTGTGCTGGTGTTATTTCCCTTGCATAATATTTGTCTGGAAAAGTTGAGTATAGTAGTGCCACAACCGGTCCTGTATGGCTGTCTTTATTATATCTGAAAAGATATCCCAGCCAAGCTATTTTTGTATGACCAAAATATAGATGAGTCTCATGTATAGATGGGAAAACCTATTTTCTGTTATATACACCATTCATACATACCTGCACAATACAGTGTGTGTAATAAAGATAATAATATGTCATGTCATGCTGCTTGAGTCTAGTACCACTAGGCAGCATTTTTAGGTGGGCTCCTACTAGTGCATATCCACCACATGTACATGTGATATGAGTGTACTTTCTAATATAAAATAAAGTAGCAATTGTTTAGTGTAGCTAAAACAGTTGTTAATAATAACTAACAGTTGTTTATCTGTACTATTAGGTCATTGCAGTTGTACTATAGTGGGATTGTACTAGAGGTCTGTACTAATGATAAATATTGCATATTATGCAGTGTAGCTGTGTGTTGGGTGTGTTAGTACAATGAATGGGATATTAAGTAATACGTATATTAAACAGGATGGGTCTTGTATAAGGTACTACACCAAGTCTCTTATGTATGTACATTACTGTCCACAAGATTGAATATTAATAACAATGTTGTTCAAGTGTGTATATAGGTATACTACGTCCTTTATACATAATACAATATGGCTATATCATTGACAGTTCTGTAACCCTGCTGTAGTATTATACTTGGAGTGTAGTTATTGCACACACATCACTCCATGCTGATGTCTCTTCCACATGAATAGCTCACAAGATACACCACCCCACCATCAGTATGTCATTCCTTGATGATGTTGGTGGTACCATCACAACATTATGTGTGTGAGTCTTCAGTCAGTGCTACTGGTCTCCCTGATGTGACTGATTATAATGCCAGTGTGTGTGTAGTACGTGTCATGCGTTGTGTACATGTGATATTTATTCATGTTGAGCTTGGGAATTCATTTCCTATAAATCATTTTAGACCAAGCATTTAAACAATCCCAGTGTCTGTTCAGGCTCAGGTCTGAGGTGTTTATTTATTAGAGCAGATGAGGTGCATGGTGATTATGGATAAAGTGGTGCTAAGAGTGTTTGTGTACTGTTATAGTAATCAATTTGCAATTTGGAATCTTTACTTACAACAATGAATTGTGATGTTTAGCCAGTACATGTATAATTGCTCTGCCAGGTATTGCATCAAACTTTATGGATTGCAAATGGAAAGAGAAAAGCCAGAAGATGCGATACTGAAAGGTATGCGAGACTATAAGCTACCCTCTGAGGCAAAGGCCAGCCATTCTTCCACAGCAAGTAGCTAGTTAACAACTATTTGACGGAACTGGCATTTTTATTGTGTCAGTAAATACACATAGGTACAAACAAAAATTTCATGCAACAGGTTTAATTAATTTATATAATGAGTTGCATATTTGTGCCTTTAAACTTTCCTGGGTTTATCAGCACCCCTTTCCAATCACCCTTAACACTGGATGCAAAAGCCAAATGAACTCTGTATGCCTCAGCTTTGCCATCTATTTCAGATTTAATCTTCAGTTTGTAGCAACATAATATCTAGTTGTGCTAGCCTGTACATGACCTGTAAGTACAAAATAGATATGCAGTATAATACAATATGTGCTGATGTTATTTGTTTACACTAGGGTGCTAATAGCACAGTAACACATTGCCATGCGCTTGGTAAATAGTTAGTCAATTGTCACTACAGACTCACCCATCAATGCTTTAACATCTGTCTTGGTAAGGGATAAAGGCTTTTATCATGTTGATCAAACATTACAACTAATAACACAACTAGTACAGTAAGTGCAATCTTTAATATGCATCACAACCACTATGCCATTAAAGTGCTAACCATACAAGCCACCAGTGCTTAGTAGGGCTGAGCTATACTACCGTTTTAGCGATATATCGCGATATTTTGAAAGTATCGATATCACGAAATTTTGTTTTTAACTATCGTGATACCATGCCTGTACATTACTGTCATTAAAAATCCATTTGTTATGCAGTACTAGGTTAAGAATCCTTGTAAATGATAAAGTCCACCCTATCTGGTTTCCCCTGCAGAGAGGTGTGAACATCATAACAACCTCAAAGCATGTGTTACAATAACCAATAACTGTTACTGTAAACAAGGATGATAGTGGCTAGTTTGCTATCACCTATAAGGACTTCCTGCAGGAATGCTGAGCAATATGCTATGTGGCACCAGCTATGATTGACTTATTTGTAAGTATCGTGAACTATTCAGTATCATGAATAGTGGCTTTAGTATCGATCGTGATACTAAAATGGCAGTATCGCTCAGCCCTAGTGCTTAGTGCCAGCATTTATATTATGCCTATGTATATACATAACAATGCACTGGTACATCAAGTGTAACTCTGGCCATAGATATACAGACTAGTACCCGGGATTGGAATCATCTCACATAAGCCCATTAACTTCAATACAAACATGTTCGCCAGATCATTGTTATCTCCCTTCGAAAAAGGTAGGATAGTGAAATACACCATTCACAATATGTTTCTGTAATATGTAAAAGTGTTTCTTCAGTTGTTGGCAAGCCTTCCTCGCGAAAGGGGGTGGTTAATTAGTGGTAGGGCCTGGTTTGTAGGTGTGTCTCTCGATGCGGCTGGCTAATGTACATGTGTAGCCATCATTATCAAAAGAACCAGACTTATAGTGCACGGCAACTAATTATTACTGAATGTTTTAGGAAGTAGTCACAAGAGTAGAACTAGTCTTCTGTGTGATAGATTCAAAGATATTGTTACTTCCAGTAACAATGATCTGGCACGAAAAACTGGATGATTCCAATCCCAGGTACTTGTCTGTATATCTATGCTCTAACCTGTCAATCTTGATTTTGTGAGATACTGACTGGTATGTAAGATTTATACAATTTTCGTATGTCATGCCCCTGTGTGTGTCTTACATAGTATTTTGTGACAATGAGTCATTGCTATCCTTACAAGCAGCCATGCAATATGACTATATAGATTGTAGGCTTGCCCCTTCAATGCTATGCATTCACCTAGTTGTAGTAAGATAGGATGTTACCCTAAGGCACCATTATGTCTGCCAATACCACAATATTACACAGAAACCAGTTAACTTTTGCTGATCATAAGATAGTTGTCATAACAATAACCTCAAAGCTAGTGTAAATGTGATTTTAATAACTGTTATTTTAAGACAGGATGTTGGTGGTCACTTCAGTACCACCCTAAGGCTTCATACTTGGGATGAAGCATCTAGCATATATGTAAGTGGGCACTTTGTGTGATGTAGTTGGAAAAGGTAGAGACATTTTCAAATTTTTACATTTATGCAACATTTTATTTTCATACCAAGCATTGTTCTGCACAGTAGTCTTTGCTTCAGGCCCAGACATGGTATTTGTGTAGTGCTTATATATTTATAGGTGCATGTACGTACAGAGGAATGGCAAGTATTATAGACTATGTAACTGTTGTTGTACATATGTTCTAGGAAACTAATGCAGTCATGTAACTGTAGAGATCCACCCTAGTTTACTCTCGTATGCCAGATCTAGGAGCTCATAGCTTTCAGTATAAGCATTGAAGGGAATACATAATCTATGGTATAAGGTGCAGGCATTTTTACCTACTAAGTGCCTGGCCTGCGAGGCTAAGATAAGGCATGCCAGTTGAATCTCTGTGTATATGCATTAGATTTCTAGAGCGTATGTACTGTACAACAGTATAATTATAGTGTTTGATACTCCGTAGTGTGATATAAATATTATGCTACTGAAAATAGGTGATAGTTGAAATGCAAGAGCACAATATACAAGACCAATTGACAGAGTCACCTTCACCTTAGATCATTGCAGGAGAGCATGTTCCTCAGATTGATAATTTTCACAGAAGAAGAATGGAAGCCATACTAAGAATGTGTGATGGTTGTAGCAAAGAGTTACACAGCACTTTATTGTTCTAGTACTTGTCCTGTGTACATAACAACTGAGAAAGTCAAACAGTATGCCATAGCTCATTATGGAGACTATGTGGGGACTAGTACAGTATATGAACTACATATTGACCATCCAAGACTCATCTAATAGAGGGGAGGCATTTTGTAAAAGTTGCTGCTAGATCTGCCATCTTCATCAGCACAGAAGAATAAAGTGCATTTTCTGAGGGTCTTGGTTTCTTTATGAGCAAAACAGCTTTCAGTTTGGCACATTGTCCTTCGTCTTGTTAACAGTATTTTAAGATCTAATAATAAGTCTACATGATTGCTCACTATGATGATTATGTGACTGTGTCTGTGAAAACCAGCCTTATTATGTGTTGACCAATCATAACCCCTCAAGTATTCGGCCAATCAGCTTGTTATACTGCATTAGACAATAGTGGTATGCAATGACCGCAAGGGGACCAAATCAGCTTCAACATCCACAAGTCATGTTGGCACAACTGGAAAAGTTATAAGAGTGATTTTCACAGCGACAGTCACAGAATAATGTATATCTATGTCAATTTTACAATTAAATTTGCAAGAGTAAAAATATTGCTGGTGTTAGCGCTGGATGGTAGCTACAATGTCAGTTATTAATGGCAATATCAGATTGCTACGTAACTTCCTAAATATCCTAATTGAACAATCATGTTTAATCCAGGCCTTTGCTAAGAGGATAGAGGTTGTATAGATAGGAAGGAACTAACATATCAGGGTCATTGATAACTAATGAATCATTACAGAGCCAAATTGTAAAATAATTGGAGCAAATAGCTCAGCATACCAGTGGCATAGATGGAGCCCAGGCGTAGCTACCATTCAGACAACCAACTCAACAATTCAGGCTGAGCAGGCCTGAGTTTTGGCACCCTACTCAAACGTTACTAGACAACATTATTTACATTAACACTGTATCACACATAATAGAATTTATGGCTGTAGTACTAAGAAGGGCCAGAGCCCACAGTGACTTGAAAAAGATCGAGATAGCAGCCGTAGTAATAATAAAGGTAATAAAACATCATGTTCAGTGTAGATTATAGCCACTGTTCTTGTTACACTGCTTGGTCTAAACCATTAATTTTACATCTATAATTATTGTCTTTTCAAAAGTTCCAGTGAGTCATTGTATTGAGCTAATTGATCATACACAACATGCTTGCATTAGCAGTTACAATCAAAAAATAGCCTCCACATGCCATTTCAAAGCATATACTGTGTATATATATTCAAAAATTTTCCTTGAGAGAGCACTCCCTAGCTTGACATGCTTAGCACATGCAGTTGAGTATTGCATGAAAGATAATCTCTGACTTAAATATCACATCAGATCAATAAAAAGTAGTGTGCATGACTATTATGGCCTTCATTGTAGTCCATGAATGGCCTGTAACAATTTACAGTATGACAAAAGTCTACCCATTATGCTAGCATTATGCTTCAAAGCGGTTACCATAATTTTCCGTTGTAAAATAAGTTTCATAAAATATATGCAAAATTTGTACGAAAATTTCTTGCACGAAAATCTTCATACAAGATCGAACTACTCTAATAGAGCAGTCATTTATCATATGAAAACATTTTTACACAAAATTTTTTTTAATCATGAAAAATCTTTGCACAAAAATAAAGTGCATTGCAGTATTGCATGTGCTCCAATTATTGTGTAAGCATAATAGGCTAGTGCCAACAACTGGTATGTACATGTTCATTCGGTTAGTCCTGTTGCATGTATTTGCGCTGTTCACATCTTGTTGAGATTTGTTTTGTGCTGTTCTGTTGCCTATGTCACAGTGATATGCAGGTTTCGTGTTTCACACACTCATGCAATTTATATAATGTACTCATCAAGTGTATTGGGCACCACCTACTGTGAAAATGTAGCAATTCATGCATGGCCACATTCTGGTATCATTACTTTTGGTTATAATACAGTACCAGTTTCTTCATGGACATACTCTTTTTCACAGCTAAGTTATTACCTCTACAGTGAAACCATATTATAATGTATTATGGACATCTTGCATGGGACTGACAACAAGTGTCCTGATTATCAAGGTGATACTTATGTGCTAAAGGATCATTATAGATTTGAGGTGTCATGTTGAAGTGTCCACATGCACATTGATAGGTTCCACTGCACTGTAGGTATGTACATAGAAATCTGAGAATTGATCAAGAGTGAGTGTTTAGTAGATAGCTATACACAAACCATTTGTAGAAGTGATCTTACGGTTAGTCGTGACACTAATTTTTACGCAAAACTTTGCTGATTCAGATTAAAAAGTAACCTCTGTAATTCAACAGTGGATAATAATAATAATAATGAGCAATGTATTTTGAAAATAACACTGTTTATAGTTACATGGCAGATTTTTCATGAAGTTCTCTTGATTATAAAATTCTTTCATAATTTTCGAATTGTCAGGTAATTTACTAGTTGATTAAGTCTTGATAGTTAAATTTTTTGTTGCATTTTGGAGTAGAGAGGTGCTAGATTACATATTAGGGTGCATGTTGTCTGCACAATACATAATTATGACAATTTAGTAGTTTCTGGTGTCAGATTATAAAGATTTGACTGCATCTCAATTAAGCCTGTATTGACTGACTATGTCACTCTTGGGTGGCGTACATGGCACTGAGTTTGCATGATACATTCTACATTAGTTTGGCCAACAATAACTGTTATATTAGAGAATTTTTCAACCAATCTGCTAAACCATAGTTATGCTGTGCACATGTTTTGCTGTGGCCACATGGAGTGAGTACATCAGCATTTTAAACTCTCAGGAAGTTTGTATTTGAAGCCAACACATTAAATTCTTTTTGTGGCAAAAGGCTTTTGAATGCTTAAAATGAATGCATGAAAATTTCTATTATGTGTAGCAAAAGTCTCAATTATAATAGGACATTCGCAACCGCATGCACATGACAAATGCACTGTATACAGTGTAACACGAGCTGTGGATAGTTACATTTCTGAATGCGTGCAAACAGTTTTATGTTAAGCTGGTACACTTGTAGCTAAGCTGGTACACTTGTAGCTAAGCTGGTACACTTGTAGCTAAGCTGGTACACTTGTAGCTAAGCTGTTTGTTAGCTGCACTTGTACACCAAATCTTGTACAGCAATTACTCAGTGTCGGACCCCTTGGGTTTTAATGTGAACTAAATGCTGCAGTGTCTGTATACTTTGACAACACAAAAACATGTATAGGTACATCAATTTTCATGATGTTATGCATGTGTACACATAAAACTATAATCACTGTGTAAACAGCTGGTATAATGATATATAAATAAATAAACACAGTTGAAGGTCACCACACATCCATTTATAGCTAGCTATATCCCTAGCTTACAGTATGGTGCAATTCATCATAATCAGCTCTGATTGTGTATGGTTCTTCATTGTGAAGGACGTAAGAAGCATATACGTTAGCCATTACTTGACGATCATACTTAGTTCCCTGTATCTCCATGTTGCTGATAGTGAAGCTATAGCCACCAACACAACATGGGCAACCTGATTGTATTTGCTGTTGCCAGTCATTCTGGACCCAAGTCTCAATGTTCACTACCACTTGCTGTACTGTCTCTCTCTTGTTAGGGCTAAACCAGTAATGGTAGGATTGTGTATACTCCGGATGGCACCCAATGGCTTCCTTAGTTACCCAGGGCTTCTCCACCTAATCTTTGCAGTGAAGAGTACAGGTAACACTAATAGTTCCTCCATATTCAGTTCATCTTAGCAATACATTATGCCAAAAAGAGAAAAATCATTTTAAAAGTTGTTCAGGCGATTTAAAGTAGGTGGAACTGCATACATGCATGGAATTGCAATTATAATCATGAAGTAATTTGCAACAATAATATGGTAGCTAATTATAACACAGCTAGCTATGTAGTTATAATAGCAATATCCAGTTAAGCACTGCATGTACAGTATATATATATATGTGGGTCCAAGCTATGCCTATATAGTAGTCATGTATTGGGGGTGGACTGTTGACTTAGCATTTGACAAAGTTTCACACACCAGGCTTGTAAAGAAAAGTATATGGTAAAACCATTACATCTTTCCTACATAATAGATCACAGTATTTGGTGATTTACAGTTTATAATCATCCCAATAATGCATAGCCATTCTGGAGCTCTACAGGGTACAGTTTTGGGACCAACACTATTTCTAGTATAGTATAATTATTAAAATCATTAATTTTAAAATGAAGTAGGAAAGGAAAGCAGTGAAACAAGAGATGAATGATGGTATTACAGCATAGCTTGGTGGAAAAATCTCTACATTGGCATGTTGGGCAATCATTTTGTTCAAGGGATTTTCCCACTGAGCCAAGCTGTAATGCCTTCATTCATCTGCTGTTTCACTATTTGTGACCGGATTTGCGAAAAGGTACCTTTTCCACACATTTGACATACCAGCGAACAAAATGATGTAACACTTGATTCCTTATACTGATTAACTTGCTCTTAGTATCAAAATGTAGCCAGATAATGTAGCTACATTCATTGAAACTTTCAAGCAATTATATGCCATGATAAAATAGTTGTGAAGCTTTAAAGTTCAAAAAATGGGTCAAATTTTGTGTGTGAAAAAGGTACCTTTTCGCAAATCCGGTCACATTTTTTTTATTGCTTGGATCCCTATATAATTTTAATAATAATACATGTTTGTTTGGGTTTGTTTTGTTATAGCATACACGTGTAACTGTTCTATTAGGGTGATTGCTGTATTAGAGTATCTCAAGTAGGTGTACCACTATTTCATATTTTCATTGTGCTAGCATTATGAATACAGCTAGACTGATAATAATAAGGTGTGTCATCGTGAACGAGTAAATAGATAGTAAAGAACTATGGTCTAGGTGCCCGATCATTGTTAATCAACCAAGATTGCATTATTGATATTGATAGGCGTGATTTTGGACCTATCATGAAGTTACAGGTATCTACTTAACATAAGCGCTTAAAACCTTTGTGGCTTATAAACATGCTATTCAAGAAAAATGTTGATAGGGAAAATTAAGCCTCGATATGTTTTCATTGCATCAAGAAGGATAAAAAAACAGCCTGATCGAAGATAAAAAATGCAGAGGGAACACACTCGTCAGAACCTCAAAAGGCACATCCCACTGGTGATTTTGTTATTGTGGCATAAAATGGTAGCTGTGTGCTGCTTCATTTGGCCTCCAGCCTTGCGACTGTGATTGGTCGGTCAGGTAGGCAAGCAGTCAATCAGAAGTTTCAGTTATAGTTTATAAATTCTATATCCGGCCACCTGTATAAGTGTTTCCTTGTTTTTTTTTAATGTTGTATTTGATGTTAGATGGACCAATATTGTTCCTTAAAGGTGATTTTTGTCACATTGGATGTTTTTGGGATGATTTTTAAAGGCAGAATTTTAGGCAGCACATGCCATTTTTGGGGGATCCTACTTAAATAGTACAACCATACATCAGTGATCTAATAACAGACATCCATAGCATTGTTCACTGATTTGCTGATAACTGTCTTATCTATCAAACAATAAGCTCTCCATCAAATATTACAAGATTTAAAATTTATACCTGGGCTACACATGGCAAATGATATTCAATGTTGATAAGTGCTGCATTATTCAGTTATCTAGACACCCCCACAAAACAACATTTCCATATCACATGACAAGCAAACCCTGCAAAGTTTTCAAACAGCATTCACAAGTAGACCATGGCAACAAACCAGACTGATTGGATTTTTACAACTCAACTTACAAAACCGTTCATGAGCTATGCTTCACACAACTTTGTCTTAGATTTAGTAGATTGTGAAGCTGCAGTTTGAGACCCATATCATCTTAATAACATAGAAATGTTGATGTTACAGCATAGAACAGCTAGATTTGTTTTGAATCACCCTTGGAGAACATACATGAGAGATAGCACAACTGAAATGCTAACAACACTTGAATGGCCCCAAATACAAATGTGCAAGATTAACCCAACTTAATTGTCAACTACCTACCGATATTGTCACCTGTAACTATCACAAGATCTAACCATGACCAAGACATCCTACACTATCAACCTATACATAAATACAATGGTACAAAGATTCTATTTCTTCCTATAACAATACACCATGCAGAGTGGAATCAGTTATCACAAGACATAGGTAATCAGCCAACCAACTATTGACACTTTAAAAGAATCTTTAAATCAATACTATATGACTTTTTGGTACATAGCACTTCAGGCATGGAAGACATATGGTGAATTCCTGAATACCTCACAGCTATGTATACACACGCTTTAATAAACCTTATTCCAAATGATGTCACTTGTACAAATGGCAGGTTTTATTTGGAAGAGTCTAATAATTTTGAATGTTGCTTTCTATGGGCGCTTAAAATAAGAGATCATTTAAATTTTATGTATGACTGTACTAATGGTACATTAAAGAACACTAATGTGGTGTGTGTGTATATGTGTGTGTGTGTGTGTGTGTGTGTGTGTGTGTGTGTGTGTGTGTGTGTGTGTGTGTGTGTATTACATTATTAACATTTGCTAACAAATGTTAATAATGTAACACACACACACTACACACGCACACACACAAAACCAAAGTAGCTACAAGTAACGAAAACTACAACAAAACCACACAACTATAGCTACCTTTACTATGTATATCTTGCACTGAAAAACTAGCAAATGAATTAGTAAATAAATAGCTACTCAATCAGTTACATGCAACACAATTAACAACTACTTATAAGAGAGCAACTGAGGGTGGGGCTACAAACTTAATCCAAGACTCAGCAATCCAGAAAGGAGATTGACCTAAAACTGGCTAGCTAACAAGTACGGTCAAATTTGTGATCCGGTCTGATAAAACCAGTCATATATAGCCTGTCAATTAAAGTTTGAAGTTTAATAACTTATTTAAAAATCCCTGGAGAATTTCCTGAATTGTTATAATATAGCTTGTATAGAAAGAAGACACATATTACAACATAATATTTTAGAGCTATAAGACTGGTTTTGTCAAACTTGATCACATTATTTAATTCTCTGCCACTGCTTTTAAACTTTTGGCTGGTTTTCCAAGCCAAGTAAGGCTAGGAATGGATTTTCCCAAAACCTCTCTAGGTAGCTGTTTGTCACACTTCACTTTAGTCAACGATTTTTGCTTATGTTCCTTGGCTCACCCTGTACAGGCTTTGCCTCCAGTGTTTGCAAACTGAGTAAAGCTGTTCAATAATAGTAAATACATAAGTTACCGTTGTTTGAGGAGTGGTAAATGATAAGCTCCACTCAGTTTCGCACATAACTCGCAATGCGTTAGTATTATTCACTTACAACTTAATCAGTCCAGAGAGACCTATTGAATAGTCTAAACCAGAAGATTGTGGTGAGGAATTACATGATAAAATTTGTTTGATAAATGGCTACTTACGCTACCATAGGTAGTATAGTTGGTGTGACTATACTATCTATGATGTTATGAACTACTGTACATGTAGACAGTGCAAAGACACTTACTTAACCACTTATAAGATGAAAGTTTAAGGAGGAGGAGAGTTTAGGGCACTTTATACAACAAAGGCATAAATAATGAATGGTGCATGCAGTTGTATCATAATTGTTATTTTGATTGTTTGCTACAAACTAGCAGCAGGCACATGTCAAGGAAAGTTATGGAGTAAGCATTGTGCTACACAAGGATTACCGGCACAATAATCCGAAGAGATATATTTGTTAGTGATGTTGTCATGTTTGGTCACCACCACATAAAGATCCAATGGTGTTAATACAGTCTCCAGCACATGGATGACCAACAACACATTCATTGATGTCATGACATGCCATCTGGTCTGAATTGAGAGTGTATCCAATTGATAGGAACAAAACCTTAGTCAGGTCCTAGACTAATTATAGAAGAAATGTGGAAGACTGATCGATATCGTTTTTCCTTATTACAGAGGTTTGCTGTGCACCAAAATGAAAGTGCAAGCCATAGGGTGCAATTGTTGGCTGCCAAGTACTTTAGTGGCAACAGAATTCAATTCAACTATTACCGTTATAGTACAACGTTACAGGTGTACATGGTTGCACAACAATAAAAGTGAGTTCGTGTACAATTGCACTAAAAGTAATCTGGTAAGTACATAAGGAGAAATTTGTGCCAGTCGTCTGGTGAACTGAGAAAATGGATCTGAGCTGGTAGCCCAGCTGGCAAATGGCACTGGAATGATGCTAGAGTGTTTCTGGCACCATGATAGGGTCTGCGAAAGCAGTGCTAGGAAGCAGACATCTGAAGACTGGAGAGAAAATAAGCCAGAAATCAGTGTAGTATTATTGTAGTAGTTAATTGGTGCAAAAAAAAAGTTTTGATTTGTGTGCGTGGAAGACTCCTTTTTGCAATCCGGTCATTATTAATGAGTCATGTGATCCAATGGGACCACAGGAGACACTGATCCTGATAGTCTACTGAGTGAGGAAGATCTAATCAGACCTAACCCAGCTAGTCTACAGCATTAATATAATACTTGACTAGTGTGGTAGTGTTATGTTGTGTGTGCAGCAGACCATGGTAGTAGCAAATTAGGAAAATGATGAGCTTGCAAGAACTGTTATTAGTATAGGTTCTGTACAACTGCTCTGAGAAATGTGCATGGTAATAAAGCTCAACATACGCTGATCAAATTACATACATATACTTCCTACATAAAAGTGCTTTCCTCAAATATTATTCCCTCACATTCGAATTTAATGATTGACTGATTTCCATGTTTGATGAGTCAGTTAATTATAATTCTTCCCTGTATACAGTACTGTGTATACATCACTAGTGCTACTTGGGGTGATGTGTGTTGATGTGCCAGTTGTCCCTACCTCGGTATGCCAGCATGTGAATAGATTAAGCTGACAGAAAGACAACTATAAGCTGACCAGTAAGAGAATGTATGCGTGTCATAATAAATGTGCTAGTTGAATTGTTATTAGGTTCTATGCGTTCCTCAAATACATATACCACAATGGTCACACAAACTTTTATGTTTGATAAATGATAACATAATATGCACTAATTGAATCAGTGTAGCTATTCTGCTCAGAAGTATGCAGTGAAGATGCCAATTCCAGATGCAGTAATAACCATTTTCCCCAAGAAACAGTCATAATGAACTCTATTATAGCTATAGAACAATACTTGAAGATTCAAGTATGAGCTACATATGCACTTTGTCAAGTGAAAAGAGCAAATCAAGAGAATTTTGTTAACACGCAAGACCCCCTTTTGGTGAAATAAAGTGGTTTTCAATTAGTTACATTTTTAATGTGTACATTTGATAGTCACATGCACATGATGACACATGTAACATACATACACTACATATTGAAATGTCTTCTGATGCACTTTACTGAATGTACAGCTCCAGCTGGTCGATTAAGACAGCTCTGCTCTGAAATCCACGAATTGAGCACAGCCTAGCTTCTATAGAGCTTGTAGTAGGCTCACTCAACTGACGATAAAACCATGGTTGTTTGGGGTTAGCGCAACAGCTTCCATAAGTGCAACCAGCTCCATCCCACAATGGATCGTTGAAGTAATAAGAAGTTTCATTGAGAGGATATTTACCTGCTGACTCACAATAATAGTTGGCTCCCACAAAGCCAGCAGGGGATTGTCCTTGACTACATGGACAGTTATAGTATCTGACCCTAATGTTAGATGGCCAATAATCATATAATCCACTAACATATGCCCAGATGTGTTGACGTGGACTGTCATGATAAATTGATAGAGCATCAGCATAGGCACCATCAATTGTTTCACCAGCATTACGATTTCCCCAGAAGGCCAAAGTCCAACCCTTCTGATATCCTCTTGCTCTACCACACACTCTCTGATAGCTTCTTCCATTAGTAGAGAAGTAGGCAGAGGAACAAGCACCAGTCGGCGGAGTAGTTGCAAAATTAGCATCACTATCAACGCGACAGAAGCTAACACCAGAATGTGTTTCTTTACGCCATCCACTGGGACAATCACCTCCTGCACTGACATCAATGTTAGCAATTCTTCTCCATCCTCCTCCAACACCACCACATGTAGAGATAAAGCCAGAAGCAATCTCTGTCATGTTGCAATATGTCCATTGGTTGTTACTCAAGCGATAGTAGCCTGGCTTGTCTGCAGTTTCAGGATAAGCATTGTAAATGTTCAAACAAGATGATCCGGTGTATGTCATTCCACAGTAGACCTTTTTGGGACCATCAGTGATCCAGTAATATCCTGACCATTGGTGACTTTCCACATCATTGTTGTAGATGACTTCACAAGACTGACCCGGGTAGTTGGGAGATTGAAACTGACATTGGTAGGTAGCCATCACCAGTTCCTTAGTGAGGATCACTGTTACAATGTAATAAACTAGCAACATTGCAGATCAATGGAGTGTGTCACTGACTACTCTGGTACAATATTGAGTTGATACCAATGGGAACCAACTTAAGACTTTTATACTGTATCCACACCAATTGAAACCTGCCAAATACCACTAAGTTTTGTGGAAACTTGTCAATTGGATTTTCCTCTTGTGCATGCTTATGGGAAAATCTGCATGGCTACAGCACAAGGAAATTCCTCTTTAACAAGCATGTAGACATTGCCCACCCACCTACTCTATGTCAACCTTGTTAAACAGAGAAATTGAAAACTGAAACTGGAAATGGAAACTGAACTAGTGAAATCATTTTAAACTTGTGAATTAGCTAATAGTACTCACATCTTTACAAAGACCGCCTCAGTCTATGATAAGATCACCTTTATGATAAGACCACGTCACTATATTGACCACATTATTTAGGTTTCATTGAAATATACTCCATGACCAATTCAGGTATATATGTCTCACTTCATATTTTCATCATTGTTTAGTGACCGTTTCAAAGTGATTTCAAAAAAGCTGTGGTGTACTTCATGAATTTGTCGTCTATTGAGATCATAATTTTTTTTGTCTTATTTTACTTCAGTGTGGTATAATATAACCTGATTAATCAAGATACCCATGAAACTAAGAGATTTATTATTAATGAGATATTAACTCGGAGTAGCTACACCGTATAGCTATTATGTTAAAGCTAGCTTTTGGGGCCAAAGTTTCCACAATATATTGACCTTATTAACAAAGTTAACTAACTACATATATATCTACCATTATTATATTATATTTTATTGTTTTGTATAGCCAGACTGATTTTCTTATCATTGGGCAGAGGAATATACACAGAGAGAATCCACCAGACCCTTCCCTCATACATTATATAGTACAGTACTTATTAGGTAGCTAACCTTATGAACAATACATAGCCATCATGATGTACTTCATTATCTTGTAAACTGACACCATATGTGACCGGATTTGCAAAAAAGATACCTTTTTCACACATAAAATTTGACCATTTTTTTGCAACTTTCAAACTTTGTAACTTTTGTATCATTGCAAGCAGATGTCTGTAATTTTCTATGCGTATGCCTACATTATGTGGCTACATTTTGATACAAAACAAAAGTCAATCAGTGCAAAGAGTCAACAGTTATGACATTTTGTTTGCTGGTATGTAAAATGTAGGAAAAGGTGCCTTTTTGCAAATCCGGTCACATATATTAATATCACTCAGTGCTTCTACACAACTGGACTTACATATTTTTGAGGGACTTATTTAGAGGTTAAAAATGAGAACTGATATTGAGGAAAGCTATTTTTGGACCTATATTATGTAACCACTGTAAAAACATGGTCTTATTATAGAGGTTGTCTTTGTAAAGAAGTACAATTTATGAAGTTTTGACCAATTTCAATTTCCAGTTCAGTTTTCAATTTCCACTGTTTCCAATGTCCCTGTCAAATATTTATGCCACGCACTCAGCAATAACCACTCTTAAATGGATACAGCTAGTTTTGTGCAGCAAAGCTATAGCAGTTGTTTATGAGACATTTTTTACTAGAAAGAACAAATGGATAGTTAATATTGCTGAGAATTGGTCTCCCAAAATTGCTAGTCTGTGATTTAAATCAAATGCTTGTGCTATCCAGATTTCAACATCTCTTTATATTGTGTAGATACAGCTCATGCCAAGTTGCTTATTAATAAATTGAAATAAGGAATGGTAAGAGGCAAGTGTATGGGAATGTTTACATTTGTAGTAGAGACTTTCAGTATAGCTATTTCCTTGTGACTTGATTTTTCCAATCACACACACACAAGGAAAAAAACTAAAATGTGTGCACCACTCGTGAAATATGCAGAATGTTACTGAATATCCACTAGTGCCTTTCCAAAGGTGTATGCCTCAGTAGACACAAGACTCTTTTATTTCAGAACCCAGGATTGTTAATTAAGGAATGTAGGGATGACAGAACTGTAAAATTTAGTGTTTATATTAACGTACTGTATATTAGAAAATTCTCCTGCAGCTTTAATTTCACATGCATGTTTGTGACATCCCATTTTACATACATGTAACTATGCCATGGTTATTTGTTCCACGGCCAGTAATCATTTAAAGATTTTGAGGAACTTTGACTGAGTGGTGACAGTTATACAGCAAATCATCTAGGAAGAGCCATCCTATAATTATTCTAACTTGTTTAGGCTACCACAGTGACATGGACCTAACTGATATACAAATCTTAGTGATTTTTATGCCTCACAATATAATATTATGTCAACCAGGAACTTTTGTATATAAGGTTGCAACTAAAGGATCACACATAATAATTATGCTGTAGTAGCTGTACTCTAAACATTTCCTCAACTAGAAGCCTGCTATATAGCTAACCAAGTTTATACATTTAATCTTTCAATATGCTCAACCATGAACTCATAAGCACCAAAAAGGATTTAACTGATCTACAATATAAACATTTCCCCAACTATATAGAGGTACCATAGATACTACTATAGACTCCAGAGTCTATAGTATCTATAAGCTACTACAAATTAGTAGATATATACTATATGCGTGATTGGAATAACCTACCCATTAACACTATACAATCTCAATCTGTGTCTGGAAGTAATTTTAGGTAAACTAGCTATAATTTATTTGAGCTAATATAACCTCCCTGAATTAATCAGTTTGTAACTGTATACCAATGTAATTTGTCACCAGTAGAGGCAGTATATTCCACCATTTCGTTTACTCCATCCAGTGAAGCTTCCATCACCAATTGGGAAAGCAGCCATTGCAAAAATTGAAATGAAACAAAGAGGGGCGTGGTTTACAATTGCAAGAATCTTATTATTAATAGGCTTTCTAGCGCAACAAACTTTCTGTACAATTACAAGTTGAGTGTGTGGGAACAAGTCTTAATTTGTGCCTGCAAGTGCATGTAATTATTATTGCTTGCATCACTTTAAGTACAATATAAACGCTATCAAGAGTTCATAATATTTATATGGGACCCTTGATACAATTCGTAGACAATCAGGGGCGGATTTAGGGGGGGGGGGGGGGGGGGGGGGGGGCTAAGGGGGCTGTAGCCCCCCCCTTCCTCTCTAAGTTAGTACTTTGCCAATAAAACCCTAATTCTTCTACGTGTATCAAAAGCACACTTATCAGTTTCAGGAACTATGCATCACTATAATTATACCAACACAAATAATGTCTATGTAACTATACCTATTGTTAAACTCTGTTCCAGGAGAGTATAGCTTCCTTTTCCTCGAGAGTTCTTCAAGAAAAGGTTTTGATTGTGGGTTGCATCTTTAGTTGCAAAGGTTTAATTGTGTGTTTTTTGTTTTATTTGCAGATAATTAACAGTGTTTTTTACTATGGCTATAAGAGGTGATTAGTGTGGTTTATAATTTTAAAATGAATTTATTATATGATTAAAAGTGTTAATTGGTTTAAGAGTTATCAGTTCCAGTATAATATGTAGTTACCAACTCAGCCATTTAGCAAACTGTAGTCTTTTGGTATTTTACAAGTTTATAAGGCAGTTATAGCACTTTTGTCTATGAATGTAAAATCTGTATCAGTTACCTTCTGATATGACCCCACGCTGTGGGTTTTAGTGCTGGTATTTGTAGCAAGCTATAGATCAGTCTTCATAACCCGGCAGATCTAGAAATAAGTTGACTATCACAACAGCAAATTCAGAAACCCCATAAATGCAAATATAGTTGCACTTTGCTAAGGATTTACAGTGGACTAGCAAATAGTTACTACTACCCTTCACTGCATTCTGCTTTTCAGTGATGTTAAGGCTAACAAAGTGTCACTAGGCTGGGGAGCATGCATGCTAGTAATTGTGACGTTCAACACCACTACTATTTAGCTATACATGTTTTTGCCTCTGTTTAGCTATACATGTTACTTCCACACATTATCCCACAAAGGCTTTTCCTATTGTCTGCCTTTGTTTGATCATGGGAGTATATTTAGAAACAGCATCCTTCATGCAGACTGCAAAATCATCACAGTCAAACTTGTGTAGTTTGTAGTCATAGTCACCCAATGTTGATGAATCCCAGATGGTCTTTAGAAGATGATAGTCTAGTGTTCCATAAAGAGAGTCTGCATTGAATTTGTTGATGTTGAGGCTGGGATAAACATTTTCCACAATTCTTCCGACTTCATGATGTGTGATATTATCTACTCCATGCACCTTCCAGTGGGATCCAACAACATTATTTTTATCAGTAAGATAGACGTTTGAGGCTGTTGCAGAGGAGCTGATGCTTTATGGTATATACTATATAGTTAACTATGTTTAAATGCTTGGTAGCTACAAATGAAAAGATTATCATACATGCATGATAGCTACTCAATTAATGCACATTGCAATCATTCTTGATTAAATGGAAAGTAAAAGTGTTTTGATAGCTAAATTGAAATTCTCCACTGAAAAACTGCTTAAAACACTCAGATTCACCTTTAGAGGACCTAGTTTTCAAAAATTTCCTGGAGGGGGGGGGGGGCATGCCCCCAGACTCCCCCATAGGCTTCACACACTAATGTAGCTAGTCATTATTCAAAATAGCTATAATACTTTGACGGCCATGGATATACTACATGAATCTTATCGACTACGCAGGGGCGGAGGAAGTAGTTGATATGAGGGGGGGGGGGGGCTGGGCTGACCCAGACTTATAGTCTCTGGTTTGGTATGGTGAGACCAAAAAAAAAGGTCGCAACCAGCTGACAATAGCTGCCCACCTCACCAGCTACGCATTAATAGTTGATAAACTACATAAAAATCCTTACATAGCTCGCTACACACTGCTCTAATACTGTGATTGCTTTATTAGAGTGACTGCTCTATTCTCGATCTTTTTCGCGGTTTTCAGCCCCACTCCAAGAAGGATAACTTCGGCGTGGTATCATTCTGAGCAGACCGAGGGGGGGGGGGCTTTAGCCCCCTATCCCCCCCCCCCCCCCCACCCCCCCTTTCCGCCGCCTATGCCACTAGTGCCTTGTGAGAAGGCTTCGTATCTTCTAATTTCTAATGTCTGGCTAGTTAACGTTATGTCCCTATCCAGCTTAGCCCTCCCCCGCCCTTAAAATTCCTAGATCCGCCCCTGACCTTTATAAAATGTGAAGGCATCAAAGGAGCACGTGGTATAACGTACACGTGCGTACACTGACGTGCATGTTAATATTATTATTATTAGAAACAGCCAGAAACTGAAGACAATGGCGAAGTGGAAGAAACTGATTAGAAAAACTCCATAATTACGTAGGGAAGATAAAGGAAATTTAGAGGGTCATCATTTCGCCACTAAGAAGGTTAGTTACACTGTACATTTTGATTCATTGTTTAACGTGTACTCGAACGTGTACACTCCTAGCCTCGTTCATTTAGCCCTAGTGTAGCTCTGTCTACGCTAATGTGTTGAACAGCGTTGTGCAAGGAACGTACGGTATCTTAAGATGACTAAATTTAGCGATACACTAAATTTAGCGATTTTGTATATTACTGAGCAAACTTAGTACATACAAATTTAGTTATTTTGTGAATTAATGTTGTAGTAAATATTAAGGGTTTAGCATGTACTAAATTTTAGCGAAAACAAAGTCGCTAAATACAGTCACCTTCAGATATATTAAATGCTATCCCACTAGGGACCTGTGAGAGGGCTAAAGCCTGTGAATATAGGGAGTCTGAAACATGTAAGGCCCCTATTAATTTATTAGTTTCTCATCCACTGCCCGCATCCTTCTTAGGCCACCCGCATGGTAAGCCATTATTTACTCTGTGCATGCTCAGAAGAACAGGTGATACCAAACCATCATAATTTGCCGCATTGAAACTAGATGGAATTTTTTTTAAATTAACACTACGGTGCACTATGCATAGCCGTTTTCCTTGGCAAATCACTGCAGTGGATTCTAATTCTGTTTTTCAACAGTCAACTGAAATCCTGCTATGATTAAGTTGATAGAGCATGATTGCAGCTAAAACCAATGTAAATTTGTGTGAGGAAAGAAAGACGATCTGGACAAGGTCTGTACATTAGTGTATAAATATTATAATGGCCTAATGGTAATGCCCTCCCGCCCACATCATAATAATTAGAAAGACTGGATGAGAAACTAATAATCACCAAATAGGGGCCTAACTGAAATGTTGAAGAATGCAGAAAAAATCCCAGACCCAGCGGTGACTTGATCCCCCGCAACATGCAGTAACTTTGTGATGAGGTTGTGGTCCATATTCGGAAACACACAGTAATGATTGGCGAATAAGCTATATCACTAGTTCTCACCTTATCCCAACATTTTCTCGTAGGATATGGGAATAACAAATTGCTTTCTGTCTGAGTGGCTTTCATGGCAAATCAAAGTTGTACATGCTAATCATGTGAGTATTAATATATCCCCACAATCGATTTCAGCCTTATATGTCTATATAATTGCAACCTAGATGTAGCCTGGGCTACATATGAATGTAGCCCAGGTGAGTCCTTTGATCTGAGGTGTAAAAGTACAGTATTACAATAAAGCCTGTTGTAGTCCGGTTATATAAATAGTTAAAATTCCAGTGCATAAGCAAAGATTAGGTTCAGCAGCTAATATCATATTTGATCTTTTTTGTTCCCTGTAGCTGCCCAACATCCCAAGTCACTACTGGTGTTGTGTGAGGATGGACTGGTTTGACATCAGTGAACATGGTTGTCCTCACTACAATGTGCCATTTGTGCTGGACCTTCACAATCCAGCTGTGACTAGTTTGGAATTTTGGATGAGTGTCCTGACAACCTCACCAGCTCCCTTTACTCTGTACAGTCCAAACAACTTGTAATGGATAATGTGTTTAAGGTATTAAAACTGTCTTCTCTTAATATGTTTAGTTCTTGGAAGGCCTGCACATGTACTTTTGCACACACATAGTGAAGGTGGAGTACTCTTTACATTGTAACAAAGTCACTGAAACAAGATGCTGACAGGAGGAGAATTTCTGCTTGAAAATGTCTGAGACATGACTACTGAAAGTACACTACACTGTGAACTGTGCAAAATAGATGTACAACAATTGGAAAATGTATCAAAAAGGTTCAACAATCGGAAAAGAAAATTTGGGCTTGTCCGAGGATCAAAGCCAGGGCCTCTCGCACCCAAAGCAAGAATCATACCACTAGACCAACAAGCCACCACACTTATAATCAGTACATTTGACCACTAATAAGGCAAAGCTAATACAGTGGTTTACTAGTAATCCTTATAAGATAACTTCTTGTTAGGCAGGGAAGCACCTAATGTGCCAATGCTTGATTACTGAATGGTTTATGGTGTTTGATTCATGTGTAACTATTTCCATTATAGCCCTGGCCATTCAAACATAGATACTATACTAATAACACGTGATTGGAAGCTCCGTTCAAGGACCCAATATAGCGTGTACATTCCAAATAAGCACTCCCCGTAGTTTCGCGGACTTGCCTTTCAGTTGGTGAAGGCTAAAAAAATCTGGTTTTTTTGATACTAACTTAGCTATGAGTAGTGAAGAACCAAGGTAAGCATATGGGATGATATATGAGCTAGTATTTTTTTGCAATTTAAGCTCAAATTTTCTTGTAGCACAATGTAAATTGGGGAACACCACAAAACCGTATTGTGTACTCTTTGCCAAGTCTTTGAAAACATACAGTGAAAACTAATGGAATTGTATTAAAGTACAAACAATTCTAAATGGCTTGTGCCACATGTTGGTACAGTCAACACCTTTTCCGTAAAATTTTTAGTGTTAAACAAAGGAGAAGTCACATAGTTTGTGTACCCATTTCGGATATTTCTAAGTGTCCTCCAGAAAATTGCTGGAATTATGGTAAATCTAAGTGATTCGAGTGTGGATTAGTGTAACAATTACAGTTCTTTGTTTGTATGGACCAACTTACAGCTTGTGAAACAAGAGCCAAATCCCGTCCTGTGATAATAGAGCATAGCAACAAAGATAGCAACATAATTAATGACATGACGCAACCATCAAATTAATTATTTCCGGTACAACGAGGAGTGCCGGCACGCAAAACAGAGCTTCCAATCCCATGTTATTAGCATAGTATCTGATTTAAAGGAGGCAAGTGGGGTAAAGGTGATATGGAGTTGTTACCAGCTGATGTGCTCATAGCAGTATGTGTGTGCGTAGTGTGTGTTGTGTGAGTGTGTGAGAGTATGTAGTGTGTGTGTGAGAGTGTGTGTGTGTGACTGTGTGTACATGCATGTATTGTTATTGAATAGTTTTGGTGTATATATTTCACACCAGTGGTAGTGTGTAGTACAGGGATATATTATTGATAAGGATGTACATTAGTAAAGTTTAATCTGTTATTTTCATCAGCCCTGTTAGCTCAGTAGTTAGAGCATCAGACTTTTAATCTGAGGGTCATGGGTTCAAATCCCGTACAGGGCTGAATATTGTTCTTTTTGGTGTGTTCTTTTTTCTGCACTTTTACACTACATTTGTTTCTACACTTACACAAATTCTGTGTTTATCATGAATTACAATAACTGTATGGTCAATTGTATTCCTGTAGACATTGTGATGGTAGTGTCAAGTTCTGGCATGCTAATTCAGGTACATACTGTTAGTGTGTAAGGATAGCGTGTGTTCTGTACATTAATTTTGTAGCCTTGAAAAATCTGCTGTGAAATAAAAACATGATTTCTTGTTACAGAGTCAGTCCATCAGTGTCAACACATTGGAGTCATTTGAGAGAACTCCAGTCCACAAGAAGTTACCTTCTCCACACAAACAATTGCAAGTAGTCAATAATGAAGGTAGCAGTCAGCCCACAAACCAGTCAGAACCTAGCTCACCAACCAGTAAAACAGGTACGCAAACAGGAAATGAAACCGTAGAGGGTACAAAAGACAATTCAAAAGCTGGTGAGGCAACAAATAAAGAAACAGCCTCAGCAGAAACCACATCAAAGGAATCAACATGGAGTCAATCTTCTGATGTTAAGACTGATGAACCAACTACTCCCAAGTCCAAAACATTACCTGCTAACAAACAGGTTACACCAGTTAAACATAGCCAAGAATGGAAGAGTGAAACAATGGCCCATACTCCTTCAAAGAGTAATGAAAAGAAACAATGTCAACCTAAGACACCAGATAATCTGGGGGGCTGGGAAAGACATCCATAACAAAAGCGACACCACCTCAATAAGATGATAAAGCAACTAACACAGCTGGTCAGTCTATAGGTGACAACACAGCAAAATCAAAAACTGAGACACACTCTACTGGTGATAAAAACACTTCTAGTGATCCATCAACACGAGATCCTTCACGGACAGTAGTTACTAGTCCAACAGATCCTGATGATTTTGTCATTGTTGATTTAGTTGATGGTCCAGTAGAAGTGCCAGTGTCAGAGTTCTTCCCTGTGTGTCATGTTACACTAAACCATGATGACTGGTCCCTGTGTGTGGCTAACACTGGACTATGTGTACTACTCTACTCCTTCCATCCCATCATGACCGCCAGTGTTCCCATTAAGGTATGTACTGTACATTAACACACCTTGTTTAGGGTATAGTGTATGTATCATGGCCAGGCCAGCCAGGATTCATAAGATATATATACATACCCTGTAATAAGCCATTGATAGGACTGAAGTAGTTATGCTCATGATTCTTTGCATTATTCTATTCAGAATTTCCTGACCTAGAATTATGCTCCCAAATTTAGGTATTATTCTCCCAATAAATTGTAATCGAATTGTAGAATTGACTGTTTATTTAAAATTCTATGGCTAAACATTGTACATAAACACGATATTTCATTGTTTGAATAGAGTAGTATACAAAAATAGGATGGATTTGCTTCATATAGGTGAATGTTCTATTAGAGTATCTCAATCTGGTGACTGTTCTATTAGAGTATATCGATTATTCATTCATGAAATCATTATTAATTCTTTCAAAATGCTAGCATAACAATTTCTGGCATTATGCTGAAAATTATTCATAATTACCGCACCCCTAGCCATTGAAATTAGGTGGTTTCATAGTACATAGCTTCTTGCACAATGCTATGTGTCATGTTACAGAATTTACTGGTCAAGTTGGAGTCAAATGTAGAGAGTTCAGCTGCAGACAAATCACCCTGTAGAGAGTTCAGCTAGAAGAAGTCACCTTGTAGAGAGTTCAGCTACAAAGAAACTACCATGTAGAGAGTTCAGCTGCAAACAAATCACCCTGTAGAGAGTTCAGCTATAAAAAAGTCATCCTGTAGAGAGATCAGCTAGAAGAAGTTACCTTGTAGAGAATTCAGCTACAAAGAAACCATAATGTAGAGAGTTCAGCTGCAAACAAATCACCCTGTAGAGAGGTCAGCTACGAACAGATCACCCTGTAGAGAGTTCAGATATAAACAATTCACGCTATAGAGAGATCAGCTAGAAGAAGATACTGTACCTTGTAGAAAGTTCATCTACAAACAAATTACTCTGTAGAGAGTTCAGCTATGAATAGATCACCCTATAGAGAGTTCAGCTACAAGCAATTCACCCTGTAGAGAGTTCAGCTACAAAGAAATCATCATGTAGAGAGTTCAGCTGCAAACAAATCACCCTGTAGAGTATTCAACTACAAACAAACCACCTTGTAGATAGACCAGCTAGAAACAAGTCACCCTGTAGACAGATCAGCTAGAAGAAGTTACCTTGTAGAGAGTTCAGCTGCAAACAAATCACCCTGTAAAGAGTTCATGCAACTACAAACAGATAACCCTGTAGAGAGTTCAGGTAGAGTCAAGTCACCCTGTAGAGAGAATCCTGTAAAGAGTTCATCTACGTACAAGCAAATCACCCTGTAGAGAGTTCAACTACATTTCAAGTCACCCAGTAGAGAGATCAGCTGCAAATTATCCTGTGGGAATTAATTGACATGTAATAAATATATGCATTATATATTAATTTGTACATTTACTGATAAAATCAGAATGAGTTAAAGTATTATAAAATCTGCTTCATCTTTTTCTTTTTCCTGTGGTAAAGAAAAAAAATGTATGTTAAAAAGCCCCAAAGCTGGCCATAGGCCGGCTTTGGGGTATACAAATACAAAAAGAAGTGAAATCTAATCAAAAACAGCCAAGCTATAAAAAAAGAAGTGCGGCCCTTGAAAAGGCTATGGTGAAAAAAGATGTGAAATCCAAGGTGGCGGTCAAGAAATGGCTGTGATGGTAGGTTAATGGTAAAAATTTCATCACAGCCATTTCTTGGCCGCCACCTTGGATTTCACATCTTTTTTCACCATAGCCTTTTCAAAGGCCACACTCCTTTTTTATAGCTTGGCTGTTTTTGATTAGATATGTATTACACTGTAAATCAGTGCACAAAAACTTGTATCGAAAAGGTTCAAAAATTGAGAAAAAAGTTTGGGCTTGTCTGGGGATCGAACCCGGGGCCTCTCGCACCCAAGGCGAGAATCATACCACTAGACCAACAAGCCACCACACTTACTATTGGTACATTTGACCACTAATAAGGTGAAGCTAAAACAGTGGTTTACTAGTAACCCTTATAAGGTATCTTCTAGTTAGTCTGGGAAGCACCTAATGTGTCAATGCTTGATTACTGAATGGTTTATGGTGTTTACTTCATGTGTAATTATTTCCGTTATAGCCCTGGCCATTCAAGGGAAGCAAGTGGGGTAAAGGTGATAACCAGCTGATGTGTTCATTACTGGGTAAGCAATGTGTGTAGTGTAGTGTAGTGTAGTGTAGTGTAGTGTAGTGTAGTGTGTGTGTGTGTGTAGTATGTACGTACATGTATTGTCATTGAATAGTTTTGGTGTATATATTTCACACCTGTGGTAGTGTGTAGTACAGGGGTATATTGTTCATTAAGATGTACATTAGTAAACGTTTAATCTGTTATTTTCATTAGCCCTGTTAGCTCAGTAGTTAGAGCATCAGACTTTTAATCTGAAGGTCATGGGTTCAAATCCCATACAGGGCTGAATATAGTGTTTTTTTGGTGTTCTTTTTTTCTGCAATTTTACACTACATTTTGTTTCTACACTTACACAAATTCTGTGTTTATCATAAATAGGCCATTTCATTTTTGGGCCTAAGGTATGCAATCAGACTAATTAATGATGATGTAAGCGCTGGAGTACATTCTTCCGTGAAAATACTCCAAGCCTCAATAGACTCAATACATTTTTTGACCTTTTTAAAAATTCTGTGGTTGTGTAACCATACTGTAAATTCCAATAAACAGTGTACTGTTAAATAGACCAAAGCCTGCCCTACACACTGGTGGTGGTCTGGAATTAATCTGTCAAGGCAATCTTGTGTAGTGAAACGATAAAGTTAATTGGTTTTTTTTGGGCTAATAATGCTTGGGATATTGTTAAACACCGTGAGTAGTAAGTTCGCTACTACCTAAAGTGCGAATTAGTCTCTCTCGTAGCTAGCTAGGCGCTTCTAATTATCAATCGATAAGCGCTGCTCGCGAAGAGTGGGTCTGGCTACGCGAGATTAAGTGTTAATTTACATTACAAAGAAGAGTCCTTACCAGTTTATTGTATTGTTAAACCTATCTCTTTGCACCAATCACATATATCAATAGTGAATTTTGGCCACAAAACCATGTCAGCGGTATCGCTTCACTATTTAGGATTGCCTTGACAGATTAATCCCAGACCACCACCAGCGTGTAGAGCAGGCTTTGGTCTATTCACTAGCATACTGTTTATTAGGATATACGGTATGGTTACACAACCACAGAATTTTTAAAAATGGCTAAAATGTACAGGAGCCTATTGAGGTTGTGGTATTTTGGTTGGCATAATGTACTCCAGCAGTCAATTAAGAAACCCTACAAAGTTAATGAATACTGGCCTATTACAGTAACTGTATGGTCAATCATATTCCTCTAGACATTGTGATGGTAGTGTCAAGTTCTGGCATGCTAATTCAGGTACATACTGTTTGTGTGTGAGGATAGCATGTGTTTTGTGCAATAATTTTGTAGCCTTGAGAAATCTGCTGTGAAATAAAAACATGATTTCTTGTTACTAGGGTTGGGCGATATTGAAAATTTCCTCCCATGGTTATTGTGGAGCTTATTATCACAATTATTGCAAATATCACGGTATTGAAATGAACTATAACAAGTAGCTACACTCAAAACTGTTTACGCAGTATAATGCATGGGTGAACTTTGTTTACCAGCTAGCTAGGAGTTTGGAAAAACTTACAGAGCATGGAGTGGAGTGCATATAAATTTTGAAGGAGAGATAGCTAGTTTCTGTCTATGTATATAGCTAGCAGATTATTTACTAAGGCTTACTAATGTTAAGCCAGAATTTTTATCCCACAATCACAGAACAGTACACGTGCCTCGCCTTGCCTCGCCTTGCATGTATTCTAATAATTAGTGTGTTGTTTCGTGTAGTAGTGCATGGGTTAGGCTTGTTTGCTAGTACAAGGAGGCTGTAATACTGATTGACAAGCACAATATGGGGTTGTTAACAGGTGTAAGTGTGTAGCTGCAGCTGTATTCCCACTATGATATTGCAATAACTGCTTAAACTGGTATGGCGGTTTTTCAAAAACAAGGCGGTATTGGTTATTGCCAGCTGTAATATCGCCTTGTTACCATCATACCAGTATATCGCCCAACCCTACTTGTTACAGTATCATTCCATCAGTACCAACACATTGGAGTCATTTGAGAGAACTCCAGTCCACAAGAAGTTACCTTCTCCACACAAACAAGTAGTCAGTAATGAAGGTAGCAGTCAGCCCACAAACCAGTCAGAACCCAGTTCACCAACCGGTAAAACAGGTACACAAATAGGTAATGAATTCGAAACTGTAGAGGGTACAAAAGACAATTCAAAAACTGATGAGGCAACAAATAAAGAAACAGCCTCAGCAGAAACCCCATCAAAGGAATCAACATGTAGTCAATCTTCTGATGTTAAGACTGATGAACCAACTACTAGTCCAAAACATTGCCTGCTAGCAAACAGGCTACACCAGTTAAACATAGCCAAGAATGGAAGAGTGAAACAATGGCCCATACTCCTTCAAAGAGTAATGAAAAGAAACAATGTCAACCTAAGACACCAGATAATCTGAGGGGCAGGGAAAGACATCCGTAACAAAAGCGACACCATCTCAACAAGATGATAAAGCAACTAACACAGCTGGTCAGTCTATAGGTGACAACACAGCAAAATCAAAAACTAAGACACACTCTACTGGTGATAAAAACACTTCTAGTGATCCATCAACACGAGATCCTTCACGGACAGTAGTTACTAGTCCAACAGATCCTGATGATTTTGTCATTGGTGATTTAGTTGATGGTCCAGTAGAGGTACCAGTGTCAGAGTTCTTCCCCGTGTGTCATGTTACACTAAACCATGATGACTGGTCCCTGTGTGTGGCTAACACTGGACTATGTGTACTACTCTACTCCTTCCATCCCATAATGACCAGCAGTGTACCTATTAAGGTATGTACTGTACAATCTACATTAACATATCTTGTTTAGGGTATCATTTGAATTACATGGAATGAGCTATACGTATATGCACTATATTTCTGGAACTGTTCACCCCTGTGTGTAGTCTGTATGTTGTCTGTGGGATCATATACAGTACACACATGTACTGTATGATACACATGTACATACTGTGCTTTTAGTATGTGTGATGTATACTTGTTGTCATAATAGTACAGTAAGGTAGTACTGTATAGTAGGAACCACAAAGGAGTAGGCGTGGCCCACTAAATGACATCACCCCAAAACCAGCCTCAATTGGCCCTGACAATGATGAGGCAGTATTGTTTAAGTAAAACTAAGCCCAAACAAGCTTTCAGATCGGCCGTAACACTTTCATCAAGTTGCACGGGATTTTTTTTTTTTTAATTGTTGAACAGAATTTTGTACTGACTGACTGATTGCCTGACTGACTGATTGCCTGACTGACTGATGCCTTCAGACAAGCATAACTCAACAACATCTAAGAATGCGGGCTTGATTTTTTCACTGTTCGGCATTGCTTCGGCCCTAGAAATGCCTTTTGGCAGACCACAATATGTACAATGCATTCTTCATGGACTTACCAGTGTCCATCTTTGTGTCCCATTCATCTTTGCTGACAGCGAAAAGTGTCGATTTGGCAGTAGCACGTGATGGCTTCCCTTCATAATGGAAATTGTCCGTATTTTTCATAGTTTTGATTGCAGAGATGCTTTTCGATCAGTTCTTGATTTGTACTGCTGTGTAACGGGTTGAACATAGCCAACAACAAAGCGTAATGGATACTTCACTTTTCAGATGATAATTGATATAACTGGGGCGTGTGGAAAAATTTCTTTCTTTCGGTATGCGTGGATTGCAGAGGTGCTTTTCGAACAGTTCTTGATTTGAAATGCTGTGTAACGAGTTGAACTTCTAGCTAACAACGAAGCATAATGGATACTTCACTTTTCAACTGATAATTGTTATAGCTGGGGTACGCGGCTTCTTTTCAGATACAGTTTGTGTCATTTCACCAGTCATAATAATTATTTACAAAAAAAAGTTACCAAACAAGTACACAAAAAATTGGAATTTTCAACTAGAGTAGGGACCATAGCACATTGATAAAAAGTAATGAAACAAGTTGGAATAGTCCATGATATCAAATCACAGTAAAACAATAAGAAGTGTTATATCCCTACTGTGCATTTCCGTATCTTGACTCAGTAGGAATATAACACTTCTTATTGTTTTACTGTGATTTAATATCATGGACTACTCCAGCTTTTTTCAGTACTTTTTTAGCATTGCACTATGGTCCCTACTCTAGTTGAAAATTCCAATTTTTTGTGTACTTGTGTAATAGTTGTATCATGGGTCCTTGTGATTTGCCTGATGTGACCTATAGGATGCAAAATCAGATACATGGTTTTTGTCAAGTGAGCATGTAAAAATAAACCAGTGGTACTGCTTCCACATTAAAATGTACCATAGCCAGGCCAGCCATGGTTTATAAGATATGTACGCCTTTGAAGTTAGGTGGTTTCATAGTACATAGTTCTTACACAATACATGTTACAGAGTTTACTGGTCAAGTTTAAGTCACCTCATCCACCAGAAACATTCTCACCACCAGGATCACCTGATGCTCATCATCTCCATGGTGACGATGTCCCTGATAGCCCCCACCCCCAATGTGGTTGGAATGTGTTCTGAGCACACCATCAACCAGTGAAGGAGCTGGTTTCTATTTGATGTTTTGTTGTCAGTGTGTTCCCATTGATAAGGATCAGCCTCATCCCGTGATCACTTGTGTAGAATATGGCTCTAAATATGGGATGTTAGTCTGTCTGTGTGTATGTCTGCTGTGTTCATATGAGTGCGTGCATGTGTGTGTGTGTGTGTTCATGTGAGTGCGTATGTGTGTGTGTATGTCTGCTGTGTTCATGTGAGTGCGTATGTGTGTAATGATGATGGTTTTGGGCATACATCTACATGTGCTTGTATGTAATATACATATCCTTATACAGTAGTGCTTCACTCATACATGACTTGTTAACATCCATACATGTACATGATCATACAGTCCACGTACAGTGTCACTGTCTGTGCTTTGATATTATCTTGATAAATAATAATTTAGATACCACATAGTGTATGTACACTGTAATGGTACACTCACGCGCATGTGTGCACACACACACACACACACACACACACACACACACACACACACACACACACACACACACACACACACACACACACACACACACACACACACTACCCTAGTCCTCATTCACCTCTTATATTATCATCACAGACTGGTAATAGGACTAATTAGTGGACTAGTAATTGTAGACACTGTGAACTGTAAGTGTCTCCTTGTTGAAGTGGATGAGGTTGAGTTAATGGGTGAGTTGTATCATACTGTACAGTAGTAATTGAGGTTTGTACTTTTCTCACAAAAAAGAGTTGGTTAGAAACCAGCTTTACAATACAAAGCATAAAGTCCACTTCACTTTTCAGCCAGTAATTGATAGTTGGGGGCAAACATTTACATGATAAAATAAAGTTTGCCGTCATTCTTTTGATGCAGTATGCGATGGTTCACCAGTCGTAATAATGTTATAAAAATTAAGTGATCAAATGAGTACAAGAAATAATTAGGAATTTAAGTTTGGTTATGGATCCTAATTTATTACTTGTACTTTACTACTGTAAACATGAGAAGTGTTTGTACAAAAGGAAATTGGTCATGTTAATTCTTTCACCGCTTCAACCTGATTTATCCGATTTGACGCTATAAAAGGCACTTCGGGTACAATTCTAATGCGCTGCCACTTCTATCATGCGTTTTGTAGTATGATGCGCTTACCCTGAAACGTGCACGCCCACAGCAGTCCCGTTTCTGGGATAACCGGATCCTTTGTGCACTATTGTGGGTTTGTTACGTAATATCACAAAGTTTTTCTTGTTAGAAAAGATGACTGTCATGCATCCTCGAGTTGATACTGACCTGTAGCAACTTTATTTCTAGCTAACTACTTATTTAAGCTGCTTTTACTGTATTTTTCAGTTTTGTTGTCTTGTAATTACTTAGCGATTTTATTTATGTGAACAAAAACAACGTAGTCAAGGTCCTTAGTCTATAGTGATTACTTATGAAGTATGGTAACTAAGTACTATAGTGTACAGTTAAGCTTGTATAGTGCAATTTGTAGCTGACGTACTATATGGTCCCCCAGAAAATTCAGCGGTGAAAGGGTTTTAAGGAAGTTTATGTTCTTTTAGAGTAGTTGAATGAAGTCCTATATAAAAATGGTTAGGCTTTATTTCTCTACAAATAAAACACTTTTATGGTTAAACTGGTATACAAGTGTTTGTATACTGATTGTCCCACACTGTACATAGAAGTGATACTTCACTGTAACTTAGTTACTTCCAGTTGTCTATACCACATGTAACATATCCTATAGTTGATGTACAAGCTAACAGAAGAGGTTGGGCATCATGGAAGGCTCCATCTTCATTTGCTAAGAGTAAGAAGACTACACGAACAAGGAGTGAGAAACAACTGGCTCAGAAACCTTCTACAAGTTAGTATCAGTCAAGCACTTGTATGTATGTATGTAGACAGATTGTATTTTTAAAGCGTGGTTGCTGTAACTATAAGCTTTCCATGATATTCTGAGTTGTGTAAGTCAAAAAATGTGACCAGATCTGCGGAAACCCGACGTAATGGCGCAAGCCTAAATTTTCAGTATAAGCCATTGATTGCAATGGGTAAAATATTTGCGTAATTGAAAAAATTCGTAAAATTTTTAAACGCTTTGTTCTTTGTTAAGAAAGGGTGCAATGATAAAAACCTGGGTATCATCTTATTCGCCTACTCAAGAGGAGTTCAAAAGTCTTTGTGTCGTTGCAGTAGACTAAAGGATACGTAAGTTATGTGCGTTTGTTTATGTCACGTCAAAACGATTGTACGCGATCGAGTTTTCTTCACTGATTTCGTCTCTGTATACAGTGAAGAATGGTACTAGAAGACAAAACTTACCCAGTAATGGACTACCCTATTCACGGCGAACACAATGGTGCAAGTTGCAACTCTGTACTACATTGCGTTTGTAAGTTACAGCTGTTTTGTAAGCGTATGTAATTTATTTCCCAATACTTGCTGTACAATTGGTCTTTCTGTTGTTGTTACTTTGTAGGGCTGTTACTCCAAAAGTTGTTGGCATACAAGGCTAAAACTTGGCCAGAGCATACACTTCGGTAAGTAGATTATAAATATTCAATAATATAGAATTTGAAAAATGTGCCATTATGTCGGGTTTTCGCAGATCCGGTCACAAATGTATTACACCCTATGGCAGTGACAAACATTTTGGTTAGTTTTAGTGTGCTAGTGCTAGTCAGATCTTAGTACGGCAAGTATATTATAGTGTAGAACTTGAGCTATAGCATAATCCATCGGGTTAGGCAAAGAGATGATTCCTACCCTATGACTCATGCATCTCAGGTTTTAGAGTTCGTTGAAAATATTCTTCCTGAAATTAGTACTTAGCATAATTCATTTAAATTGTTACGTACCTTAGAATATTTATCATTTACTAAGATATTTTAAAACATATTTTCTGTTGATATCTTGACTAACGACATACGGTATGTGAAACAGAAGCACACGTTACATGGAGAATCGCCCTAAAATGTCTATACACGCAGAAGTCCGTAAGTGCTACAAAGTACAAGGCATTTATGGGCTCTGGGTATATGCAATGTGATATTGTGGCTGATTGTGATCAAACAGCTGAACTAGTGAAAATGGTTACACCTTTATACACACCTTTTATTATATACCATGTAGTCCTGTGTAGTTTGTATGTACAGTATTAGCTTACTCTCATATACATCTACATCACCCATACAGCTAACACTACAGTAGCTACTGGTTCTACTAGTACTGATCAGGGACACTCACAGAACATATCCACACACGTTGGTGTGGTTACTGAAGAGGAGAATAGTACTCAGATATGTGTTAACACTGTTAGGATAGTGGAACTGAACACTGATAAATGTAAGTGACTACTATACTAACTGTATACTACTGTACTGTATAGTAGGAATCATGGAGGTTTGGCCTCATGCCCCATTTATTGGGAATGATTTGCAGCAAACAAAAATGGTTACAAATGGTCTGTCCTTTTTTTACTCATGAGAAAATGTTTGCAACTTGTTGAATGTTGCGTAAAGTAATTCAGGAATTAGGCATGTACCTAAAACCAGTTGGTCATGAACACACCCTTGATCATTAAACTGGTACTGTGATGTGTTAACTGTAAACAAACTCTGGGGTTAGTATGGTTATGCTGTAATTGACTGTGACATGTTGTGTGGAAGTGTAACATCATGATACTGAGTAGACAATAAATAGATTTTCTAAAATTTCAGTACCTCTAATTATTCAGCACCCCATTGTGTACTAAAGGAAATATATGCACTATAAAATTCTGCAAGAAGGTTAGGGTTTCTAATTCAAAGCACGCTATATTTTTTGCAGCTGTAATTCACGATGATCTCACCAGTAACTGGAGTCTAAACATCCTTATAAACATGATACCAACGTTGTCCACTGTTAGGCCGTGCAGCACTCCAGTGCCTGAGCAAGATTCTATCATGTGCAGTTGTGTAGACTTGATTGTGGGTATTGATTGTTTGTGAGTGCTTGGTTTATCTCGTACAGAAAAGTGTTAGGCCTAATGGCCGTGGTGTGCGATAAACCTACTGTGTAATTACTTCTTGTAGTCGTGATGTGCATGACTCCGACTAACAGGTGTTGTATCACAGCACATGTATCAGTGTTCCTGCTTGTACCTAGAACGAGAGATCTACAGTAGGTGTGTCATAGTGAATAACTGAAGTATTTACCCTCTTCTGTTAAGTAACATTTGATTTCCTTTCACTTGACTTACTGAAATTTGCATCTCTGTTCAAATCACATGGCATTGGACGTGACTGTGTAGTGCCGTGTGTAGCTGTATAGTGTGATGTAAAAACTTACATGTAGCTGCTTGTGGTGATGATCAAAATCAATCACACTCACTTGTTGTGTGATTCAAACACTGCCGCAAACCTCAGTATAATCATTACCACTTGCTGTATGAATGCTGAACTACTTCAGGTATGAAATCATGTGAGTATGGTTGGAGAATCTGTGCAAGTAGTTACAGCTATATGCCCACCAAAGGAACAAGAAGATTCGAAAAGTTTTTGTTTTTTTTGTGGGGGATTTGGTTGGGAAAATATGTAAGAAAATGTTTGTGAATTCATCTAACATTGTAAAATTCGTAAACTCTTTAATTATTTTCAATATTTGGTATGTGCATAATGATTTGTAACATGTTTGGATTCACTCTGTTGTTAAACTCTCAGAATCATCCAACCCTCTATATTGCTTCCTTGCTATGTATGTAGTTATGACTTGAGGTAAGATAGGTTGTCTTGTAGATTAAAATGTTTTAAGTGTGTACCTAATTGACTGGTTTATGTAACAGAAGCCATCAAAGTGTCTTGTTGAGCTTTTTCATAATTACATGTGATTGTGTACATCATGGTGTATTATTTTGTGAATACTTGTTTACATGGCAACCTAGTTAGTATGTCTGAGCAATTCACCATTATGAAGGTAGAATTACTTGTGGCTGATTGGCACAATTTGTCTTACGTAGCTCATCACTGCAAGCAAAATGATATACTCTCAAGCAATGTGTATATAGGGCTTAATCGGGGGGCATTGCCCCCCTCCACTAGGTTTATACATACCACACCAAAATTGTCTATCTTTACACCTATTTTTATTTTTATTTCCCCCCAGAAACTTTATGCTTTGCATTTCAGAGTGTGCCACACTTATAGTGATCCTCTCTCATTACCCTATAGAAACACTGAAACCAAATCCTGTTTAGTATTCTGGGTTGAGCCGTGACATATCTTATATAGTGATACAAGCAATACAAGTGTATGTATTTAACAAAATACACTGAAGGGATTCCTGACAGTGGAGATATCAATTGCATTAGAACAGCTTGTGATATAATATCATACATACTGTATAGATATACATGTGCATGGATAAAAATATATTTTTCTGTAGATTATACACATATCTGTGTCTGTGTACAGTTCAGTTGATATGCTGTAGTAAAGTTTGTGTAGCAGTTAAGTGATCTTAGAGTAGTCATTCTATATGAACACTTCATGAATGCGGTCACCACTGACTAGTAATCTTCCTTTTTGGTTGATGGCTATTCCTAGAGGCTGAGAAGATGGACTTCTACTGTGTCCAGTAGTTCCAATGTTACACTGACATACACACTCTCCACTAGTATTGAATACCAACAAATTGTGTTTGTATGAATCAACAACGTAAGTGAAACCAATAAATGTTGTTAGACATTGGGGACGATGAAACTGTCCTGTACCAAATCTGGAGCAGTAATTGCCGTCAATCGTAAAGACATAAACACACCTGTGAGCCATATCAACTACAACAACCTGTTGTTGATCATTAGTGGATATGTCATGCGGTTTACCCAATTTACCATCACCTATAGTGTGTTGGAATGTACCGTCTGTTGTGAACACGGAGACACGTCCATTACGGCTATCAGCCACATACACTGATCCTCCTAGTACACTTATTCCAGTAGGATAGTCCAGTTGACCATCATGGCTGCCTTTACGACCAAACTGATGTAGAAAAGTACCATTTTGGTCAAATTTCAATACTTTGTGGTATCGTATATCAGTGACATAGAGGTTACCTTCTGAATCAAATGATACACCTGCCGGCTTGGTGCATCTACCATTGACTTTGCTGCAGTTTATAATTTGTATTATGTTGTACTCACTGTCAAATTTGTAGATGGAGCGTTTAGCAAAATATACCACAGCTAATGTGCCATCACTATGGAATGCCATCCCATAGATTTTACCATCAATATTTGGCCAGTTCAAAGATTTTCTTCTTGTGGTATCAGTGGAATTAGATGCTTCAGAGCATGGGTTTGGTGCTGATCCATTTTCTTTGACTTCTTGTCGAGCTTTTCTTCGTACACCCTGTAGTTGTCGACGAAATGGGTAGTGACGTAATGAATAGCGACATAATGAATAGCAGCCAGAATTTGGTGTGATTCTGTCAACATCTTCTGTGTCTTCTAGTTCAACTTTCTTGTCTTCCTCGTCTTGAACTTTTACATCTCTGTTACTTAAAGCTACTCTCCTACCTTTCTCCATTACAGAAACTACAGGAATTTACCCACCAATTATATTCACAATACTAATAGTATTCATATCAACTCACCAAGTAGTGATGAAGCAACTCAGCTACAGGCACAGTAGTAGATGATACATACTCCAGCAAACTGTCAGCATAAATGATCTCCACCTGTTGTGTACTACTTATATATACTACTCTGGGAATTATTTACTTATTGTTATATCTTTAACCAATATAGTAAGTATAGTTCCTGCTAGTCTTATGTCTACAGTAGTTGTGTAGTGTACCCATATGTAGCTATAAAAATAGTGTTTATTCAGAGTATTAATAAGATCAACAAGCTATTAAATATTATAGTGTTGTTGAGCTATATTAAACATACTGTGTATGTCTGTGAGGGAGGAGAGACATATGTACTCTACAACACACAAAGCCTTGTTATTATTAGTACTTGCTCTTCATTGTACTGTCGGATACATTGTGCTTCAACTAATTGATTCTCATCTAACAATTTCCTATATTCCTATACCAGTATTGAGTACTGTGTTACACTATAAAACATCTATAATAAAACGACTTACAAAATTATACATAAATACAAAGTTTCTTTATCAATGGTTGTAAATTCAACTAATTTGATAATACAGTGTACAGCGACACTTTGATCATCCCATGCAAAGTACAATATCCGTAGATACAGCAAATTGGCATGATTGATGATAAAGTAGCAGTTATACTGCATAACTGTACTGTATGAGTCCTACAGTACAGCTATGCAGAACAGTTACTGTTTGTAAGGAGAATGTTATGAAAAGACCCCACTCAGATAGCACGATTGATGACGTACATGAAGCATTGTAAATCACTAAAACTAGCCAAACTAATCCTTCCAGTTGGTTCTATGACTAGAAGTAGATTACATGGGTACTTACTGATATCGAAAATTGAAGTGGTTTGGGCACACACAAGATGAACGCTCTACGCGAGAAGACCTGGAAGTATATACAATATAACACTTACAGCAGCACATATGTTTGTATGTACGAAAAATACAGTACTCGGATGTCTGGAGGCAAATACAGCACTTGACTTTTCTCGTGCTGTATTAGCCTTTCAACATGTCCCTCGTTCTGTGTTTTCCGTACACATGCACCACGTTACTTTAACTATAACATATTAGTCTGGAATGTATTGCTACAGTAGGCATGATACAAAAAATTATTAAGATGTGCAAACGCCTCGCAGATGTCAAGTCAGGTCTGCTATGCTGGCTCTTATATAATAATTACCTGGAAATTTTGAATAGTGGAGACCATCTGTATGTTATTTATTATATCTGTAAACAGATCCCCAGCAAAGCTATTTTGAATGGCTTATGAATAGGTGAGTCTCCTGCAATAGTGAGAAAGCTTTTTACTTAGTGGCACTGTTGTCCAACACTCAGATATGGCACACAGCACAGTTATTGCTGACTATTGTGTACTACGTACTGTGTGTAGTGTTGTTCATTGTACTTAGACAGTACAGTCATTACACACACACACACACACACACACACACACACACACACACACACACACACACACACACACACACACACACACACACACACACACACACACACACACACACACACACACACACACACACACACACACACACACACACACACACACACACACACACACACACACACCACTCCATAGTAGCATGTCTCCTCCACAGGAATAGATCACAAGATACACCACCCACCATCAGCATGTCATTCCTTGATGATGTTGGTGGTACACTGACTGTACCATCGCAACATAATGTGTGTGAGTCTTCAGTCAGTGCTAATGGTCCCCCTGATGTGACTGATGATAATACTGGTATGTGTGTGTAGTGTGTGTACTGTATTTTCTTGTATAAAACCCGAGCTTTTATTTCCTTCCAGCATTTTTGACCCGGCCTATAAACGAATAGGGCCTTAGTCTGAGACTGGGCATTTATTTAGATTGGCCTGACCGACGCCCAGCATTTAATTGAATTAGGGTGGTGGTAGAACGGGATTACTGTGGTGGTAGAACGGGATTACTGTGGTGGTAGAACGGGATTACTGTATAGAAAACAGTGGTAAAATGTGTTGACTATATAAACAAGTGTAGTCAAAGTTTACGATGATTGGAAAATAGTTGTACCATACATATCTGCATGCACTCAAGACTCGTCCGGACTACTCACATGATTACTTGTCTTACCGTCATCACTCAGAAGGCTCTAAACTCAAGCAGTAGTAACAAGGGAAACAATTAAAGCCATTAACAACAGTAGACTCAAGTAATAGCCCGGGCCTCTATATGAGACCAGGAATTTATTTTCCAAAGATGATAGTCGAGACAGGCGTTTAATTGAATGCAGCTTTCATACAAGGAAATATGGTATTTGTGTGTGCATGCACACGTGTGTCTGTAGTGTAGCGGCATGTGCATGTGTATTGGTGCACACATGTGTGCGAAAGCATCTGCCAAGGATGTTTTCATAAATCAAGAACGAAAGTTAGCGGTTTGAAAATGATCAGATACCGTCCCAGTCCTGACCATAAACTATGCCAACTAGGTATGGTCAAAAGTCCAACGATATGTCAAGTTTAATACCAAAACTGGTTTTGGTGACCAAAAGGCTTGTCGTTGGAAAAGTTGGTCAAAAGTCCAACATGCACATGCACACGTGTATCTGTAGTGTAGTGCTGGCACATGTCTATAGTGTAGTACACACACGTGTGTGTATGCACGCGTGTGTGTATGCACGCATGTGTGTAGTTAACCTGCTGAACAAAAACCAACTGTTTTTGCAAAAAAAGAAATCTTTTTACAATAAAAATGTAGACTTGGATGCTTTAGTATGCACTGAAACAAAGTTCAAAGTATACATTATCATATTTGTCTTTTTCATAAACTTATACTTCTACCGCATCCTAAATAAGCACTCATATCTCACATTTCTTATGCCGTACAAACACAAAACAAAGATTTTCTTATTCCTCATGCCATCTTCATTTCATTGTTGAAATAGCCATCTTCTTTGTCCACACAAAGATGTACAGTGCAGGGAAAACACTATACCTTGATCGCTTTGCTAGTTCATGGTGAACAAACTACTTTGCTAAACTCCATCTTCTTAGCTTGTTTCAGTCGTGAGTTATGTACGATCAACTCCTGTAATTATTTGCTGTATTGTTGCTGTACGATTTAAATTTATTCCTGTTCCAACTGTCTAGTACTATATCTCCAAGACTGTTATTAGCCACAAAAAGCTAAAACTTTGGCTGTCCACTTATTTGCTCCTATAGATAACAGAAAATGGAATCTGTGTGGAATGTGCAAAAATGGCCAGTTTTTGCTCAGCCGTTCACAAATTATTATGATCTTGTTTTTGTTGTTGTTGTTGCAGAAGCTACAACTATAGCTAGTGATGTGAAGGTCACCCAGTATGGTGTATTATGTAGTGATGTACTGTGTAAGGTGAGCTTATTGATCATGACATGTGTACTAGTGTGCTGTTTAGTTGTCTCAGCATGTGATATGAATAGTTTGTTAACGCGGTAAACTTTTGAATGTATTGAGAAATGCTTTTTGCAATGCTTACCTGTACCTGTACCTATCTATGAAAACTCTTGTCATCAAACTGTAGCTGTAACTTCTCTTTTGTAAAATAAACAGCACAAATTTGGGCACCTACATGAGTGGGTATGTCTAGCTAACTTTGGTGGTATCGTATAGAGGGAAACTTTGGCGGGGTTAAACTTTGGCGAAATGCCACCAGAAATCCATTTGGCGAAATAAACTTTGGCGAATTCACAGATCACACACGCTGGATTTTGATCGCGTTGAATTTCCGTATACGGGATCCATATTATGCACAAGTGCAACCCGTCGCGCATTAATAATAATCATAATCATAATATTTTAAAATACCTGTAAATCGCCAAGTGACCTGGACTAATATAGCCGAACATACATTAACATTTTGTTGTATTAACGATTTTCATACGACAGTATAATAACATGTTGGTCGCGTGCTGCACTGAAGGATCGTGCACTGCTTTACTGGTACCGCACGTACGAGTTTCCGTAAAACATTATTTTGTTCTAATTGTTTCAATCGGCTTGTCGTTAACAATCTTGAAGGTGTTCATGATGTCTGTCTTCAGATTTTCTATTGATTCGAAGATTCGTGGATACCATGTTTATCAGACTATATGGAGCAATCCATATATCGGGGAAGAACTGAACTGTAAACGTGAGCCAGGAAATTCACACGATCCCCATACGGTGGCCATGACGAAAGTAATTTCTGGAGTCTCAACTGTTGTAGGACATGTCCCTATTGACATATCCCCAATATGTTCAATATTTATTAGACGAGGTGGATCAATAATTAGCCGCGTAAATGGCAGCCGCCGTCATTCCTCAGATTTGGAACAAGGTGGTCTCGAGATTCCATGTAAATTAGATTTTTCTATTGAAAGTGAAAAGGAAGCAAAAAAGACAAGAAAGCGTCTCGAAGCAACCTTATCCATTGTTGTTGCAATGGATACACTTTCAATTAGGGATACCATTGACCCTGCTACTGAAGATCAAGCTGTTGAGATCCAAGACAAATTTACTACTGACAACCAAGTTGTAGAGTTCCAAGACAGAGCTACTGAGGATCAAATTGTAGTCCACAGCAGAGCTGAGTTAACACCTGTGGTAGATTTATCCTTGGATTTGTCAGGTCAAGCCACTGAGCATGATGTGTCTCCACAAAAGAAAAGATTGAAGCTTATAGACTCAGAACATATTATAATGGGAGAAGAATTAACTGACACAGAGATCAATTTGGCACAGCAATTATTGAAAAAACAGTTTCCCAATCTGAATGGGTTTACATCTACACTGCTTCAAGACAAAAAGCGTGCACTAACGGAGAAAACAGTCAGAGATAAGGTGCAGATAATCTTCTGTAAAGGTAGACATCATTGGGTTGTTGCCTCAACTAAAAATTGCACCATTGGCCACGTAAAAGTGTATGATTCCTTGTTTACCTACCCTGATAAGGAAATGGAAAGAGTCATCGTGAATTTATTCCAGTGGAATTCTACAGAAGTAGTTGTGAAGTTTGCCCGTTGTCAAAAGCAAAAGGGAGGTGCTGATTGTGGCCTATTTGCTATTGCGTTTGCTACTGCCATAGCATTTGGGAAACAGCCAGGCAAAATAAAGTTTGTTCAAGAAGAGCTAAGGAGCCATTTAGTCACCTGCCTAAATAAAGGAGAAATGTCTTTATTCCCTTGCAAATGAAGGGAACAAAACTAGACACTCTATCCCATAAGATAATATATACGAACTCTTTGCATCATATATGTATCAATCACATATTTTCATTGATTTGTAAATAATACAATAATAATATAACCAATCAATAAAATATTGTTCAAAGGCAGTCAAAAATCCCAGCTTCCTTAAATCCATTCCGCACCATATCAGAGTTTTTCTTGATATGGCTATGGAATGCTACCATCCATTCTGCACCCAAAGGCTTCATAGTGCTGAGCCTCAAATCAACACCTTCACTCTGGTTTCCTTCATCTAACTGTGAGCAAACTTGTTTCGCGTACCAGCTTTCAAATTGCTTACGAAGGAAATCTTTTGCTGGCTTATTAATACTGAGGTCTAGCGGCTGTAACCGGTCAGTGCAGTTTGCAGGAATTAGGGCTACATTGATATTGTGGCTATCCAGTAGTGTTAAAATGGTTGACGTACACTGTGCTTTGAAGTTATCAAAAATTAAAAGTGCACCCTGTTCATCAGGAAACTTCAGATCTTCTTTAATTTTCCTGATGTATGGAAAAATGACCATCTCCATATATTCCTTCATTGTTTCTTCATTCGACCAGTGATTGGCCGAATAAGTAATGTTCCACGTTGAGGGAAAACTGTAAGTTGGAAGGCATCGTGTTGTCTTTCCTTCGTATACAAGCTGAAGTGGCAGGAAGTCACCTGAAAGGGATGCACCAAAAACTGCTGTTATCTGTCTCTTGTCATCTATCCCCATCATTTCTACCCTCTTTGCTCCTTCCTTCTCCATTGTCCAAGATGGTGTGGGGACATAATTGATTGCTGTCTGATCAAAATTTATGACCAACTGTGGTGGAATTTCGTCCATGCTTACAATGTTTGTAATATACATCAAAAATATTTTTTTCAATTCTTCAAAATGCTCCACATCAATTTTTGCCTTGCTACATGCTCTCCTTTTGACATAGCCCATTCTCTTCAGTAAGGATTTTGCCCATTCTTCAGTCAACTTGATCCCACCATTTTCACGCAGAATATTAGCATCTTTATTCATAATAATTCCCTCAGCAGCAGCAATCACTACACTACTACTCACTGCTGTTCCACGACTACGCAATTCTTTGATATACTCTTGTACCTGGTCATCTAATTCGTCCCGCAACAATAAAGGCCTGCCACTTTTCATACGAGGCAACTCGTGAACTACACAATCAGGATTGTCGGTTGTATCTTGGGCACTGGAAGCCTGAGCTTTTTTAACTTCATCAAGTTTCTTCTTGACTGCTTCCTTATAAAGGTTTTTAAACCTTCTTACACTGGTTTCTGTTAGTGGAAGGCGTGGGTACTTGTTCGCGTAATACCGAAGTGACGCGGTAACTCCATGTGCAGCTGCTCGTTTGCCAATCTCACATCGTTGGGTTGATGTTAACATCAAATATCCATTTGGTCTTGGTTTACCACTGTAATTGCTGGCCGTTGCGCTCGAAATACCTAGTTTAAGGACTCCATCATTTGCCATTCTTATCGCTGAAGACGGAATGCTCTTACTCAAAGTCCCATTAGGATCCGGTAAATTGTGGCCGATATCTTCCGATGACTTCGACGTCGATATCTGAGTTGATGTCACTTTCGATCCAGGCTTGAGTTTGTAATACTTGAGAATAGACATCTTACGTGCGCAACGTGGCTCTGCACGTGAGGAAAATTTTCTTTGTTGCTGAGTAATTGGCAAATTTAAATTTTGGCGAATTTTTGCAATTCACCAATTTCGCCAAAGTTTACCCCCGCCAAAGTTTCCCTCTATACGGTATAACACATTATGTAACTCACCAATTATGGACCACTTAAGGTTTCATCGCTTATAACTCAGCAGTCAAACATCAGAGAACAACAAAAATTTTGACACTACTAGACCATTACACGTATAAACTCTTCCATTACACGTATAAACTCTCAAACCCACAATCTAAAGCACAGGAGAATGGTGATGATTATTGCAGCGGGTGTGCATTTATCAATTATCAACCATCGCGATCTATTATCGACTTACATGTAATTATCAATTACTTATTATCGACCAATTCCAAGAAACTGTGAATATCTTGCTATGAATATACAACAATAATAAAACTATGGAAACACTTTAACCACTAACATTAGAAGGGTCTACACCTAACAGATGAATTCATTTGAGCTAAGAGTTAAAAAGTTTTGTATAAATGAATTAGCTGAATCTACACTTACATACTCCGCACACAAAAAGGTTATTGTCATCTAGTAAGCACTGGCTGTGCATCCACTTCTTGCACCTTTCATTAGTGCACTCAACCCATTCCCTCAACAACTTCCCAGTGCTGGATAAATCATCTTGGTACAACCCAAAACACACCGCACATTCGTTGCTAATTATCTCCTGGTTTAGGACCCCATATTCGTTATCATCATCACCTGCTTCCGTCTCAGAGTCAGAAGATGGGTCAGCTGCTATTAGTTTCTTTCTCAATTGTGACCCAGTCTAAGAAAACCGGTCTTATTGCCCATGTCAGCAGATTCAATTTTTCACCCAGGGTACACAGCTACATGAATGAACTATCTAATTCCACATTTAAAATCAGCTATACTTGAGTGGTCTGGTTTTGCTGGCTGCTTTTCCCGAGCCCAATGGCGATCCGTACGTGTGGTGTGGGGCCTGAATGGAGCTCTGGTCAGCCTGGGAATGACTGTATGTGGCTGTACAGCTCTGTGGTGTTGAATAAGTACCTCTGCTGTGAATTTCCTTTCATTTTAGCCAGTTTTGATACCTCAATGGCTCAAAACGTGGCCTAATTCATCCCTTGGCCTTCCTTTTCAATTTTTGGACACCATCTTGCCCGCCTTCCAGGGCCCCTGCCTCCCACCCAATTTGCAGGTCACCTGATACAGTCAACCTCAGTTTAAAAACTATCTAAAATGGTGGGAAACTTAGTTGTTGGCTACTTGCACAGTGGATGCTCTGGAAGGTAAGGAATTGGTGTAAAACGTGTGAAAATTTGGTACACAGCTTCAACCATTGGCGAGCTACAACATACTAAATACTTAAACCGGCATTTCTCGATACTTTTAAATAGGCGATAAGCCCGGTTTTGTCAGACTGGGTCGCAATTATTAGTGCTAAAGACTCAGCACTTGTAAGCACTCTAGCTGTTGATTTTGTCTTCTTGCCTTTTTTAGGTGGTACTTTTTGTTCATCCAAAATTTCCAAAAGCTCTGATACAAATTTTCTAGTGTTAGCTAAACTTGCAGAAAGACTGTAAGACACATTTGGTGATTGATGTGTAATTTCATAGTCTGTGATGACACTATCACTTTCAGTGGTAGAGGCGAAGCTATGATTATTGGTGTCTGGTGTAGCAATAATATTGCTGCATTGTCCAGCTTGGTCTTCAACTACAGAGGTACTTAGCAAATTTTCTGCAGAAGTGCTTTCCAGTGACAAATGTTCTGCTGTACTGCTCACCAGTGACAATCCTTCTAGTAGGACATCAGGGTGGTGCTGTCAAAGCCATTCTACATACAGTCGATCTTCATAAATAGCATAGCCATTTTCATATCTCCTTTCAAACAATATTATTTGTTCTTCACTTAATGGAGCTGTGGCTGATGGACCATGACCACTTTCTATGCGACTTTCTTCTGATTCATTAGGTAAAGATTCACTGGGGGTTTTCACTGTGGGAGCTTTAGAAGTTTCATATGGCTTAATTGCAGCAGGATCAAATGGATAAACGCCAACCTTTCTAAAACCAAACACAATTGTGCTTGGTTGTATAGCCAAAAACCAAGCCTTGTTAAAAAGTGAGGAAAATTGAAATTTTGTGACTGCTCTACCAGGGTCGTCAACTGTGTATTCGTGGCACACTCTAGCCCAATGCTTTTTTAAGGGACCAAAGAAGCTGACATCAAGAGGCTGTGCCACGTGAGTGGTATGGGGTGGTAAGCAAAACAGAATAATCTCATTTTCTGCTGCAAACTTGATTGTCTCCAGGCTAAAATTTGAGGGGAGTGTCCATCTAAAAGTAATAGGACTGGTCTAGATGGTGGAATATTTTCAATAAACGATTTCTTTAGCCACTCATAAAGCAACTCGTGGTCTGTCCATCCTTGTGGTGACATACCATATTCCGTACCTGGAACCTCTCCCCTTGTCCATTCATAATTCAGACGTCACCCTTAAAGATAACCATTGGAGGTAGCATGGTACCAGCAGCATTCGCACGATGTGCTTTGGTACCCAAGGATGCCCCGTGTACCTTTTTAATCCCTTTTGGAGTAACACGTTTAAATTGTTTGTGGTCAAGTGGCATACCGGACTCATCCATGTTGTAGATGCAGTTAGGTTTATTCACTAGCCCATTAACTTCAAGAGTCTTCTTCACCAACTCAAAGTAGTGGTTGAGCGCTTGCTGACTCACTGCACTGGATCTACAGTGTAAGAGAGTATCTGATGTTCTCAAAGATAGCTCGGAGTGCCTTTTCATAAACTTAGCCCACCATCCCTCACCATTGAATTTGGCCACTGGTATTCCCTCCTGAGCTCGTTTCTGCTCTACCAACCTCTTCACAGACTGCAAAATTTCTCTCTTTGTCTTCCCATTCCCCATTTTGCAGCACTCAATCAGGAAACCAGCCAATTCTTCTGCTGTTAGGTAGCATCATGGTCCTGGTTTTGTTCTGTGTGTCACCCGTCCAGACAATCTATTTTTTAGCGTTGTTGGTGGAAAATTATGCTGTGCTGCAGCTTCATTCACTCCCATTTCGTTCGACATGACTGCATTCATGGCTTTAATCATTGACTGATCATACCATAGTTTGCATCGCTTAACTTCACCAGTATGTTGCTTTGTACTCACTCGCATTTTCTTCCATCTCCTCTTAGCAGCATCAGAACGTGCTTGTTTAAGCATAGCAAAAGCAGGTAGAAAAAGGTCTCGTAGCTAACATTTCCGTAAAATTACATAATTAATCGGATACTAGGTGGTTGATAATAGATGCCGTACACTGGTCGATAATAGGTGGTGGTTGATAATCGGTGAGTTACGCTATTTGTCTTGATTGAATTGTGGTCCCTTTAAATTCCCATATCTTTATTGGCATATCAATCATCACCTAGTAATGAATGGTTGCTATAGTAATCTAAGGCTTGTCTGATGAGAATGTTATACCAGTTTTCACTGTATGTGTTTATTCATTTTGTTCTACAATCCAAACTATTCCTTTTATGGTAGTTACATTACTGTACAGTGTCTACACTCAGTCTTGTGTTGGTGTTGATCATTGTGTTGTATTCTCAGGTGTACACATTTCCTGATAACAATGAATGATGGCTGAACTGGTAGACACAAAGACATCAAATGTTAAAACTAAATCTGCTATGTAAAAGGTTTGTGTGTGTGTGTGTGTGTGTGTGTGCGTGCGTGCGTGCGTGCCGTGCCGTGCCGTGCCGTGCCGTGCGTGTGTGAGTGCGTGTGTGAGTGCGTGTGTGAGTGCGTGAGTGCATGCACGCGTGCATGTACTGTACTCTGCAAGTACTGCATTTTTAAAGTTGCAGTATTGCTGTCATGTCTGACACTAAGAAATTAATTGCTTAAAGCTATATTATTCTACCTATAGGTTATATACTGTACCACGTTCAATATTCAGATGTTAGTGTATAGTCTACCAGTACTGAGACCTGTTAGTGTGATCCCACTAAATAACTTCTGGTTATTGTGTGTAGTAATAAATGTATACACATTATGTACAGGGGCTGATCCAGAATTTAGAAAGTTTAGTGGGTATTATACCTTGAGGACTGCGCCACTATGGTTAGGATGTCTTGGGAACCACAACCCTCCCCCCCCCCCATCAGCTGTAAGAATTTTTTTCGGATTTTTGTTTAGTTTAGTTTTTGTGTACAAATGTCTAAATTTGTGATAATGAATATGTTTACTGAGTAGTTGTAGATCAGTGACGTCCATAAGTCTATAGTATTATTGATGTCATGTGGTTATGGTATACACCAGACAGCCACTTCTCACATCTGTGTTGCATGAAGTGATTGTTCTATTAGAGTATGTTGATATTGTATAAATGTGACTAGATTTATGAAATGGGGTCTTCCACACACACTAATTCTGCAAGTATAAGAAAAAGTTAAGAAGTTTTTCCTTATACTTGTTTGTTTACGTTTTTGTAACATTGTTATGGCCGGTGAACCCATGCATATCGCATCAAAAGAAAGAATGGTGCCAGAGGTAATGTTTTCGACTGGATGTTCCCCAAATATCAATTACTGACTCGACAATGAAGTGGCCAATATGCTTCACTTTCAGCTATGTTCAGTCCGCTACAAATGAAGAACAGCAGGAGTCACATTTCTGTTTGCCAACAGCCAAAGGTCAAGAAAGGTGTTGGATTTGGAGTAGCATGATGGCTTCCCTATGGGAATCATCCATATTTTCCATGGTGACTGAATTGATTTTAGAGGAGCTTCTCCTGCTAGATCACTGATGTACTAAGTGGCATTGTAGATGTCACAATTGATCACTGATCTGCTATACCTCATTCAGGAGGCAGAGCAAATTAGTGAGCTTCCTTTTATATATACAAATACACGAAATTTTCAACTAGAGTAGGGACCATAGCACACTGATAAAAAGTACTGAAACAAGTTGGAGTAGTCCATGATATTAAATCACAGTAATAGAATAAGAAGTGTTATATCCCTACTGTGCTCAAGGTACCATAACAGAAATGCACAGTAGGGATATAACACTTCTTATTGTTTTACTGTGATTTAATATCGTGCACTACTCCAACTTGTTTCAGTACTTTTTATCAGTGTGCTATGGTCCCTACTCTAGTTGAAAATTCCAATTTTTTTCGTGTACTTGTTTGTTAACATTTTTTGTAAATATTTTTATTATGGCTGGTGAACCCACGCATGCCACATCTGAAATGCCCAGCCCCTTATTGTCTGAAAAGTGAACTATCCATTACGCTTTGTTGCCAGCTATGTTCAACCCATTGCAGGGCTGAAGCCCAGAGATTTTGAGTGGTCCGGCCATCCATGGACTGCAATGAAGGTCATAGTCATGTACACTACTCGGTTTTTACTGATCTAATATGATCTGTAAATCAGAGATTATCTACTTTGGTGTGTTACTTAACAGCATGCTAAGCTAGAGGGGTCAGGGGGCATGCTCCCCCAGGGAGAAAATAGATGCTCTGAAATGACATCTGGAGGCTATGCAAAGTCTCTTGTTTTTGTTAACATCAATGGTAATTTTGTGTTACATTACCAATTAATTGAGTTTCATATCTGACTATTATAGCTAGTAGCTAATTTTGTTTTCATGATGTATACAAAAATTTCTCATTGTGAAAGTTTAGTTTTAGATTGTAACTACATGACATGCATGACATGCATGATCAGTTAGCTCAATGCAGTGTGCCATGCAGATGGCTCACTGGGTATTTTAAGACAGTTAACACAGATGTCATGGCTTAGACTATAAGTACTGAATGCTTTATTAGAGTATCACGATGACTGTTCTATTAGAGTATATTTTGATGACTGATCTATTAGAGTATCTCGTTCTTTCAAGTAGCTGAAAAGTGATTGGCCGGACCATTGGCTCTGGCCCTGACCCATTGCACAGCATTTGGAATCAAGAACTGTTTGTAAAGCACCTCTGCAATCCACGCATACCAATAGTAAGAAATCGTGCTACGTGCCCCAATTATATTAATTATCATCTGAAAAGTGAAGTATCCGTTACGCTTCACTGTTGGCTATGTTCAACCTGTTACACAGCAGTACGAATCAAGAACTTTGAAAAGTACCTCTACTTTCAAAATAGCCACTATGAAAAATACGGACAATTTCCGTTACGAAGGGAAGCCATCATGTGCTATCGCCAAATCAATGCTATTCGCTGTCAGCAAAGATGAATGGGACACAAAGGAGGACACTGGTAAGTGCATGAAGAATGCATTGTACGTACTGCAGTATGCCAAAAGGCACCTGTGGGATCAAGCGATGTCGAACAATGAAAAATTAAGCCCATAGCCTTAGCCGTTATCGAGTTATGCTTGTCTGAAGGCATCAGTCAATTACTCAGTCAGCCGAAAATTCCGTTGAATAAAATAATTTTCCAATTCCATAGCAACTTGTTGAAAGCGTTTCGAGTCGATCTGAAAGCTTTTCTGGGCTTAGTTTTACCTAACCAATGCTACTTCATCGTCATCTGGGAAAATTGAGGTTGGTTTTCGGGTGATATTATTTCATGGGCCACGCCTACTCCTTTGTGGTCCCTACTATACAGTACATATGATAACAATGTAAAAAGTGATTGTGGGTTTTCATTTTTGTACAAAATATGATGACATGATGATATTTTACTTAACTCACAAACAATCAGTCTACTAGAATACATACCCCACACCATTTTCTATATCAGGTAGAGACTGCCTACTTAGATCATCCTGGCTTTAAAACTCCTCAGCTTTGCTTTGGGATTTTAAAATCACGAAGTGGTAGGTTTCTAACTATTACTTAGATTGGTAAATTAGATGTGTGTGGAAGACGCCATTTCACAAATCCAGTCACAAATATTTGTTTGGTTTGAAGATGGATAAGGGTGAAAGTCTTGATTTCCATTCCAATTTTTTAAACCAGGTGCGCGCCGAAAGCCGGCCGGCTGTGGGCACACGCCTGGTTTACTGAAATTGTTTTCGTAAAAGTGTGTGTGTGTGTGTGTACCTATCTATCTACCTATCTGCCTATCTATGTTTGTCCGTACACACCCACGTGAGCAAAATCGTTTAATAACGGCAAAAGCAGCTTTTACGTAAGAAGTAAAAGTGAAATGAAGTCTGTATTAAACTTCTGCACAGGTGAACTTTGCTCTGAGGTGGTTTCTTTTCGGCAGACTGAAATGCGGGTGTGGTGACTTTCCTCAGACTACCTTCCCCTTGAGGTTTTCAGGCATTTAGCAACTGAAAAACAATGGTGCAGGCCTCGTACACTACCAGGAATAGCCTATCGCTTCGAGTTATTATTATTATTATTATTATTATCAATTTACCAAAAAGGAAGGCATACACAAAAGGCAAAGCCTGTACAAGGTGTCTGCCTACAAATAACAAACATACATATACATATACCTACAGTACACTACAAACTACACAGTACACAACAAAACACAAAACAGTGATTAAGAAGTTACTTGACACATAAGTAATTATAAAGGTGATGTCGGAAAGACTTTCGATTGAGTTGAAAGGGGGCGTATCCCTTACGTACGCGAATGAAAATGAAGAGCAGCTTTGAGGCTTTGTCGAGAGAATTTGTGGGAAAAAACACGTTAGTCACACTATAAAACAGTTTAGAAGATAGTTCTGTGCGTAATATGTTGGTAAAAGCAGTTTGTTTAACAAACGCTTCCTTAGCAGTGCATAGGAAGTGCGTAATTCATGAAATATTCGTAATTGAACGAATTGCGAATATTTCATGAATTACGAAATACGAGAATTAGCTAATAATATTATTGCACAACCCAAAACTAACCCTATTGTTAAAATATTAATAGTTGGTTAATTCATAGTAGCATATACTGTCTATAGTTAATTCCAGATGAGTTAGCTAGCTAGCTGCATGGCGCCTGGTTTTTAGAAGTAGCAAAACATCAACTTGTTTTCTAAAAAATGTGAGTAGGCAGTTATTCTTTATGGTGGTAATTTACGGACAAGGACCATCCCTGTTTGGCAGAACCTAAAACTAGACTGGACAGAACTTGCACAAGTACACAGCATCCACACAATATGAGGCTGTAAACCTAAGGTAGAAGCTGAACTAGAACACAGAGGGGTATTGAGAAAAGTTGCAGTACACTATCTGCTATGAATGTTTGTTTAGTTCAGCAGGTAATCTTATAAGTGAGAGAAGTCAGGTGACTCTGGAGAATGTTGAGAGACTTTTTCTATACAAAACAGCAAACTAAACATGTGTATTAGTGTAGTATCAGGACACAACTGTATTGACTTGTTACACAAATATCATGACACAGCAAAATATCACGATATTTTCAATGTACAGGTGTAGATATGTTGGGACTTTAGTACACAAACACAAAGAGAGGTATTAGTAAGTCAGTCAGTCAATCAGTAAAACAATCCATTGAATAAAAAAAATTCATAGCGATCTGTTGGAAGTGTTTAAGGTCATAGTGAAGGCACGTTTGGGCTTGGTTACACCTAACCAATACTGCCAAGCCACCAGGAAGGTATTGTGAAGCTGGTTTTGAGGTGATATATTTGACCAGAAAAACCAACACCTTCATGATCCCTAATATGCAGTTCGGTTAATGATACCCTGTACCACACCACTGGAACAGAGTAACTGTTACTGTGAGCTCAATTTCTGATGGGTCAAAATTTTGTGACAACATTGGTAATAATAGGTGTGACACCTACGGGCTCCTAATAATATACTATCCCAAGTAAAACACATCTTTTTCTCAGAATGTTGTATGTTGAGGACATGTTGATTTTGCAGGTTAAACAATGGCTTAATGGGTAAGTAAAACAATGAGCAAAATGCTGGCATACTTGGTGCAATTTTTGTGCGGTGGATATAAAAACTGCACAAAAATTGAGATACTCTAATAGAACTGTCACACGTGATAAAATATCAACAATGTGTAGCTAATTGTTATGAGAAGAGGAAGTGGCAATCAAGATACCCTAACAGACCAGTCACATATGTTAAGCAATAATTAAGCTAGATTATGGTAAGAGCAAGTGACTGAAACACTCTAATAGAACAGTCACTTTAAAGGTGAAATTATAGTTTTGCACTTAGAAATGGTCAATTAACAAAGATTAATGCTGAGTAAAATAATTCTTGAGCAAATATGGAGCACAATAGGTTAATAATGAAAGAATGACTGGAAAGAAAAATAGGTTGGAAAAAAAGCAAAATTTATTCATCTCTATTGTGTATACATTTTTAGAAATTAAATGCTGTATTTTCCTATAATCAAATCTTGATAATTAAAAAGACATCCTTGGTTCCGGGGAAAGTATGGTGGCAAGGCTGAAACTTAAAGGAATTGACAAAAAGGGCACTACCAGGAGTGGAGCTTGCGGCTTAATTTGACTCAACACAGTGGAGTGTGGAAGTGTATTTTATCACCCAGAAGGGAGTGAGTTAAAAACTTCTTAATAAAGTTTACTACCATTTGGGTGATTTGGTACACATCCACTGAAGTGTAGCTATTGGTTGTTTGTCCTCAGCTATGTCCAGCTCAATGTTCAAACCAAGAACTATGTCTATGTGATAAATACTTCTGCAAATGATCCGGTCTGTTAAATGTACAGGGCCTAAATTCACAATTGACATGTCAAAGGTACCTGTTGGGCTGAAGTGACATCAAATAGTGAAAAATCTGTAACTTTAAACATTATTGTGTTACACTTGTCTGAAGGCATTAGTAAGTCAGTTAGTCAGCAGAAAATTCCAATAAATATATATTTTTTATTCTGTAGCAACCTATTGAAAGCATTTCAGGTTTCACTGAAGGTACATTATTCCCTTACTATATGTACCTAGCTAATACTACCAATAAATACTGTATACATGTACAAACAAGTTTTGTGCTTTTGGTTTGTAAAGATCTTGTGAGCTACTTTGTAAGTATTTGATGTTGATGAATCAAACATCACTGACCAGAGGTGTCAGAGTAAAGGTGAAAGTGGTAAGAATCAGTCCTATTACTACGAGGGCATTCTCTCCTAAACTTGCAATTTTGCATTTGATTATGAAATACCAATTGGAGGTAATATTAGGATATAATGGTGTGTGTAAGCTAGCTAGCTATCTGACAAGAGTTCAATGTTAGAGGTAAAAGAGATGTAGATAAATTAACTGTAAGGAATTAATGTTTATAAAGTATATATATAATTAAGCTACAAGAGAAACAAAGCCAAAACTATAACAGTTATTATAATCTGGAGATGCTTACTATAACAAAGTAGACTAGAAATGAAGCTGTTCCAGGTTAAGACAAGTTAGATAAGTGTTGTTATATGAACTCTTGTTGCCAGTAAATAAGATTAATGATAGGTATTGTGTGTTCACTACCTTTAGTTTTGGCATAGTCAAGTTTGACAGTTTTTTTGTTATTTTCAGCCAAAAAAGTGGTGAGGTTCTGGCCTAACTGGTCACACCTATAGTCTAGATCTGACGTCCTTCTCACTGTCACAATTGTTGTCCATGTTTAGATGTGTGAGATATCAAATTATTTATTTCAATCCTATATCCAACACCAATTGTCTGAATTCCTTTCTATAATTTTTTGTTATTACAAAATTAATATGTACATTTATATACAGTACAAAATTGTAAAGTATATAAAAGTTTAACAGAATTATTTCACACAATAGACAATAATATAAAATGTACACATCAGTATGTAGTGTACAGTTAGATAAAATACAAAATATGTGTTTACAAGTAATTAATTTATAAATAAAACAATTCAGTTAATTAATCTCTTCAAGATGTCCCATAACAACACTGGTCAGGGTGGTAGCATCAACAGTCTCATTAGTCTTAGTGTCAACACATCCACCAGCCACTATTATCACATTGTTGATGATTGTTACTGTAGTCCATGAACAGTTTGTAGGTATGGAAGATACTCTCCTCCAACTATTTGTAACATCATCATATAAGGTGATGTCATTGGTTGTCTTGTCTTGTTCATCACTACCCCCTATAATAACAGGAGGAGAACTATTTGGAATGAGAGTTGTATAACAGTATGGAGCATCAGCTAAACTGCTCCACTTGTTGTCTTTACCAGTTGAAGTTGTAAGTTGTTCTTTACTGATTATTTCATTAATGTCAATTAGGAATGTTTATTGTAACACAGGTTATCTGCAGCAGTAAATCCAACAATCACTAATGATTCACCACACTAGTGTTGTTTTAGTTCTAAGGAACTAGAACTAAATCTAGTTTTAGTACAGCAATTTAATTCTAGTTCTAGTACACTAGAACTAAACTAAAATTGTGGTCTATTTTAGTTCTAAAACTAAAACTAAACTAAAATTCTTTCAAGTTTTAGTTCAAAAACTAGAACTAAACCAAAACCTTTAAAACTTTTAGTTCAAGAACTAGAGCTAACTAAAAGGTTTCTCAAGCAATCCTACATAAAAGGGTGTTGTACACTATAACCACTTAACACTTTTCTTTGAAGATGGTGATGCCTGAAAATGCCTGCAAATGCCTGCAAATGCTACCATAAACATTGTCAGAGGAGGTTGGACATGCACACATGAGTGCATACATTTTGTATTGAAAGTTTAACCAAGCGTCCACGAAAGTTTTCACAAATACCATTCGAGAGTGCACTTCAAGTTTAGTCTATTCAGCCGGTCAACCCCATTCAACCCCACTACTCCAGGCATGTAAATTTCTCTTGAAATCTACAGGACCATGTGTGTAAGCATTCCCTGGGTGGAATCCATGTGTAATACTATAGGAACGCCTTATGTACGTGTATTTAAACACAATGATTGTCGAAGAAAGCAATGTGCATGCTAACAAAGCCTCTCAGAGTATTGAAAAAGAAGAGCGGACGCCGCTAGTTTGGCCTTACAGAGAATTGAAAAGAAAATTAGAAACTCACACACCTGCCTTGCAATAAGAATTTGCTGTTCATCTTAAGAAGCACAAGGTAACATGATGTGGATATTGCTAAACATTTCTTCTATCACTTCTTGTCATATATAAGAATTATGCAATTAACAGAAATAAATTTCAGAAGTGCTTGTATCGTGTCCAACCTCCTCTGAAACATTGCTATTCAACATTAATTCTGCCTATTTAGGTTATTTAAGCTCAGTTCTATTAGAGCATTTGTTCATTTGTGCACAATGGTAAGTGGAAATAGTGTTGAACATCAAAACACCAAATCTAAAGTTTCTGTAAGTTTAGGGGGTGCTACCAAGGTTAGTTTATGTGAAGATATCTAACACTAAAACTAACACTAACTAAAATGAAACTAATACTATACAGAATTATGGGGTACCAGAACTAATACTAACTAAAACTTTGGTGGAATTGGGATACTAGAACTAATACTAACTAAAACTATGGTAGAATTGGGATACTAGAACTAGAACTAACTAAAACTATGACATAATTGGAGTACTAGAACTAGAACTAAACTAAAATGAATTTGCTGTACTAAAACAACACTACACCACACATGGTGGCAGATGGAGCAGCCATTGGCTGGGGGAGGTGAGTGTTCACAATCCTCCATTGGAATGTGATAATATCTAGTACTTCTATGGTATCCAGTACAGTATCATCATCACCTTTACCACCAGCCACAATGATATATGACTGGTGGGGTACAACAGTAGGGTCTAATCTTACTATTAGCAGGTTTGGGAATATATCATTTCTCCAACTGTTGTCAATGTATGTTGTCACTTTGTTAGTAACTTTGTGGGTAGCAGAGTCATGTCCACTGATGATGGTCAGCTTGTCAGTGATGTTGACTGGAACACCAAAATATTGTTGGAGTGGTGGTAAGCTATCCCATCTGTCTTCTTCTAAGTGATAAGCATATACATTGTATATTTTAGTATGATCAGGACAGAGTCCTCCCCCAATATACATAATCGATTTGATTACAGTAGCATTTGCCAAGTGCATTGCAGTTGGTAATGGACTACAGGTTGTCCAGTTTAGTTGATATCGTCCACTTTGTAGGGCTAGTGAAAACTCTGGTGAGTCCTGTACGAGGGGTCACCAACTGCTTCGAAATCTCGTACACCTTCAGTAAAATCCTGCCTGAAATACGAAATCTTATGTTGTTATCGTGATTCTGATTCTATACTCGTTCTGGTACCGTAGCTTACACTCAACTGCTCCTGCACAAAAGTAAGAATGAAATCCGATGTTCCGCTCCGTTTCGGATTTGTATTAAGCGAGTTGTGGAAGCCAAACAAAACCAGGAGTTGTGGGAAAGAAGCCAACAAACCAGGAGAGAATCCATGCAAACTGTTTAAAAGTAAAGAATAAAATCCGATGTTCCGCTCCGTTTTGGATTTATATTAAGCGAGTTGTGGAAGCCAAACAAAACCAGGAGCTGTGGGAAAGAAGCCAAACAAAACCAGGGGAATCCATGCAAACTGCTCCTGCACAAAAGTGAGAATGAAATCCGATGTTCCGCTCTGCTTCGGATTTACTTAGCAAACTACAAACTTAGCAAAACTTCATAAACTTAGCAACACACCAACTACAAAAGCAACTTAAGCATACACTGAGATGCTCCTGGTTTTGTGGGGTTTTGCACGGGATTTCCCCTGAATGATTGGCCTTGTTTACTGGTTTATAGGGCTTCAGCTGCGAGTTGCTCCTGGTTTTGTAGGGTTTCGTTTAATAGTTATGCCTATAGGCTTTACTCCTGGTATATGGCTTCGCAATTCCTCTCAATTTCGTGAGGCTTTGCTCTTACATGCCTGCTGAACTTCTGTTTCTTTCTCCCACTATTTTTTGGTGATTTCAGAACTTATCACTCTACACCAACCTGTAATTTAAAATCAGATTTTGCAGCTCTCGTTCGATTTTGTGAAATCTTGTGAAATTTGTTCAAGACTTTGAAATCCGTACCGCTTTTTCGTGAGTTGGTGACCCCTCGGTCCTGTAAAAGTAAATAATGTTGTCATGACAACTGTTAACAATGAGGTATATATACAATTAACACATAAAGGTCGCAAGTAACTGATCCACATAGTAGATACTAGTTTGTGTACATTATTCTACAAGACCATATTAACACAATAATTATGTGGAGGTGGAGTATATGAGGTGAAGTGTTGATACACCTTAATAACCCTTTAAGGATCAAAGAATTGTATGCATTCTACCTTGAAAACCCACACGTTTTATGATTATTATGCATTATTATGTCTTATTAAAAGAATATAATAAATTTATAGTGTTGATAAAGCCCCTAGTAGTGCTCAATGGTATAACAACTTATACTAAAAGACTTGCCTGACAATAATAAATAATAGTTATACGGGCACAATGTGGAGTCTATGAAATTTATAAACCCGAATGCCCGGGCTGTAGCGCACGAGTGAAGCGAGGGCGCTACTAAGGGCCTGAGGGTTTATAAATTTCATAGACTCCACATTGTGCCCGTATAACTACTTTAGACTCTATTTCACATTACACTCAGATTACTTACCTCATCCACGGCTGTTTCTGCTGTAGGCTTAGCTAAAGCGGCTGGTTTTCTTATGATAATACTAGCACCATGGCAACTATGCATCCTCACGTGACTAAATAATCGCACTCGTTAAATCACTGCATGTGAACAACGCATAGCGATTGGACAAACCCGATTTTGAGCATATGTCATATTGTGCTTGAAGGCGTGGAGTATATTAGAAAACAAGGTGGAGTATATGAGATTTATTACCCACCCAAAACAGCCTAAATAGAGTCTAAACAACATTATCTAACTTATTAAGGTGTAGAACCAATGTTTTACAAGCAGTAAGGCGAGTTTCAAACACCTGCACGTGATAAATTTCTTCGTGACACAATCAATAAAAACAGTCCGCCATTTTGTTTAATAAACCACATCACATGATCTTGTATATAAAATGGTTCGCCTCTAATTGGTGGGCTCTCTGAGCTTTATTTGAAGTAAATAGGACAAACACAACCAAAGTTATGAAGAGATTTCTACGAGGTTAGTTTTATTGTTATGTAAATATTACATGTTTGTACTTTGTTAGGAATTTTACACTGGCTTAGTTTTGCGTGATGGGTTGGTTTTAGATACAGCGTATCAAAAGATTTGCCTATGGATGGCAAATAAAATGGTCCTTGTTTCGATCTCATAACAAACTGTTGGTAATGTGGACATGGTCAGGATTTGCCTGATAAGTAAGCACACCCTTGACCTCTGGCACTGACATGCCATGCCCTCACACATGTACAAGATGTGAAGTAATTTCAGAGTAGCTGATGTGTTTTGTTGTAATGTACAAGTTATACCTCTAACATGGTGGCATGATGCTCCAGGGCAACGTTGAAACCGGGTCACTACTGCTGACCCGGATGACCCACTGACCCGGATGTGACCCGGATGTGACCCGGATTAATTAAAGCCGAGACGTGTTTCGGCTAGTCTCGAGCGAGCGGACGAGTCTACATTTTCAGCGTTCGATTCGTGTTGAGTAAATATTGCAACTTCAGCCTAGCTGTAGGTTGAAGACAAAAAAAAAAAAAAAAAAAAAAAAAAAGGTCTTCACCTACTGACAATAGCTACCCCTCACCATAGATACCCTCAATTTCGTGCTACATACTACACTTACTAACAAATGAGCATGGCTGAGCGTATGTTGGTAATGCGATAAGTGGGCGTGGCTCACGAAAGAGCTACGCGATAGCGTTTATAAGTTTCCATGTTGTCAAACGAACAATTTCGTTTCTCACGTGATCCAATCCGGGTCAGACCCGGATAAATTGTAAACCGGGTCAGACCCAGATGACCCGGAGAAAATGTGACCCGGATGACCCGACCCGGTTTCAACGCTGCTCTAGGGCATGGCATGTTAGTGCCAGAGGTCAAGGGTGTACTTACTTATCAGGTAAATCCTGACCGTGTCCATGTTACCAACAGTTTGTGACTATTTCCTTCTAGTTTACTGACTTCCTTGCTATACAGATGCATTCAGAGCAATTTATATTTAAAGCCTATACAACTGATATTTGTTTTGAGTGTGGGATGTGAAAGTGACATGACCATTACATTTAACCACATGAGAATGGAACAAATTGTGACAAAGTGTGTCTCTTGTAATCTAGTGTGAAATGCAGGGTGAATTGTGATGATGCCGTTCATACAGACAAGTTTTGTTAACAATACAGAAACTACACATGTGGCACACAACTCAACATTGTCTTCAATATCAAAGTAGTGTGTGAGCAGTTGTGAGTTGTAGTTTATTCTAATGTATACATCACTAGTAGATATGCTAGTTAAGTCCATCTCTATGGGTAATAATAGTGTGTTATAAGTTTGTGTAACAAAATTGTATCCCACAATCATAATTGTACTATGGCTATATAGGTTTTACATACAATATAAAAGATGTTCATAGTAAAGGACAAGTGATACAACATGTTGACTTTATGGTCAAACATTTTTAGCTGTATTCCAATGAAGTTGTGGGATACAAATGAAGTTGTGGTAAAGAAGTTGTGAAGTTGTGGTAAAGAATGCTCCTAATGGGAGTTGTATCCCAGCTTGGTACAGTGTAGTTGTAATGTGGTAAACAATGTACTTGATGAGTATACGTGAGTATTGTACACTAGAATTTGCTTCTGATCTTCCTAATAAGAGAGAATAATCTCCCATTAATCTCCTCCCTACATTTGAATTATGATTATTTTAAGCAAGGTACATGTCCTAGGCTTGCACCAACTGTGACAGCACAATTCTGAGTATAACAGGCTGGCAAAAGTATCAAGCATTAAGCCAGCATAATAGAATACTTTTTAAGATATAATGTGAAATGTACATGCCAAAAATACAGCAAACATAAACACACTACACCTTAGTACTGCATTTCATATCAAGAAAATGTGCAATACTGTGTTAGGCTGATTATTCACACTTCACAGAAATAAGATCAATATACTCTAATACAGCATTCAGTGAAGGCTAATATACTCTAATAAAACAGCCAACTCTAGAGCATAATCTTGATTTAGAAACCATAATTTTGAGCATAATAAGCTGGATTTTTAGCACTGCTCAATAGCATAATAAGCTATTTTCAAAGCTTAATTGGCTCAAGCTGACTAGGTGTGCACTTTGTTTCTTAAAATGGCCCATGTGTGTATGTGATATATGATCAAGCCAAGCAAATGGACACCAACTACATCCCATCACATAATAGGTTATATCTCAGTAATGACATGGGTAAATTATGCACAATTAAAAATGCTGAGCCATAAAGATTTGAAAAATGTTTATGCACCAATTGGACCGTTTTCACCAGCACTGTCTCAATGTACATTCAAACCATGTGATAAAGCTTAATCCTTAGCATGACAGTATATAGTTGTCAAGGACTACTGCAATAATATCAAGTTTTTAATTTGGTTACAAGTTTCCATATTCACACCATGCACACAACTATAGTAGGGACCACAAAGAAGTAGACATGGCCCATGAAATAACATCACCCAAATACCAGCTTCAGTTTTCCCTGACGATAATGAGACAGCATTGGTTAGGTAAAATTAAGACCAAACAAGCTTTCAGATTGACCTAAAACACTTTCAACAAGTTGCCATGGATTTTTTTTAAACAAAATTATTTAACAGAATTTTCTACTGACTGACTGATACATTCAGATAAGCGTAACTCGATGACGGCTAAGGCTACGGGCTTGATTTTTTCATTGTTTGATGTCGTTTCGGCCCAAGAGGTGCCTTTTGGCATACCGCAGTATACGTACAATGCATTCTTTATGGACTTACCAGTGTCCTCCTTTGTGTCCCATTCATCTTTGCTGACAGCAAAGTGTCAATTTGACGGTAGCATGTGATGGCTTCCCTTCATAATGGAAATCATATTTTCATAGTGGCTATTTTGATTGTAGATGCATTTTTCAAACAATTCTTGATTCGAAATGCTATGTAATGTATAGTTGACAACGAAGCGTAATGGATACTTAACTTTTCAGACAATAATTGATATAGCTGGGGTGCATGGTTCCATTTCAGATGTAGTATGCATGGATTCACCAGCCATAATAATTATTCACAAAAAAAGTTAACAAACAAGTACACAAAGTAAATTTGTAATTTTCAACTAGAGTAGGGACCATAGCACATCAATAAAACATAACAAGCTGAAGTTACGAGAGTGCATGATATTAAATACAGTAAAACAATAAGAAGTGTTATGTCTCTACTGCACTCAAGATACCATAATAGAAATGCACAGTAGGGATATCATTAACCATGATAGTGGTTCATAATAGGGATTGGTGCAAAAATTTTCAAAACTCTCTAATAGAACACATGCCAAAAGAAAACACAAGGGAAGTGGTTTTGGGAGTTTTTAAAAATTTCCAAAATTGCCGCAATTCTCCGTCTTCTTGTTTCGCATCTACAACCCACAGGAAGTAGATATTAGTGCTAAAAACATAAGGCGTATTTTTAAAATCATTCCTACCCAGGTCTGTGTGGTATTAAAATCTGCTTTCTAATCCGATTGCAAGATATAGAGCAAGAGTCATGGCTTTGAAACGCCATTCACTCGCAAAGCCATGAAGCAAAAGTACAGCAGTTTAAAAAAAATACCATTTGAAGCAACACACGGGACTAAAACTCATCAAGATGTATTAAACTAAACATTAAACATAAATGCTACTCACTGAAATTTGTTTCTGAACATTTTAGAGTTCTTAAACTCGTGTCAATGAAGGGGATGTGGCCCATATCCCATCACTGAAACCACATTCTGGGCACTTCCTAAGGGCTACTACAGCCATTTACCAGTAAAGAAAATCGATGTAACAAGCCTCGTAAACTGTTAGAAATAGTGTAACCCTTTGAATCAAAAGGGGGGGGGGGGGGGGGGGGGGTGTCCCCTTTGTATGTGATTGAAAATTAAGGACAGCTCTGAAGCAAGAATTTGCAAAAGAAAACAGTATCACCTTCCATCAGGCTTTATATGCTACCGGAAATTTAATTCAGAAGGTTGCTATTGATGTTCAACATGGCAATGCTGCTTCTGTAATGGCAACAATTCCATCATCACAGGTTTGACTCTCTACCCACTGTTTGAACGTGAAGACCTTTTCTCATCTTTTACATTAAACAAAAAAAACTTCCATCATAAAAAAAAAACAGAATTTAAAAGAGGGCGTGTCTCCTTTGTACATGATTGAAAAATTGAGAGCAGTTGCCTTAAGTATCTGCACAAATAATAGCTACAGATAGCTACTTTTTACAGATTGTCCAGCTATATAATTTCAATGCCTTTATTGTTGTGGATCAAAGCATTTAACACGTTGGGTGAATACAGCCTGTGCATGATCGTGCCTTTTCAGAGTCTATAGCTATTCCATAAGACTGATCATGAGTACACACTCTACCTGTAGCTAGTAGATAGATGCTTGAGTATCATGAAGCAAGTCTTCACATACTATATTACTGCAGTAATGTATATTACTACATGCAGTGCACACCAGCCATAAAATTGTCTTGTCCATGTGCATGGTCATGAAAAAATTTCAGAAACTAGGGGACCAAAAAAATTGTAAATTTAAACAAGTAGAATAGGGATCGAAGTTGTGATTCTGAAAAAAACTGCATAAACAAGAAGTGATAGGGATGGTGATTTACATCAATACAAGCCAAGCAGCTTGATTTGTGTACATTGAATTTAAGATTCCTATTTTGGCTTTTTATTTGAACAGTCGAAATAGGAATCTTAAATTCAATGTACACAAATCAAGCTGCTTAGCTTTAGAGGTGCACCAATATGGAAATTTTCCAATATACCGATAACCGATATATTGGCTACCGATTCCGATATCGATACCGATATCTGAAAATAAAAGGTTTTCAGTATGGACACTACAATAAATGTTTTAAAAGCTTAAAAAGTTGTCACTAAAACCTATGTAAAGAAAAAAAAACAAAGATTTGTGAAAAGGTGAACACAAAAAGGTGTGCAAAAAAGAGAAAAAAAGTGACCACCTCAGGATTTGAACCCTGGCCATCATGAAAACCTCCACAACTTGAGTCTCACACTTTAATCATTGTGCTACTAAGTCAACTGTAATGTTCTTTGGACAATTTTAGTACTTATGTGTAATATCTGCTCATATCTGCTAAAAAGTTAACTTTTCACCAATACCGATATCGCGATATCGGCACCAATACCGATATTGATATCAGTGCACCTCTAGTTAGCTTGTATTAATATATTAAGCAGTATTGTGAATCACCATCCCTATTACTTCTTGTTTACACAGTTTTTTTCAGAATCACAACTTCGATTCCTATTCTACTTGTTTAAATTTACTATTTTTTGCTCCTTATTGTTTTACTGTGATTTAATATCAGCACTACTCCAACTTGTTTCAGTTCTTTTTATCGATGTGCTATGGTCCCTACTCTAGTTGAAATTTTTGTGTACTTGTAATCATTAAGCACAAGAGATTGGAGAGCTATACATCATTATTGACGACATAGCTACAGTCAAATTTCCAATCATGGGTGATGGTAGGTACACTATAATGTATATCACTACATGAATACTCTATTCTGTAACTGATTTTATGCACGTGCGCTTTATTACAGGTATGATCCCTCTACTAGAAAAAAGGGGCAAAAGAATGGAGTTCATGATGGAGTGTCATAGAATCTACTGCCATGAAGCACGAATGAAACTTGAAGCAGTTTGGTTTGCATAAAGAAAGGAGAAACACTAAATCTAGTAAGTGTCATTCTTCAGCAAGCTTCACACAAAGAGCTGCCAATTCACATGGAATTATTACACAAAAGAACAACAATAAACAACCATTATGAAACATGCAAAGTTGATTGTGCTGATAAGTAGTGATTGAATGTAGAGGAAATCCTGGCTGTGTGGCTCCTCAGGAACTTGCCTAGACTGATGAAGTCACCACCTGGTCTGAGTTTTTAGTTATCACGTTACTAATTCCCTGCTAAACAGCTACCTTCTTGCAAGTACACTAGTGACAGTGAAAATGAACAGCAGTTGGTTGTAATTATTTTGGAGTACCCTTTATTGCCTATCAACTATTCCTACAAATCTTGGTTTGTGTGATGGTGGGTGGTGTCTACTGTAATACATGGTGAGTATTTATTAAATGTGACCTAAGTGTAGGTTATCGCACAAATCAAGGTATCTTCGCTATTTTAGAGACCTGAGGAATGGCACAACCCAGGCAAAATGATCCTGCAAGAACTTTAAGCAAGATCTTGCAAGAGAATCCGGTCATTTCTTGCAGGATTTTGCAGGAACCCTGCAAAATCCTGCAAGAGGTTTCCAGGATCTTGCAAGACTCTTGCAGGAGATTCCTCTTGCAAGAGAATCCGGTCATTTCTTGCAGGAACTTGCAGGACTCCTGCGGGATCTTGCAGGATCATTTTTGCTGGGAATAATCGCCGTGGGCGAAGCCCAAGGTGATTATGTGCCATTCCGAAGGTCTCTGAAATAGCGAAGATACCATGGATTTGGGCGATAACCAATTTAGACTATGGCTCGTACAGCTCTGGTCACTACCAATAATGGCGGCTTCTTGATCGAATTAGTGTTAAAACAACTCACTGGTAGGCTTCCTAGATGAATACAATCATCTCTATTATCCAGCGATGTTTTCTTTGCACTCTAGCAATGATTTCTGATGGCTGTAGTGACTGGAATCCAGCAAAACACGTGGCGCACGTGACAAAAAAATTTGGCACGGGTATCTAACCAGTTTAAATACCTACCCACGGGTATCTATTGGATTTTAAATACCTCATTAATGACCAAACTTCAAAGCATAGTATGCGTACCATAGTCTAATTTTAGAAAACCGTTGATATATGCGCATTTATCAAAATTCATTTTATTGGTTCTTTGCTGTCTACAGGGACAGAGGAATAGACTGGCTAAGTTTCAGTATCATAAAATAAGCAGTGTGGGAAATACAGCAGTAAACACCTGGACGAGCAAATAAATCAAGACTCACGGTAGTGATTCGCATGGCCAAGGAAACTAGGACGCACGACTACCGTGAGTTATTTGCACGAACGATTAACTCTAATAGAACGCTCACCTAAAATCTACCTTTAAAACTATTCTTTTGTAAAAAAAAACCTCGCAATACAACAAAACCTTTGGTGTATTGTTATATAAGCGTATTACTAAGTAAGTAATCCCTGTTATATTTTAATAACACCACATGAAATTTTACTGAAAATGTCATGTATTCTTCTCCTTCTTCTTCTTCGCATACTCGTTAGCACGAGTCACTCATTTTTTAAACTCTTATATCTTAGATTGTGATAGTTCTACAGCCTTGGATTTGTAATCACAAGTTCTTTGGCTAGTTAAGTTTCTTCAGTACAAATCTTGAAACTCCACCTCTCTTGCGAGAGCCACCATAAGCAGTTTTCTCAAAGTTTGATTCATTCACTCTTGTGCTTCATGGGACAAACTTTGATATGTAATTAAACATATGGAGTAGTTTCACTCGATTATGACCTATCGTTTTTCTGGGAAGTAGTGAGTTAATTTCCATACGTGCACTCACAGGATAATAACATTGCCTACGCTAATTGCTGGTTTATAATTATTTTGCAGTCTTTAGAACCCTATCTTAAATTTAAGACATGTCTAACTACAGTAGCGTTTATTTACAGTCGGTGAACTCGGTGCAAATTCAGCCGTAAGCATCAATGCTAGGTGAGCATGATCACTGTACTAAACTCAATGCGCTTGCTATCACTCACGCTATTCTCGTAAGTGTTTGTTATTCAGTTGTTATTTAATAATGGGTCTGAAGTAGCTAACGCAGCCCACAATACAGCTTTATTTGTGCATTTCAAGGGACAATTCAGTATAATAAGAAGTTTGGGGCATATTCTCACCTGCCGGGAAATGGCCTTTACTCAATCTGTTCACTGATAGTTTTAATGGTGCCTAGAAGCCATACCCTACCAAGGTTGCAACACCGACAAGTACCTACCTACTTGTGCCAAACTATACATTCTTTGGTTTTGCCACTTCATGTCCCAAGCTATAATGTAGTACACACAATAACTGTTGAAGCTGTTGTGGCCTGTATAAAACTAGCTATTAGCTTTATGCAATATGTTTTTTGGTCTTGCTCAGTGACTAAAATGTGAGATATCCTAAAACAAAAACAGCCTTGGGGTGGGCACTGCCAAGCAAAGTAGGATCAGTCAAACAAGCTTATTCAACATGACTGGTAAGAACAAGGACTGATATCAAGTTGGGTACAAGTAGATTGAAGTATTACCATGATCAATCTGTTAAACAAGTAAGAACAAGGACTGATATCAAGTTGCGGCCAAGTGAACGCAGTATTATCCATTCTCTTTGTATCTAGCTATAGCTATATAATAAAATCAGAGCAAATACACATGCAACTGTTATTAAATTGTCAAAAAGCGGCCAAATGACAATTTAATAACAGTTGCATGTGTATTTGCTCTAGTTTTATTATATAGCTATAGCTAGATACAAAGAGATTGGGTAATACTGCATTCACTTGGCCGCAACTTGATATCAGTCCTTGTTCTTACCAGTCATGTTGAATAAGCTTGGTTGACTGATCCTACTTTGCTTGGCAGTGCCTTTATTTTACAGCCCCAAGGCTGTTTTTGTTTTAGGATTAATATGTACAGAAGACATCGAGAAAATAATCTAATAGAACAGTCTGATGATAATAGGGACACCCAATTTTTGATTCAGAAGGTTGCTGTTGATGTTCAACATGGCAATGCTGCTTCTGTAATGGCAACAATTCCATCATCACAGGATTGGGCAGAGTTTGCCTCTCTGCCCATTGAACATGAAGACCTTTTCTATTATTTAAAATAAAAATAAATAAAAAGTTAAAAAAAAGAATAATAATCTACAGGCTCTTACATAAACCATCATAACTTACTGATACAACGGCGTACAGAGTTAACTTTTTGCTCATTGTATTCGCCATGAATTTGTGCATCCACCAAGGTATAGTTTATGTCAAAGGTATTCGTCTGTGATCTGGAAGGAAGGTAAATTCGTTGAAGAAAAATTGTAAATTATTTCGTCACCGCAACGTAAACAAATGTCCATCACTCAGAAACCCACCTGTGCATGAAAGATTTTTGAACTACCTATAAATAGGGGAACACGATGATGCCCAGGATTTATCCACTGGAGTGTCAATTCACCGACCAGAAAGGCGATAAAACTTGCATAAATTTTTTTTCTGAAGCTTGCATTTTTTACCTATATTTTTGAATGTGTTTATTAGAAAAGTACTATTGTGCGTAGATAGACGATTTTCTAAAATTAAGTCACAAATACAGTGTATTTGTTCTATTTGATGTGTGTACAACAAACTATAGTGTATATAATATGATCTAAACTAAGCCAAATTGCTGTAATCTGTTTCCTTATAGGTCGAAGGCACATTTATCTAAGTAAAAAGGAGATGAGATCAAGAATCAGTTATTTAGAAGATCGCTGCAATCATTGTTGGTTAAAGCTGGAACACAAAAGTTGATCATAGCTGACAGTGAAGTGTAATGGATACTTCACTTTTCAGACAACGATAATAATGATAGCTGGGGCACGCGGCAACATTTCTTTCTTTCGATGGGATGTAAAACATGTGAAAATTTAGTACATGTATGTAGCTTCGATCATTGGCGACCTACAACAAGTTGAATACTTAAAACCGGCATTTCTCAATAGGCAATAAGACCAATTTTCCCAGACTGGATCACATAATATGACTATTGTACAAGTGGAAGAATGACAACAGCAAAAGTTACAATACATTAGTATTAGTTGACTGACTTTTTTTAGTATATTGGTTGCTGCAGTTTGTTTAGTTTGTGGATGACTCATCTGAATTTGATCTTTCCTTTGGGCTGGTGAACTTCTCTGCAAGTCAACAACTGGTTTGACATGATTAACCTCCTTCCTCTGTTCATTTCCTTCCCCTGTTTGATCAGTAGCAACCAACTGATGTGTCTTTGCCTTTAAAGTAGAAAAACACAATAAGTGTACCATACAATTTACTGCTAGGTAGTAAAAACAGTTAGTAGCTACTAGCAGTAGTACAATATATTTTCCATTACTACTCTTCCATGAATTTTAAATTTCCCATAAAAGATTCTAAAAACAATCATCACCAGCTTGATGTTATATTATCAACAACATACATAACTGATTTTAGGAGTTGTAGTTAAGGGTGCTCTGTACAGTTCGTACAAAGCTTCCCAAGACATAGTCTGTTTTGCACTAAAAGAAATATTATGGTCACTTAATTAGTCTGTGACATGTTGACACATTTTAGTACCCATAAATTAGGTATCCCATAGCAACAAGCGCACGCATCTTGCTATTCTACACCCTCTCACTTAAATTAGAACTACTCCATCATTTTTAATCCAATGGACATGAAATTTTCACACAAGCTACTTTAGCAATTTTGCCAAAGAAGAGTGTTAGCCATTTTTAAATAGCAAGTTCAGATGATGAATAACATAGAAGTAAAGAAAAGGATTTCTGGGAGTGTCAACCCAAAAGATAAATATGTGATGAATGAGAAGCTAAAAGACAAAAATAAAAACGCACAATGGTTTGTACTGTTTAGCATAGTGTATCATAAAAGTATCAAGGCTCTTGTGTGTAAACTGTAGGACTAGTTCTAGTATAAAGGGAAAAACTGTAACTCATGTTCTAAAGCAAATTTAGCAGTTGGGTTTGGACTAAACTGTGTACTAGTGTTAGCTTATATCCAGTAAAAAAGTACAGAACATTTGCTAAAACCATTTGTAAGTTATAGAACAAATTAAATTTCATGGGAAGCCATATAAGCGGACTGTACAGAGCACCCTTAAGAATAATGACCATTATAGGTTACTAACTATACTAGTTCTGTCTACTGCTTTACGTTTTCAACTGTACTGTCTACTAAGTCCGTCTGTGACAGTGGGGTTAGATGTTTGAGTTGTTGTTGTAGCTCATCTAGTTGTTTCTTCTGTCTATTAACCACTTCTTTTTGTTGTTCAGCCTCCATCCTTTGTTGTTCAGTTTCAATCTTTTGCTGTTCAGCTTCCCTCTTTTGTTTGTTTGTCTCCTTCTTCTGTCTGTCAATGTCTATTTTCAGTTGATTAATTTCCTGGTCAGTTTTCACCTTCTGTGATATAACTTCATCCTCCAATTGTGCTTTCTAGTAGTCAAAAAAAAACAGTGATTTGTACAAGTGTAAGAACATCAGTACTAGCATATTATAGTTATATCATTACAAGTACGTATAAGAAAAAATTAGAAATTGTAAAGATTGACTAGGGATAAAAACTTGGGGAACAAGGGAGGTTACCCACACCTGCAGATATACTAGTGAACATTTTAATTTCACAAATTCAGTGTATACCCGTGACTGAACTAAGGTGTAGGTGACCTCTTCTGTTTCCCTACGCTTTTTCTATGATCCCTATTGAAACTTAAAACTAGAGATGGACCGATACCACTTTTTACCAATATTTCCGATACCAGTATTTGTACTGAAATTATTTGCCGATACCAATACCGATACTATACATTGAAGCCTAGACAAGTTTATTATAGAAATTTCATTGTTGTGATACATAGCTAGCTATTAAAATATCACAGTAATTGATTGATCTCAATTCAATCAAGTTTTAAAATATTCATTGTATAACAGCTAAACATGATAAAAACATCATTGTGGATTACTAATTTCTTGATTTGAGGTAGTTTTCTTGTAAGCTTATTGATAAGGCAATTAATTGCGTGGGCAGTCGATAATTGTACAATGTTTGTTACAGCTTTTCAACCAAATCTTTTCATGAAAAAGCAAGCCAAGTAGTCATAAACTTATTTCTTGAGGAACAACTGCATTACCATTTAATTACAAAGGATTCACGTGCTCTAATATATTAGAATACACACGGAGCAGTTGCAGCAATACTTGGAAAAGGGTAAGAAAGGCTTTGTTTCGCTACTTTGTTAGCTCAACTAAGTTACTGATTAGCTCAACTAAGTTATTGGCTACTGGAAATTTATGGTTTAATAAAAGTGGTGAGTGTCTACTGTGGTATCTGTACCTTGTATTACCGATCCGATACCGATACCACTGGTATCGGCATCGATACCAATACTGGTATCGGTATCGGTCCACCTTTACTTAAAACCTAATTGTTTTTGTAACATTATTATGACTGGTGAACCTGCACATACCGCATCAAAAGAAAGAATGGTTCCTGAGTTAACCTTTTCATTTGAACACATGCCTTAACTATCAATTACTGACTCTAATGTGAAGTATCCATTGCGCTTTGCTTTCTGCTATGTTGAGAAGCACCTCTGCAATCAATCCAGTCACCATGAAAAATACAAACAATTCTCATGCTCCAACGGTCAATTATTGACTTAAAAGTGGAAATGATAATTATGCTTCACTTTCAACTATAAGCCTATTACACAGCATTACAAATAAGAACAGTTAGAGAAGTTCCTCTGCGATGAATTCAGTCTCTACTGGATAATACAAGGGCAGCTAACAAGCTACCATGAATTGACACCTTGGATTGTCAGCGAAAAGAAATGCAACACCAAGGAAGACAAATGTAAGTCTTGATGTGTGTATTGTACATACCGCGGTTTGCCAAAAGGAACCTGTCTGGCTGAGGCGATATTGAACAGTGCCGAATGGTGCCGCATGCCCCAGTTATATCAATTATTGTTTGAAAAGTGAAGTATCTATTATGCTTTGTTGTCAGCCCTGTTCAACTCGTTGCACAGTAGTATGAATCAAGAACCATTCAAAAAGCACCTCTGCTAGCAAACAGCCACTATGAAAAATACGGACGATTTCCATTACGAAGGGAAGCCATCACGTGCTACCACCAAATTCACACTTTTCGCTATCAGCAAAGATGAATGGGACACAAGGAGGACACTGGTAAGTCCATGAAGAATGCATTGTATGTACTGCGGTATGCCAAAAGGCACCTCTCGGGCTGAAGCGATGTCAAACAGTGAAAAAATCAAGCCCATAGCTTTAGCCGTTATCAAGTTACGCTTGCCTGAACGCATCAGTCAGTTACTCAGTCAGTAGAAAATTCTGTTAAATAATTTTTTTTTAATTCCATAGCAACTTGTTGAAAGCATTTCGGATCAATCTGAAAGCTTGTTTGGGCTTTGTTTTACCTAACCAATACTGCCTCATCATTGTCAGGGGAAATTGAAGCTGTTTTTTGGGTGATGTTATTTCGTGGGCCACGCTCCTTTGTGGTCCCTACTATACAATACTATCGTACTGTTACTACCGTATGATATTTCAGTGTTAAAAGTATAGGCACAATCCAATAGAAATAATAAATTGTACATCTATGGCTTCACACACCATGACTCTCTGTGCTTCTTAACATGGCAAGCTAATGACCTGGATGGACACCTTCCTTGATCAGCTTTTGGATATGACCATCCATTGTTAGTCTATTCAGAGATAAAGTTTCAGTATATTTACTATTGAGTACTTTTTATGGCATTTTCTATTGATTTTGCTTGTCAGGTTCTTTGAGCGTGATATGATTAGTAATTTTAATGGCAACATATCTAATAAGAAATAGGAAAATATTGCACCAAGTTTTGTGATTTATCAAACAGTAAATGATTTTTTTTGCTTAGCCGCTCTACTATCATACAGTACGATAGCACTATATTGTACTGTATAGTAGGGACCACAAAGAAGTAGGTGTGGTCCACAAAATAACATCACCCAAAAACCAGCCTCAATTTTCCCAGACGACGATAAGGTAGTATTGGTTAGGTAAAACTAAGCCCAAACAAGCTTTCAGATCAACCCAAAACACTTTCAACAAGTTGCTACATAATTTTAAAAATAGTTTATTTAACGGAATTTTCTACTGATTGAGTAACTGATTGACTGATGCTTTCAGACAAGCATAACTCGATAAAGGCTAAGGCTATAGGCTTGATTTTTTTCACTGTTCGACATCACTTAAGCACAAGATGCGCCTTTTGGCATACCGCAGTATGTACAATGCATTCTTCATGGATTTACCAGTGTCTTCCTTTGTGTCCCATTAATCTTTGCTTACAGAAAAAAGTGTCAATTTGGTGATAGTACATAATGGCTTTTCTTTGTAACAGAAATCATCCATATTTTTCATAGTAGCTGTTTTGATTGCAGATGTGCTTTTCGAACATTTCTTGATCCGTACTGCTGTGTAATGGGATGAACAGAACTGACAACAAAGCGTAATGGATACTTCACTTTTCAAACAATAATTGATATAACTGGGGCATGCGGCACCATTTCTTTTGGTATACGGGGATTGCAGAGGTGCTTTTCGAACTATTCTAGATCCGAAATTCTGTGCAACGGGTTGAACATAGCTGACAACAAAGCGTAATGAACACTTCACTTTTCAGACGATAATTGATATAGCTGGGGTGCACGGTGCCATTTCAGATGTGGTATGCATGGGTTCACCAGTCATAATCATAATAATATTTACAAAAAAAGTTAACTAACAAGTACACAAAAAATTTGGAATTTTCAACTAGAGTAGGGGCCATAGCACAATGATAAAAAGTACTGAAACAAGCTGGAGTAGTCCATGATATTAAATCACAGTAAAACAATAAGAATTGTCATATCCCTACTGTGCTCAAGATACCATAATAAAAATGCACACTAGGGATATAACACTTCTTATTGTTTTACTGTGATTTAATATCATGCACTACTCCAGCTTGTTTCAATATTTTTTTATCAATGTGCTATGGTCCCTACTCTAGTTGAAAATTCCAAGTTTTTCTGTGTACTTGTAAAACTTACAAGTATAAAAAAATTGGAATTTTCAAGAGGAGTATAGACCATAGCACATCGATAAAAGTCCTGATACAAGCTGGAGTAGTGCACAATATTAAATCACAATAAAATAATAACAAGTGTTATATCCCTACTGTGCTCAAGATACTATAATGGAAATACACAGTAGGGATATAAATATAACACTTCTTATTGTTTTACTGTGATTGAATATTGTGCACTACTACCAACTTGTTTCAGTACTTTTATCGATGTGCTATTGTCCCTACTCTAGTTGAAGATTCCAAATTTTTGTGCACTGTTTGTTAAGTTTTTTTGTACAATAAAATTTTTAACTGGTGAACCTATGCATACCACATCAAAATAAAGAAATGGTGCCACAAGTCCCAGCTATCAAAAATCATGAAGTATCCATTATGCTTATGTTCCACCTGTCACATAGTATTACGAATCAGGAACTGTTCGAAAAGCACCTGTGCAATCAAAAGTAGCTGAAAAATTACAGTTGATTACCATTACAAAAGAAAGCCATCATGCGTTACCATCAAATCAACCCTTTCGCTGTCAGCAAAGATGAATGATTTGTAAAGGAGGACACTGGTAAGTACATGAAGAATGTATTGTATGTACTGCGGTATGCCAAAAGGCATGTTTCCGGCTGAAGCAATGTTAAACAAGGACAAAATCAAGCCCGTAGCCTTAGCCATTATCGAGTTACATTTGTCTGAAGGCATCAATCAGTTACTCAGTCGGTCAGTCAGTCAGTCACTACAAAATTCCGTTTAATAATTTTTTTTTTAAATTCATAGCAACTTGTTGAAAGCATTTTGAGTCGGCTTGTTTGGGCTAAGTTTTACCTAACCAATACTGTTTCATCGTCGTCAGAGAATAGTGAGGTAATTAAACTAGTTGATGATCCAAATGAGGGTAGAATATTTTCTGGTTATAACCAGTCAAGCCTTCTGTTAGAAATGATCTCTGGGAACCTTCATCAAGGGGTATTTTAGTTGACATTTCTATCTTGTTGGCATAACCGTTGGCAACTGCAGATTTCAACAGACAGACATTGTCCCCAGCTATGTGTATAGATGATGAAGCATTGGTAACAATGGTGGTCATGCCAACTGTTGTGGTTGGAGTGGTAACAGTGCCAGAAGTGTCTGATCTGTGGGATTAATGGAACAGTCACTTGTATCCTGTTGGTTAAATAGACTGATGGGAAGCTTCCTAGAACATATGCGACATTGGTTTCTCATGGTGCATTGTAAAACCTGTCAGGCAAGGCTGTTAAAGCACAAATTCTGCTGCTGCTTCTATATACCTCTTAGATGGCTGACAAACATCTTCATAACTTATGCAAGCATGGAAGCCCTCACAGTAGATGCACACTCTCTTCTTATTGTCTTCTGGATTGCGACTCTTCTGGTACAAGTGTGAAAGGATACTGTGGGAGTGTGAGGTGATAAGGATGGCATATTTAAAACTGATTCAAACACATGAATTTTTTTGAGAACCGCATCTTGTAAGTCCTGAAAGGTCTATTCACCATCAGTACATGCTCTAGCAAGGTGCTTCCTGATTTCACAAGGTTGTTTCTCCAGAATAATACAGACACTAGTGGGTCAGCATAAGAGTCAAGTAGTTTGCCAAAGAGATGAGACTTCTGACATGTCCCTCCACTGAATCATGAAACAGCTGTACAGTACATAAGCTGGCATACAAGTTGGATAGGTGTAACAATGATTGCATATATATCAGTGTTGAAACCAGGTCACTACTGTTGACCTGGATGACCCGCTGACCCGGATGTGACCCAGATTAATTTAAAGTGAGGCGTGCGCCAACTGCTACGTTTTGAGTACCGACTAGTGCTTAAAGCACGAGGGTGTCTATACTTAACAATGGTAGTCAGTGGGCATGACTCCACGTAGGTTTGCAAAAAGCAAGATACGTTTCCTGCAAGTAGGTGTGGCTTTGTACATACCTAACTCACCATAATTTTAAAAAGTATGACACATTCCCGATATAAAGTGGGCATGGCTCATGAAAGAAACTGGGCTTGACCTATCTCGTACAATAACAATCGATTAGTGGGCGTGGCTCCAAATAAGCCAGCAGGCAGCTATGAGCATGGTTTCGTGCATACCTGTATCACCAATAAATGGGCGTGGCTGCACGGCTCACAAAAGAAGCTGAGTTGTATTAGGACTTGACTATGACGCGTTTATACACTTCCATACCATCCAACTAAACAATTTGCTTCGCACGTGACCCAATCCGGGTCAGACCTGGATAATTTTTAAAGCGGGTCTGACCCGGATGACCTGGACAAAATGTGACCCGGTTGACCCGACCCGGTTTCAACGCTTATATATATATATATATGTGCAGCAATCAGCTTGTGTGGTTGACCAAATCTATTCTTAAGCAGTGTCACTGATCGATTTTAACTTGTATTGGTCAACTGGCCACCACCCTGGAGGCACTTCCTTGTAGCTGGGTTCATAGGTAACTTAGTTTCTGGACATCTGAGTGATGTTAATGGCTGAGTCAGAACAGTCCTAAATTTCAGAGAGTCTCCCAAAAATATAGGGATACTCGGCTTTGGGAGAAAACTTATGGAGTATAGCTGGCTATACTGAATACAGTAACATGTTCACTGAGAACAGTGTCTGCTTCACTGCTATATAATAGGGACACTAACAGCTGCCTCTAATGTGGGACTGGTTTGAGGTGTGTGACTGGTTGTAATACTAGAAGTGCTTGAATTACTCGTACTACTTGTGGGGGTTCAGTTGTGAGGATGAAGCTGTGTGGATATTCTTCAGTACTGGTGGTGGCTGAGTACATTCTATCTCTATTTTGATATTCGGATGGGCGATACCATGAAGAATTTTAATCTTAGTATATTCTGCTTCCATGATATCTTTTCATCATTTCCAATAAGGGGTGTTATCGTGATGTCCAGGTCCTCTAAAATTGTTTTCTTCTGCTGTAACTGTTCCAAAGTAAGTTCAATGTTTGATATAAGTTTTTTGTTGACAGAGTAAGAGTCTATGATGAGTAAGCCTTCTATTCCAGAAAACAACTTCATTGTATGAGTGCGGTGTGAAGTCCAAAAACTATTCAGTTCAGGTGCCAACCACTAATGTTAAAAAAACAAACACACAACAGCACTTGAACACACAGGTGCTTGCCATCTGGGGTACTGTTGAAATGATCACTGCCATGGTACAGTGAAGTTTTAGACAATGGCATACAAATACGTACTCAACAGCATACACAACGTGCATGACTGTGCGGATCACGGGTGGATCAGAAAGTTGGTGGCCAAACTGCTGGTCACAGCATCAAATGTTTAGGAGGCAAATTGTCACTATAGTTAAATACAGTAAATCCTTGGCATAATAGCCACAACTATTAATTACTTCCCTCCATCAGACAGTAACTTCAACAACACCTTTGTCATTCATACATGTAATGTTCTTTCTGTAAGGCTGAGACATCTCACAAGCATAATTTAAGGCAGCAAGCAATTTTTTATGACCAACTGATATACAGGGAATGCAGCAAAACCTGTGTACTACAAACACCTTAGGACAAATTGAAAGTGTCCTGACCTTGCTGGTCTGTTTGCATGCCAGGGGATAGTAATGTTAGGTGTTCTGATCTTGTATTCAAGTATCCTGATTAACAGGTTCCACTATCTACTGAAACTGATAACCTTATTTTCATCTTGACATTGTACAGGTGGAGCAGAGAAGACAAATTTGATACAACACCATTGCCATTCAAGCTATCAAAAACAATGCATTTCATAAAATCTATCTATTATATATAAAGCTGAAAAGCCGTCTGTCCGTCTGACCATCACGTCGCTTACTCACCAAACTTGGCATGAATTGATACAATCTGTGCTGATAATGAGGCACTCATCGTCTGGCTACTCTAAGATTGTTATCACGAGTTCATGCATGCTTCTGTTCGTTTTCTACAGTGCGTAGAAGGCCAATGTGTAGAGAAAACTTGAGCAACATTCCTTTGAAAACCACATACTGTTCAAATAGTAGAACACTTGACTAGCGTGTATTAGGCTATAATAGTGTGTGCAAGCTAGTTAGCTATCTGACAGGTGTTCAATGTTAAAGATAAAAGAGATATAGATAATTTAACTGTAAGGAATGTTTAAAGTATAAACTACAAAGATAAACAAAGCTTTCTGGGTGAAAGACAAGTTAGATAAGTGTTGTTATATATGAACTCTTGTTGCCAGTAAATAAAATTAATGATAAGTATTGTGTGTGCACTACCTTTAGTTTTGGCATAGTCAAGCTTGACAGGTTTATTTTCAGCCAAAAAGTGGAGAGGCTCTGGCCTAATTAACTGGTCACACTAGTCTAGATCTGACGTCCTTGTCACTGTCAGAATTGTTGTCCATGTTTAGATGTGTGAGATATCAAATAATTATAAATTATTTCAATCCTATATCCAACACCAATCATCTGAATTCCTTTCTATATTTTTTTTGTTATTACAAAATTAACATATACATTTATATACAGTACAAAATTGTAAAGTATGTAAAATTTTAACAATTATTTCACACAATAAACAATAATATAAAATGTACACATCAGTATGTAGTGTACAGTTAGATAAAATACAAAATATGTGTTTACAAGTAATTAATTTATAAATAAAGCCATTCAGTTAATTAATCTCTTCAAGATGTCCCATAACAACACTGGTCAGGCTAGTAGCTTCAGCAGTCTCTATAGTCTTATTGTCAACACATCCACCAGCCACTATTATCACATTGTTGATGATTGTTACTGTAGTCCATGAACAGTTTGTAGGTATGGAAGATACTCTCCTCCAACTCTTTGTAACATCATCATATAAGGTAATGTCATTGGTTGTCTTGTCTTGTTCATCATCACCCCCTATAATAACAGGAGGAGAACTATTTGGAATGAGAGTTGTCTTAAAGTATGGAGCATCAGCTAATCTGCTCCACTTGTTGTCTTCACCAGTTGAAGTTGTAAGTTGTTGTTTACTGGTTATTTCATTAATGTCAATTAGGAATGTTTTATTGGAATGCTTATTATCTGCAGTATCAAATCCAACAATCACTAATGATTCACCACACATGGTGGCAGATGGACCACACATTGGCTGGGGGAGGTGAGTGTTCACAATCCTCCATTGTAATATGTTAATATCTAGTACTTCTATGGTATCCAGTAGAGTACCATCATCACCATAACCACCAGCCACAATGATATATGACTGGTAGGGTACAACAGCAGGGCATAATCTTGCTATTAGCAGGTTTGGGAATATATCATTTCTCCAACTGTTGTCACTAAATGTCGTCACTTTGTTAGTAGCTTTGTGGGTAGCAGAGTCATATCCACTGATGCTGGTCAGCTTGTCAGTGATGTTGACTGGAACACCACAATATTGTTGGAGTGGTGGTAAGCTATCCCATCTGTCTTCTTCTAAATGATAAGCATATACATTGTATATTTTAGTACGATCAGGACAGACTCCTCCCCCAATATACATAACTGATTTGATTACAGTAGCATGTGCCCAGTACATTGCAGTTGGTAATGGACTACAGGTTGTCCAGTTTAGTTGATATCGTCCACTTTGTAGGGCTAGTGAAAACTCTGGTGAGTCCTGTAAGAGTAAACAATGTTGTCATGACAACTGTTAACAATGAGGTATATATACAATTAACACATAAAGGTCACAAGTAACTGATCCACATAGTAGATACTAGTTTGTGTACATTATTCTACAAGACCATATTAACACAATAATTATGTGGAGGTGGAGTACATGAGGTGAAGTGTTGATACACCTTAATAACCCTTTAAGGATTAAAGAATTGTATGCATTCTACCTTGAAAACCCACACGTTTTATGATTATTATGTGTTATTATGTCTTATTAAAATATATAATAAGTTTATAGTGTTGACAAAGCCCCTAGTAGTGCTCAATGGTATAACAACTTATACTACAAGACTCGCCTGGCAATAATATAAACAACAGTATAAGGTGTAGAACCAATGTTTTACAAGCAGTAAGGTGAGTTTCAAACACCTGCACGTGATAGATTTCTTCTTGACACAATCAATAAAAACAGTCCGCCTTTTTGTTTTAATAAACCACATCACATGATCTTGTATATCAAATGGTTCGCCTCTAATTGGTGGGCTCTCTGAGCTTTATTTGAAGTAAATAGGACAAACACAGCCAAAGTTATGGAGAGATTTCTACAAGGCTAGTTTTATTGTTGTGTAAATATTAAATGTTTGTACTTTGTTAGGAATTTTACACTGGCTTAGTTTTGCGTGATGGGTTGGCTTTAGATACAGCGTATCAAAAGAATTGCCTATGAATGGCGAATAAAATGGTCCTTGTTTCGATCTCATAACAAACTGTTGGTAACATGGACATGCATGGTCAGGATTTGCCTGATAAGTAAGTACACCCTCGACCTCTGGCACTAACATGCCATGCCCTCACACATATACAAGATGTGAAGCAATTTTAGAGTAACTGATGTGTTTTGTTGTAATGTACAAGTTATACCTCTAACGTAGTGGCATGATGCTCAAGGGCATGACATGTTAGTGCCAGAGGTCAAGGGTGTACTTACTTATCAGGCAAATCCTGACCATGTCCATGTTACCAACAGTTTGTGACTATTTCCTTCTAGTTTGCTGACTTCCTTGCTATACAGATACATTCAGTGCAATCTGTATTAATAAAGCCTATACAACTGATTTTTGTTTCAAGTGTGGGATGTGAAAGTGACATGACCATTGCATTGAACCACATGAGAATGGAACAAATTGTGACAAAGTGTCTCTTGTAATCTGGTGTGAAATTAAAAAGGTGAATTGTGATGGTACCATTCATACAGACAAGTTTTGTTGTTGTGATATTAACATACAGAAATGGAACATGTGGCACACAGCTAGTAGATAACAGTAGTACTGTCCCCACATTGTCTTCAATATCAAAGAAGTAGTGTGTGAGTAGTTGTGAGTTTGTAGTGCATTCTAATGTATTAGATGTGTTAGTTAAGTCCATCTTTATGGGTAATAATAGTGTGTTATAAGTTTGTATAACAAAATTGTATCCCACAATCATAACTGTACTATGGCTATATAGGTTTTACATACAATATGAAACATGTACATAGTGAAGGTCAAGTGATGCAACATGTTGACTTCATGCTGTATTCCAATGAAGTTGTAACATGGTAAAGAATGCTCCTAATGGGAAGTTGTATCCCAGGTTGGTACAGTGTAGTTATATATAACATGGTAAACAATGTACTTGATGAGTATACAGGAGTATTGTACACTAGAATTTGCTTCTGATCTCCTAATAAGAGAGAATGATCTCCCATTGATCTCCCTACATTTGAATTAGGATTATTTTTAAACAAGGTACATGTCCTAGGCTTGCTCCAACCCTGATGGCACAATTCTGAGTTTAACAGGCTAGCAAAAGCATCAAGCTTAATGCCAGCATCAAGCTTAATGCCAGCATAATAAAATGATTTTTAAGATATCATACAGTATGATAGTACTGTATATTAGGGACATCGAAGGTGTGGGGGCGATCCGTGATATAATATAACCCAAAAACCTGCCACGATTTTTCCTAACAATGACATGACAGTATTGGTTGGGTAAAACCAAGCCCAAAAGTGTCTTCAGATCGACCCGAAACATTTGCGTCAAGTTGCTACAGAATTTAGAAAAAAAAATTATTCAACAGAATTTTCTACTGCCTGCCTGCTTGCACGCCCGCCCGCCCGCCTGCCTGCCTGACACCTTCAGTCAAGCGTAGCGGGAAAGTGACTACAGCCCTAAATTTTTTGCAGAAACGTTTCTAGTTCGCTTAAGAAAAAACCTTTGGTATATTGATAAGCATACAATGCTTGCACTATTGTCTTACCTATTATCCTTCTTTACCATGGCCATCAGTCAAGGTTCTACCGCTGACCGCTGAGTGTTAATAGACTACAGTACGGCTTCCATACCAGGTGTATATTGCATCAAACTATTCGAATACACGTGGTCGCCGGTTGCACCAAAAACACATGTGTACATGACTCGCTGTTGATATCGATCAGAGAGAGCAACTCAAGGCGAACTATATAGCAATGTGTAAGTCAATAAATATAGTTTATTTAGTAACAATGTTAAACCAAGTCGGGTAATCCAGGTCCTGCTTTACAGATATTCGGGTCTGACCCCACGTGCTAAATTAAATGTGGACATGTTACTACACGTCATAGCGTAGCTCTGCTTCTTTCGTGAGCCACGCCCACTTACGTAAATTACTGTCTGTAGACATATGGTAGCCACGCCCATTCATCAGTCCATAGGTATGCATGAATCCACGTCCATTATTGTCTGCAGGCTTATGTAGAGCCACGCCCACTGATCAGTTATTATTGTATGAGTCATAGTCTAGTATAATAGTGCTGTGAGTAACTCAGCAGATATTTAGTGGTCATGAGCTTGCAAAAAAACTCCACAAACAAATATAAGAAAAAACTGGAGTTTTAAATTAGATTAGGGACAGTGTATAATGCTGCAATAAAAAGTACTGAAACAAGCTGGATCGGAGTAGTACGTAATGTTCGAATACTGTAAAACAATAAGAAGTGAATATCCCTACTGTGCTACACTAAAACTCCAAGTTTTTTCTTTAATGTGAAATGAACATGCCAAAAATACAGCAAAACATAAACACACTACACCTTAGTACTGTATTTCATATCAAGAAAATGTGCAATGCTGTGTTAGGCTGATTATTCACACTTCACAGAAATAAGATCAATATACTCTAATAGAGCAGTCACCTACTCTAATACAGCATTCAGTGAAGGATAATATACTCTAATAAAACAGCCAACTCTAGAGCATAATCTTGATTTAGAAACCAATAATAAGCTGGATTTTTAGCACTGCTCAATAGCATAATAAGCTATTTTTAAAGCTTAATTGGCTCAAGCTGACTAGGTGTACATTTGGTTTCTTAAAATTGGCTCATGTGTGCATGTGATATGTGACCAAGCCAGGCAAGTGGACACTAACTACACCCCATCACATAACAGGTTATATCTCAGTACTGACATGGGTAGATTATGCACAATTAAAAATGTTATGAGTCATAAAAATTTGAAAGATGTTTATGTACCAATTGAACCATTTTCACCAGCACTGTCTCGATGTACATTCAAACCATGTGATAAAGTTTAATTCTTAGCATGACAGTATATTGTTGTCAAGGACTAGTGCAATAATATCAAGTTCTTAACTTGGTTACAAGTTTCCATATTCACACATCATGCACACAAATATATCATACAGTACAATAGTACTGTATAGTAGGGACCACAAAGGAGTAGGTGTGGCCCACGAAATATCGTCACCCAAAAACTAGCCTCAATTTCCCCTAACGATAAGGCAGTATTGGTTAGGTAAAACTAAGCCCAAACAAGCTTTCAGATTGACCTGAAACACTTTCAACAAGTTGCTACGGAATTTAAAAAAAAAACTATTTAATGAATTTTCTACTGATTGAGTAACTGACTGATGCCTTCAGACAAGTGTAACTCGATAACGGCTAAGACTACGGGCCTTTCACTGTTTGACGTCACTTCAACCAGAGAGATGCCTTTTGGCATACCACAGTATGTACAATGCATTCTTCATGGACTTACCAGAGTCCTCCTTTGTCATCTTTGCTGACAGCAAAAAGTGGCGGTAGCACGTCGTGGTCTCCCTTCGTAACAGAAATCGTAGTATTCATAGTGGCTATTTTGATTGCAGAGGTGCTTTTCGAACAGTTCTTGATTCGAAGTGCTGTGTAGTGGGTTGAACATAGCTGACAACAAAACGTAATGGATACTTCACCTTTCAGACAACAGTTGATATAGCTAGGGTGCGTGGCACAATTTCTGATGCAGTATGCGTGGATTCACCAATCATAATTATTTACAAAAAATAGTTAACAAACAATTACACAAAATAATTTTCAACTAGGGTAGGGATCATAGCACATCAATAAAACGTAACAAGCTGGAGTTATGAGAGTGCATGATACTAAATCACAGTAAAACAATAAGAAGTGTTATATCCCTACTGTGCTCAAGATACCATAATAGAAATGTAAAGTAGGGATATAACACTTCTTATTATTTTACTGTGATTTAATATCGGCACTACTCCAGTTTGTTTCAGTACTTTTTATCAATGTGCTATGGTCCCTACTCTAGTTGAAAATTCCTGTGTACTTGTAGTCATTAGGCTCAAGAGATTGGAGAGCTATGCATCGTTATTGACGACATGGCTACAGTTAAATTTCCAATCATGGGTGATGGTAGGTACACTATATGTGACTGTTTCTGGGAAAACCAGTCTTATCGCCCATTTAAAAGTATCGAGAAACGTCGGTTTTAAATATTCAGAGTGTTGTAGCTGGCCAATGGTGGTAGCTAAGCAAACCAAATTTTCACACGTTTTACAACCATTTCTTACCTTCCTGATCATCGACTGAAGAAGTAATCAACAACTAAGCTTCCTGCCATTTTAGATAGTTTTTAAACCGAGGTTGACTGTATCAGGCGAGCTGCAAAAAGGGTGGGAGGCGGGGATCCTGGAAGGCGGGCAAGATGGTGTTTAAAAATTGAAAAGGAACGTGTTGGGATGAATTAGGCCAAGTTATGGGCCATTCAGGGCTCAGAACTGGCTAAAATGAAAGGAAATTTAAAGCACAGGTCATTGTCCAAACACCACAGAGCTGTACAGCCACACACAGCCATCTCCTGGTTGGCCAGGGCTCCATCAAGACCCCAGACCACTCATACGGCTCACCATTGTGCTTTTAAAAAGCAGACTACTTTACTCTGGTCGACTATGACAGTGAAACTTGATAGTGCATTCATTAAGCTTTGTGTTTGCACGAAAAAATCAAATTTCCTGTCTTGGGCGATAAGAATGGTTTTTGTAGTTCCAATCACATATATTATATAGCACTACAGGAATACTTAACCATTCTGTAACTGATTTTATGCACATGTGCTTTATTACAGGTATGATCCCTCTACGGACAAAAGAATGGAGCTCATGATGGAGTGTTGTAGAATCTACTGCCATGAAGCATGAATGAAACTTGAAGCAGTTTGGTTTGCACAAAGAAAGGAGAAACACTAAATCTAGTAAGTGGCATTCTGCAGCAAGCTTCACACAAAGAACTGTCAATTTGCATGGAATTATTACACAAAAGAACAGCAATAAACAACCATTATGAAACATGCAAAGTTGATTGTGCTGTTTAGTAGTGATTGAATGTAGAGGAAATCCTGGATGTGTGGCTCCTCAGGCACTTGCCAAGACTGATGAAGTCACCACCTGGTGTGAGTTTTTAGTTATCATGTTGCTAACTCTCTGCTGCACAGCTACCTTCTTGCAAGTACACTTGAAATAGTGAAAATGTACAGCAGTCGGTTGTAATTATTTTGGAGTACCGTTTATTGTGAATCAACTATTCCTACAAATCTTGATTTATGTGATAGTGAGTGGTATCTACTTTATTACATGGTGAGTATTTATTAAATGTGACCTAATTTTAGAAGACTTTCGATATATGCACATTTATCAAAATTCATTTTATTGCTTCTTTGTTGTCTACAGGGACAGAGGAATAGACTGGCTAAGTTTCAGCTTCATAAGATAAGCAGTGTGGGAAATACAGCAGTAGACACCCGGACAAGCGAATAAATCAAGACTCACGGTAGTGAGTCGCGCGGTAGGGTGCACGACTACCATAAGTTATTTACACAAACAACTAACTCTAATAGAACACACACCTAAAACCTACCTTTAAAACTATTCTTTCGTAAAAAAAAACAAAAAAACATCGCAATACAACAAAACCTTTGATATATTGTTATATAAGGGTATTACTAAGTAAGAAATGCCTGTTATATTTTAGTAACACTGCATGAAATTTTGCTAGAAACGTCGTATTCTTCTTCTTCACATACTCATTAGCGCGGGTCACTTGTTTTTTAAACTCTTATATCTTAGATTGTAATAGTTCTACAGCCTTGGATTTGTAATCACAAGTTCTTTGGCTAGGTAAGTTTAATTTCTTCAGTACAAATCTTGAAACTCCACCTCTCTTGCGAGAGCCACCATAAGCGATTTTCTCAAAGTTTAATTCATTCACTCTTGTGTTTCATGGGACAATCTTTGATATGTAATTAAACATAATATGGAGTAGTTTCGCTCAATTATGACCTGCTGTTTTTCTGGGAAGTGGTGAGTTAATTTTAATATGTGCGCTCACAGGATAATAACATCACCTACGCTGATTGCTGATTTATTTTATGGTCTTTTAGAACCCTATCTTAAATTTAAGACACATCTAACTACAGTAGAATTTATTTACAGTCAGTGAACTTGGTGCAAATTCGGCCGTAAGCGTCAACACTAGGTGAACATGATCACTGTAGTAAACTCAATGAACTTGCTATCACTCATGCTATTCTCATAAGTGTCTGTTATTCAGTTGTTATTTACTAGTGGGTCTGAAGTAGCTAACAAGCTTTGTTTGTGCATTTCAAGGGACAATCCAGTATAATAAGAAGTTTGGGGCACATTCTCACCTGCCAGGAAATGGCCTTTGCTCAATCTGTTCACTGATGATTTTAATGGTGCCTAGAAGCCATACCCTACCGAGGTTGCAACACCGACAAGTACCTACCTACTTGTACCAAACTACATTCTTTGGTTTTGCCACTTCATGTCCCAAGCTATGATATAGTACACACAATAATTGTTGAAGCTGTTGTGGCCTGTATGAAACTAGCTATTAGCTTTATGCAATATTTTTTTTGGTCTTGCTCAGTGACAAAAATGTGTGATGTCCTAAAACAAAAACAGCCTTGGGGCTGTAAAAAAGGGTGCTGCCAAGCAAAGTAGGATCAGTCAAACAAGCTTATTCAACATGACTGGTAAGAACAAGGACTGATATCAAGTTGTGGCCAAGTAGATTGAAATATTACCATGATCAATCTGTTAATTTAAACGAGTAGGAGCAAGGACTAATATCAAATTGCGGCCAAGTGAATGCAGTATTACCCATTCTCTTTGTATCTAGCTATAGCTGTATAATAAAAACTAGAGCAAATACACATGCAACTGTTATTAAATTGTCATTGGCCACTTTTTTTGTAGTGTGTGATTTAAAAAGCGGCCAAATGACAATTTAATAACAGTTGCATGTGTATTTGCTCTAGTTTTATTTATAGCTATAGCTATATACAAAGAGAATGGGTAATACTACATTCACTTGGCCGCAATTTGATATTAGTCCTTGTTCTTACCAGTCATGTTGAATAAGCTTGGTTGACTGATCCTACTTTGCTTGGCAGCGCCCTTTTTTAATACTTCACTTTTCAGACAATAATAATAATGATAGCTGGGGCACGCAGCAACATTTCTTTCTTTTGATGGGATGTAAAACATGTGAAAATTTAGTACAGGTATGTAGCTTCGATCATTGGCAACCTACAAAGAGTTGAATACTTAAAACCGGCATTTCTCAATAGGCGATAAGACCAATTTTCCCAGACTGGATCACTTAATATGATTATTGTACAAGTGGAAGAATGATAACAACAAGAGTTACAATACATTCGTATGAGTTGACTGACTTTTTTTAGCATATTGGTTGCTGCAGTTTGCTTAGTTTGTGGATGACTCATCTGAATTTGATCTTTCCTTTGGGCTGGTGGACCATTAGTTCTTCTCTGCAAGTCAACAACTGGTTTGACATGATTAACCTCCTTCCTCTGTTCATTTCCTTCCCCTCTTTGATCAGTAGCAACCAACTGATGTGTCTTCACCTTTAAAACAGAAAAACACAATAAGTTTACCATACAATTTACTGCTTGGTAGTAAAACAGTTATTAGCTACTAGCAATAGTACAATATATTTGCCATTACTACTCTTCCATGCATTTTAAATTTCCCATAAAGATTCCAATAACAATCATTACCAGCTTGATGTTATATCATCAACAACATACATAACTGATTTTAGGAATTGTAGTTAAGAACAATGACCATTTTAGTTTACTAACTATTCTAGTTCTGTCTACTACTTTACCTTTTCAACTGTACTGTATGCTAAGTTTGTCTGTGACAGTGGAGTTAGATGTTTGAGTTGTTGTTGTAGATCATCTATTTGTTTCTTCTGTCTATTAACCACTTCTTTTTGTCGTTCAGCCTCCATCCTTTGTTGTTCAGCCTCCGTCCTTTGTTGTTCAGCCTCCATCCTTTGTTGTTCAGCCTCAATCCTTTGTTGTTCAGCCTCCGTCCTTTGTTGTTCAGCCTCCGTCCTTTGTTGTTCAGCCTCCATCCTTTGTTGTTCAGCCTCCATCCTTTGTTGTTCAGCCTCAATCCTTTGCCGTTCAGCTTCCCTCTTTTGTTTGCTTGTCTCCCTCTTCTGCCTGTCAATGTCTATTTTCAGTTGATTAATATCCTGATCAGTTTTCACCTTCTGTGATATAACTTCACCCTCCAATTGTGCTTTCTAATAGTAAAAAAAAAACAACTACACTGATGTGTACAAGTGTAAGAACATCAGCACTAGCATAATAGTTATATCACGACAAGTACGTATAAGAAAATAATAGAAATTGTAAAGATTGACTAGGGATCATAGAAAATACTTGGGGAACAAGGGAGGTTGCCTACACCTGCAGATATACTAGTGAACATTTTAATAACATTAATTCAGTGTACACCCATGACTGAACTAGTATATTTGCAGGTGTAGGTGACCTCTTCTGTTTCCCTACTGAAACTTTAAACTTATAATTGTTTTTGTAACATTATTATGACTGGTGAACCTGCATATACCGCATCAAAAGATAGAATGGTTCCTGAGTTAATCTTTTCATTTGAACGCACGCCTTAACTATCAATTACTGACTCTAATGCGAAGTATCCATTACACTTTGCTTTCAGCTATGTTCAGCCTGTTGCACAGCTCTAGAAATGAAAAACAGTAGGAGAAGCACCTCTCCAGTCACCATGAAAAATACAAACGATTCTCATGCTCCAACGGTCAACTATTGACTTAAAAGTGGAAATGATAATTATGCTTCACTTTTAACTATGTTCAGCCTATTACACTACATTACAAATGAAGAACAGTCAGAGAAGTTCCTCTGCAATGAATTCAATCTCTACTGGATAATACAAGGGAAGCTAACAAGCTACCACGAATTGATACCTTGGATTGTCAGCAAAAAAGAAATGCGACACAAAGGAGGACAAATGTAAGTCTTGATGTGTGTATTGTACATACCGAGGTATGCCAAAAGGCACCTGTCTGGCTGAGGCGATATCGAACAGTAAAAAAAAAAATCTAGCCATGCGTATCCTTAGCCATTATTGAGTTATGCTTGTCTAAAGGTATTAGTTAGGCAACCAGTCTGTCAGTTATGCAGTAGAAATTTCTTGATATTTTGTAGCAACTTTTTGGAAGCATTTTAGGTTGTAGTGAAGATACTTTAGGGCTTTGTTATACCTAACCAATACTGCCAAGGTGCCATTTTACTTCGAAATTGCAAAAAAAATGCAAAACTTTTTCCCAACAATGCTTTCCCATTTTATGCTAGATATTAGCTAATAATGTATAGTTATTAAACAGTACAGTAGTACTGTATATTAGGGATCATAAAGGTTTGAGGTTTGGGCTTTTCTGGTCAAAAATATCACCCTAAAACCAGCTTCACAATACCTTCAAGTGCAAAAGTATCCCATTAGTTTTAATTAACAGTTTTAAGCTATATATAGTTTTACTGCAAATCATCTCAATAAGCTTTATCACCATGCAACTTTCCCTATTTTGGTATGTATATATTGTATGACATTAGCAGGGGCTTGGTGTAGCTAACATTGTAGCACATACATACATCTAAAGATATTGAGTGACCTATCTTGTAACTTAATCTTGTATACAACATATTAGTAAAGCAACAAATTTTGATGAAATCATTTACTTTGTGATAATAGCATCAAATTTTCTGTGAAAGGTGAGTACATTATTTGAGATATTGTGCCACGTCAAAATAATGGCTTTAGGGCATGTTTGGAAGCTTTTAAACTAGGCTATAAGCCCATTTCTAGCTTGTTAGGAAATGATACAAGTGCATTCAAAATGTTCATTTTGTTTAAATCGCATTAATGTATTTCAAATTTGCAAGTGCAATCAAAAAATCTTTCAAAACGTGGTAAAATAAACTGTTTTTAAACACTTCTATTGAAGCCAACTAGTACACCAAAAAAAATTGAAATTTACAACTAGAGTAGGGACCATAGCACATCAATAAAATGTACTGAAACAAGTTGGAGTAGTCCATGATATTAAACCAGAGTAAAACAAGTTGATGTTATGCTACTTCTAAAAACCAGGCGCCATGCAACTAGCTAACTCATCTGGAATTAACTATAGACAGTATATGCTACCATGAATTAACCAACTATGTATTACTATTTTACAATAGGGTGGTTTTAGGTTGTACAATAATATTATTAGCGAACTCTCGTATTTCATAATTCATGAAATTTTTGTAATTCGTTCAATTACGTTGCTATGCACTGCTAAGGAAGCGTTTGTTAAACAAACCGCTTTTACCAACATATTACGCACAGAAGTATCTTCTAAACTGTTTTATAGTGTGACTAACGTGTTTTTTCCCACAAATTCTTCCTCAAAGCTGCTCTTCATTTTCGTTCGCGTATGTAAGGGATGCGCCCCCTTTCAGCTCGAAGCGATAGGCTATTCCTGGTAGCGTACGAGGCCTGCACCATTGTTTTTCAGTTGCTAAACGCCTGAAAACCTCAAAGGGAAGGCAGTCTGAGGAAAGTCGCCACACCCGTATTTCAGTCCACCGAAAAGAAACCACCTCAGAGTAAAGTTCACCTGTGCAGTAGTTTAATGCAGACTTCATTTCGCTATTACTTCTTACGTAAAAGCTGCTTTTACCATTATTTAACGATTTTGCTCACGTGGGTGCGTACGGACAAACATAGGTAGATAGGTACACACACACACACTTTTACAAAAACAATTTCAGTAAACCAGGCGCGCTCCCACAGCCGGCCTTTGACCGGCTGTGGGCGCACGCCTGGTTTAACAATAAGAAGTGTTATATCCCTACTGTGCTCAAGATACCATAATGGAAATGCACAGTAGGGATATAACACTTCTTATTGTTTTACTGTGATTTAATATCATGGACTACTCCAACTTGTTTCAGTACTTTTTATCAATGTGCTATGGTCCTTACTCTAGTTAAAAATTCCAATTTTTTGGTGTATTTGCTTGTTGACTTTTTAATATAAATAATTATTATAACTGGTTAACCCACGCATACTGCATCTGAAATGGCGCCACGTGCCCCAGCTATGTTAATTCGTGCACCCCGGTTATATCGATTATCGTTCGGCCTAAAAAGTGAAGTATCCACTACGCTTCATTGTTGGCTATGCTCAACTTGTTACACAGCAGTACAAATCAAGAACCGTTCGAAAAGCTCTTCTGCTAGCAAAACAGCCACTATGAAAAATATGGACGATTTCCGTTACAAAGGGAAGCCATCACGTGCTACCACCAAATTAACACTTTTTGCTGTCAGTAAAGATGAATGGGACACAAAGGAGGACACTGGTAAGTCCATGAAGAATGCATTCTATGTACTGCAGTATGCCAAAATGCACCTATCGGGCTGAAGCAATGTCAAACAGTGATAAAATCATACCCGTAGCCTTAGCCGTTATCGACTTACACTTGTCTTAAGGCATCAGTCAGTTACTCAGTCAGCAGAAAATTCTGTTAAATATTTTTTTTAAATTTCTGTAGCAACTTGTTGAAAGCATTTCGGGTCGGTCTGAAAGCTTGTTTGGGCTTAGTTTTACCTAACCAATACTGCCTCATCATCGTCAGGGGAAATTGAAGCTGTTTTTGGGTGATGTTATTTCGTGGGCCATGCTCCTTTGTGGTCCCTACTACACAATACTAACGTACTGTATGATATTTCAGTGTTAAACGTGCAGGCACAATCCAATAGAAATAATATATTGTATATCTATGGTTTCATATACCATGACCCTCTGAGCTTCTTAACATGGCAAGTTAATGACCTGGATGGACACCTCCCTCGATCAGCTTTTGAATATGACCATCCATTGCTAGTCTATTCAGAGGTAAAGTTTCAGTATATTTACTATTGAATACTTTTATGGCATTTTCTATTGATTTTGCTTGTCAGGTTCTTTGAGCGTGATATGATTGTTAATTTTAATGGCAACGTATCTTAGGCAAACATTGCACCTAGTTTGGTGATTTACCAAAAAGCAAATGATTTTTTTGCTTAGCCGCTCTACTATCATACAGTACGATAGTACTGTATAGTAGGGACCACAAAGGAATAGGCGTGGTCCATGAAATAACATCACCCAAAAACCACCCTCAGTTTTCCCTGATGACGATGAGTCAGTATTGGTTTGGTAAAACTAAGCCCAAACAAGCTTTCAGATCAATCCGAAACACTTTCAACAAGTTGCTACAGAATTTTAAAAATAGTTTATATAACAGAATTTTCTACTGACCAACTGATGCCTTCAGACAAGCATAACTCGATAAAGGCTAAGGCTACAGGCTTGATTTTTTCACTGTTCGACATTGCTTCAGCCTGAGAGGTGCCTTTTAGCATACCGCAGTACGTACAATGCATTCTTCATGGACTTACCAGTGTCCTCCTTTGTGTCCCATTAATCTTTGCTTACAGAAAAATGTGTCAATTTGGCGATAGAAAATAATGGCTTCCCTTTGTAATGGAAATCGTCCATATTTTTCATAGTGGCTGTTTCAATTGCAGAGGTTCTTTTCAAACAGTTCTCGATTCATACTGCTGTGTAACGGGTTGAACACAGCCGACAACAAAGCGTAATGGATACTTCACTTTTCAGACAACAATTGATATAACTGGGCACACGGCACCATTTCTTTCGGTATGCATGGATTACAGAGGTGCTTTTCGAACAATTCTAGATCTGAAATGCTGTGTAACTGGATGACAATAGCTGACAACAAAGTGTAATGGACACTTCACTTTTCAGATGATAATTGATATAGCTGGGGCATGCGGCACTATTTCAGATGTAGTATGCGTGGGTTCACCAGTCATAGTAATAATAATATTTACAAAAAATGTTAACAAACAAGTACACAGAAAATTTTGGAATTTGCAACTAGAGTAGGGACCATAGCACATTGATAAAAGTACTGAAACAAGCTGGAGTAATGCATGATATTAAACCAATAAGAAGTGTTATATCCCTACTGTGCTAAAGACACCATAATAATAATTCACAGTAGGGATATAACACTTCTTATTGTTTTACTGTGATGTAATATCATGCACTACTCCAGCTTGTTTCAGTATTTTTTTATCGATGTGCTATGGTCCCTACTCTAGTAGAAAATTCCAAATTTTCTGTGTACTTGTAAAATTTACAGGTGCAAAAAATTAGGAATTTTCAAGAGGAGTATAGACCATAGCATGTCGATAAAAGTCCTGATACAAGCTGGAGTAGCGTACAATATTAAATCACAATAAAACAATCACAAGTGTTATATCCCTACTGTGATCAAGATACATAATAGAAATGCACAGTAGGGATATAAATATAACACTTCTTATTATTGTGATTGAATATTGTGCACTACTACCAATTTGTTTCAGTACTTTTATTGATGTGCTATTGTCCCTACTCTACATAGATGAAGATTCCACACTTTTGTGCACCTGTTTGTTAACTTTTTTTGTACAATAAAATTATTATAACTGGTGAACCCACACATACCACATAAAAAGAAAGAAATGGTGCCGCAAGCCCCAGCTACCAATTATCATTAAGTATCCATTGTGCTTATGTTCCACCTGTCACACAGTATTATGAATCAGGAACTGTTCAAAAAGCACCTGTGCAATCAAAGTAGCTGAAAAATATAGATGATTACCATTACAAAAGGAAGCCATCATGCGCTACCATCAAATCGACACTTTTCACTGTCAGCAAAGATGAAGTAATGTTAAACAAGGACAAAATCAAGTCTGTGGCCTTAGCCATTATCGAGTTACATTTATCTGAAGGCATCAGTCAATTACTCAGTCAGTCACTACAAAATTCCGTTTAATATATATATATATATATATATTAAATTCATAGTAACTTGTTGAAAGTGTTTTGAGTTGGCTTGTTCGGGCTTACTGCTTCATCGTCATCAGGGAAAAGTAAACTAGTTGATGATCCAAATGAGGCTAGAATATTTTCTGGTTGTAATCATAAGCTTCCAGCCAAGCCTTCCGTTAGAAATAATCTCTGGGAACCTTCATCAAGGGGTATTTTAGTTGAAATTTCTATCTTGTTGGCATAACCATTGGCAACTGCAGATTTCAACAGACAGACATTGTCCCCAGCTATGTGTATAGATGATGAAGCATTGGTAGCAATGGTGGTCATGCCAACTGTTGTGGTTGGAGTGGTAACAGTGCCAGAAGTGTCTGATCTGTGGGATTAATGGAACAGTTACTTGTACTCTGCTGGTTACATAGACTGATGAGAAGCTTCCTAGAACATATGCAGCATTGGTTCTCATGGTGCATTGTAAAACCTTGTGTCCAGCAAGGCAGTTAAAACACAAATTCTGATGCTGCTTCAACCTCTTAGATGGCTAACAAACATCTTCACAATTTATGCAAGCATGGTAGCCCTCACAGTAGATGCACACTCTCTTCTTAGTGTCTTCTAGATTGTGACTCTTTTAATACAAGTGTGGAAGGATACTGTGGGAGTGTGAGGTGATAGGATGGCATATTTAAAACTGATTCAAACATGTGAATTTTCTTGAGAACTGCATCTTGTAAGTCCTGAAAGGTCTATTCACTATCAGTACATGCTCTAGCAAGGTGCTTCCTGATTTCACAAAGTAGTAATCTCCAGAATAATACAGACACTAGTGGGTCAGCATATATAAGAGTCAATTGGTTTGCCAAAAAGGTGAGACTTCTGACATGTCCCTCTACTGAATCATGAAACAGCTGTACAGTAAGTAAGCTGACATACAAGTTGGGTAGGTGTAACAATGATTGCATGTGTGCAGCAATCAGTCTGTGTGGTTGACCAATTCTATTCTTAAGTACAGTGTCACTGATCGATTTTAACTTTTATTGGTCAACTGGCCACCACCCTGGAGGCACTCCCTTGTAGCTGGGTTCATAGGTAACTTAGTTTCTGGACATCTGAGTGATGTTAATGGCTGAGTCAAGATAGTCCCACAATTTCAGAGGGTCTTTCAAAAATATAGGGATACTCAACTTTGGGAGAAAATTTGTGGAGTAGCTGGCCATACTAAATACAGTAATATGTTGAGAACAGTGTCTGCTTCAATGCTAAATAATAGGGACACTAACAACTGCCTCTAATGTGGGACTGGTTTGAGGTGTGTGACTGGTTGCAGTGCTTGAATTACTCATACTACTTGTGGGGGAGTGCTTTCAGTTGTGAGGATGAAGCTGTGTGGATATTCTTCGGTCGGTACTGGTGGTGGCTGAGTACTTTCTGTCTCTATTGAGTTCAGCTTACTATTCAGATGGGTGATACCATGAAGAATCTTAATCTTAGTATCATCTGCTTCCATGATCTCTTCTTCCTTGTTTCCAATAAGGGGTGCTATCTTGACGTCCGGGTCCTCTAAAATTGTTTGTTTCTGCTGTAACTGTTCCAAAGTGAGTTCATTGTTTGATATAAGTTTTTTGTTGACAGAGTAAGAGTCTATGATGAGTAAGCCTTCTATTCCAGACACCAACTTCATTGTATGAGTGCAGTAACCATGGTGTGAAGTCCAAAAACTATCCAGTTCAGGTGCCAACCACTAATGTTAAAAAAACAAACACACAACAACACTTGAACACACAGGTGCTTGCCATCTGGGGTACCGTTGAAACAATCACTGCCATTGTACAATGAAGTTTTAGACAATGGAATACAAATACATACTCGAAGGCATGCACAACGTGCAAGACTGTGCGGATCATGGGTGAATCAGAATGCTGGTGGCCAAACTGCTACTGAACTGGACACAGTATCAACTGTTTAGGGGGTGATGATAAGTATAGGGTTCTGGAACAGACACGCAGTGAGATTGAGCCAATTAATTAATGTTCATGGATACACTACGATGGCACCTAACTGTGTACACACGGAGCACATTACCTCATACATTACGTAATAAGTAAGTGTTACTATAGTTAAATACAGTAAATTCTTGACATACAGCACAACTATTAATTTCTTCCCTCCATCAGACGGTAACTTCAACAACACCTTTGTCCTTCATACATCTAACATTCTTTCTGTCAGGCTGAGACATCTCACAAGCATGATTTAAGGCAGCAAGCAAATTTTTATGACCAACTGATATACAGAGAATGCAGCAAAACCTGTGTACTACAGACGTCTTAGGACAAATTAAAAGTGTCCTGACCTTGCTAGTCAGTTTACATGCCAGGGGATAGTAATGCTAAGTGTTCTCATCTCAAATTCAAGTATCCTGATGAACAGGTTCCACTATCTACTGAAACTGATACCCTTATTTCCATCTTGACATTGTACAGGTGGAGCAGAGATGACAAATTTGATACAACGCCATCGCCATTTCAAGCTATCAAAAACAATGTATTTCCTACAATATATCTATAAAGCTGAAAAGCCGTCTGTCCATCTGACCGTCACACCGCCTACTCACCAAACTTGGCGTGAATCAACACAATCTGTGCCAATAATAAAGCACTCATCATCCGGCTACTCTCACGTGTGCTTCCATTCATTCTCTACAGAGCGTAGAAGGCCAATGTGTAGAGAAAACTTGAGCAACATACCTTTGAAAATCACATACTGTTCAAATGGTAGAACACTTGACTAACATGTAAAAGGTCGTGGGTTCGTATCCACGTGTTGACAGATTATTTTCTTTCTACTCAGTACCTTTTTGTACACACCTTTTTAAAACACGACTTTCAACTCGAATGTTGTTGTAGCAAATCATATTTACTTTTGTTTGCTCTTTATATATATTATGGCGATGAAGGCACTGGTGTAGGGAAGGATCACTGAAAAGTTGAGCTACATTCCTGTCAAAACCACAGATAAACAACTGTGGCAATTTGTGTACCTCCCTTAACCAAAGTTATTATAACCAACCTGGATTCAATCCCCACCTAGGTCATAACTTTTTTTTCACTTTTGGGTCCTTTTTGATGCACCTTTTTGTTCCATGCAAGTCTTCATCTACAAACTCTTATGCTCAATTTTTCAGCACTGGCACTTAACTGCCTCACATCGTAGGGACTCTTATAGCACTTTTGGGATAGGGCAGGTAAATTGCCAACATATTTGTCCATCTGTGTGTTGGTCCAGTTTGTTGTATTAGAGTAGGTAAAACTTTCACCAGTATCTAGAATATCTACATCTTTGTTGTAAGCACTTAGGTGTGCACTGACATGCAAAACTGTTTGTTCAGATTTACCTCATTACTGTTGTAGTAAATAGGCAGCTTGCATGATTGGACAGATACTACTGAGCATCTAAAAAAATATGATAATATTTGAACCATGCAGATACCATAGTTTACTGCCATAACTGTTTCACTATAATCCCGCTTACATGCTGTCACTCTAAAGGATCGTACATTACCTTAATGGTCAATTACACTGCAGGTGTTTTAAAATGGAGGTTTTGTATGGCAAGAGGTATGCGTGTCACTGCAACATCAGAACTGAAAGTGCATAGCATAGGACAAGTTCTGAACCTTTGCTTACCATGTAGTAACTATAATTACAAATTGTGTTGGCTTTAAATTATGCCCAAGTTCATTTCTCTTTGTGACAGTCGGTAAGGTAAACATCATGTATAACTGATACTGTACCATGTGTACACCACCTGTATGTAATGGAGGTATACTGTAAATACAATTGCCTTAGCAGCTCACATGCAGTTTAACTAATTAGCCTTGCATGCACATTTTTTCACTATATGTACTGCATAAGTGTTGTGCACTTTAAAGCACTATCGACATGCATGCTACACAGCAAATATAGGACACTGATATTTATGCTTGGTTCCCAATATACTAATTATTGTCACATTAGTTGTCCTGCATGTAAATCAGCAAAGGTTTTGTTTGTTCTTTACAGCATGTTGAAGTCACTGGTAGGGAAGACGCATTGAATAATTGAACTACATTCCTGTCAAAACCACAAACAATAAACTTTAGTGTTTTGCATCATTAATTTCAGCAGGATGGCATAAAGAAACCTCATGCTCTTTAAAAATGTGACATCATGTACTACATGAGCAGTGCTGGTGTTTAATGCTTGGTCCCTCTTCCTGGCATGAACATGTTTAATGTGGAGATGGTGTTGCACGTAGGGCAGGTACCAATGTTAGTATTTATCTATATATAAAGCTGAAAAGCCGTCTAATCGTCACGCAGCTTATTCACCAAACTTGGCATGAATCGACATAATCTGTGCTGATAATGAAGCACTCATCATCCGACTACTCTAAGATTATTATTACAAATTCTTCCATTTGCTCTCAACAGTGCATAGAAGGCCAATGTGTAGAGAAAACTTGAGCAACATCAACCACAGTACATAGTGTTCAAGTGGTAGAGGTTGTGGGTTCGAATCCACATGTTGGTAGATTTTTTCTTTCTATTCAGTACCTTTTTGTGTACACCTTTTTAAAACATTATTTTTAGCTCATCATATCTTGGCATGAAAAGCTCGTATCAATGCGGGATTTTAGCAAAATTAAATGCCCATCATCTGGCAACTAAAGTGTTGTAGCAAATCAAAACATGCTTTTGTTTGCTCTTTATAGGGCAATGAAGGCACTGAAGGGTCACTGAAAAGTTCAGTCACATTCTTGTCAAAACCACAGATAAACAACTGTGGCAATTTGCACACCTCCCTTAACTCCAAGTTATTATAACCAACCTGGGTGCAATCCCTGCCTAAGCCATAAGTTTTTTCACTTTTGTGACTTTTTTGTTGTACCTTTTTGTTCTATCTGTTCCATGCAAGTATCCATCTACAAACCCTTATGTAGCATTGGCACATATATATATATATATATATATATATATATATAGCTAACTGCCTTAAATCATAGGGACTCATATAGAACATCTACATCTATGTTGTAACATATAGGAGTGCACTGACATGGAAAACTGTTTGTTCAGATTTACCTCATAACTGCTGTTCTGTAAAATTAATAAGCAACTTGCATCATTGGACAGATACTACTGTGCATCTGGATAATACTGGAACTATGCAGATACCATAATTTACACTGAGGAACTGCGTATGACCACTTAAACCCCAGTGCGTGGGAGTATCAAAGCGCCGCGCTGGGTTATAACTACCATACAGCTAGACAGAGCGGTGCTGCTACTGTACGATATATTAGTTATCACCCAGTGATAACTAACTTATCACCCTGTTGCGGAGCCACTCAGTCTCTTTCGTGACATCATCATAACCACGAATGGCATTGTTTACCAATAGAACAAAGAGCCAAATAAGGAAATATTGATACAAAACACACCAATACAGCAATTAAAACTACCTAAATCTTACAAGAAAACTGTTAATCCTTTACACAATAACACTACAAGAATAGTACGTGACGATTTTTGCTCCAGCAATCACTCCCAACGGTCACTATGGTGAAGAACTAACTTACTCTAGCTTCATCGTTCTATCTTGGACTATGGTAGCCACTTGTTGGTCTTTATTTTTCTCTTGCACACCACGCGACACCACTATACCATGGCGAATCGTACCTGGAACCGCTGCTTCATAACACCGCCCTTCGCTACAGTTTGTAGGCAGTATGTAAGGTCTCTCTTGTGGCTACGAAGTAGAATCTCCACACAATTCGGACGAAATCTTGAGCACAGTGACAGGAACTCAAACCCAGTGTTGCCAGATGATTTGCTCCAAATGTTCATGTGAAAAAATAAATTTGTTCATAAAAAGTTCATAAATCCATAGTCACTTTCATAAATAGGTGGATCTCTGGGTTAGTAGGGCACTGAAGAGCAAAAAAAAAAAAAAAAAAAAAGGTTACCACCTAAAATTGCCAAAAGTTCATAAAAAGTTCACAGATTACTCCAGGTTCATAAAAAAGTTCATAGATTATTTCAGGTTCACAAACCAGCCAAAAGTTCATAAAAAGTTCATAGATTATTTCAGGTTCACAAACAAGACAAAAAGTTCATAAATCTATGAACTTTATTCACAGCATGGCTAGGGTCCGCAATCCGAAAAATCAACTTCTACAAATCAATCCCCCTACCATTGTGGGATGTTCATTGTAGTATCCCATTGCTTGATCCACCATGAAACCGGAGGCACGATTGTTGTCTTCACAGAAATATTGTTTTCAGTATTTCGCAAGATGCAAACTTTATTTTTAAAATTTCGTGCTCCACACATAGGACCGGATGAAACTTGCTACTTAGCCAAATGGTATCCAGAGTTGTTGTAGTTGAAAAGTACTCACAGAAATAAGTAAATGACTCGCTGGGTGCCCGGCACAGGGTTGCTTTCTTTGAAAAAACAGACAAAGAGATACGACGTTTCGAATTCAAACTGCCCTACCACCCATGCAAGGCAAGAGAAGCCAACTCTTCCTCATAGTGTTTCGATACGGTTGGGTGCATAGTCTGTCTATGCTGTTAGTTTGGAAAAGATCTGAGACTTCTCACCATCTGGGTGACGAACGTCAAAATTTTCTGCAGCATCAAAGAATTGTGTCGCGCTTTCTAGCCAATTCCAGTGCCTCTGCAGCCACAACAATCATCAATTATTAAACTAAAACTATGGCAAAAGATGTCCCTGAAAGTTTGGTAGCAGCGGTTGTCAATTATTATTTCATCCACGGCTTCCAAGCCTCGTTCTAAGCTATGCATCAAGGGAGGCAGCAAAATCGTCCAAATTTGACTTCACCTCTTACGCTCCACAGCGGCTTCAAATCTTCACTAGATCACCCTACATCACCATTATGCTGCAAAACATCCAAAAACAAACCGAAAAAAGCACATAATCTGTCATTTTTGATTCGAGCTGGGTGGAGCTCCTGGTATACTGCATCAGGAGGTTGTTGAGTGTATTTCTCATCTGGATAGTCATAAGGCGGTGGGGGTTGATGGAATTCCAGCAAAGTTTGTTAAGGCCTCACCTTTGTGCATGGCTGTGCTTTTGACTAAGTTAATTAATAAGAGTGTTTCTTCAGCTGTCTTTCCAGATTGTTGGAAATCTGCTGTTGTAACGCCAATTCCAAAATCACGCAATAGTTCATCGTTGTCTAACTTTCGTCCCATTTCAGTTTTACCAATCTTCTCCAAGGTATTGGAAAGAATTGTATCTAATCAGATGATTGATCATTTCAACAAGTATGATCTGTCCTCACAAAGACAGTCTGGCTTTCGTTGTGGACATTCAACTCAGGATGTTCTTCTGCATGTTTCCAATTCTTTTTCTGGTGCTATCGATCGTGGGGAATGTGTAGGCGCTGTATTTTTGGACCTAGCTAAGGCTTTTGATTGTGTAGACCATTCTATTCTGTTGCAGAAGTTGGGTTGTTATGGCTTTGGTAATAGTGCTCACTCATGGTTAAGGAGTTATCTGAATAATAGAACACAGTGAGTTGCATTTCAAGGTTGTTTGTCATCTAGTGGGCCTATTAAAGTTGGAGATCCCCAGGGTTCAATCCTAGGGCCCTTACTTTTATCTATTTATGTCAATGACTTGCCAAGTGTTATTTCTTTGTCTGACATTACTATGTATGCAGATGATACGGAGCTTCACTTTAGCCATGGTGACCTTTCTGTTGTGGAAAAAACCCTTCAAGCAGATGTAGAGAATGTTTCCACTTGGCTGGTTGTTAATAGATTCAAATTGAACGTGATTAAATCATTATGTATGCTCATTGGTTCCCGCCAGAGAATCGGAGGGCTGAATCTCACAATAATGTTGGATGGTGCTATCTTGAAGCAAGTTTGTTCTACTAAGTATTTGGGTGTACATTTTGATCGGCATCTCACTTGGCAGGTTCATGTGGATTATGTTCTTGGTAGAGTTAGAAGGAAACTTTTTGCTATGAATCAGGTTAGGCCGGCTTCCTCTAGAGTTCTGCAGTTGCTATATCAAGCTTATATTTAACGGTGTTGGATTATTGTGATACTGTGTGGTTATCATCAAATTCTAGTAGTACTTGTCGTTTGGAAAGACTCCATTCTAAGTTTACATCATCTTTCCATTCCTCTGATAACTTTAACTTCCGATCATCTTTAACTGAAAGGCGTACTTTTCACACAGCTGTACAGGTTTTTAAAATTCTCAACAAGATTTCCCCTCCTTATTTACATGGGATATTTTCATATACTGTGGATGTTACTGGTCGCTCTGGTAGAAATTTACACCGATTATTTGTTCCAAGTGTTAGAACTAATTATGGAAAACAGTCTTTGGCGTAAAGGGGTACGGCCATATGGAACAGATTACCTAAAGCACTATACAGTGCTAAAATTGTGAATGGTTTTAAAACATTATTTTGTACAATGTAATTCTGTTTTGTTGTGTATGTATGTACTTATATTGTATTGTATTTTTTTGTTGTGCTCTCAAGGCATAGCTGAAAAACAGCCTTCTTTGGCTGACTCTATTTTCCCTGATTAAATATCATTAAAAAAAATCATGAAATCACAGAAACACCAACTACTACTACTACCAAACGTTTTGATCCATCATTTATCATCATTCTAAACAAAATTAAGTGACCAGTGTGGTATCAGAAGTACTGGAAAGCACTTTGGTACCATTGAGAGAATCCCTTGAAATGACGCACGAAAATTTTGACGTTCTTCACCCAGATGGTGAGAAGTCTCAGATCCTATCCGGACTAACAGCATAGACAGACTATGCATCCAACCTTATCACATCACTATGAGGAAGAGTTGGCTTTTCTTGTCTTGGCTGGTAGGACAGTTTGAATTCGAAAATTTGTGTTTCGTTTTCTGCTTTTTGAGAGAAAGCAACCCTGTGCCGGGAACCCAGTGAATCATTTGCTTATTACTGTGCGTACTTTTTAACTACATTAACTCTAGATAATATCTAGCTAAGCAGCAAGTTCTATCCTGTTCTTTGTATGGAGCACGAAATTTAAAAAAATAATATTTGCATCTCAAAATACTAAAATCGATATTTCTGTGAAGACAACAATCGTGCCTCCGGTTTCATGGTGAATCTTGCAATGGGATACCACAATGAACATCCCACAATGGTAGGGGGATCGATTTGTAAAAGTTGATTTTTCGGATTGCGGACCCTAGCATGGCAACACTGCTCAAACCGGAACTTAATTTACTATCCGTAAACTTCTGCGCACTCCCGCGCACTGGGATATAAAACAGTTATATCCCGTATACTCGGATGATATCATTGTTATTACACTCGTCCTCGGCTCCGCCTAGGACTCGTGTAATAACAATGACATCACCCTCGTACCGGGATATAATGATTATGATTATTATTATTACTGAACAGTCAGCCCTGCTGGTGTGCTCAGATTTGCCCGAATACATGTAACACAATTACAATAATGATTGTAGTCCAGTTCTAAAAATGTCAGCATAAACAAGATCTACTGGTAAGGAGTTCCAATCATTAATTGTTCTTGAAAAATAACTATTTTGGTGTGCTGTGGTAGATACATGTGGTAAGATGTAGATATAACTATAACTTATTGTAACAATCAAACACCATGTTGATGAGTGTATTAATGAGGAGTCCATGGAACAGTATCAACCAGCATTGTAAGTGGGTCAGTACTGTTGACCCGTTTGACCCACTGACCCGAATAGTAATCCGGATGGGACCCGGATCTGACCCACATGTGACCCGGTTTAATTAAAATAGAGGCATGCCTCAAGAGCTAGATTAGAAGTCCACAAGTTCCATTAGTTAGCCCTGCATTTCTTTACACTATAGAAGGGATTGTCTGCAAGAAGTGAGTAGCTACGTAATGTCAAGTGGGTGTGGCTCCACGTACGTATTATCAAGTGGGTGTGGCTCCACTTAAGTCCACATGCAGCTACTGCAATTAAGAATTTCCAGAAGTTAGTTACCTACATTTCAAGTATAGTAACACAGATCTGGTGATGCCATGCATGCCCACAGAAAACAGCAGCTGATGCAATAGACGATATGCGCACTCTATTACTCGAACGAAAAATGATCAATTAAGCGTAGACGGTGCAAAACTCGACGGTAATGCAAAAGAAGTGTATGGCAAGCGAGATGGCCTGTCCTTAGCTCGAGTGGTGAGTTATTGCTCGAGCCGCATTTGCTTCCCATACTTTTGTATGGGACTTCCGCTTTTAAGTTACCGTCGAGTTTTGCGCCGTCTACGCTTAATTGATCATTTTTCGTTCGAGTAATAGAGTGTGCATATCGTCTATTCCAATAAGTGGGCGTGGCTCTACATACCCCGCACAGACAGCAAAGCATATTCCTGAATGGTGGGTGTGGCTCCACATAAGTTTCTTGAGTGTTTACAGCTGCTTTTCCACCAATAAAATCGAGCTTGTTAACTTATAGTTACACGTGATCTCATCCGGGTCAGACCCAGATATTCAGTGAAGTGGATAAGACCCACTTGACCCGGACAAAATGTGACCCGGATGACCCAGCCCACTTACAACGCTGGTATCAACAATTATGGAGCTTGTTAAAACAGAACTAAAACTGACTTGTAACTTCTGCTTTGAAGGATGCTTATTATTTCACTCTATGTACTTCAAAAATGGCATAAGGATCATGTACTTTAAAGCACTATTGATATGCATGCTACACAGCAAATATAGGACACTAATATTCATGCTTAGTTCCAAATAATTATATTAATTATTGTCACATTAGTTGCCCTGTATGTAAAGCAGGTACCAAATACTTTTGTTTGTTCTTTACAGCACGTTGAAGTCACTGGTAGGGAAAACACACTGAATAATCGAACTACATTCCTGTCAAAACCACAAACAATAAACTTTGGTGTTTTGTATCATTAATTTCAGCAGGATGGCATAAGGAAACCTCATGCTTTTTGTAAAAATGTGACATCACCATGTACTCTACATAGCTACATGAGCAATACTGGTGTTCAATGCTTGGTCCCTCTTCCTGACATCAACATGTTTAATGTCCTGCACATAGAGCAGGTACCAATGCTAGTATCTAGACAAGTACACTGAAAAATTTGAAATTTTCAACTGGAATAAGGACCATAGCACATCACCGAAACAAGCTGGAGTAGTGTGCACGATATTAAATCACAGTAAAACAATAAGAAGTGTTATATGTTTCTCTACTGTGCATTTCCATTATGGTATCTTAAGCACAGTAGGGACACTTCTTATTGTTTTACTGTGATTTAATATCGTGCACTACTCCAGCTTGTTTCAGTACTTTTTATCAATGTGCTATGTTCCCTATTCTAGTTGAAAATTCCAAATTTTTCTGTGTACTTGTTTGTTAACTTTTTTTGTAAATAATTATTATGTCTGGTGAACCCACGCATACCGCATCTGAATGGCACCGCACGCCCCAATTATCGTCTGAAAAGTTAAGTATCCATTACACTTTGTTGTCAGCTATGTTCAACCAGTTACACAGCAGCACGAAGCAAGAACTCTTTGAAAAGCGCCTCTGCTATAAAATAGCTGCTATGACAAATATGGACGATTTCTGTTAAGAAGGGAAGCCATCACGTGCTATCGCCAAATCAACACTTTTCGCTGTCAGCAAAGATGAATGGGACACAAAGGAGGACACTGGTAAATCCATGAAAATGCATTGTACGTACTGCAGTATGCCAAAAGGTACCTGTCGGGCCGATGCGACGTCGAACAGTGAAAAAATCAAGCCCGTAGCCTTAGCCGTTATTGAGTTATGCTTGTCTGAAGGCGTCAGTTGCTTAGTCAGTCAGTCACTAGAAAATTCTGTTAAATGTATTTTTTTATTCTGTAGCAACTTGTTGAAAGTGTTTCAGGTCAATCTGAAAGCTAGTTTGGGCTTAGTTTTACCTAACCAGTACTGCTTCATCGTCATCAGGGGGAATTGAGGCTGTTTTTTGGGTGATATTATTTTGTGGGCCATGCCTACTCCTTTGTGTTCTCTACTATACAGTACTATTGTACTGCATGATAAAGGTGTTTAGTGTTGTAACTATCCTACAAGCAATTTTAATACTGTAATGATAGCTGACTACTCTATTAAAAGTTCAATTGGTTTCTGGAAGGCAGTGATGCCTGCTCAGTATGAAAATTAATAAACACATTTATGGCTTGAACTGTAACCAGGAGCGATGTTTTCACGTTTTACTGCTTACACTCAGATGTACCACGTATTCAAAATTAGAACAGCAAAGACACAATGGTCACATTTTAGTAACCAAGTGGGTCAAAATTATTTTCCATTAAAGTTCATGTTTGTGTTGCAGTATCGTTTTACACCATCTTGTTTACCATTAGTAAATTTTGGCTGTGATTTTTGGAACTCTCATACATTTTAGCTACCGTATAGTAAAAAACTTTGGCGGTAAAAAAGTGTGATGAAACGCCTCTGTTGAAAAAATTGGCAGAAAAAACTTTGGCGATTGAAATAATGTTTGCCAAAGTTTTTACCACCAAAGGTTTTACTGTACGGTACGTACAGATAATGACAAGGTGTCAACTCATCGGTTAAGTAGTGTAGTAGGTAGGTAGCTAGCATTGTGCGTTGTTGTAGCAGTACTTTTGTAGCTACTTATCTTACTACATGCTAGCAAAGGCGTGCTTCGCTATCTCCTGCAATGCCAAGAGTGACTGTATTTACTTTTTCTGTGAACTCCAGTAGCAGAGGGAATCATGTATATCAAAGTATTTGGCCAAATCCATCGCGAGACAATGAACTAGCTGTCTTGCGAACGGGAAACCGGTTGGAAATGCTATCCCAAGGAGTGCTAGCTTACAACTGTGGGACACATTCCTAGGAAGATCTCCAAAGTCAGCACAATCTTTATTGCGTGGATGGTGGTACGAGCTGACCTTCATCTCAAGGTCTAGTTTAATACTCAATGATCATCTAAAATAATTGGCGAGAAAAACTTGAACGCTATTTGCCAAATTCGCCAAAGTTTTTTACTATACGGTACCCCTGTCACATGGTACCTACCTACCATCCAATTTAAGGCCGTGCAAAGTTAATTATGTGTTTCTGGTCCTACCAACCCCCCAAAACCGACCAGGCCCCCAGGCACCCCTCATAACCTTTCGTGGTACACTACATCGGACATTGCAGTATATGGCATTATAAGGAAAACAAAGTTGACTTATAAAGATAGTGCATCTTTATAAGAAAAGAGTGTGCAAGACATGAAAACCTTTCAACAGATATAAAATAGTATAAATTATTGAAAGGTGATTGCATAATTCATTCAGCAAATAAAAAGACTAGAAAGAGAACCAGAAACACTATAAACTGATATACATAGCATTGCACATGCAGACAATTGTAATTTGTAATACTAGTACATATAGATACATGTAGGATTGTACCCTGATTTATTGTGCACTATCATGTGAGAGATAATTGCTTACCTTCTGAGAAAACCTTTCCTACATGGTGGTGTTAGCAGTTACGTTCTAGTGTGATGGATCTACCAGTGCAGCAGAAGTCACTACTGACAGTCACTTCCTGTTTATTAATCCTTAATGCCACCATGAGGCATCCTTGAAGGTGGCATCATAATATCATTAGTGTACATTTTTACTCCCCTCCTCAGCGGTAGTAAAGATGCCTTATACATATTCCAGGTAAGTGACCTAACCAAACTAGACCTCCAAATATGTAAGTAGACTGTGGCACATACTTTAAGGCATGGAAAGCCCAGTGGACATTGCACTAAACCTTATCCGGTGTAAGTGATGAGTCAGCTGCTACTAAACCCTTTGTTTTTCTCCTTTTGTTGTTCTTATTGTTGCTATTTTTTTTCAAGAAACACTTACAGTAGTTAATTACTAATTCACTTGTCAATTTCATGCCCCACCCCATGGGGTGGGGGACTACAAGGGATTTGACAAATCGTGGTGTCAAATTCCCCACTACTAGGGCAAAATCGGCTGTCAAATCCCCACTATGCCCCCTCCCCCATATAGTAGAGGATTTGACAACACCTCAAGGTTGACTAAGTGCATATTTCATGCATGCAACTAGTAATAGCCTGGTATACACCTGTAGCTAGTAAAATTATAGCGAGTGCGATTTTATTGTTTAGAAATGCAACTACCGAAAATCAGTCATTGAATTGGACAACTGTCAATTGCCCCAGGGGTGGGGGAAAGAAGCAATATCAAATCCCCACCTGGGGTGTGGCGGCGCCCAGGGGTGGGGCATGAAATTGACAAGTGCATAAGCTAAAGAAGACAGAAACAACACTTATTGTATCAATCAAACACCATGTTGATGAGTGTATTAATGAGGAGTCCATGGAACAGTATCAACAATAATGGACCTTGTTAAAACAAAGCTAAAACTTGTAACTTCTGCTTTGAAGGATGCTTATTGGTGACCAGACTATTGAAGGGCTTATGGATGGTGATACTATTGAACACAAGTTAACCTAACTGTTGACACAACCATTACTATGTGTCACACACAAGAAGCTGCTATAGAGCAATGCAAAGACATAGCTGATCACTTGGTATACTAACAATGAGGTAGTCCACAAAACAACAGGTACGGCATAGTCTATCATATACCAGTCATATAACTCCAAACCCTGTACAGGATACCCAATAAGGAGGTAGAGCACAATGCCAGCTGCTGGAGCCATGGAAAGACACAGACCAAGAGCCTCTTGTGATTCATGCATATGTAACTTTTAAGCAATTGGTATAGCAGGATGTTTAAATGGTGAGATATCGATGCACTAGTCAAGAATTAAGTGTTCAATTTCAGCACACTACACACACACACATACACACACACACACACACATGCACACACATACACACACACACATGCACTGGTCTTTGTTCTTTATAGTTTTAGTGATGAATATTCCATTAGAGCAGTTCACTGTTCTATTAGATTACAAGAGGTATTTATAATTTTGACCCCTTCTTGTTGATTCCTAGAGAGAATAGCTTACCCATGTATGGTTTTGAAATTGTACCTGTAGTGTAGATTTCTAGCTAACACATGGTAAAACTTTGGAGGGGCTGGTACATCTGAACACTTACTTATGCACCCCCGTAAATCCGCCTTGTGAACATATGAAATCTTATTATAATTTCGTGTCATATTTTTGGAGCAAGTTTTGGCTAATACTGCACATTAATTTGTTTGTATAGCTACATTAAAGGCATGTGCCAGGAGGATACATACAGCACGTTTCTTCTTAATCTACATTTAAATAGGACACACTTTTATCTACTGATATCTACCTGAGCAAGCAGAGACAATGGATTCATATCCACAGCTGAAGGTTGATCTTCCTTCATCTTTTTCAAACTGTCACACACATTGTTAATGGAGGGACGTGAGTCTGGATCTTCATCTAAACAGGAAATGACCACTGGTTTAAGTTCTTTAGTCTCTTCTGGCATCTTGTCAATGTATGATTGTCGTCTCTCAACTTCAGTGAATCCCCTGACCTTCTTTGTCTTAGGATCATACTGTTTAACAGCTGAGGGTGTGGGCCACTCTTGGGTAATGGTGTGTAGCATTACTCCTCCATATGAGAAGACATCTAAAGAAGTTCCGTAATGTCCAGGCATGTCAACTTGTGCCTCAGGTGGCATAAAATCAGCCGTTCCTGGGACCTTAGTGAGTGACTTTTTGCTATCAGGTCTGACCACCTTAGCTACTCCCAAATCACTGATCTTAGCTCGTAATAGAGTTGACAAGAGGATGTTGTTAGATGACAAGTCACGATGGACAATTGGTGGCTTGTGGCAATGTAGATATCGCAGACCAAGTGACACGTCCAGTAAAATGGACAACTTGATGCTCATAGGAATATTCTGGTGACGCTCCAGTGTAGACCGTAAACTCTCGTCCATCTTCTCCATCACCAGGATGGGTATGGGTGAGCCGGGTTTATAATAGACACCCAAGAATTGTACCACATTGGGGTGGCGTAGCTCGGCACATTGTTGACACTCTCTTAAGAAGCTGTCCCTCACTCGCTGGAAACCTTCAGGACCAACGCCACGTACTAGAATGGAGTGTACTTCTTTGGCGGCACACGGCGTACCGTAGTAGTCGACTTCGAAGACTCTTCCATAAGCTCCAATTCCAATTTCTCTTCCAGTTTCTTTTACTCCATCGAGTATTAGACCAGTGAAACTTCCATCACCAATTGGGAAAGTGGCCATTGTATTTCAGAGTATTAAAGAAGCGCTGAAAATGAAACAAAAAATAAAAGAGGGGCGTGGCTCACGATTGCAAGAATCTCGCGCCTATAACTGCATGCAATTATAATTATTTGCTTGCATCACTGTAATAAAGTATAAACGCATTTGATGGATTAACCACAAAATCGTAAAGAATCACTTTCCTTACATAGAAGCTATAAAATGTTTGAGGCATCACATGACGTCTCAACGCGTTAATATATTAGAGACAGAAGACAATGGCAGCGAAGTGGAAGAAATTGATCGGAAAGACTCCAGATTACGTTGGGAAGATAAAGGATAATTTAGAGGGTCATCATTTCGCCACGAAGGAAGTTAGTTACACTGTACATTTCGTATCATTGTTTAAACCATTAACACGTACACTACCAGCCTCGTCATTACACTACTGTGATTTATTCAGTTTGTGACTTCGTATACTGTAATAAAAGTTTATGTGTTGAATAAAATTAACAGTACCCTGGGAGTGTATATTGTGGAGAAACAGTATTATATTATAGCCATACAAATTGTGTATGCGTACATCCTGTTAGTGGAAGTTGTGTATATGACAAATTGTAATGACTGTATTACAAAGGTCCCACCTCTGAGGACAATTTTATGGTACAATTATAGTTTGGTTTTACCTGATGATTGTATGTTATGAATTACCCCTGCTCTAGATTTGGGGTAGACATCGGCTTACAAATCTGGACCACATTAGCTACGTGTGTTTAGCTCACCTATAAGATGTCACCTGATACAATAGTGTTAAGTGTTATGGTGTAAAGTTGATAGGTTGTTGTATTTTTATAAAATATGTCAGTAAAACTGAAACTTTCTAGGGCAACTGTTTATTGAAGCTGATTATATTTTGGCTGAAACAGCTAAGGCTTCCAAGTTAATTGTGACTCTCCAATCAACAAAAACCATAGTTTGCACAATCATGTGTTTTAAGAAAATCGAAACTTAAAAATATTGTTGAAATTATACATACTACGAAGAAAAAATATGCAAGTGTTAAACTTAAATTAAACCTATACACCATCTTGTTCAGCTGCTCATGGAGAGTTCAAAAATATTTGTTTCGTTTCTGTAGTCCCAAGTTTTGTGTGATACGTACGTTTGTTTACAATGCAGTAGACATAAACAAGATTGTCATCATTTCTTCTATAAAACCTCCTTCACATGTGTATGTGCAGGACTAAAACCAGTTGATTTTCTATGAACATTTTAAGCCAAGTCCCAATGCTGTAGACTAATGCAGAAGCTATTGTTATGGCTATGAATGTTAACACCTGTAGTTATTTTCAGTTGTAGTTGCTGCACTAATTCATTTTGATATCCTTACTCTCCCTACTGTCTAGTGCTGTGTTTCCAAAACTACTCACAACAAAAAGCTGAACCTTTGGTTCATTTCTTGGACACTAGAGATAACGCCTAGAAAATAAAAGAAATTTGATGTGTTAACCTACATAAACTTCCTTGAGTAAAGGAAAAGTTCTAAAGTCTAAATATTCTTTTTATCTTTTTCTTAAAATTGTTCCAAAGATTCCAGACTATACAGTAATAGTACATATAGTGTAATATACTTGTATAAGTCAGAGGTGAATTGGTAGTGGATAGTGAATGTGGTGGATATTTGAGTATTGACCACTGAGGGTACATCCCTGATATGTTTAAGTCCCCACACTTTTTATCATACATCTCTGGACTCAACTCTGTCTGTTGTAGCCACCACTATTCTAATATCTCTGTATAAATTTGATGTGTATCACATGATAATCACATAATGTTCACATGATAGGTGTTCAGTCATGGCTTCCCACATCATCCTACTTCATTATCATATGATGTGCTCCAGTCACTGGTGGCTGTTGGTAATGACATGGGAACCATCAGAATATATCCTTTGATCTCTGTGTGTTGTGTGTGTGCATGTACGTAGTGTTGTGTGTGTGCATGTACGTAGTGTTGTGTGTGTACATGTAAGTAGTGTTGTGTGTGTGATGTAGTGTTGTGTGTGTGATGTAGTGTTGTGTGTGTGATGTAGTGTTGTGTGTGTGCATGTACGTAGTGTTGTGTGTGTGATGTAGTGTTGTGTGTGTGCATGTACGTAGTGTTGTGTGTGTGATGTAGTGTTGTGTGTGTGCATGTACGTAGTGTTGTGTGTGTGCATGTACGTAGGCGTGTGTGTGTGATGTAGTGTTGTGTGTGTGCATGTACGTAGTGTTGTGTGTGTGATGTAGTGTTGTGTGTGTGCATGTAGTGTTGTGTGTGTGATGTAGTGTTGTGTGTGTGCATGTACGTAGTGTTGTGTGTGTGCATGTACGTAGTGTTGTGTGTGTGCATGTACGTAGTGTTGTGTGTGTGCATGTACGTAGTGTTGTGTGTGTGCATGTACGTAGGCGTGTGTGTGTTTTGTGACCTCTCTCCATGAGACCTGGACAGTCCTCCTGAGGGTTACTAGCCCTGCCCAAGGAGGATTTGCTTGCACAAGACTCAATTGCCTGAGTGGTGCACAAGCATCCTAGTACTGGTTCACTGGGAGGCCATAGCTGTGTTTCACATTGCTGCCATAGGATTTGTGTGTGTGCATGCGTGTGTGTGTGTGTGTGTGTGTGTGTGTGTGTGTGTGTGTGTGTGTGTGTGTGTGTGTGTGTGTGTGTGTGTGTGTGTGTGTGTGTGTGTGTGTGTGTGTGTGTGTGTGTGTGTGTGTTGTTACTGTACGTACAGTCCTACACACATACATTGTTGTAGATATTATTATAACTGTATTGTCATGAGTTATCTGGTGAAGTTCCCTTAACACATTTCATTACATTTGGTAAGGCAGGTTTGGAGGTGTGTCTACAACATGACCCCAGTGTACCCATTAAACAACTGATCTTCATCACCAACAAGGTGACCATATTGGATCATGTGTTGTCACTTATTGTATGTGTGTTGTTTGGTACTGAGAGCCTGTGTATTATGGTAGAAGATGTTGGTTTAATTGTTATCATCCAGAGAAGGACCTTGAGTCAAACAGAATGTCGTATTGTTAATCAATACCACCTATTCCCTCAGTTACACATGTATCGATTTCATTTGTTATATCATCAAGTATACACACAGTGTACAATATAAGGGAAAATTATTGCTCGGACAGAATGGCCAATCAAAAGTAAATTTGATTGGCCATTTCTGAAATTGCATGGCCATAAGATAGAGGTGTACTATCCTAGTGTGCGAAGCACACCCCGCAGTGCAAAGCACAAGCCTTTTAGGGGGTCTGGGGGCATGCCCCCCAGGAAATTTTTGGAAAAGGATCACTCAGATTGAATCTGAGACCACTTTCAGCTATTTATCACTGAACTTTATGCACATGCATGTTATAGAGAATTAATTGTTTATTAGTAATACATGTACAAAATTTGTGTTGCTGCATACATATTTTACAAAAAAAAAACTATGAATCAACGTATTGTACAGCCAGTTTGTACACTTAGCTAGGCTAAATGCTTTGTTACAAGTGGTGTTAAGTCAGCACAGATTGAATTATCAACTAGCTATTGCTAAAGTTTCTCTTGTGAATAGCAATAGATCAAAACTTACTCTCGAACTTTCCGTGTGCAGAACACTTTTATCGCGTGACTTTCATTCCCCAGCCACTGGATCTCTACAGATTATAACCACGAAATGGCCATCTTATACTTAATATCGTACCTCCACTTCGCAAACATTACTTTCTTTTCTTCTCTTGGAAGGCGCCACTCGTGTAGTCAGTGTACTGATCGCTTCTTCACAACATCGACAGTAACCCACAATCGATAATTTGGGTAAATACGAGGTGCAGTGCTCTAGCTTACGCATGCGCATCGAGTCGATGCTTCGAAGGGATCGAGACTTCACGTAGTGATTAAATAGCTTCGGTAAGGAAAATGAACGATACGACAATAATAATAACTATAATATTACATGTTATAAAGACTAATAATAAAGAATTACAGTTGTAAAAAATTGGATCGGCACAAATGGCCAACCAACGGCTACATTGATCGGTCAACAGCATCACTTGGTTGGAAAATGGCCGAGGGCCGACCGTTATATTGTACTCTGACACATCACTCCTTGATGTAAAATGTGTACTGTGGATTTCATGTCCGTTGAAAAATCCCATACTACGCAACCGCAAAATATTTACCTGGAATTTATTCCTTAAGCAATATGCGATGGCAGTATGGAATTTCTCAACGGACATGAAATCCACAGTACAATTTGAACTTATGAGTAGAAGGAAAAACTAGTTGGATATAAGAATCAAAGAAAAAATAGGAAGTAGTGAAACAAGGGAATTGCTCAAAAGTGGTGAAACAAGGAAGTTTGCCTATACCTGTAGATATACAGCCTGTACTAGTGGATATTAGAGATTAAATGTCCGATAGTATATCTGCAGGTATAACCTTCCTTGTTTTGCTACTATTGAGCTATTCCCTTAATTGTTTCATTGCTTTTTTTTCTTTGATCTTAAAATTCATAATTTTTTTCTTCTACTTGTTTGGTTGCTTTTAATAACATGATTATGACAAATGAACTAACACATACTGTATGTATTAAAAGAAAGAATGGCACCAGGAATACCATAAAAGTAGTTTTGCATCAGAACACATGCCCCAATTATGTAGCGGAATAGAGAGGTGGCCATTACAAATGGAGAACAGTACGACAAGCATCTCTGAAATCAATATGATAATACAGGTGATAAGCCAACACAGCCACAGGGAAGCCTCATCGCACTATTGCGAATTGACACTTTGCATTGTAAGCAAAAAAAAACTGGAACGCAAAGAAGGACAAAGGCAAGTCCATGTTGCTTGTGTTGTACATACTGCGGTTGGCGAAAAGGACAAAGTGACATTGATGAGTGAAGAAACCATCCAGTATCCTTATGTTATGCTTGGCTGGTTAATTAGTCAGTCAGGCAGCATAAAATTGTGTTATATACAAAAATTTTAAAATTCCATTAAAACTCTTTGGAAGGGTTTGGGGTTGGTCTGAAGACGTTTTTGGGCTTAGCTGTGCCTGACCAATACTGCCAAGCTGTCATAAAGGGAAATTGGGGTTGGTTTTAAGGTGATATCTCTGGTTGGTAATGCCCAGTTCTTCCTGATCCCTAATATACATTACTACCCCTTGATGTGATGTGTGTGTAGAACTTGAACTCAAACATCTTATGTTACATCATCACCATGGTCCCTCCACTCCTACAGGGTTACCTGGTCAGTGTTACTAACAATGATACACTTAACTTGTGGTCACTACGACAACGACCAGCTGGAGTAATGCATCAGTTACAACTAAAGAAAGAAAAGTGAGAAATATTGTTTAGTTATATACCCAAATACTACACACATCATATTAGTATTTAATTGTTAACATGTTATACACCTGAGAACACATTACATTGTCTGTACTACCCACCCCTGGTAGGGTCACCAAGTGTTCATACACTTACGGTTCTCATTGGTTGTATGTTGGTACTGACAAGAGTAATGTCCTTCTGATACGTGTGGAGGGTCTTGCCTTGTCAGCTTACAACATCCCCTGGAATGAAGTGGCTGAAATGTAAGGAAATAATTAATAGTGTGTATTAATGTACGCAGACTTTGTTCTCTGTTTTTTTTTGTTTGTTTTTTTAAATTATATATTTTTTTACAGTTGCTGTATTGTGTGTTCTATTAGGTTATTGTGGTCCAGTTTACATTTTATCTTACAAGTTTATGGTCAATGCCAAACTAGTTATATTATGTAGTTGCTCATTGTTATGTTGTCATCAGGCAAGGTGGTCGAAGGAACAGACCAGGAGCAGTAGTTGACATGTTAGAACATCCACTGGATCAGGGAAAGGTGATATGATTTGTTGTATGGTAATTGTGGCTAGCTACATCTACTATACTGACTGGTAGTTGTGTTGGTGTTTAGGTGTTGCTAGGTTACACCAGTGGACTAATGGCACTATGGAATTTAGCCACTAAACAAGTAGAACGTCGTTACAGTCATACTGAGGTGTGTGTGGGTGTGTGGCAGTACGTAATACACTTGCCCGATGTACCGGTTTAACTTGTTACAGTTGCTGACCTCATTGTGTTGGATGAGTTCTGGGAAGGAGTTTGCTGCCTCATTTTATGGTGGAGCAATCGGAGTATGGAGTGTGAAGTCTAACAAGGGGCCAGAGAAGATGACCCTCCCTCATGGTAACCAACTGTTCTACAGGAGCTAGTCCTTCATAACTTTTTCTATACCAGATACCAGTAAAGGAAGTACACCCCAAAAGAAGCCCATCATTGGTGACCTGTTCAGTCCAATTGAGAAGTTGGAGTGGCTCAATGTGGAGGGGTCAGTGATGGCATACAGTAGGAAACACACACTACACACTGTATATCGCATGACATTATGCACACTGACACAAACTACACACAGACACACTATGCACTTTCTTTATTTTGGCTAGCACTTCAACATCTAGTACTAGGGGTGGTGGCAAGGAGTGCTGAATACCCGGGGGGGAAAGAAACAGACACACTATGCACTACAGCACTATATACACAAACACACATGTGTGCGTTTGTGTGTGCTGTGTCAGCTGCTAACTGTGCTTTTACCTTGTAGTAATCCACTGTTCGTTTTTACTGGGGGAACTCCCTATGAGTGTCTAACACCTAACATTACTCTGATGCAGGGGAAGTCCCTGTCCATGTTATCTTGTGATAGTGTTATAGTTGACTTCATCACCATCCCCAGCTCTCCTCATCTCACCGGTGAGTTGATTATACTACATTAATAGTATGGCACAGTGTGGTGTGAAGCCACTATAAATCCTGTTGTAGTCTGGTTATACACACAGGTAAAATTTTAGTCTATGCAAGGATCAAGGATTACATCAGTATGGTCCATCAGCTAATATCATATTTGTTCTTTCTGTTCCCTGTAGCTGCCCAACATCCCAAGTCACTACTTGTGTTGTGTGAGGATGGACTGGTTGTGTTTGACATCAGTGAACATGGTTGTCCTCACTACAATGTGCCGTTTGTGCTGGATCTTCACAAGCCAGCTGTGACCAGTTTGGAGTATTTGGATGAGTGTCCTGACAACCTCACCAGCTCCCTTTGTTCAGTACAGTCCAAACAACTTGTAATGGATAATGTGTTTAAGGTATTAAAATTGTCTTCTCTTATTATGCTCAACTCTTGAAAGGCCTGTACTTTTACATATACACAGTTTGGTGCAGTGTGGTGTATTGCATGCATGTCTCTTTTACATTGTAACAACAAGATGTTGACAGAAAATTCTACATACTTTAGGATGCAAATTCTGGCGGTAAGATGACTACAAGAACATGTATTACACCTGTAAATCAGTGTGCAAAAAGTTGTATCAAAAAGGTTCAAAAATCGAAAAAAAATCTGGGCTTGTCCGGGGATCGAACCCGGGGCCTCTCGCACCCAAAGCGAGAATCATACCACTAGACCAACAAGCCACCACATTTTCAAGTGGTACATTTGACCACTAATAAGGCGAAGCTTATACAGTGGTTTACTAGTAATCCTTATGACAACTTATTGTTAATCTGGGAAGCACCTAATGTGTTAATGCTTGATTTCTGAAAGGTGTTTATTTCATGTGTTAACTATTTCCATTATAGCCCTGGCCATTCAAAGGAGGCAAGTGGGGTAAAGGTGATATGGAGTTGTTACCAGCTGATGTGCTCATTACTGGGTAAGCTCTGTGTGTGTGTGTGTGTGTGTGTGTGTGTGTGTGTGTGTGTGTGTGTGTGTGTGTGTGTGTGTGTGTGTGTGTGTGTATTGTCATTGAATAGTTTTGGTATATATGTTTCACACCAGTGGTAGTGTGTAGTACAGGGGTATATTATTCATTAAGATGTACTTTAGTAAAAGTTTAATCTGGTATTATTATCAGCCCTGTTAGCTCAGTGGTTAGAGCATCAGACTTTTAATCTGAGGGTCATGGGTTCAAACCCTGTATAGGGCTGAATGTTGTTCTTTTTGGCCAGGAACAAGCATGTTCTTTTTTTCTGTACTTTTATACTACTTTTTTTTTCTCGTCTTAGTGAATTTGTTTCTACACTTATACAAATTCCAGTAACTGTATGGTCAATTGTATTCCTGTAGACATTGTGATGGTAGTGTCAAGTTCTGGCATGCTAATTCAGGTACATACTGTTTGTGTGTAAGGATAGCGTGTGTTCTGTACAATAATTTGTAGTCTGCTATCAAATATAAACATGATTTCTTGTTACAGTGTCATTCCAACAGTCCATCAGTGTCAACACATTGGAGTCATTTGAGAGAACTCCAGTCCACAAGATGTCACCTTCTACACACAAACAAGTAGTCAGTAATGAAGGTAGCAGTCAGCCAGAACCCAGCTCACCAACCAGTAAAACAGGTACACAAACAGATAATGAAACTGTAGAGGGTTCAAAAGACAATTCAAAAACTAATGAGGCAACAAATAAAGAAACAACCTCCACAGAAACCCCATCAAAGGAATCAACATGTAGTCAATCTTCTGATGTTAAGACTGATGAATCAACTACTCCAAAGTCCAAAACATTACCTGCTAACAAACAGGCTACACCAGTTAAACGTAGCCAAGATGGGAAGAGTGAAACAATGGCCCATACCTCATCTTCAAAGAGTAACGAAAAGAAAGAAGGTCAACCTAAAACACCAGATAAAGGCAAGGCATCCGAGGGACAGGCAAAGACATCCACAACAAAAGAGACATCATCTCAACAAGATGATAAAACAACTAGCACAGCTGGTCAGTCTATAGGTGACAACACATCATCAACTAAACCAAAAACTGAGACACACTCTACCGGTGATAAAAATACTTCTAGTGATCCATCAACACAAGATCCTTCACAACCAGTAGTTACTAGTCCAACAGATCCTGATGATTTTGTCATTGTTGATTTAGTTGATGGTCCAGTAGAGATACCAGTGTCAGAGTTCTTCCCCGTGTGTCATGTTACACTAAACCATGATGACTGGTCCCTGTGTGTGGCTAACACTGGACTATGTGTACTACTCTACTCCTTCCATCCCATTATGACCGGCAGTGTTCCCATTAAGGTATGTACTGTACAATGTATATTAACACACCTTATTTAGAGTATAGTGTATGTATCATGGAACCAGCTACTGTATACGTACATTTCTGGAACTGGTTATCCCTGTTCGCTTCCTGTATATGGTCTGTGTATTGTCCTTGGGATCATATATACACGCATGTACTTTATGACAAACAGTGTATACAGTATATATGATGTATACTTATTGTCATACATGTAATCATGGGTCCTCGTGATTTGCCTGATCAATATGAACTGCAAATTCCAAATCAATATGTACATAGCTTTGTACATAATACTATGCGTCATGTTACAGAATTTACTGGTGAAGTTGGAGTCACCTCATCCACCAGAAACATTCTCACCACCAGGATCACCTGATGTTCATCACCTCCATGGTGACGATATCCCTGATAGCCCTAACCCCAATTGTGGTTGGAAGGTGTTACCTGAGACACCATCAACCAGTGAAGGAGCTGGTTTCTATTTGGTGTTTTGTTGTCAGTGTGTTCCCATTGATAAGGATCAGCCTCATCCCGTGATCACCTGTGTAGAATATAGCTCTAAATATGGAATGTTAGTCTCTGTGTGTGTGTGTGTGTGTGTCTCATCCCGCGATCACTTGTGTAGAATATAGCTCTAAATATGGAATGTTAGTGTGTGTGTGTGTGTGTGTGTGTGTGTGTGTGTGTGTGTGTGTGTGTGTGTGTGTGTGTGTGTGTGTCTGCTGTGTTCATGTGAGTGCATGTGTGTGTATGTGTGATGATGATTTTGGGCATACATTTACATGTGCTTATTTCCTTGTACAGTAGTGCTTCACTCATACATGACTTGTTCCATACATGTACCTGCATTATAGGCTACATACAGTGTCACTGTCTGTGCTTTGATAATAGTAATATTATCTACACTGTAATGGTACACACGCACGCACGCACACACACAAAGCAAAGCAGCCGTACGAAACACAGCCATTGCCGCCCAGCAAGCCAGCACTTGGACCATTCAGGCACTTGAGCCTTGTGCAGGCAAATTCTCCTGGGGCAGGGCTAGTAACCCGCAGGAGGATTGTTCAGGTCTCACGAAGAGAGGTCGCTGAACCCAAAGTTCCACAATGACCTCAACACTGCTAAGCGAGACAAATACAGTTGGGCATTTGCTTCCCTAGTTAACACCAGGTACCCATTAACAGCTGGGTAGACTGGAGCAATGTAAGTAAAGTTTTTTGCTCAAGGAAACAACCAAAGTGACAAGACTGGGAATCGAACCTGGGACCTTTTGATCACCAGGCAGATGCCCTAATCACTTGGCTATGCTGCCTCTCCACACACAACACACAGTATCATGAACGAACCACGATAGTGGTTCAAGGACATAATTTTTATGTGCAAATAATCACATATATTAACTGTACCACCTACCCTATCTTATACTAGTCCTCATTCATCTCTTATATTATCATCACAGACTGGTAATAGGACTAACTAGTGGACTAGTAATTGTAGACACTGTGAACTGTAAGTGTCTCCTTGTTGAAGTGGATGAGGTTGAGCTAATGGGTGAGTTGTATCATACTGTACTGTAGTAATTGAAGTCTACTCTTTTCTCAAAAAAAAAAAAAAAAGGCTGGAAATAAGCTTTACAATGCCTTAGTAGCATTTTGACAGTCTTGGTTAGGCCAAGTCCAATAGTGCCTTCAGTACACTTCCAATAGGCAGCTACAAAATTTAAAAATGCAGTATATATTTAGAGGAATTTTCTACTGCCTGAGTTACTTACTTTTATGCCTTTGGACAAGCGTTACTCGATAACAGCTAAGGTTACAGGCTTGATTTTTGCATTATTTTACATCACTTAGGTGCCATACATCTAATGCACATATCACGGAGTTGCCTGTGTCCTTCTTTACGTCTTGTCTACGTTGTGTCGCTGTGTAGCAGGCTGAACATAGCTGAAAATGAAACACAATATCCGCTTCACTTTTCAGCCAGTTCCTGTTGTACAACACATCTGATGTTTACAGTAGTAAGTATATCAAAAACTTAGGATCCATAAAAATTCCTCTACTTGTTTGATTTCTTATTTTGTAACATTACTACAACTGGTGAACCCATGCATACCGCATCAAAAGAAAGAATGGTGGTGGATTTATTTATTGTTATCATGTAAACGTGCACCCCCAACTATCAGTTAGTTGGTCGTGTAGAGTAAGTGTGTGTTCTATGAAGTCATGTATAAATCATACAGTACGATAGTACTGTATAGTGGGTCCACAAAGGTTTGGGCGTGCCCCATGAAAAATCATCACCCAAAAACCAGTCTCACTTTCCCTGACAACGATGAGGCAGTATCGGTTAGGTGTCGGTAAAACTAAACCTTCAGATCAAACCAATATGCTTTCAACAAGTTGCAATGGAGTTTTTTTTTAAAATGCATTAAATGGAATTTTCTAGTGACTGTCTGATGCCTTCAAACAAGCGTAACTCGATAGCGGCTAAGGCTATGGGCTTGATTTTTTTTCACTGTTTGACATCATTTCAGCCGGACACATGCCTTTTGGCATACCACAGTATGTACAATGTATTTTTCATGGACTTACCAGTGTCCTCCTCCTTTGTGTCCCATTCATCTTTGCTGACAGCGAAAAGTGTTGATTTGGCAGTAGCATGTGATTGTTTTCCTTCATAACAGAAATCGTCCATATTTTACATAGTGGCTACTTTGATTGCAGAGGTGCTTTTCGAACAGTTCTTGATTCATACCGCTGTGTAACGGGTTGAACATAGCTGACAACAAAGCATAAAGGATATTTCACTTTTCAGATGATAATTGATAGCTGGGGGTACACGGCACCATTTATTTCTTTTGATGCTGTATGCGTGGGTTCATCAGTCATAATACTTTTATTTTACAAGTTAACAAACAAGTACACAAAATTTGGAATTTTCAACTAGAGTAGGGACCATAGCACATCGATAGAAAGTACTGAAACAAGCTGGAGTAGTGTACATTATTAAATCACAGTAAAACAATAAAAAGTGTAACTGTTATATCCTTACTGCGCATTTCCAGTATCATACAGTACGGTAGTACTGTGCCGTACTGTATATTAGGAGATTTGGGTTTTTCTGGCCAAAAATATCACCCAAAAACCAGCTTCAGAATCCGTCCTGGTGCCTTGGAAGTATTGGTTAGGTATAACCAAGCCCTAAAGTGCCTTCAGTACAATCCTAAACACTCCACTAGATCGTTATGAATTTTTAAAATTTATTATTATTCAATGGAATTGTCTACTGACTAACTGTGTGCCTGATGCTTTCAGGCAAGCGTAACTTGAACGGCTAAGGCTATGGGCTTGATTTTTTTTCACTGTTTGACGTCGCGTCATCTGGAGACATGCCTTTTGGCATACCGCACAGTATGTACAGTGCACGCATCATAGACTTACCTTTGTCCTCTTTTGTGTCCCATGTATTTTTGCCTTTGCTGACAGCCCAAGGTGTCGATTTGCGGTAGTGCAAAGCATGGCTTCTTTACCTTTGTAAACGGGAATCGTCCGTAATTTCTGTGGTGACTGGATTGATTGCAGAGCTCGCTTCTAATACTGTTATTTGTTCGTAACACTGTGTAATGTGCTGAACATATCTGAAAGCAAAGCTTAATGGACACTCCACCTTAGAGTCAGTAATTGATAACCGGGGCGCTCATTCAGACAAAAATTTTATCCCTGGTGCCATCCTTTCTTTTGATGCCGTATGCATGGGTTCACCAGTCATAATAGTGTTATAAAAGAAACAAGCAAACAAGTATAAGGAAAAATTAGGAATTTTAAATTCGATTAGGGATCATGAAAAAAGTAGCGAAACAAGGGAGGTCGCCTACTCCTACAGATATACTAGTGAACATTAAATCCCTAATTCAGTCATGGGTAGTGGGTAGCTATAGGGATTATGTTCGCTAGTATATCTGCAGATGTAGACAACCTCCCTTGTTCCCTGCTTTTTTTTATGATCCCTAATTGAATGTGAAATTCATAATTTTTCTTATACTTGTAGTATCTTGAGCACAGTAGGGATATACGACTTCTTATTGTTTTACTGTGATTTAGTATTGTACACTACTCCAGCTTGTTTCAGTACTTTTTATTGATGTACTATGGGCCTATGCAAGTGTTTGTATAATGATTGTCCCACACTGTACATAGAAGTGATACCTCACTGTTACTTAGCTACTTACAGTTGTCTATACCACATGTAACATATCCTATAGTTGATGTACAAGCTAACAGAAGAAGTTGGACATCATGGAAGGCTCCATCTTCATTTGCTAAGAGTAAGAAGACTGTACGAACAAGGAGTGAGAAACAGCTGACTCAGAAACCTTCAACAAGTTAGTATCAGTCAAGCACTCATATACTGTATGTATAGTGCAGCTACTTGGCATTGTAGAAATGTGGGAAATCTCTACTTGGCATTAGTAGGGATTTTCCCACACTACTACAATTCCAAGTAGCTAGGGATTTTCCACCTTCATCTCTTGTTTCACTGCTTTTTATTGTTGGAACCCTGCTTCATTTTTAAATTAATTATTTTTATTGCACTAATTTGTTTACTTTTGTTAGAGCATAGCTATGAAATATGCGTGTGGCTGTGACTGCTGTATTAGAGTATCTTGATCTCGCCACTCAGCTATGCAGTAGATATCAAGCTAATGGGTGTGGCACAGCATTCTGTTTTCCTACAGAGCTAGATCATTATTGTGGCATGTTCTGATCGTTGAAGGGGGTGTGGCAATTGTTTTAAAAGCGCAGCTACATAACAGTTTAAAACCAGTATATCATGGTCAGTATTAATGAAGCCTTACGAAAAATTTTTTTGTGAGTTTTCACAGACCTCTAAAATCTGAGATGCATGATTCGTAGGGTAGGAATCGTCCCTTTTCCTTACTTGATGGATATATATGCTACAACTTATCTCCCACACTAAAACTAACCGAAGTGTTAGGCACTACCATGGACTATAATGCATTTTTTGACCTACATAAACTCTCAGTCAAAGCGTCACGGAAAGATTACAGTTACAGCAACCATCCTTGAAAATGCAATCCATCTACAAACAGTGTTTAGTAGGGTTCCCCCCTAAAGTGACACACGCCACTAAAAAGCAGCATCTAAAAAACCATCATGGAAATATCATATGCAGAAATATCGTATGTGGTAAAAATAACCTTTTGGAATAGTCTTACTCCATTACAGCAAGAAAAAACTTATAGACATCCGAATATATATATTTAATCGCCATAACTTGAAATTTTGTTTGACTGGCCTGCCTGCCAGCCTACCTGACCACAGTCGCAATGTCTGCCTTCTGTGCTTTGCCATTCCTTTCATCTTTAACTAGACAGATGCTAAAAGCATGATGGGGCAAGCCTCAGTTGTGTAAAAAGTGATGCGGCATCAACTGTATTTCCATGAATAGCATTTAATGTGTGTGTGTGTGTGTGTGTGTTTGTAGCTAGCTATACATACAGAAATGCTCAGGCTACTCTAGAGGTAGCTGGAGGAAGTATATAGCTACATAACTGTGTGGAAGCATAGTCAGCTAGGACTTATCTCCCTGTCTTCTGCAGTTTCATTGGCTAGCTGCATGCTCTCTTCTGCGAGTGTGCATGGCGTCTATCAGGTGTCTACTTGCTTGTGCTTCATGTGGCATTTCTGCTGCTGTCCTTGCCCTGTCTCATTCTCTCCCTGCCTTCTTCTAAGACGGTCTTCTTTGTCCATGTCTATGTAGATAAGAAGTTGTAACCCACGTGACAAATTCTAAGCCAAGTAGTGTAAATACGGCCTTCTTCGTACAAGAAGTTTTTGTCATAGTGAACGTGACGCACATACCATTCACCCGGGAATTCACCAGCCAGTGTTCCCTCCTTGCCCTGTCTCATTTTCTCTCAGCCTTCTTCCAAGACGGTCTTCTTTGTCCATGTCAATGTATATAAGTTGTGAGACAAGTGACAAGCGACAAATTCTAAGCCATGTGGGGCTTTTTTCCATGTTCGTTACGTAAACTCTCGGGAATGGTCAGACGTACGGTCGTACGTACAATTGAGTACTACCAGTGTGGGGCTGTCTGTGTTCGTTACGTAAATTCTCGGGAATGGTCGGACGTATGAGTGACTACTGCCATTTGTGGGGCTCGCTTAGGCTCGCCCCAATTAAATGGTCTTCTTTTCATAGAAACCACACCAAGGTATTAATTTTCCCTATTGACACTTTCCTTGAAGGAGTGTATTTAGACTGCATGAAACTATTTGAGGTGCTTAACGGGCTGTAGTAGCTAAGCTGTGCTGTAGCTAACCTTAGAATATTCTGTATCATTTACTAAAATATTTTAAAACTAATTTTCTGTTGATATATCGACAAATGAAATATGGTATGTGAAACAAGCACACGTTACATGGGGAATATGCCCTAAAATGGCTATACATGCAGAAGTCCATAAGTGCTTCAGAGTACAAGGCACTTATGAGCTCCAAGTATATGCAATTTGATATTATGGCTGACTGTGATAGAACAACTGAACTGGTGAAATTGGTTACATCTTTTGTACAGGGATAGTTCTATGTAGTTTGTATGTACAGTATTGCCTTACTCTTATGGTCAGTAGAATTAGAGTAGAGAATTGTCCTATTAGATTATGTATATAGTGTTTGTCATAAAGGAACTTGTACTATATTATATACTAACACTCCTCTCATATACATCTATATCACCCATACAGCTAACACTACAGTAGCTACTGGTTCTACTAGTACTGATCAGGGACACTCACAGAACATATCCACACATGTTGGTGTGGTTACTGAAGAGGAGGATAGTACTCAGTTATGTGTTAACACTGTTAGGATAGTGGAACTGAACACTGATAAATGTAAGTAACTACTATACTAACTGTATACTAACTTTTAATACTGTACCGTATAGTAGGGATCATGGAGGTTGGACTTTCTTGCCCAAAAATATCACCCAAAAATATCCAGCGTCACTTTTCCTTTATAACAGCTTGGCGGTATTGGTTACATATGTGACCAGATTTTACAAAACCAATCCAAATCGCACATCAGGCAAAATCAAATGAACACCTCCAGTGGATAGCTACACTATCGTACTAATAGTTTTGACCCTCACTACTAGTCAATTTACTCTAGGCTGGTTTTAACAGATGTCTTTTCAGGGTGGTGTGTCGTGCTTGAATGGTGGTTTCTGGTCTTGTGAAGGGCCTGGCTTGGCAAGAATCAGTGGTTTACTGATGAACAGCCTCATAATGTGGCCAGACATTTTTTATTTTTTTTTGATTATGCTACATATCAGCCACTAAGGAGTCAGCACAGTCCTGTAATCTCGTTTCTGGACTCCAATCGTGGTCTGCCTCCATTTTGAAGTCCCACCCCACCAACCTCACCCTCCACCCTTTTGTGAGCACTCGTGATACTACTTTGCTCATCCAACTGCTCAGATTTTCTATCCTATTTGGCAGGAAACTCTACAAGCAGCTACGTACAAGTACTGGAAGTGATCTGAAAGATCTTTTGTGTAAATTTCGTACACGTGCTTGCTATCCTTGGCAAGTTATGCTGACTTGAATTCTTTAAAACCGTTTATCTCAAAACTTTTAATGTACAATTTGGATTGTTTTTCCAAAATCCAGTCACGTATAACCAAGCCCTAAATGTCTCCAGAGTGACCCCATAAATGTCTGTATGAAATTTATTTTTCTGTTGAATATACTGTAACTAACTGACCGACTGACTGACTGGTTAAAGCTATGGGCTTCATTTCTTCACTGTGTGAAGGCCCGAGCATGCGTTTTCGCCAACTGCAGCAGCAATAATGTATGCATCACAAACTTACTATCAGGGTGTTAAAATTATGTTATAAACCATATTACATTAGATACTATTTATACAAGTTTTGTGATGACCTCATGTTTAACAGTTGGAAGTAAATATTGCAAAGATTAATTAGTCACTCACCTCCACTTTAACCATCATACCTCCATCCAGGAAATAACTCATGATGGTGGGTAGTGGTAGGGCAATATGGGAGTAAGGAAGGTTGATGGTGTAAAGAATGGCATCTCTAGAGATCTGGCAGACACTGGCAGATTACTTCTGGTACATTCTCAGGTTATTCTCGGGTTCCTGAGAATGACCAGTAGTAATCTGTTCAGCTTCTCAAGTTAAAACTTTTAACTTAAAATTGAAGGGGAATGTCTAGGAAACAGATCCCCCTTCAATGAAGTCTTGACTATTCTACACCTTTACTAAGATATAGCTGAATAGATACAGGGATCAAAGGTGGTGTTAATATGCATGTGTGCGTCTGCGTCTGCGTCTGCGTGTGCGTGTGTGTACAAGTCTATTGGGAATGCACTTTTGTCTTGTTGAGGTGTCTCTGGGTGTCCCTTAGCAAGTGATCCCATCATGGTCAGTGTTTATTGTGGTTGTCACGTATGGACATGTGGTTGTCACGTATGGACATGTAATTGTGTCCTTATTAAACAGCTGAATTCCATTCTGTACAAAAGCTGTTTGACAACAAATCGATTCTCAGAAATGTTTATACCTTTATACCTTGAAAACCCCCCCCCCTGGGTTTTATACCAACTAACCAATGTTGGGGGCTTATTATGTATAACAGCTACACATGTGATCCTCATAAAATGTATAACAACTTGTACACCTGTATGTGCATACAATATTTTAATATCATTAACATATGATTGTGTTCACAAATATGAATGTGTTACTTGTCTTCCATAGCTCACATGACAACAGGTACCATATGGGTGGGCACTAATACTGGTAATGTGATTGCTATGGGTATACAAGTGAAACCGGCTACTAAGGATCATCCAAGAACAATAGAGCTGTGTCCTAATGGTAATGTAACTGTGTAGTGTGTGGGTGGGTGTGCAGTGTGTGTGTGTGTGTGTGTGCATCCGTGCATGCGTGCGTGCATGTGTGTGGTATGTGCTGGTCACTGTAAAGCATTAATACAATACAATACAATACAATACAATGTGTGTGTGTGCGTGCATGTGTGGTGTGTGTGTGTGTGTGTGTATGCCTGCGTGCGTGCATGTATGTATGTGCAGTGTCCTCTGTGTGTGTGTGTGTGTGTGTGTGTGTGTGTGTGTGTGTGTGTGTGTGTGTAGTGTATTGTGTAGTGCGATGTTATACATAATCTGTTTATGTGCCTTTGCACACTAGTATGTGTGTGCTTGTGCATGTTTGTGTAAGCTGTGTATATTATTTTGCTTTATCGGACAGATAGACATCTACAGGTGTATTAGACCTCATTTTATTTACCGATTGCAATTGATTCCCTTGTAATTTTGAGTAGAGCTGGACAGTACACAAATTTGTAAAAGTCGGTGCGATATTTTATAAAATTATCAAGCTATATACTACTGTCTGTCAGGTCTGCAAATGGATACAAGAGCTTTGTTTACAGACTCCAAAATGCCATGTGGCAATCAGGTGAATCATTTTACGGTCATTACTGAGAACTTGAACTGTCTTTTCTTGTTCCAAAACTCAACCCACCATTGCTTGCATTGATCCCCACCTTGTTGCATGAAACTAGTGGAACAAGTACTAACATTACCACATGGTATATACCTATTGCACTGTTAAGCACAACACTATTATATGATTTGTAAACCAGACATGTTACACATGTAATCAAAATACCAGTGTTACTATATTTATAGTATTACCTTATGAAGTAAAAACCAACCACTCCCAAAAGTCCCAATGAAACCACACCACATTGTCACATGATTGATGGTTTACAAAAGTCTAGTCATTGGTATATGTGTAGACCAGATTGTGTGTGTCAGTGTTGTTAACATATAATGATTTAGTATCTTAATTTTTTTTTTACTAAATATGTTCACTGTGTAATAATGTAATCAATGAATGCTGTGGGAACCCAATCTCTGATTACACCCTACTAATTAGCTCACTTTTCTTTTTCCAGCCATAGGTCATCCTTTAAAGCATTCAAGATGTAGACTGGGTCCAAAACAGGTTAATCTGGTCATCTGTAGCCTTTCAACAGCACTGATAATATTGCCTCCACTGTCTGTAGTCAAACAAACTTGGTGTGCTTCTGAGAGGCCCCAGGCCTCCAGAGACAGGAAACTAATCTGAAGGCCTATTACATAAATATGGTTTGCAAACAATGACTGTGTAGCTCCCAATTTTGGTTGATGAAGTGAATGGTGTAACTAATATACGTATGGCTCACTGGTAATACTGGACCATAAATCTGTGTAGTAGTAAAGTATCCTTTCTCTTTCACCACTTCTAACTCCTTGTTTACTGCTTCCCTTGTCTTGGCATACAAACTGGCCATGGAGTCTAGGAGAAATAATTTTGACTAGGCACTTCATATTTCAAATCAAACCACTCCAGTAATGCTTTGAATCCTTCCTTCTATACTGTATGGATCAGCATTATACTGGTGTAAGTGAAATACCATTGTATCGATTAAATACCGGTATACTTTCCAGCTCTAGTACTACATGTAAAACTAAATATTTATATCCCACAATCACTGGCATTGTGTGTAAAGCATAATGATGTATGAATAACATTCTGTGGGCTATTAGGGATTAAATGTTCACTAGTGTATCTGCAAGTGTAGGCGATCTCCCTTGTTTCCTTACTTTTTTTTTTCTATGATCCCTAATCTTTAAATTTCAAATTTTTCCTTTAACTTGTTTGCTTACTTTTTTTTGGTAACATTGTTAATTTATTATGACTGGTGAATCCACGCATACTGCATCAAAGGAAAAGATGGCACCTGAATTAATGTTTTAGTCTGAGCACATGTCCCAGCTACAAAACTGCTTCGAAAGTGTAGTGGCCATTACGCTTTGCTTTCAGCTGTGTTCGGCCCGATCCACAGCGCTACAGACGAAAAACAGTAGAAGAAGTGCCTCTGCAACAATCCAGTCACCTAAAAAATATGACGATTCGTGCGCCCCCAACTATCAATTACTGCCTCAAAAGTGTAGCGGCCATTACTCTTCGCTTTCAGCTATGTTCAGCCTGTTACACTTCATTACCAACAAAGAACAGTGTTAGAATTGTCTCTGCAATCAATCCAGTCACCACGGAAAATACGGACGATTCCCATTTACAAACGTACTGTAGGGAAACCATGCATCGCGCTACCGCGAATCGACACTTTAGGCTGTCAGCAAAAAGAAATGGGACACAAAGGAGGACAAAGGTAAGTCCATGATGCATGCATTGTACGTACTGCGGTATGCCAAAAGGCACGTCTCGGGACAAAGCAACGTCGAACAGTGAAAAAATTAATAAGCCCATAGCCTTAGCCGTTATTGAGTTACGCTTGCCTGAAGGCATCAGGCAGGCTGGCTGGCTGGCAGGCTGGCTGGCAGGCAGGTAGGCAGGCAGTAGAAAATTCCATTGAATAAATTTTTTTTAAATTTCATAACATATTTATTGTAAGCCTTTAGGATCATACTGAAGGCACTTTTGGGCTTGGTTATACCTAACCAATACTGCCAAGGTGCCAGGATGGAGTTCTGAAGCTGATTTTTGGGTGAATTTTTTGGCTAGGAAAACCCAATTCTCCATGATCCCTAATATACAGTACTACCGTACTGTATGATACATAATCGCTCATAACCATGGTAGAACTATTTCATGTGCCCATGCATATGAATATGTGTGCACATTAGTGTGAGCTGCGTGTATTATTTGATAAACTGTCAAACATCTATTAAAAACTGTATTGTGTACTGAGTACAACTGAGCCCTCACATATAAGTTACAGGGTATTCCTCATGTCTCGTATATTGGGAATGATTTGCAGCAACAAAAATGTTTGTGAATGGTCTATCCTTTTCTTACTCTTGAGAAAATGTTCGCAACTGTTGAATGTTGTGTAAAGCAATTCAGGAATTGGGCATGTGCCTACAACCAGCTGGTTCATGGACACACCCTTGTTCATTAAATTGGTATCATGATGTGTTAACTGTAAACAAACTCTGGGGTTAGTATGTTTATGCTGTAATTGACTGTGTCATGTTGTGTGGAAGGGTAACATCATGATACTGAGTAGACAATACGTAGATTTCCTAAATTTCAGCGCCTCTAATTATTTGGTACCATTGTGTACTGAAGGCAATATACACACTATAAAATTCTGCAAGAAGGTTAGGGTTTCTAATTCAAAGCACATTATCAGCTGGAATTCACAATGATCTCTCCAATAACTGGAGTCTAAACATCCTTACAAACATGATACAAACATTGTCCACTGTTAGGCCATGCAGCATTCCAGTGCCTGAACAAGATTCTATCATGCGCAGTTGTATAGACTCGATTGTGCGGATTGATTGTTTCTGAGTGTTTAGTTTATCTCGTACAGAAAAATGTTAGGCCTAATGGCCATGGTGTGCAATAGACCTCCTTTATAATGACTTCTTGTAGTCGTGATGTGCATGACTCCGACTAACAGGTGTTGTATCACAGCACATGTATCATTGTTCCTGCTTGTACATAGAATGAGAGATCTACGGTAGGTGTGCCATAGTGAATAACTGAAGTATTTACCTTATTCTGTTGAGTAACATTTGATTTCCTTTTACTTGACTTGCTGAAATTTGCATCTCTGTTCGAATCACATGGCGTTGGGCATGACTGTGTAGTGCCGTGTGTAGCTGTATAGTGTGATGTAAAAACTTACATGTAGCTGCTTGTTGTAATGATCAAAGTCAACTTCAATCACACTCACACCCCACACAATTGTTGTGTGATTCAAACACTGCCATAAACCTCAGTATAATCATTACCACTTGCTGTATAAATGTTGAACTACTTAAGGTATGAAATCATGTGAGTATGGTTGGAGAATCTGTGCAAGTAGTTACAGCTATAAGCCCACCAGAGGAACAAGAAGGTTCGAAAAGGTTTTTTGTGGAGGGGGGGGGGGGGGGGGGTTTGGTGGGGAAAAATATGTAAGAAAATGTTTGTGAATTCATATAACATTTTTAAAAATTCGTAAACTTTGTTTCTTCCACGAATTATTTTCAATATTTGGTATTTTGTAACATGTTAGGATTCACTCTGTTCTACAATTCTCAGAATCATCCAACCCTCTATATTGCTTCCTTGCTATGTATGTAGTTATATGACTCGAGGAAGATAAGTTGTCTTGTAGATTAAAATGTTTTAAGTGTGTACCTAATTGACTGGTTTATGCAACAGAAGCCATCAAAGTGTCCTATTGAGCTTTTCATAATTACATGTGATTGTGTATATATCATGGTGTGTGATTTTGTGAATACTTGTTTACATGGCAACCTAGTTAGTGTGTCTGAGCAATTCACCATCATGAAGGTAGAATTACTTTTGGCTGATTGGCACAATTTGTCATACGTAGCTCTTCACTGCAAGCCAAATGATATGCTCTCAAGCAATGTGTACATAGGGATTAATCGGGGGGCGTTGTTCCCCTCCTGGGTTTGCTAACGCCTGGTTTATACATAGCATTTCACCAAAATGTCTATCTTCACATTTTTATTTTATTTTTTTATTTCCTTCCAGTCCCCCTAGAAACTTTGTGCTTTGCATTTTGGAGTGTGCCACACTTATAGTGATTCTCTCTCATTACCCTATAGAAACACTAAAACCAAATCCCATTTAGTATTCTGGGTTGAGCCCTGACATATCTTATATATAGTGATGCAAGCAATACAAGTGTATGTATTTAACGAAATGCACAAATACTGGAAGAGATACCTGACAGTGGAGATATCAATTGCATTAGAACAGCTAGTGATATAATATCATACATACTGTATAGATATACATGTGCATGGATAAAATATATATATTTTCTGTAGATTATACACTTATCTGTGTCTGTGTACAGTTCAAGGTGATACACTGTAGTAAAGTTTGTGTAGCAGTTAAGTGATCTTAGAGTAGTCATTCTATATGAACTCTTATTGGGAATTCATGTATGCAGTCACCACTGACTAGTAATCTTCCTTTTTGGTTGATGGTTATTCCTAGAGGCTGAGAAGATGGACTTCTACTGTGTCCAGTAGTTCCAATGTTACACTGACATACACACTCTCCACTAGTATTGAATACCAACAAATTGTGGTTGTAGGAATCAACAACGTAAGTGAAACCAATAAATGTTGTCAGACATTGGGGGCGATAGAACTGTCCTGTACCAAATCTGGAGCAATAATTTCCGTCAATCGTAAAGACATAAACACACTTGTGAGCCATATCAGCTACAACAATCTGTTGTTGATCATTAGTGGATATGTCATGGGGTTTACCCAATTTACCATCACCTATAGTGCATTGGAATGTACCATCTGTTGTGAACACAGAGACACGTGCATTACGGCTATCAGCCACATACACTGATCCTCCTAGTACACTTATTCCAGTAGGATAGTCCAGTTGACCATCACAGCTACCTTTACGACCAAACTGATATAGAAAAGTACCATTTTGGTCGAATTTCAATACTTTGTGGTATCGTATATCAGTGACATAGAGGTTACCTTCTGAATCAAATGATATAGCTGCTGGCTTGGTGCATCTACCATTGACTTTGCTGCAGTTTATAATTTGTATTATGTTGTACTCACTGTTGAATCTGTAGATGCAGCGTTTAGCAAAATATACTACAGCTAATGTGCCATCACTATGGAATGCCATCCCATAAATTTTACCATCAAAATTTGGCCAGTTCAAAGATTTTCTTCTTTTGGTATCAGTGGAATTAGATGCTCCAGAGCATTGGTTAAATGACTTCACCATTTCCTGCAAGTTTGCGGTGCTCTGATCTGCCTTCTTTTTAATTGCTGTGTTTGGTACTGGATCTTTGCAGTCATTTTCTTTGATTTCTTGTCGAGCTTTTCTTCGTATTTGTCGACGAAATGGGTAGCGACGTAATGGATAACAGTCAGAACTTGGTGTGATTCTGTCGACATCTGTGCTTTCTAGTTCAACTTTCTCGTCTTCCTCATCTGAAACTGTAACATCTCTATTACTTAAAGCTACTCTCCTATCTTTCTCCATTACAGAAACTACAGGAATTTATCCACTAATAATATTCACAATACTAACAGTATTCATATTAACTCACCAAGTAGTGATGAAGCAACTCAGCTACAGGCACAGTAGATGATACATCCTCCAGCAAACTGTCAGCATTAATGATCTCCACCTGTTGTGTTCACTTATATACTACAGTACAGTGGGAATTTTTTACTTATTGTTATATTATTAACCAATACAGTAAGTATAGTTCATGATAGCCTTCTTGTCTACAGTGGTTGTATAGTATTCAAGACATCCATATGTAGCTATAGAACTAGTGTTGTTTATTCAGAGCATCTAACATCAACAGTCTGTCAAATATTATAGTGTTGTTGCACTGAAAACTATATTAAACCAGACCTCTCAACCTGGAAGCAGGCCTGGTCATGAGAAAGCCAACCACCTATCCCCATGCAGCTGTAAAGCCTACTATCTTTGTGATGGGATTCATGCACATACATTTGTTGTTTTTGTTGTTGTTTTTTTCCTGGCTAGATGGACTGCCCTTGCCACCACTCCCAGCACTAGGTGTTAAAGTGCTGGACTGCTGGAAATACCAGCAATCAAACAAGGCCGCCAGACTCCAAGCGACCCTCGGAGTAGGCCAGATCAATATTAGTAGTTGATGGACAGCCAACTGAAGAGCGATGACCCCTCAAACACATCACATACATTTGTTGTTTTAACAAAAAATTGTTTTAAAAGTCACAACTAGCTAGCTATGTGGGTGCAATACTGCTGTTTACTGCAGCTTATATCTCTATGCTATAGTGTAGCCTGCTATGACTACCGGTGATTTCTGGGGTGCCTCAAGGAACTATTCTTGGTCCCCTGTTGTTCATTTTGTATCTTAATAACTTGGCACAGTTTGTTAAATTAAGTTCAAGCTTTTTGCTGATGATCTCACTTTGTACCATCAGATTATTTCAAATGCTGACTGTTTATATCTGCAAGAAAACCTATACGCTTTCCTTAAATGGTACCAGACGTGGCTAATGCGTTTGCAGCTTCCAAAGTGTGAAGCTCTTTGTATCTGAAACAAGCACCATCATCCTACTTTCACATACCCCTGTGATAGTCAACCCCTTCAGTGGGGTAGTGTGGTGAATTATTTGGGAGTTTACATCAATCAACATTTGACATGGACAGATCACTGCAAGTTTGTCTGCAGTAAGGCTACTAAAGTTTTGAACCTGCTACATAGTTTGTCATATTGTTGTTCACAATCTGCTAAACTCATTCATATTGCGCTCTTGTTCTTCCGCTAATCCAATATGGCTGTCCAGTTTGGTTACCTCATTATAATAAGAACCTCAAACAACTCCAGAATCAAGCGGCTGTTCGCTAAATCATCGGTGATTAATGTATATCATTACTCTTTTTTTTGTACATGTAGTATTCCTATGGAACAAATTACCAGCTTCTGTGTGTAATGTAAATTCACATAAGGTTTTTCGTTCTGCTGTACTTAATCATTTTGCATGTATATAACTTCTTGTAATTTGTTTTTGTAGTTTGTGTTATGTGTCATGTAAATGTTGTATTATTTGTTTGGGGGTGTTCTTATAGGCCCTTTAGCCTTTTATTCTCCCCTGTGGATTTTCACAAATTAATGAAAATAAATAAAATCTTTGTTCCATCATTGAATCAGGTGATATCAGTCTTTCAGCTCAGTTGATGTACTGGTTCACCAGTGATTCATCGTTGAAGTCACTTCTGATTTCTTGAGTAATCAGTATTTAGCTGTGGATTTAGTATTCAGCACAGATTTTCCACACAAGTAGCTACCTCACAACAACTGAAATTATAAGCAATAAACATTTGTAGTAACACAACTGGTAGGGTTTTACCTTATTCTTCACCTTCCATGTGTGCTGAGTCTTTTCTCAAAGGATTTCACAAAGCTCAGTTCATTGAGTTTGACAGTGAAGTGACTCATGACACATTCAAAATACGGGAAACCACCAAAATTCCGGCTCAAACTACAAAGGCGCCCTACTATTCTAATAAACTGATCACGTGATACCTGCTACAAGATGTTTTGGGGCTTACATCAAGGAGATTTAGAGCGTGCCTTAGGAAATTTTATTGAATATCATGTGAAATCATGAGATCAACAAGCGGTCGTGATATGAGGGCTGAAATCATGTGTCTCATGACCAAATCATGATAGTTGAGAGGTCTGATTAAACATAGTACAGGGTGTGTATGTGTGTGGTATGTGTGCATGCAGCTATATTAGTCTGGTATGTATTGTTTGAACATTATGGACAAGATATGACTTTAGCCCAAATACCTCATAGATGTCAAGTCAGGTCTGCTATGCTGGCTCTTATATAATAAGTACCTGGAAATTTTGAATGGTGGAGCCAGTCTGTATGTGATTTGTTATATCTGTAAAGAGATCCCCAGCAAAGCTATTTTGTATGGCTTATGAATAGATGAGTCTTCTGCAAAGGTGGGAAAGCTTTTTACTGACTGGCACTGTTGTCCAACACGCTAATATGGCACACAACATTGTTACTGCTGACCATTGTGCACTGTGTACTGTATGTAGTGTTGTTCATTGTACTTAGACAGTACAGTCATCACACACACACACACACACACACACACACACACCATAGTAACATGTCTCTTCCACAGGAATAGCTCACAAGATACACCACCCCACCATCAGTATGTCATTCCTTGATGATGTTGGTGGTATACTAACTGTACCATCACAACATTATGTGTGTGAGTCTTCAGTCAGTGCTACTGGTCCCCCTGATGTGACTGATGATGATACTGGTATGCGTGTGTTGTGTATTCTGTGTGCGTGTGTGTGTGTTTGCAGTTGTGTAGCTCATACGATATGTATGTTGTTGAAGATGGTTGATAGCTAGTTTGTTCGAAATACAGGGGTATACACATGAGTAATTACCTGAGTTACTTTAGGTCAAAACATGGCCTTAATTATGAGGTAATCTTATTTTTAAGGTCATAATTTACTGCTTAGTCATGTTTTGTCCTAAAATGGTCACATCTTTTGTAGTTTATTTGTGACTGGAGCTTACAAGCTGGTGTGGTCCTTTGGTAGCTCCCAAGCTTGTGATTTATCCTTATCACATTTTAATGTTATACTATTGTACTGTAGTTTTGTATGATGTGTGCATATGTAGTGGAACTTGCGGAGGGAACATTTTGAACCCTTCAACCATCAGCAAAAGCATACTAGCCAAAATAAGGCTGTTTTATCCATCCCGTATGGCAAAATCAGTTAGTAACTGTCAAAATGCTTGCTACGTATGAACTAAGAAACTTGATCAAGATATTTTGTTTTCAGAGTTAGCCACAATATTATTATTAATTGATAGGATCACCAAAACAATAAAAGTAGCTGCAGACACGGTCCTAGCTCCACAAACCGACTAAGAGTATACAATACTGCTTCTAATTAGGTGTTAACTCACAGAGTGATTCACATCAGGTTCAGTTTCTCACTGACACGCCCAACACACATGTGTAAAGAAACACGTGGGCATTGATGCCGTGACTTGCCGAAGTAACTAGTAACTGTCCCTTATGTTACAAATCGTCTTCTTTCATTCCTTCTTAATGATAGACACGATTAACAAACTTGAAAACTAGTCTTCTTTTAAGACAAGACGTTTTCTGTAACTCTCACGTAATAATCTGAAAAGAATCCGGTTACCCCAGTAACCATAACCCTTTGGGCATGATACTTCATGGTAAGCGCACTGCGTTATTAAACTCACAAACAAGCTGTAGGTAAATTGAATTGTACTCAGCGCGTAAGTTATTAGGTAGATATCAATCCATGATAATATTGATAGTAATCATATACAGTAGCAGTTGTGATGGTTAGAGAGTTATGTGTGTATCTGAAGTGTCCAGTATTCACTTTTGTATGTCATATGTAGAATATACACCGTCTATTATGACCTTCTGATTGTTTGTTGTTATACAGAAGCTACAACTACTGCTAGTGATGTGAAGGTCACCCAGTATGGTGTATTATGTAGTGAAGTATTGTGTAAGGTGAGCTGCTACAGGTGTGTACTGGTGTGCAGTTTAGTTGTCACTTGTCCCATTCAATGAGCCTACATGAAATTTGTTAGTGTAGTGAACTTTTGTTGGAGTTATTTTTGCGATGTCCCTGCTAAGGACTAAATGCTGCCCCATAATCTAATGTTCCCATTCCAAAGCCAAGATGTCTCATATATTTGGTGAAATGCTTATTACCAAAGTACAATGCTACTAAATGCAGTACATTCAGCAAAATGTAAGTACCTAACTGAAAACTCTTTTCATCAAGTTGTAACCTCTCTTGTATGAAATAAACAGCTTGTATGTTAACACTTACATGAGTGAATATGTCTAACTGACTTTGTATGTGTAATTGATATGACACATATTTGTCTTGATTGAATTGTGGCATTAATTTCCCCTTGCTTTATTGGCATGTAAATCATCACCAAGCAACAAATGGTTGCTATAGTAATCCTGATGAGAATGTTGTACTGGTTTTCCTTATATATTTCTGTGTGCATTCATTTAGTTCTACTATCCAAACTATTCCTTGTGTGGTAGTTGTATGTGTAGCTGCAGTGCCTACACTCAGTCTTGTGATGATGTTGATATTGTGTTGTATTCTCAGGTGTACACATTTCCTGATAACAATAAATTGACAATGGCTGAGCTGGTAGACAAAACAAAGACATCAGTCGTAAAAACTAAAACCTGCCACATTAAAGGTAACTGTGTGTATGGTGTGCATGTGCGTGCGTGCGTGCGTGCGTGCGTGCGTGCGTGCATGTGAAGTTAATATTGACATTTTGTGTGACAGTGTGAAATTAATTACTTGTTGATGTACTATTCTACTTTATAGGCTGTCCTAGTTTGATATGTATCACATTCAATGCTGAGATATTAGTGTATAGTCTACCAGCACTGAGACCGGTTGGTGTGGTCCCCTTCACACCACTAAATGACCTCAGGTAATTGTATGTAGTACAGTATTTATGTAGTATATGTATTCATGCAATCATATGATGTAGTATGTAATAGGACACTGTGGTCCCTTCATACCACTGCTAAAAATTACCTCAGATATTTGTGTATATAAATATTGTGTGTGTGTGTATATTAAGGATATGTGTGTCTGCTGTACTAGAAGCCTGTAAATTCCCCAGTGTAAGCAGATGGTGCTTGTGAGCATTTTACTGTTCCCACACATCAATCTACATGTATGACACAGCACATACCTATTTTCTGTTGTTGCATATTTTGCTTCAAAATCAGTTATATGATAGCACATGCATCAACCCGTATTGTAAATACTCTTCTGTATATATTTCACTGTATACTGTAAATGGGAGCACATATGTGTGTATGTGTTGTGGTGATAGCATGTATCTGCTCTGGCATCTATACCACTAGCTGGTTGAACACTGTATTACCATTGTATTAAATGTGTGATCCAACTGTACAGAGTGTTGAGGACATTCCATGTTGCTACTAATGGATCATCAGCCATTTACATGTACTCACCCAGTGAAGTACAGAGACTATCAGTACTGAAACACAATGAGTTAGTGGATATGAGCACATACACTGTACAGTGTGTGTGTGTGTGTGTGTGTGTGTGTGTGTGTGTGTGTGTGTGTGTGTGTGTGTGTGTGTTATGCATGCATCGTGTATACACACATGTTCATGTATGTGCACATGTGTGTTTGTGTGTGCATTATACTGTGTGGGTATTGTTCATAAGTTCATGCATAATAAAACTGGGCTGATATACTGGTGTTGTTAGTAATCTGTAATATTTAAGACAAACCATTTGATACCACCTGTTTGTTTTGTTTTGTTTTAATACTGCTATACTGTCTGGGCATTATGGCCTCCTGTGGGCTTGTTTCATCGCTTAGAAGGCAACCAGACATGCGACAATGTTTGTAGGCAGTTGGTGACTATGTAAACTGTTTGTTTGTGGTAATTTGTATCTGAGGCTTGCTGAGCTACCATGAGTATTTGGTGCTTTTGTTGAAGTAAATGGCAGTTACTTTAATACCAATGGCTTTTTACATTACTACCGTGATATTTAGTAATACCGTGATATTTTTTTATGGAAGATAAACCGTTTGCTATTTTTTAGTGGCTATGACCGTTATAAATGAGTAATTATTATTAAGAGGCTCACGCCAACCCGTATTTTTTTTAGTAAAGAAAGGGCAAGGTGAGCTTGTTATGAATGTTGGTTATAGCTATTGAATACGTTTAAGCAATGAAGCCTGATAGATTATATAGCATTCATTGAAAGGCAGGAAGTGTGATAATTGTGCATTAGTTTAAATGGTGCTGTGGTGCCAGACAATTGGCTTAACAAGCCACCATAAAAGGTAGCAACCACTATACGAAGGATGAAGTTATGTATACAGTGATTCAAACAGCTGACTGCTTATGCAGACGACAGTGCATACATTTGTATGGGAAAATATTTGGGACCTCGTGACAATGGCCGTTATGCAAAGGTGACCGCTTAAACCAGGTGACTGTAACACAGGTTCCACTGTATATGTGTGTATGTGTGGTGTGTGGTGCGTGCATGCATTTGTGCAAGCGTGAGAATTTGTTCTGTATTTGTGTCTTCTACTTACAGTGACTCAAAATTTCATACCCTTTTCCAAACCTCTTAATCTACAGTGTTGATTTTGCCAACATACTACCAGAGCTCTACATGGAGGTTGCTGATCCTGACTTACCGGCTAGTAAAGGAGTGTTGAGCACATTTTTTGGATCCACCCATCATTCTGTGTTGGATCGTGAAGAGTTGTGTGAGTGTGATCTTGTGATCTTGATTTGCCCATGACTCTGTGCTTTATATGGGTCATGCTTTTTAAACCAAGTGTGTGCCCACAGTCGATACAGCTGTGGACATGAACCTAAATTATTTCCATATAAGTACATGTTAACATGTGTATCTCCTGCTGTGTACCTACCTACAATACATGACGTCTATGTTTGTCCACACCCACATCAGCAAAACCATTACATGATAAAAGCAGCCAGCATGTGAGAAATAGAGCAAGGCCAGTGTAAGCACTACGGCAGACGTTTGTTGTTTGTTGATGTACTCTAATATTTCATCATGCTATTGTTGAATAGAGCTATGAGAGCTTGTAATACTTCAATTTCTATCTGATATACTCTCAGAGGAACATTTTTGCAGGGAAGCTTACCCACCATTAAAAAAAAACAAAAAAAAACATCCAAAAGTACTTTAGACAATTTGTTAGTGATAACCACAATGAGTACTTGACCTGACTTGTCATTTATGGTTCCTAATGAAGCATTAAACTTCCACTTTACTCTGGGGTGAAATATGGTTATGTCAACTGACTCAACTCTCCAGAGTTAATAAATATCTTTGCATTATTTATGTTGACACAAGATATATATCCGCTAATTGAAATAGTGCTCACAATGCTGCCTCTACAGGCCTAATGTATTTCGCAGGCTGACTCACGCACTGAGTTGGAAACAACTTTTGAACAATATTCCAGGCGGTATCCATCTCTTGCAACACTGGAGACACCACTATCAAGCTACAACTGCTACTATTGCTCTTCCTTACAAGTCGAGAACTAACGTATGCACTAATTAATTAGAATACATTTACGATACATGAGTTCTAGCAATGATAAAGTGTGATAGAGGCTACAGTTGTAGCATAGATGTTTTCCTTTGTTGATTTAGCACTAGTGCTAGGGTTGTAGAGATGAGCCAGAAATTATATTTAGCAGGGTACCACGGCCAGGCAAGGTGATGGTGCTATGCAAATTAACTGGCTCATCACTATAGCCCTAACACTAGTGCTAAGTACTGAAGCAACAAAGGTAAACATCTATGCTACAACAATAGCCTCTATCATGTTATTCTAATTAATTGGTGTGTGTACTAGTTTCTTGACTTGTAAGGAAGAGCAGTTCCAGCAGTTGTACCTCGATAGTGGTGACTCCAGTGATGCAAGAGATGGATAATGTATGGATTATTGTTTAAAAGCTATTTCCAGCCAGTGCACGAGTCCAGTTATAGATAGTAGATGCGCCTCTACTATCTATGCTCCAGTCCGTGAGTCCAGTCTACGAAATACATTACACCACCTCTACATAATAAATCAACACTTGATACTGACAATATTAAATTTTGGAATATTTGAAGTTTAAACAATAAATCATGTGCAGTTACAAGTAATGTGCTGTTAAAAACCACCTTATGCCTAACTATGTAATAATGCAACCACCTTATGCCTAACTATGTAATAATGCTGTCATAAATAAAAACTTATTTTACTGTACCTATGTGTGACTAAGTTTCTAATTAGTTATTGTAATTGAATGTAGTTTGTAATTCTGTTTTACAGCCGCTAAACGTCTGTTAGCCCAAGACCCCCTCTTTGTGGTGGCCAATGTATTTCGTCGACTGGACTCGCAGACTGGACCCACGCACTGAGCTGGAAACAGTTTTTAAACAATAATCCAGACATTATCCATCTCTTGCAACACCGGAGACACCACTATCGAGTTACAACTGCTGATAGTGTTCTTCCTTACAAGTCAGCAGCTAATTAATTAGAATATGCTTACGATACACCAGTACTAGCAGTGATAAAGTGTGATAGAGGCCATTGTTGTAGCTTGGATGTTTTTCCTTTGTTGCTCCAGTACTTAGCACTAGTGTTAGGGTTGTAGTGATGAGCCAGTTTATTTGCATAGCCCCATCACCTTGCTGGGCGGTGCCATCTACAGCTACCCTGCTAAGAATTGTTACTGGCTCATCTCTACAACCCTAGTACTAGTGCCAAAACAATATAGGAAAACATCTACGCTACAACAATAGCCTCTATCACGCTTTATCGCTACCAGTACTCGTGTATCGTACGTGTATTCTAATTAATTAGTGCATGCACTAGTTTGTTGACTTGTAAGGAAGAGCAGTATCAGCAGTTGTAGCTTGATAGTGGTGTCTCCAGTGTTGCAAGATGTCTGGATTATTGTTTAAAAGCTGTTTCCAGCTCAGTGCGCGAATCCAGTCCTGGAGTCGAGTCTGTGAGTCCAGTCCGCGAAATACATTACGCCCTTTGTGGTGACCATGTCAAGTTTCCAAATGTAGTAAAATTTATCTCTTAACCTCACTACCTCATTGTAATGACTTTGTCATTAGGCCCCAAAGTGTATGTACATGTGTATTGTGTACCTCACCAAAGTGGCCACTGAGACCATGTCATTATGTCAAACTAATACCTATATGTACAATCACAATGCCTGTCTCATTTATGACATTACTATCATTACATAGTTGGTGAGAATGCTGGTCATCCCCTACGAACTGTGGCTGAGACTCGTGCTGGTCCATTGGCAGTACAAAAGGAAGCTGTTAGCACTACCAGTATTCTGGCAGATGCTAGAAAAGTAAGTCTACCTCTCTTACAGGTACTACAGTAAACAGCATAATTACTTGTATATTACTTAAAGAATTTCAATTCATTTGGTGTAGTTTAACCCTACGAAACGCAAGTGCCACATAAGTGCCAAAAATGCATGCTACTCTATCCCCTTCTGTAATACTCAAACCTGTTTAAGCTAGATAAATAAAATTACAACTATTTGTTGGCAATGTAATGCATAATAACATTGTGGTGACAGCGAAACCATTTTAGATTTGTGTGTTTGTATCTCGTGTGTTCTGACTCAGTGTCACACCATACATTACACACACACACACACACACACACACACACACACACGGACACACACAAATGTGATTAGATTTTGTAACGTTTCTTCTAACAGGCACTTTCGGAGAGAGGAGATAAGCTCAATGATGTTGTAGAGACCACTGCTAGGATGAGGGATAGCGCTGATGCTTTTGAAGAAGCTACAAAGGCCTTGAAAGAGAAGTATGCTAATCGAAAATGGTGGCAACTGTGATCACGTTATATTATTTCATGTGTACAATTGGATTTCCACTGTCTTATTTGTAACTTTCAAGAACGTCAATTTTATATATGCATGCATTAAACTTATTACAAATTGCTTGCTATTCTGGGGTATATTTATAGTGACCAACATCCATGAGCCCTTGACTTGAGCTCTGGCAGTTACATGATGGCTACAATAATTTATTTCAGTTCTTTGGCAACTACTGCAGTGATCAAGAATGGCGATTGTAGTTATGAATAGCTAGCTAGAATGTGCTGTATAAACTGCTGTGCTTCAAAGTGACTAGTTTTAAAAGGTGAACAACGATAATAGTTCTCATGCATATTGAGATACAGTATAGCTGATCTGTACTGGAACACTATCTGTATATGTTAATCTGAACAAAAAAATGGACAGATAAGAACAGGACAGATAATTTGAATAATACTTTGTCCATGTATTTAGTTACTTGTAGGCCTGTGTCAAATATGCCAGCATACAAATAAAATAATAGGCTGGAGTGGTAGGCCTAGCATATTAGATGGACTTTTCAAATAATTTTATTAGCTTATTCCGTGAAATATAGATTGATACTCCCTAATAAATCTGTTAGTGAAAACTGTAGGGCACTCAAATGCATTGTAAGCTCCTTAGATTAATACTCTCTAATAGAACAGTCACTTTGTAGTGAAATACTCTAATAGAGTATTCACTGATTAAAACACTGAAGAGCATAAAAGGTGAAAGTCTTGGATCCCTGGAGCATTTTAGCCAAAATTTTGAGCATATTTTACTCTGGCCTAGTAACTTTGCATATCTACACATAACTTAGCTGCAGACCTCAGACTATGATGATAATACCAAAGATGGCTTAAAAATAGGTATTCAGTGACAATGTTTGCCTTATATGGAATATATTAGCTGGAAAATGTCTATACTCTATACTGGCTTATTATAAAAATGGGTTAGTATTAGACAAAGCATAGTGTTGGCATACTAGGCAGAGTATAAGCCCCAATGAAAGCACACATGTGATAGAATACTCTAATAGAACAGTCATACAGTGTCTGCTTAACAGCTTTTTACTGATTAGAGCAGTGTTTTATGAAACTGTCAAAATAAATAATTTCCATGGTAACTGTAACTTTTTATAATTGAAAGTTATCATTCAGAAAGCAATTAACATTTTTACTAATGTATATATAATGTCCCCAGTCTCATTAACATAATGATCATTAGCTAGTACCGTAACTCAGCTTAATCTTTTAATGACTGTACAACCCAGTACACTGATAAGTGCATCAGTTTAAGGTGGGACCGGAAAAAACTTTGCCTAGATACTCTCTAGCAGAGTATCAATTGGTACAGCGGATGGTGAGGCAAATTTTGCATTTGGCCAAAAACTTATTGGCAGCTAAAGCACACTTATACAGTTACAGAGGTTTTCTTCAAAATATGTTTCCCATACTGACAAACACGTGCACCCATCTTTCACTGTATCTTTAAATATTCAATCAACTTTACTGTACGTTGTGAACATATACATACATACATATGTCATATTAGTGGAGTGGCCTATTTTCAAGCCATATTTGGCATTATCATTATAGCTTGAGGTCTGCAGCTAGTACACTGCTTGAAGTATCTTAGTTTACTACAGTGGTATATCCCCAGTATATGGAACAGTTAATTGTTTGTTATTTTAGTAGTTTTTCAGTAAACCCGCATTCACTGATGTTTTACTGAGAGTTTAAAATAATTATGTTCCATATACTTAAGTTTACTGACACTTTACTATCAGTATAACTACAGTAAGGCATCTTAACAAATTAGTAAACTAAGAACCTTCAAGCAGTAGTAGGTATACAAGTAACTAGGCCTGAGTAAAATATGTTCAAAATTTTGGCCAAAATGCTTTAAGGAATCCAGCACTTTCACCTATTATGCTCTTCAGTGTTTTCATCAGTGAATGCTCTATTAGAGTATTTCACTACAAAGTGACTGTTCTATTAGAGAGTGTTGATCTAAGGAGCTTACAATGTATGTATGCATTTTAGATTCTCTTCCTGGTAAAACGATTTATGTCATGTTCAATCTACGTTGTGAACATAGACATACATACATTATAGCCACATGCACGCACACACACCCGCGCACACCCACACACACACACACACACACACACACACACACACATACATACATACGCATACACATGTGCACATATGCACACATATTGCTGATTGCAGGATTTTGAATTTCTTGCTATACCAGTACATACGTATGTACTGTGTACTGTATTGAACATGCATAGTTATAGGCACTGAATTCAGTTATTTATTATTACTGCATTTATTACCTATACTATTATTCTCTGAGTAGGTGTTATGCACTTGTCAACCCCATATACCAACTAGGATTTGGCACCTATGTTTGCCTCACCTCTAGGGATTTTGACAACAATAGTACTAGTTTGGTAGAGCAAAATTCAAGTTGATCAAATCTAGTGATGTGCAATGTCTCAATTATATTGATTGTCATACTGCATAGAGGTCTTAAGAAGAATCTAAAACACATATTTTACAGGATGCCGTTACATATGTCATGTAATAGCTGCAATGCTTCACAGAACACTGGGTCATTATGAGCGTGTACATATATAAACATGGGATGTTCTATTAGCATTTCAAAAGCTGCCAAAGTGAATTGGCTAATGAAAAGTATGTTATTAAGCACTACATATGTATATATTATACCCGTATTGTCTGTGGGGTGTTGTGGCAGAAGCTGCTTAACAGCGGATGGTAAGGTAAATTTTGTATTTGGCCAAAAAGTTCTTGGCAACTAAAGCACACTTATATAGTTACAGAGGTTTGCTTCAAAATGTAGCACTGGATAGACTTTGTTTCCCATACTGACAAACACCCATCTTTCACTGTATCTTTAAATGATCTCTAAGAACCATTAATAAGATCAAGTTACAATAATTTGTATGTCCAGAGTCTCAAATTTTTCACACCTTTCCGATATTGTAAATTATCACATCAATTACATGATGTAAGCTCAGATTTAATGGCATCTTATAAACATACAATGGATAAGCTTGATCTATTCACTGTTCAACATCGCATTATACTGAGACGTGTCTTTTCGCCAACCACAGTACATGAAATGCACGCATCATGGATGTACTCCTTTATGTTCCAGTTCTTTTCACTGACCAAGCAAGTTGTCAATTTATTCTTTCAGTCTTGACTCGTATGATTGATAATCTATAGCAGCTACAAGTTTACCTTTGTACTATCTCCAGGGTATCAACGTCCTTAGCCAAGTATGTATGGGGACCAAAGTACAGTAGGTGAGGTCTTACTCATGTCTTGTACAAAACTAGCAAAAAGTTAATTAGGTTCCCATTTTTTGCTGAATAAATTATGCAATCACTATACCATAATAGACAAAAATTTATAATATTTTATTATAGCTGTTGAAAGGTTTTCGTGTGTTAAATTATAAAGATGCACCTTTCTACATTAAGTCCCTATAATTCCATATACTGCTTTGTATGTCAAAAGTAGTGTACGTACCGCATCAAAAAGTTGTTGCAGCAAAAAAAAAATGCTTGGTCAATTTTGGGAAATTGGTAGGACCAGAAACACACAATTAACTTTGCATGGTCTAATCTTTACAAATGTCCTCTTGAGCAATCCCAGAAGTTTTATTGCACAATCAGTAGGTTTACCACAATGCAAGGAAAGCTTCAAAGATGATGTGCTCCAAACCCCTAGCCCTTTTTAAAAGTCAACTTCAGTCAATTGTAGTAGGGGCCTTGGGGTAGTTGAAGTTTCCATTTGTAACTAAAGTTGCACCACTGCGCACAACTTTACATTTCTTAAGGTTCATATCAAGAAGACAGCACCTTAACAGTTCCTTCATATTGTCCAAGTCTCTCTAATTTAACTGCATCATAAATGCTTCAATTAACTGAATTAAGTACATGTGCCATTGGCAAACAAAATTTGATCTTGTTAACCTTTGTTTTTTTCCAGTGTCAATTACTAAATGACACTTGATAAGTTCAGCAATATTCAACAATGGTGATCCATGAGAGACTCCACTAGTTACAGCGTTTTCTGTCCACTGAGACTCAATACTGCTCTTTGGGATTGACCATGCAAGAAATACCATAAGTAAATGCTCATGAACATTAACATAAGCTTAGGCTCTTTAGGCTAGCTCTGTGAATTACAACATTGATATTGTGAGTGGCTGTGCATCTCCAAGTAAATTAACTGATGTGTGAGTTTTGGCATGCAGATTGCCACTGTGCATATTATTTATGTTTTGCAACATTCACACACAGAAGCATTTATGAAACTTACTAATACATTGTAGCGTACCATAGTAACCATAGTGTAAAAAGATCATAATGCCTTTGATTCACTACCTCATCTTCAACTCATTGGAAAGCTGAAAGGCTATGCTGAACCTTCTTGAGATCATGAATTTTTACTCATGCATCTTACACAGTTTTGTGTGGTTTCTAATTTATATCCAGCTGTCTGGCAATAGCATCTTTGTACTGTGTACTACGTATGTCATAGTACAGTTGTAATTATCTTCTTTGTTAACAGGTGAAAAGAGTGGAGAAAACAAGCAATTGCCTTACAAAAGAATGTCTGTGCTAGGTATTTCTATACATGGGCTGCCTAATGGAGTCTTATTGAAGCATCTATCATCATATGGCCTAAGGAAATTGATATCGATTTTTGATGCTAGAAGCCAATTAACCCTCACTAGTAAGATGTATATGTTTTACAAACTACATGCTTGTTAGCCTGTATAATGTATAGTTGTCTATACATATGTATGTGTATCTGGTTGTTTTAAGAGTTTCAAGTGATGGCCTCTTGTATGGTATACAGTGCTTACACTGTAGCTGCTTGTTGCTAGTTGTAATCTTGAGAAGGAAGACTTATATAACTCCAATATGCATCTATAATCAGTTAATGGGGCAAGTACATGCAATGTTTCAAGTATTTGGATTCCTTATTTATCAGATGTACAAGATAAGGTACATCTTAGGTCTTTCGGGCTTTGTGTTTTGTGTTGATTATCTACTAAGAGGATGGTGTACTGTTTCATCCTATTGGGATATTGTTGTGTGGGACTGAGCCTTGGGCCATTAAGAGAAAACTATACACTGCTGACTGCACAAATCTTTAAAAATTGCGTGACCCATGAGCAAGTGCGTACATCAGATTTAAAAAAAAACATTTTGTTTCATGGAACAGGTTGCTGATGTCCGGGACCAAGATTCCTGACATTAGCACCTTGTTCTATGAAACAAAACATTTTGAGTTCTGTGTGTACATGCAAGCATGCATCACGCAATTTTTAAAGATTCATGCAATCAGCAGTACTAGGAAGACTTAATATTCAATATAATTATACACTGTATGTATTGGGTGTTAGTCGTCAAGCTAAGCAGAGAGTTAGACATCTTACCATTTCCCAATTAAGAACTATATAATAATATTATGTTTAAAATGGATAAATCTATGAAATATCTCATGTCTGTTAAACACTTATAATGGCTTGGTCACACAACAAGAATGGATGATGCTAGTATCTGTAAAAGACTGCTGTTTGAGTGATTGCCACAGACTTGGCCTGTATCTGGACTCATGGAGCCAAATGGGAATAAAGGCAGGATCTGAGGAGGCACAGTATCGCTGAGGCTGATTGGCACTACATTGCTCAATATGGAAATGTGTCCAGGAGGTCTTAAGAGGGTGCAGAACACTGCACTTCCTATGCAGTTTACATGTGACATTTGTCACCACCAATTTCAAAGGAGACTCTGTGTGTGTATGCGTGTGTGGGCAGCATAGCTAAGTGGTTAGGGAATCGGTCTAGTAATCGAAAGGTCCCAGATTTGATTTCAAGTTGAGCCAATTTGGTATTGTTGTTGTTTCCTTGAGTAATATTGTTATTGTTTCCTTGAGCAAGAAACTTTACTCACATTGCTCCAGTATACCCAGCTGTTAAATGGGGACTTGATGGCCCGGTGTCAGCTAGGGAAGCAGCCCACCCAACTGTAACATCAGTGGGTACAGTACCTGGTGTAAACTGGAGAAGCAAATGCCAACTGTTCATGTTTCACATTGTGGGTGAAAATTCAGGTGGGACTTCGGGTGTCCACACATTCACCTGTAAGTACAGCCTCCTGTGAGTTACTAGTCCTGCCCCAGGGAGGTATGGTTCGTTTCCATTTTTGGATGTTTATTGACCTCACATTTTCATCCACAATTGGATGATTATTGCAAAGGAACAAAATCATCCAAAAGTGGATGATTATTGCTCATATCTCTATATAGTGAGAGATTTATGCAACAATCATCCAAATTTGGATGTTTCTTGCCATCCAATATTGGAATACATTTGTCGCTATCCAAATTTGGATGTTTCTTGCCATCCAATATTGGAATACATTTCTGGTCATCCAAATTTGGATGTTTCTTGCCATCCAATATTGGAATACATTTCTGGTCATCCGAATTTGGATGTTTCTTGCCATCCAATATTGGAATACATTCCTTGCCATCCAAATTTGGATGTTTCTTGCCATCCAATAATGGAATACATTCCTTGCCATCCAAATTTGGATGTTTCTTGCCATCCAATATTGGAATACATTTGTTGCCATCCAAATTTGGATGTTTCTTGCCATCAAATATTGGAATACATTTCTTGCCATCCATTTTCGGATGTTTCTTGCCATCCAATATTGGAATACATTTGTTGCCATTCACATTAAAAGTTTCTTTGATTTTAAATTGTGTATTGTAAAACATTAAAATTACTTGATGCAATTTTAAGAAGTTATGAATGATTTGAAGTAGAATGCACTCAGTGGCACTGTGTTGCTATCTTCTTGTTTCAGTGCTTTTATTATTGTGATCCCTACACATACTGAAAATTCCACAGAAACTGATCATCTGCAGCTGTATGCTACCAATCTCACTTAAAATAATTGAGGTTTCAATAACCTCTATTTGGGGGACTCCAATGTTTTTGAGTACTGTTTCTATGGGCCGTAAATGGAGGTCGACTTGTTAGTGTACTACAGGAAGAAGATATCGAGCTAAAACTAACAGGTACAGCTATAAGGCAATAACACAATTTTTTTTACTCGGGTTTAAATTTTTCGCCTGTTTTTCCGAGTAGAGGTAAATTAGCATTTCTTTAACAATACCTGGTGATTTCATTTCGAAATTATCTCTAGAAGTCGCATGATAGGTCCTTAGAAGTATTCTTCGTGGGAAGCTGTACTCGAAAACGTAAGAGTCCCCTAAATAGAGTTTGCAAGACGTCATTTCGGAAATAGTCTATATTGGATGGCAAGAACCATCTAATTTTGGAAAGCAAAACTTACATTCCAATAATGGATAGTAAGAAACATCCATTTTTGGAAAGCAAAACTTATATTTCAATATTGGATGGCAAAAACCATGCGATTTTGGAAGGCGGAAGTTACATTCCAATATTGGATTGCAAGAAACATCCAATTTTGGACGACAGAAATTACATTCCAATATTGGATGGCAAGAAACATCCAATTTTGGAAGGCAGAAATTACATTCCAATATAGGATGGCAAGAAACATCCAATTTTGGACGACAGAAATTACATTCCAATATAGGATGGCAAGAAACATCCGATTTTGGACGACAGAAATTGCATTCCAATATTGGATGGCAAGAAACATCCAATTTTGGAAGGCAGAAGTTACATTCCAATATTGGATGGCAAGAAACATCCAATTTTGGACGACAGAAATTACATTCCAATATTGGATGGCAAGAAACATCCGATTTTGGAAGGCAAAGTTTACATTCCAATATTGGATGGTTAGAAACATCCGATTTTGGAAGGCTAAGTTTACATTCCAATATTGGATGGTTAGAAACATCCGATTTTGGATGCTTCTTGCATACATCTCTCACTATATAGTGAATCAAGCAAATATCATCCACTTTTGGATGATATTTGCTTACATAAGCACTCACTAGAGAATCAAGCAATAATCATCCACTTTTGGATGATGTTTGCTTATGTAACTATAAGAGAGATGAGTAATAATCATCCAAAATGGATGATTTAGTGAAGCATCATCCATATTTGGATGAAAATGTGAGGTCAAAAAGCATCCGATTTTGGAATTTGACTATACCTGGCCCCAGGAGGATTTGCTGGCACTGACTCAAAGCACCTAAGTAGCATATGGGTGTCCCAGTGCTGGTTCATGCACTGCGTAGATGTAACCACTAGTGGCAGCCGAAGGCTTTGCTTTGCTTTTGTGTGTGTGTGTGTACGTGTGTGTGTGTGTGTGTGTTTGTGTGTGTGTGTGTGTGTGTGTGCGAGTGCGTGTGTGTATGCGTGTGAGTATACATGCACATGAGTGTGTGTGCATGCATGACATTATCCAATAGGAGACAGCACGTGGGAAAAATCATGTTGGCAAGATGTTAAGAGTGGTGTTCCACAAGGATCAATTCTAGGACCTCTTCTCTTCCGAATGATATGCCAGAATCTCTCAAGTCATGTGTTTTAATTTGTAGATGATACCAAGCTTATACCAACTATTTCTACATTGGCAGACCATGTTTAACTTCAGACTGATTTATACAATCTAGCCAAATGGTGTGATGTGTGGCAACTGAATTTCAATGTTACTAAATGTAAAGTGATTCACTTTGGTCGAACCACACATAGCTTTGGAGACTACTATCTTAATGGTGTCTCATTGGACTCAGTTAATTGTCATAAGGACTTGGGCATTATATTTGATGCAAATTTAAAGTTTCACTAATGCGTTTCTGAAGTAGCTATGAAAGCAAACAGGGTATTAGCTTGTATAAAAAGGGGCTTTATTGATTTGAGCAAATTTCTACTGTTGCAATTGTACAAGTCAATGGTTCGGCCTATATCAGAATACAGAAATGTAACTTGGGGACCCCATTATGTATTAGATCCATGTAAACTTGACAGTGTGCAACAGCATATAAGCTACAAAACTAGCATCATCTTTAAGAGATAGGTCTTACACAGATAGACTGACATCAATCCATTTACCATCTCTTTTGTAAAGGCACAGACGTGGTGACTTAATATTTCTTTTCAAGCTATTGAATGGTTACTTTTATCTAGATCATTCCAACTCATGCATATAAATTACTTAAGTCCCCTACCCACCATTCACCCATTCATAAACTAGATGCAATAAACAAAAATTAACTACGAATATAAGTATTACATTAATGTAAATCTAGAATCATTAAAGTAACTATCTATAGTTGATTAAAAATTATTTAATGAAGAATTTTCCACAGTGTCACTCGTAAGATTGTTCCAGTCATTAATTACTCTAGTGCCAAAATAGTTGATCTGACATGTACAGGCTTTTTAGCTTCAATCCAAATCACATCATAATCATAATCTTTACCTCTCGGAGTAATTCTAGAACATAAATTGGCACATTCTGTGCTGTTTATCATAGACTGAAGTGTATGCCTGGGAGATCCTTGCTCATGCTACGTATTAGACCATACAATATAATATAATCCATGTACGTCATGTACCTAAAAAAACTGCTCTATTAAAGCATTCTCAGTTCACCAGTTGCTTGATCCCATATCAAAGTTCAATTCAGAATCATTATCCGTTGCATCAGATGATATTTGTTCATACAAAAAAAGAAGTAGTTATTGTGAGTACACAGCTTTGGCCAATGGTCGAACCACGTTGTGCTTGCACATACGTTTGGCCACCAATTTCATGATGTAAAACCTATTGTATAAAATGTACACTAAAGAAAAACATATGACACACATAATTTTATTAAACCTCATTGAATCGTATCAGAACTCAGGTAGGATACACATAGAACACCTTATTTAGAACTATAAAAGTATATTGTAGTTCCTGGTCCATTACCACTACCAGGAAACTGACTGGCTGTCGTATTCATTGTACAAAATTATCACAGAGAATAGTTTAACAACAGCAGCTTAATACTAACCTGTTCCAGGAACACCAGTGTTACCAGGCAGTAGGTGAGTCTTTGTCCTACCAAAGAAGTTTGGTTTTAAAAAAGTCTACAGGACTCATGTTCCTTCCTCAAAAGAGTAATGTAAGTTTTTATTATCGCATACATGCATGCTGCTACCTGGTGCTGTCAAACTTAGTGTGCATTTATAGAAATTTCTAGCTAAGTCTCTGAGTCAAATAGGGGTTTCCAAAAAACCCTATGCATATATGTCGAATCTGCTCCAAGTATACTAAAGATATTAAAGTTGCTATACATTGAGCTGTGTTCACTGACAAAGATTACAGAACTAGTCAGTCTATATAGTGTTTCAGTAAACAAAATTTTTAAGTTAAATGGTTCAGATTATAATAATCAGTGCAGTGTGCTACTAGATGCATGTTGACTTTGTAGCTACGTATATGTATACACAATGTACTTTAGCCTTATAGTTTATAATAGTTAGTTACTTTTAATTTGTTTTGCTTCCTTTTTCAGTTGTTTCTTGTTTTCACAATTGAAAGACTTACTGTGATTATAATCCCGGTATGGCTGACTGTTCTATACAGAGCATGATGTTTGAGTTTATGCCAGTTGGGACAACGTTTCCACTAACAACCAGCTCTAAGAATAGTATTAAATTTTATAGTCCTTATTGTGATGTTAGGTACATACTTAACTCTATATGGCTAGCTAGCACTTCAATACATGCTTAAATTTATGCTAGAAAATTCTAGTGTATAGCACTAAAACTCACAATTGAGTACAGTATTTCATGATAGCTATGGTATACATGTAATTAAATTTGATGTATAAACATAATGAATTCAGTTCTAAAAGTGTTTTGAAGTAATCAAAGTCTGGTGGATTAGCTAACATTGAGTGTTTTCTGGGCATAGCCTAATGGCCGGTTGAAGGAAAGAATTAGGGAGTGCATTCTAAGTTGCCAACTGAGCTGAATATAGACCCATGCACGGTGCAGTAATGTTAATGACCGGATGGGTAGCTAATGTAAGATCATAATGTCATGCAGTGCATGTATGGTAGCTATGGCTAGCTGTATGAGATGAGATTATTGTAATGAGCATACGTAATTAGTCTATGTAGCTTGCATAGCTTGATTTCTTCTAAGCTTTACAGTTGGTCATGATCAGATGGTTGTAACTTAATAGTAACACTATAAACACTTTGTTATTGCTATAGCTATGAAATTATACCGTATACTCTGTACTAACTAGCTATATAGATGTCTTTCTAGACTAGCTATAGCCATAGTTATGTATGGAGGTTAGTTAGCTAGTTAATATCAGTTTTTAGTGTCAAAATAACAGGGTTGTACAAAAGGACATGCCTGCAAACGTAATAAGCATACGTACGTACAATAACATTAAATGATTATGAGCACAGCGTTACAAAAGCAAAACTCAACAGGCAAAAAACAAAACAGAACAAAACCTTGTCTAGTTAGCTACACAAATATCAGAAAAGATAACAGCGTAAGGCCAGGAACAGAGCTGACTTCTTTACTGTCTGTAGGATATGGCATAGCTATGATAGCTAGCTATAAGCGTTTTTATTTAGGCTGTTGCTATTGTTCCGGCAGTCACGTGAATAAAAATAAAACTTAGACAAAAAAGGTCCTCAAACGAAAAAAAAAAAGAGAAAAACACAAAATACCTTGAGCGGGAATAGAACCCGGGACCACCTCCAGTGTTTGAACCCAGAGTCCTACCCATTATGCTAGCTACGTGGCTCCCAGCTACCAAACTCCCTTAGTTTCTACCTTACAGTGGAGTAACTTCTATATAGTAGATATTGAAGGTGAAGAAGAAACTAAGGCTGAACCCAACCCTAACACTCACTACTTTTCGCGTCCCCATAAAGTTGCATGCTCGGGGCAACCTACTAGACGCGTTTCCTAAAGTCGAATACTCGGGGAAACCTACCGGCTAGACGTGTACCCTAAAGTCGAATACTTGGGCATAGCATACCGGCAACTAGTCTGCTTGATAGTGAGAAATCTAGTGGACGAACAATAGCAACTTCGGCGGCAGTGTTTACTGATTACTCCAAAGGAATAGGCTGTTTACAAAGAAGGAAAACGATGCGAGTTAATAGTAGTCATATGGATAGAGATCTAGAGGTCTGTTTTGAGGATAAAAGTTTCAGTTACCTACCTCTCAAAATTAAATTTCTTTATGAAGCGCTTAATTTGCGGTGTGAAAATAACTTGCAGGCGTCTAGATCTGTGTGCCGGTCAGTTCCCAATCATACGGGAATGGCTAATGGGATGTCTTCTGCTTCACAATCTACCTTGGAAGGAAGCACCAGTGGGTCTCATGATAATCCCGAGGAGTTGAATATAGAGAAGAAAAGGAAGAGCTCTTCCGTCGATCGTAAGTTGATCCGGATGTGGTCCATCATTACATGGGTGTGGTGGAATTTATAGCTAAAAACAACCAGTTTCGTTTATACTTGTACTTTAGATTGCATTTACAGCCCATGCGCTACCTCACACGTTGTAGCTTGCACTGTACGTAGGCTCTCCTGGGAATTCAGGGTGGCGACTGAGCGGTCGCGATCATGTCACGCGCACTAACCTGGAAAATTTCCGGTTGTCATGTACACTCTGCCATTAAAGCATACATCACTTTGCAGACCCACCATCTCTTTTTGCACTAAACTAGCTGCACTATTATCATGATTATGCATGTCATCATAATGCCTGGAACCTAACAATACGGTCGGTTGGCTCCTCTGTTGCATTTGATCAAGTAGCCGCTACACTTAAGTTTTTCTGCTGCACACTTTAACTTCAAAACCCCAACAAGACTTCTGCACCATTTATAGATGACATGGTTGAGAATTACAGGGGAGGCTACACTCTACAGCATCTATCAGGCCACTCCACTCTTCCACACTGAGATGGAGGTGAGGACTGAGTAGCTATCAGGTGAAGGGGTTAAATAAATTTTCCCATCCTCCACCCAGCTTGCTTGCAGGTGTTTGGATTTCATTTTCCCAGATGTTTGTGGACTGGCAGCTTTCTCATTCATGACAAGCTTGTATCTCTATCATTTAAGTTGCAAGATTAAGATGTGATCTCATTGAGTTGACATGTTTTTACTAAATAATGATACATTTTATTATAGTGCTGGAAGTAAATGTTGTCTGTTGGATTATAGCTAGTGCTTGAACTTTCCATCAAAAGAAATTATAGTGGTCTTTAGAAGTACAGGGGAATTGCAATGGCTTCGATGTAAACCCCCACTGAAATAGGGTGTGAACTTACAGAGTGGACATGGGTAGGTGAAACTACATAAGTTGTTATTAGAAGTGCTGGTGGCCTCAGCCTCATCTTCACCTTGAACTAAGCCTATTTGGATATGGCCGAAAGTGTTTGGTGTTTCCACTGTTGCTAATATAGGGACCAATATAGTACGTGGCATCCTGGTCTAGCAGCTGCAGGTTGACCATCTCTAACATCAGGCACTTTGTGGGAAAATAGGATGTGATAAGTGAGTAGATGCTAGAGGTATGTGATTATATTTGTGTGTGCATATTGGTAAAGGGTAAAGAAAAGCACTACTCTGCATATCAGTCAAGAATAGGTTATGGTTGTCATATGCATATGTATCTTATAACTAAGAAACACTTTTCTAAGCCAATATTTAGAAGATGTGCCAATGGCCTACAATAGAAACCCCCTCTGAAAATAAGTGTGTGCTTAAATCAGTTTATGGAGTGAGTTTGGAAGGATGAAACTACATACTCAGGGGCGGATCTAGGATTTATAAAAGGAGGGGGGGGGGCTAACTCAAGGTACTAATCTCTTGGGTAGAGGTGCAAAGCACACTTCCCAGCATGCTGGAACTAGGGGGGGTCTGGGGGCATGCCGCCCAGGAAAATTTTGAAAAATAGATGCTAAAATACTGCAATTTGGAGACATTTCCACATAAAATTCATAATATTTTCTGCCTGTAGATATTTTATATACTGCCTTTAGATTATAGGTATGGCTCTCTGACTCTGAAGTATTTTGCTAATGGAAAAGTTTGGGTAGGTACAGGCAACCAAGTACATGATGCACGGTCATGCACCCCTCTCACAATTGCACAACACTGAATAGGTGCATGTTAGAGTAATAATATGTTGAAAGTGGAAAATTTTGAAATTTGAACAATACAAGATTGAATCTGAGAGCATTTTCAATGGAAATTGTGTACCTGAATTAAGTATTGTCATACATATTAACTATGTACACAAGTAGATGAATGAAGCCCTTTAAACAGACCAATGCACTTCATTGTATGTATAGGTGCAGGCAGATTTGGAAAATTCCATAACAGAACCAACTACATGTTTCCAGTGAATGTTCTATTAGAGTAGTTAGCTGACTGCTGTATTAGAGTATCTCGATCTTGTACACCTCCAATGCTGATCCGGGTCCTTGTTGCATAAACTTTAGCATAAATCCACTGATAATACCTTGGAAAAATGTTTATAAGGTGGTTTTATGAGTATTTGTATTATTAGTGATCATATAATTATGCTAAGACAAAATTTCATTATAATACTCAGCATATTGATCAAGTAAAGCCTAAATATGAAGGGGGGGGGGGCTTCAGCCCCCAAAGCCCCCCCCCCCCCCCCCTGGATCCGCCCCTGATACTGTAGTTTGCAGTCAAGTACATAAACTATGGTTGCAATAAACTACGTTTAACAACATAGTTAACCTATTATCTCCAAATCACATTCCTATCTTCCTCCTTCTCCTTCTTCTATAAGTTTTCAGCAGCAGCAGCAACAACAGCAGCAGCAGCAACAGGCAAATTGAATAAAGAAAAAGTACACTGATCACTGATTAGCTAGATATCACCACAACAAATGGGAGGGGAAACTATATGGTAGTCACCATGGAGGGACCAGTCATGATTGAAACAGTTGCAAACTTGTGGCTTAAAGTGGAAATTTTAGAAGCCTAATCTGTGTATAGGTTGGACAATTGTTGTCATAGATAATCCAGCTGGACCATTTATGCAAGGAACATACTGGAAGAGTTCTCATGAAAACCCAAGGAAAACACTTTTGAAAACACTCTGAAAATGTTGAAAACCCTCTGAAAAGTCAAAATTTCAATGGGTGGCCAAGTTACATTTCACATACTAAACCTATGAAAATCCATCGAAACTTTACCAATGAATACTCCATGAATTATGATTTTCATTGGTTATTTTCATTGGATATTCATTGATTTGTCCAATGAAAATAACTACTATGAATATAAAATTTCATTGGGGCCACCAATAAAATTTTGACTTTTCATAGGTTTCTTTGAAAATTTTATTGGATTTTCAAGGCCAAATTGTGAATGTCCAATAGTGTTTGGTACAGCTAATGCACCCATGCAGACCAAATATTTTGTTGCAAGACTATCTGTGTCAACTACACTAATAGGGCACGCACAGTCCTCTAAAACTGCACTTATTGCTCTAGTTAGACACATTCACCTGAGAATAGAGTTCTCTATCAACATGAATAACTAAATCTGCCATGTATCCCTTCAAATTCCTGATTTCCCTCCACTGTGGAATAAATACAGCATAACTGAGTTTACTCTTCTCCTAGGCTTACTGAAACCTTGGAGAGGTTTTCAGAATATTTACAACATAGATTGGCATTGCTGGTTATGACATTTTGCATAAATATTGGGTTGCACATCATACTCCTGGCCCCTGAAATGATACTGATACGTACATTGATGTTATGTCCCATTACATGTTTTGCAGATAAAAGCTTCTATATAGAGACTGGTAGTTTTGAATAAAAAGCTTTCTTTCAACATGTAATCACTTACCATGTTTATTCAACAAAGTTTAGCCAAAATTGAATAGCTACAATTTCAGAAGGCTACAGTGTCAAAATTTTCCTGTGGTGCTTATTGGTTTGCTTTGCCATATGCATGTCAACTAACGCTGCTAGAGATTAATCATAGTGTGTCTCTTCCACCATGTGGTAGTTCATAGTGTTTATTGAAAGCCAAAATTGTTACTAAATTCCAATCTCAGACGGCTAATTTTTCAAAAATTTTCTGTGTGGAGACATGTCCCTAGTTAAAACATGCTTAACACATTGGGGGTACTTCACACACTTTTTTGTGTGTGATTTCACTGATGTCCTCCTAAACGAATCCCACAATTAAAAATCCATGCATGCACAATTTGGTGAAATGAAAAATTTTTTGCAAAACTTTAGTTATCTATCATGTAGCTACTGTTATCAGGTACATGGTATCCCCAAAACTGTTATGTCCAATCTGCTTGGCATGTCACTGATTCACGAAGTATTGGTCTTGTCTAACTTTCATATCATTATTATCCATAGTGTATACTATACAATGTACTATACTTGTAATCATTTGCATTGTATTGTTGTTTTACTTTATTAGCAAATTCCAGGCCTTCTAAGAAAAAGATTCTTGACTTAGTGGTTCCTCATGTGACACCAAAATGGTATGAGTTAGGAGTGGAGCTGTTGTCAGAAGAACAAGAGTCTCAGTTAGATATAATCCAGTCAAACTACAATGACAACAAGACGTGTTGCAGAGAAATGTTTTGGTATTGGCTACGAAGTAATCCTGATGCAAATTGGCACCAGTTGGTGGAATGTTTGAAGTCACCAGCTGTGGAACTGCATACTCTGGCTGCTGACATAGAAACAATGTACACAGGTACACATGCATGTAAGAATGTTGAAAATGTTTGTTAATTTTAAGTGCATGATACTGTATCAAGTATAGCTAAAGTCATGTTTTCACGCAATTGTAGCATGGTATAGTGCTAAAAACAAAAGCGTACCATTCTTTGTAGCAAATGCATGAAGCTTTTTTGATTGAGCCAATTGGTCTGGTCACTTTTGTTTTGAGTTAAAACCAACTCTGCCTTTTGCTCATATCCTCTTTCGACAATTCAAGTTTTCCCCAGAATATAAATGTTCACACATAAGTTGCACATACTTTATTATTTAAATTATTACCTAATTTACAAAAAGCACATACATATTATACAGTACGGTAGTACCTTATATTAGGGGTTTGGATTTTTCTGGCCACAAAATCACCCAAAAACCATACTATCCTGGTGCCTTGGCAGTATTGGTTAGGTATAACCAAGCCCAAAAGTGCCTTCAGTATGATCTTAAAAGCTTCCAACTGATTTCAATCTCCAGCAGGTGCTGTTTCGCTATAAATTCCTATCTATAATCATTTCATCTACTGGGATGTAGAACATATAAGTTATAACACGATTACTCAGGATGTGCATTCTCCCTATCTCACTAGCTATCTTAATTTGTAATCAAATTTGACAAAGCTCCTTTTGATAGCCTTCAACATCGCCATACTTGACAAGCTTACCAGATACAGCACTTGATCTTGAGCCTGTTCAATCAGTAAAATAGTAGAAATAAATGGTTAGACTTTAATTTGGTGATTTGTAAGTGTCTGCCACATCGCCAATTTTTAATGCCATGTAAAATTCTCTGCTCGTGTAACATAGAATTCAAGACAACATTATTTACTTTATTATTCAAAATATTTCCCACTCTATAAATAAAGAGTCATAGAAAGTTCGCAAACTTTCATTACTATAGAACTTTTAAGCTAAAAATTAAGGCAGAAATTTAAGTGAGGTAGATAACTGGCTGCAGTGACATAGTACGTGGTTGAGGACAATACATCACACATTATTAACACCGCTAGATAGCTAGCTATACTATTTGGGAGACACAGTCTGCACTAAACTTTTGCTATCAATGTATACTGAACCTCAGCCTGCTGTTAGTCAATATTCTACGATTGTCTGTAATGTTAAGGTCCTAATTTTTTGCTGGAAGGAAGCAAGATACACGCAGCAGAAATCTTGAATAAAGAATGTTCCCATTCACTTTGTTTTCTTTTTGGATGGCTACTGCACTCCATCCTCTGTTTCACGTGCTGGAAAAAGTATATCTGCACTATTACTATACATCTTTATTAATGAGAAACCAAGGAGCTAGCTATATAATTTGCTACCACATGGGACCCCACTTTATTAGACGTGCACTTTTCCCAAATTAAACTGTGCCAAATGCAAATTATTAAGCAAACGGCAAATATTCCGCTCATCGAAATTTCTGCTTATTTTCTGCTTATGCAGTATATAAAATGAAGAAATATTTGTGTGTAAAGCAAGCCTGAAAGCTGGCATACAGCTGCAATTGTGACATCTAAATGGGTAGCTGTGAAAATACGATGTGGCCTTTAAAATCAAATCACTACAGTGACATTAATGTTAATCATTTTTGCTGAAGACAGTGTAGCCTTTTCATTGCTAAATGTGTTTAAATTAATATCAATCATGACATCCACCTCACAGTATATTTTGTAACTCTATTAAAAGCCCTGGCTTTTTTTAATAGGCCCATCATTTTTACATTAGCATGGATATTTATGTGTATACATGTGTGCACAATAATTATGTGGTTATGTAATGCGAAACCTCTTATGTTCAATTTCATAGGAGTAAATCAGACTTACAAACCACAGGAAATTCCAGTAGAGCAAATCCCTTCGTCTGACTTTTCCGAGTTTGAAAATGTTGGTGATGCATTTGTTTACTTGACATCCACAGTGACAGAATACTTTAGGAAAGACAAACTCAAGGCAATGAAAAGGGCCTGTATTACACAAACCAAAAACCCAAGTGGTGCCAAATTACCTCCAGACATTATACAAAAAATTAAAACATCTAAAGAGGTCGATGATCTGTTAGATGTTCTTGCAGAGTCACCATACTGGAGTTGGATTGATTTGCAGTTGCTGCAGACGGTGGTGATGGCATCAGGATCAGCACCAGCTAGGATTCTTTTTTCAGGCTACAAAAAGTATTTATATTCCAAAAAACTAATTGACATTTTGCCCAATGCACCAAGTAGAGAAGTCAAACACGAGTATTACACCAGAGTTGTTGCAAAGCTCGAGAAAGATGTGGAAGATATTACTGTGGCTGACTTGTTGGAGTTTCGGTCACAATTGGAGGTAGTGATCATGGACATCAACAATGGCACCTGTGTACTGGACCACTTTGAAGATGGCTGTATTAAAATACACTGGTTTATTCCTGTTGTTTGTGTTAACCATGCTTATCAGACTGCTACTTGCAAACGTCATAAGTTTCAAGACTTCCACTTACGATATCTTCAGATAGGCGATCATCCACCTATTTATGATCCATTAACAGATAAACTACCACCAGCGATTTTTTCACAGCCACCACTTCCTGATACTGCAGGTGAGGATAAAGAACATGTGTATATGCATACGTTATGTACTGTATGTATTGCGAAAGAGTTTTGTTATTTTGCTGAACAAGCTTCTATACAAAATCCACCTTTTAAATGAAAGCTAATCGATAGGCATGCTCAAGGAAAGGTGGACTAAATGATGGGACCATGTAGTGTTTTTGCACAGCGGTTTATTTTACTGTACAAGTAGTATACAGTTGAACTGTCACTTCTATATGTTAGCAAGAAATGTTTGAGTGATTCAACTTGCATGGTAAGTAGAGCATTTATAAAAATACTGTGTGTGCTATAGCTATTGGATTTTGCCAGGACATGTGATTGAGAAAGGATAAATTTTATTTCCAATTACATAGAATACCTCCATTGCTCATGCATAGATATATTTTCTTTAGTTTGTAGCTATCTTCATTATTACACAGTTTTACTCATTATGAACAAATGGACAGCTCTTTATAGCAGCCTTGTTCTGTTGTTCTGTCTCTCCGGTAGTAATTAAATTCTATTGCACAGCAATTTAGTTGTATGTTAAAATATGTATGCATATTTACTGTACATATGTATGTTTATCAGAAACTTCCAAGAATATTGTTGATCACTTCTTTCACTTCATGTCTCATGAAATGGATGCAGATTTGATAGTTCAACAGATGTCTATGCAACGGTTTCTCAATGATGATGACCTAGGAAGTATAGAAATGGCTACTGATAAATATCAGAAAAACTGCCTTGTATTGGAAAAAGTAAGGCTTATGGATATAGCATCACTGATGTCTTTCTGTGAGCTGCTGAAAGGCATTGATCATCAAAGACATATTGGAACTTCATTGGTGTATGGTAAGCTGCAATATAATAGTATCATCACATAATACAAAGGTTTTATTTCCACAGCTTTACAGGTATTTGAATTTATCACTCTTGATACCGAATCTGAAAATGATCAAACTATTGTCATCCCTGCACAGGTTGAAAATTCGGATAGTTTACATGCAGGTACCTCAAGGAAGAGACCGTTATCTTTTGAACATTCTATGCCTTTTAAGCAGTTTAAGTCTTCTGAAAAGGAACAACTCATTCTAAAAGCTCCTCAAAGTGACACAACATCAACTAGTGATGCTCAAAAAAGAACACCAAGAAGACACATATTTTCAGAATATCTTAAATCTGTGTCTTACTTTAAGCCATCAAGCGTTAATGCAGAATTTCTTGACATGCAATACAAGTTAAAATGTACACTGGGGTCTTATGGCACAAAAGCTATGCTTCTACAGTGTGAAACATTAATGGCCAGTGATACAAATAATATTTCCCTCTTCTGCAGTGACCACCTGCGAAAGCTTAAAAAATGCAAATTTGCTCCAGCTCTTATTCAAAAGCTTAGTCCTTACTTCAACTGGAGTGATCACTCAGTTCTTGCTGCAGTGATAGGTGCTTGCAATAATTCTAATGCAGCAAAACTCCTTGACCAGTTTGATGTACAAGTTGATTTATCTTTACCTGTTATGGATTATCCCATTCCTCTACCGTCTCCCAACATGATCCCTTATGATACTAGTTCTCACACTGTGTTGGCTGTTAAGCTGGATATTGAGTTGAAAAACTTTTCATTACAAAACATCTTCGATGTGCAATTATTTCTTCAAGACAAGTTTCAATTAGCCCCACATGCATTTCAGCTACTAGCCAGAAGTTCTACACCCATATTTTATTGGAGAATTCCCAAATCTGTTGTATCAATAATTTTTTCAAACGTTGCTCAATGCAGTGATCTCCATAATAGAGGAATTGTGGAGTTGTCAGTTTATCCGGGACTTGCATTTGTGACTGCTAGTAGTCTGAAAGTTGGATCATTATCATTCTTCACTCAAATTGATCACTTGGTAAGGGTTGCTGTTTACTAAATACAAGACACATAGCATTGTTTCCTTCACAGCAACCTACTTATGATCGCAACACATTATGCTCGCAGCTGAGTAATTTGGAGGTAACTACTAAAGCCTGTTTCAGTAGACAGAAATATTGAAATAATGTGTTTGTAGGAACTCCCTAAAATGGTAGTTAAACTGCAGGCAGAGTTACTTAAAGAAAAGATGAATGCAGCTGATATTGTGGAATTAAGACACCAAACTGTCCAAAAGAATAATGTCACAGAAATGGATAATAAACAACTGTCACCAGTTGCACAAAAAGTAAATGAGTTTGCATGTCCATAAGAAATCTGTTTTATGTGCAGATAGGGGTGTACTAGTTTTAAGGCACCCAGTGCTGTATTTTTCATACAAATGAGGATGCTTTAAGTGTTATATTACACTTCCTGGTCGTCTTGCTCAGAGCATTCATCTTGCGTGCCCAAACTGCTTCGAATTTCAGTATCAAACTATCAGTAACTGTCCATGTAAATCTATTTCTAACTGACTGGTAGAATTAGTCTGCTATTTACAGTGTAGGCTATTTACAATGTATGATAACTATAATGGTAGGCTATTTACAATGTCATGCACATGATCAGTGGTGCTATCTGTTTTCATAACATTCCTAACTGTACACGTTCTGCATAACTGTACTGTATTTCCAGAATGTTTTGAGCATAACTGCACTGTATGACTCATAACAGTACAGTTATGTAGCTATAGTTCATATGCATTCACCTAAGCCCCTGCCGAAAACAGCAATATCAAAGAGGTGAACATGTGTACACCCCAATGGTTTACAAGCATGTTTTCATGGTGTAAACATGCTTGTGCGCCTGAATCATCCATACTAAATGTATGGGATATTTTTAAAGCCTCATACCTCACTTGCTCTTGCCCATATCAGAGCACTTTTTTGACTATTAGTTCCAGTGTTTAAAGGTCTTCCAGCACTACTAAATGTTTGGACAGCTGGCCCATGCAGCAAGAGTTATAAATGAAAAATGAGGGCTCAGGTGAACGGGAACTGACATAATTGGAAATATAGTACACGGCAGCATGTTGATCCTCCCACGCAAAGCACCACATACTTTCCATGCTATATATTATACATGTGCATTAAACTAATAGCAGAAAATAGTTGCTTTTTGCTGGCAAGGTGTTAGTGGCTAGTATAACAGCGTAATGAATTATTCCACTCTTTTTAATCATTCTATAAGAGTAGGTGACTGTTCTATTAGAGTATCTCTGCTATCACAATCCTGATTTATATTTATGTCAATTATTCTCTAAAACTGCATCAAAATGGCAGAATAATTCTTAAATTATCCTAACATAACTCTCACAATGGAAGTTTTACTGCCAGCTATACTGCAGTACAATATATTAATCGCTATAATTATGCAAGGCATGCAGCTGCTATCTGCGGGTGGCAAACATGCATCATTTGCATGGTAGTAAGCCTTATATTGGTAAGGATTCTGAAGTGATCATATTTTTATATACCAGGTACGTTAACTTTGTGTATGTTTACTTTGTCCGATATTTCATTTCATGTATGTACAACTGTATGACAAATACAAGTTGTAGTGTTTGCTTAAGGGAATCATAATATAAGTGGCATGAACAGCTGGCTATGTGCAGTTGCTATAATAATGCAGTTTTTGTTCAGGGCATGTGCATCAACTTTAATTGACACAATTATTGTTTTCTCTACAATTCAAGGACTTTGCATACATATTTAATTGTTTAATTGTTGATATCTGTTTAAATTTTGACTATTTTTAGGATCCTAGCAGTGTCATACAAGAGTCAACATCATCTCCTGATCCTGCAGTAATACTGAAGCATGTTAGTACAAGTCCTAATTTGGTATTATGCCATCTATTTTACATCACAGGTTACTTCTCAAAAAGAGCGTTTATTGGCTGAATTGAAAAGATGCAAGGCAGATGAAAACTTACTGCAAGAACAGTTGAATAAAACTGCACAAAGGTATTCTGACTTACGACAACAACATGACAAGCTTAAGGAGGCTACAAACAACAGTGAAATACAAGTGCTATTGACGAATGCACAGAAAAAAGTGGAGGATGTTAAAATGTCTTGTGAAAAGATCCATTCAATTAAACTTCAAATTTTGAGTGAGGTAAATACTTCTAGTTATGGATACAGCTGGTGGAGAACTGAATATGTGCATGTTTTCTCAACTATGCAGCTAATTTTAAATGTATGCAGCACGGTGCAAATCAATCAACACCTTATAATTACTGGTCTATATACAGTGTACTCTTTGAAATGTGGTCTTAGTGGAGTAATCTGACTGATGGTTAAACGATTAGCATACTAGTATAGCGGCGTAGCCCCCAAAATTAGCCAATTTGAGAAATCATGCACTTTTTTATAAAAGCATGAAACTTTCCACATAAATAGTACTCCCTGTGTAATTTGTACTAGTAATAGCATGGGTAGCAGTGAAATTTGGGATAAATATCACGAGTGTTGTATTGGAAATTTACCATTTCCAATACAACAAGAGTGGTATTTATCCCAAATTTCACTGCTACCCATGCTATTCCCAGTTAATACCATACTCGCTGCATATACGCATGCTGTGCATTAGCGTTGCTATGTACGCAATTTGTCACTATGTACTAAACATGTGTCAACACTAATTGTTAACATAAATTCTAGCCAATGAAATTGCAATTACAACTTTTTCACTGCTACCAGTGAAATACGGGATAAATTTCACTGCTACTATTGAGACTTTTGTATGGGCAGTGAAACAGGTATGGTATTATTGATATATATTTGAACTTTGGTGACCTTTATGGCCATTATTGCCCTGAAATTTGATCATTTTTGTCTTTATCTCCCTGAGGCATTAATTGACGTGGTGGTATCAAAGTAAAAGTCTTGTTGAATGAAATATTGGTTTTATTTGAAGTTAATAGGTAATTCCATTTGATTGAAGTTATGATCACTTTTATTCACTGCAAAATTCTCTGAGTTTATCTGCCCTTGGGGTGTAAATTACCCATGGGGAGGTAAAATCATCTCAAAATTCATGGCGTGATCATAACTTTGGAATGAAATCACCTATTAACGTTAAATAAAAGCCAAGTTGTTTTATTTAACAAGGTCTTTATTTTGTTACCATGTTTTAACAAGTTAATTAATGCCTCAAGGAGATAAAGACAAAAATGATAAGTTTCTGAGAAAAAAATAACCATAAGGGTCCTCAAAGATCAAATTTGCGATGGCACTATATCAAAAAAAATTATGTTGTGAGGAGCACAACCTATGTGGAAAGTTTCATGCTTTAATGAAAAAGTGCACAATTTTTGTGCTGTGCCATTATACTATATAATTCTTTTTCAAATTTATAGATATTATGTACTGAAGGAGCCGCCTGAGCTACATTCACAATGTAGCCCAGTTGGCAACTTGCTCAGGCCATACCCGGCCCAGGCTACATCTGAATGTAGCTCAGGTTACAGCTGGGCAGCAATTATATTGATGGTAAGGTCATCCTTGCTATCTTACAATTAAAAAAAACAAATATTTGGCTGAGGTGAGAACTACTGCTGAAGCAAGCATTTCTACTTGTTTTCAATGTGGCCAACATTACTGATGATACAAAATTACCATTCCACACAAAATAACCACTCTACAAGTAAGCTTACCCATCTAGGCCTTTAGTAAACTTGGCAATTGCGCCATAAATAATTTAATAGCACTGATTAAACATTAAACTCACATAATCAAATTTCTCTGTGATATCTCTATTCATCATAGCCAAATGAATGTAGCCAGAAGGTACCAGCTGCTGACCCATAATCAAATCTTTTCAGTCCAGTGTCTGCACTTGGGTGATTGATCATGATTGATCACCTGGCATTGGCTGTTAGCCTGCTATGGATCAGAAGTGTTACATATTAGCTGTAACACAGGGCTTTCAGACTTTTGCCTGATATGTATATATGCCCGACATCCTGGGCATACATATTAGGCAAAGTCCTCATATTCCCATGTTACACTTATTACATACAAGTTACACAGAAAAATTTGGAATTTTCAACTAGAGTAGGGACCATAGCACATCAATAATAAGTACTGAAACAAGCTGGAGTAGTGCACAATATTAAATCACAGTAAAACAATAAGAAGTGTTATATCCCTACCGTGCATTTCCATAATGGTATCTTGAGCACAGTAGGGATATAACACTTCTTATTGTTAAACTGTGATTTAATATCGTGCGCTACTCCAGCTTGTTTCAGAACTGTCTATCAATGTGCTATGGTCCCTACTCTAGTTGAAAATTCCAAATTTTTCTGTGTACTTGTTTGTTAACTTTTTTTGTAAATAATTAATATGACTGGTAAACCCATGCATGCCACATCTGAAATGGTGCTGCGTGCCCCATTGATCATCTGAAAGTGAAGTATCCATTACGCTTCGTTGTCAGCTATGTTCAACTCGTTATGTAGCATTTCGAATCAAGAACTGTTTGAAAAGCACCTCTACAATCCACGCTTATCGTAAGAAATGGTGCCACACACCCCGGGTTATATCAATAATTATTGTCTGAAAAGTGAAGTATCCATTACACTTCGTTGTCGGCTATGTTCAACCCGTTACACAGCAACATGAATCAAGAACTGTTGGAAAAGCGCCTCTGCTGTCAAAATAGCCACTATGACAAATACGGATGATTTCCATTGCGAAGGGAAGCCATCACGTGCTATCGCTAAATCAACACTTTTCACTGTCAGCAAAGATGAATGGGACACTGGTAAGTCCATCAAGAAGGCATTGCACGTACTGCGGTATGCCAAAAGGCACCTGTCGGGCTGAAGCAACATCGAACAGTGAAAAAATCAAGCACGTAGCCTTAGCTGTTATTGAGTTACGCTTGTCTGAAGGCATCAGTCAGTCAGTTACTCAGTCAGCCAGTCAGTAGAAAATTCCATTAAATAAATTATTTTTAAACTTCCATAGCAACTTGTTGAAAGTGTTTCAGGTCGATCTGAATGCTTGTTTGGGCTTAGTCTTACCTAACCAATACTGCCTCATTGTCGTGAGGGAAAATTGAGGTTGTTTTTTTGGGTGATTTTATTTCATGGGCCATGCCTACTCCTTTGTGGTCCCTACTATACACTACTATTGTAGTGTATGATGACATGGTATTATTCATAGTTGTCAAGTAGCAGCCTGGGAGATGCTAAAGCGTTGTCACTGAAGGACAAAGCACCTTTTATAAATCAACTGGAACAATTGAATGAGGAACTGGACACAATTGTGGTAAGTGGAACTAGTATAGCAACAAGTCACCAAAATTGGTTGTGGTTGGTGTGCATCAATATTAGAATGTACTGCATACATATGAGCTTGTGATGCCTTAATCATGAAAGAAGTTTACACTGGTGATTCATGTAACATCTATACACATATTATACACAGCACTACATGTGTAGGTAGTTTATTATGACATGCATGAGCTTGAATGGTATATCAATGAATTCTGATACTATTTGCTTTATACAGTTTTCACTACATTTCCTTCAACCTAGACCAAATCCTTAAAACATGCTTAAACACATTTAACGTTACCTACTAGTTCCTTAGCACTCCTTAATGGATATAATTCCTATGCAGGGATGGATGAAACACCTTGAAGGGTTACAGACAGAACTGACAGAAAATAAGGACAAGATTGAGCAGTTGACATTATTGAACTCCGAAATGAAGAATGATAATGCTGAGCTGAAGGTCAGTGCATATGGAATATAATGTAGCCTTGATGATGCTTAAAACATGTATGAAAAAATAAAAAATATTGATGTATGTATCAGGAGCATTGCATCATAATAAAAGCTTCCTTTTCAGTGTGTCTAAGCTGCTATAAATTTCGGTGTCTCACTATGCATCTCCTATTTATTTATTATTATACTGGGCAGGCAGCTCAGCTACTAAGACACTTCTGTTAGAAATTTTCACGAAGCATTGATAGGATATCATTTCAATACATTTATGCATGTAATAAATCACAGGTCAAAAGTAAACTGACCAATGAGGAATTAACAGAAGTCAGCTCACAATTGAATATGAAAGTTAGGGAGCTAGCAAATTTGAAAGAGAAAAACAAGCTGCTTGTAAAACAGTTTCACATAAGAAAAGAGACAAGAAGACAACAAGCAGTAATCATACAGGTTGGCTACTTTATTTTAATGGTTTAACGTGTGTTAGTACTCTCAATTGTGCTGTAGGAACAGTTGGTTCAACAAGAGACACTGGGAAGTGGTTACTTTGGAATTGTGCACAAATTCAGTGATCAAAACAGGTCATATGCTGGTAAAACCGTACACAAAAGCCTTGTTCCTGGTTTTCCTAACATTTCTACTGATCAAGTAAACCAGTTTACTAAAGAAATTGAGAACAAGGTCGCTATATTCTCATATTATATGCATCCAAATATAGAACTCTTTGATGCTTCAATTCAGTTAGGACCTGATAGTCCTCCAACTTTGCTGTCTGAATTGTTGGCTGAGAACTTAGACACATTCACTATACGCATGGAGGGTAAATGTGCTGTACACAAACAACTTGAGTTGTGCCATGACATGGCATCAGGTCTGCAATACCTCCACAGTATTGATGTGGTGCATCACAACCTTCATGGTCGTAATATCTTAATAAGCCATGAGGGAAAGGCGAAGATTGCCGACTTTGTTTGCTCTCAACTGATGTCAAAACGTGAAACAATGGTCTCTGCTAATGTAGCTTACCTACCTCCTGAAGCCATTGAAGACAAGTCACATTACACTCAACGGTCTGATGTATACTCTTTGGGAGTTCTACTCCTTCAGGTAGCAATGCAGAGAACACCTTCTCCAACTGAACCAACAGAACTATCAAAACTAATGAAAAGGAAAGAAGAGCTGTCAGGCATCAAACACCATCCACTAGTACCAATAATTTTACAATGCTTGAGCACAATTCAGTTAGCCAGACCATCCACTGGAAAATTATGTGAAGCAGTAGCGGCTGCTAAAGAGTCTCCACAGAATGTGATATCCACTTCACTAGATTGTGCTGCACTGGTAAGTGAATAGTGTGCAATGGCAAACATTGCTCCATTTTCATCTTATTTAATGTCAAACAAACAACAATATAAGTACAGGTGACGTCATGTTGCAATACTGTGTTTAGTTACACCTTGTTTGCATTGCTCCATGATAATGCCATGAAGTCTCAACAACAGTGATTATACATGCGTTGTATATACTAGCAGTACAAGCTACTCATTGATTAAATTAAAAGTCTAAGAAATTGGGTTGTATAATCCTGAACACATGATGCACATATTAAATTTTGTGTCACTTGTTCCTGCATTTCATTTCAACTATTTCTTTTAATATAACTGCATGCAGTCGTGTCATAATGATTTATCCTAAGCTAGCTATTTTTATAGTTGTCAGTGTAGCTTACATACTTAGATAAGGAACTGTTTCGTACTGCTGTACACACATAGCTTTTTAAGATGAGAAGTAATTATGTGGCTTCATTCTACAACAGGATACAACACAATTTTCACTGGCCTTACAAAGTAACAAACACCAACTGAAGTGGACAACCTGTAGTCCACTGCCAACTGCAATGTACCAAGCATATGGCACCATCATAAACAATATTATGTACATTGGAGGAGGTGTCTGCCCAGACCCTATCAAAGAGCTCACAGTGTATGCGTACCACTTGGAAGAAGATAAGTGGAGTAGCTTACCACCCCTCCAACAAACCTCCGGAATTCCAATGAACATTTCTGACAAGTTGACTGTGGTGGGTGGATGGGATTCTAACACTAACAAAGCTACAAGTAAACTAACGACGTTTATTGACAATGGTTGGAGTAATGATATATTCCCAAATTTGCTAATAGCAAGAATGTGGCCTGCTGTAGTATCCCACCAGTCATACATCATTGTGGCTGGTGGATATAAAAATGATGAAAGCCTATTAGATACAATTGAAGTGCTAGATATTATAACATTACAGTGGAGGATTGTGAATACTTGCCTCCCCAAGCCAATGGGTGCTCCATTTGCCACCATTTGCAATGAGCTACTTGTGATCGTTGGATTTGCTACAATAGATGAGCCACGTACCAATGAAACATTTATAATTGCTTTTGATGAAATTATTTCTGGGCCCCAAAAAGGAGAAATACCTACAAGCTTTGCAGATGAAGAAAACAAGAAATGGAATACTTTAGGTGTCACTCCACTATGGAAAACAGGTATACTTCCTGGTAGCTCACCTCCAGTTCTCTTAGGAGGATGTGATAAAGAAAGGAATGTAGTGGATGCCATCACTTTATATGATGATGTAACAAAGAAGTGGAGGAGGATATCCTCCTTGCCTATTGGTTGTGCCTATCCTACAGTTGCTACTATCGGCAGAACTATTGTAGTGGCTGGTGGTTGTGCTGATGTGAAGACAGAGGAGAGCATGGATGCTACTAGTCTGACTACTGTTATCATGGGACACCTGGAGGAAACTGATTGATAGCATATAATTATAAAGTTTCATTTTGCATTTTAATTGTTAATTAGTTTTTATAGTTTTTAGTAGTAATAATTTTCGTTTACCCAGTCGGTTGTCGGAAAATGATAAAATATATATATATATATTTTTATGTGGCTGTATAATTATTGCAAATGTTATTTTATATTACTGAACTGTGTGTGTTAATATTGTACTATAAAATATCTACATTACTGCAAAAAAAACTTGGATTTGTTCAATAAAGGGTATGATGTAGCACACGTGTAGCTATAATAGGCCAAATTTGTATCACATGTGTGCAAATGTACAAAAATTTAATGGATCATAATGATCATACCCGGTATTATATATCACACATTTGCTTCAGTAGCAGATAATGGTTAAACTTGTGACTTCACTATACATTTATGCGCAATGCACAAAAGTATAGCAAAAAAGTTGACTATAATTATGCTTCACCTATTTTTGCTGTGTGCTAAAGTGCTCAAGAATTTATGCTCATATTATTATGCTCAAAATTATACCCTTCCATGTTTTTGGTCTTTCTGAATGGACAATAATGCATTTAAAAGTGAAAAAAAGTGACCTTTAATCCTTTTGCAATTGCCTGCATGCTGTACGTAATACTATAAAATACTCTAATAAAACAGTCATGTTGAATGGCTATTCTATTAGAGTTACTACTTGTATAGATTAACATGTATTTCACAAGCAATATACATTATAGTTTAGCATCATTATTATACTAGCATTATATGCTTGATGCTTCAAAGCACCCGTTATATTCAAAAGTATAATATATGCCGACGTAATAAACTTCTGCATAGATTTGGTTGATAATTTGATTATCTCACAGGTCCCAAGTGGGATAGTATTGATAATGTGGTCTTTGTGCAACATTGAGAATTTTGATTATTATGTGTCATGATCTAGATACTCTTATAAAGCAGTCACATGCTTTAATAGAAACTCGTTTCACTTTAAACCTAACAATGAATGCTTACAACTTGAAGGGAGATGGAGTTTTGGCTTTTAAAATGTTATGAAATAATATTATGCACCTGTCTTCAAACTGCTGTCGAATTACAGCACTATCCCAATCTTTGTGCTACAGCCAAAACACTATCAGGTGCCACACATTTATTGCTCACCACCTTATGGAAAAGAAATGACACCAGATGTCAGCATGGTATAGGTATTTACTATCAGAAATTACATTTCTCAATAACCAAACCATATTAAATAATCTTAAGTCTGAGCCTACAGTAGATTACAAAGCTGCAGAAACATCACCCGAAGTAGATGTGATGTCTTGGTGGGCTGAGGACTCAGACACATTACAACGTCGACTTTGGTCAGCTACTGCAAAGATGTTCTTCATCAAGTGCTGTTGAAAGAGTTTTCTCAATTTTCACTGACCCAAAACAAAACAACTCATTGCAAAACTATATAGAAGTATCCCTAGCCTCATGCTAGTGCAGTACAATTACAAAATAAAACTAGTAGTGATAACTTTTAAGCGTGCATGCTGCATATGTGTTATATTACATGTTCCTTTGTATCGTAACTGTAAACTTTAAACTTGATGAATATCATAATATTAAACATAATGGGCTAATTTTCCGAGCAGTGCTCAAAAGCATAATAGGCAAAAATTTGAGCATGGAGCCTAGTAACCATGCTGGCATCAACTGCCAGCTGAAACTAAATAATATAGGGCACAGGAGAAGGAACCTTGTTTAGGAACCTTCAGATTTGGATGCATAATAATACTTTTTAATAGAGCAGTCAATCTGACTAATGACATGTGCAGGTTGGGCTAAAGTAGCATTTTGCCATAATTCTCAGTTACACTTATAGACAAGTGTTGTTAAGTTCTACATTGAATAAGAAGGTAACTACTAGCATTACAATGATCATACTGGATGGCTTCAAGTTATGGTGTGTCTTTTGGGTTTCTGCTGAGTGTCTGCCCTTTGAACCTTTCCTTTCCTTATGGTACAGTATGATAGTACTTTTGTACTGCACATTAGGGATCATTAACGTCAGGATTTTTCCTGGCCAAAAGTATCACTCCTCACAATACCTTCATCCTTCATGACACCATGACAATAATTTATTGGGGAGGCATAAGCAAGCCCAAAAGGGTCTACAGTGTAGCCAAAACTGTTTCCAGTAAGTTGCTATAAATTATATGGAATTTTTTAATTACCAGAATTTTCTACCAACTAACTAACTACCTGCCTGATTTCTTTACGGTACTGATTAATTTAAAAAATATTTATTTATCATAATAAGCTACATATATACTCCTGATCATGTTCTTATGTTTGGAATCTGTGGAGTTTAACTGGAGTAGTATAATGGGGCTTCCAACTGAAGTATACATGTATTGAATTAAGACTGGCTGCTGGTGCCTTATTTGTTCATCAAAAATATGTGTAAAGCTACAGGATATGTGACGTTAAGAGCTGTTTGCGTAGTATGTGACTTGCAGACTGCCGGCACCTTTGAAAATTATTTTACCTTAACCTCTGGCTTCTGGCTGTAAAAGTAGTATGTGTTCTACTCATGGCCAGCCAATCTTCTTCGATGTGTAGTATAATATTTTTGGTAATTGTGACCTCACTAGACTTGTGGTAGTATTAATACTATTACACTTGTGGTAGTGTTATTTACCAGCTGGAAATATTCCCACTAGCTCCCTTACAATGTGTTTCTATAGTAACTGGATGAATTCCTTCTTAGCTCATGTCCTACTGATGCATAGTTTCACATGTATCTACATACAGTAACTTTGTGAGTGTCATAACAATGCTTTAAATTTTATAATGATTTAAGAATTATCACAAAGACTACAGAGATCAGTACACCCATTCATTTATGTATGTAGTGGTTTACAATAACATTGACGGTGACATAATTGTGTTCAAGCCTATTATGACAGCTAGGGATTGAAAAAAAGATGGACTTTTTCTCCTACCTCCTAAAAAAGAAATTAAAGATTATATAATTATAGCTACCTGTCAACAACTTTTCAGCCTTTACGACAGAGTAGTAACGGTATGTACATAGGCTATGGCTACACTGTCATACTTATATAATATAATATAATAATAAAGGTAATTTGTACAGCGGATTTTACCTTTAGTACAAATTATACCAAGATTTATAAACATTGCAGGGCATTACTGATCAAGAAAGTGATAAAAGGAGATGTCTATCCTAGTCAACAGATCAGCTTGGCAAAGCTGTGCTGTATAAACTTATGAGGCCATAGATGTGGAACATATTACATCTCCTGAGTTGTGTATGCTCTGAAAATATTAAGACTCTCAGAAGAGCAAATACAACACCTTGCTTTATTTCTATATGGAAGGTTGTGAGATTTCAACCATACTTATATGCACTCCTATATCTGCTAAGATCATCAACACTGCTTGAAGGTTCTTAGTTTACTAATTTGTTAAGATGCCTTACTGTAGATATACTGATAGTAAAGTGTCAGTAAACTTAAGTATATGGAACATAATTATTTTACTAAGTTTTAAACTCTCAGTAAAACATCAGTGAATGCGGGTTTACTGAAAAACTACTAAAATAACAAACAATTAACTGTTCCATGTACTGGGGATATACCACTGTAGTAAACTAAGATACTTCAAGCAGTGCAAGATGATTTATAATACTTTTATGGCTTCTCAGTTTGTTTTAAAATGAAATACACTGTATGGAATAATTATTATGTGGCAAACTGATTTAGTTCATATTCAGTTACTCAACTTTCACAGAAAATTAGAATAATTTATTGCAAATTTTGTCTGGATTTTTGGTGACTACATAGACTTTAGAAAAATAATGCAAATGGTATGGACATATAAAATTTGCTTACTTTTTCAGACTTTCATAACTCAGAACTTTTATGTTATGCTTCATGATGGCCACCCAAATTTCAGCACTTCTAATTTGTAAGAAAATTTATGCAGTAGACTTGATATCCTGTAATTGCTATCCCAGCACTGAGATATAACCTGTTATGTGATGAGGTATATACACATAGTTTATACCTGTTGCAACCCTCAGAGTGACTCTTGAGATATGTACTTCTAACATTTCTAGTCAGTAATAGAATCTGTCTACCCTTGGTAAGCTATTGCTGGTAGCTGTGTGTGTGTGTGTGTGTGTGTGTGTGTGTGTGTGTGTGTGTGTGTGTGTGTGTGTGTGTGTGTGTGTGTGTGTGTGTGTGTGTGTGTGTGTGTGTGTGTGTGTGTGTGTGTGTGTGTGTGTGTGTGTGTGTGTGTGTGTGTGTGTGTGTGTGTGTGTGTGTGTGTGTGTGTGTGTGTGTGTGTGTGTGTGTGTGTGTGTGTGTGTGTGTGTGTGTGTGTGTGTGTGTGTGTGTGTGTGTGTGTGTGTGTGTGTGTGTGTGTGTGTGTGTGTGTGTGTGTGTGTGTGTGTGTGTGTGTGTGTGTGTGTGTGTGTGTGTGTGTGTGTGTGTGTGTGTGTGTGTGTGTGTGTGTGTGTGTGTGTGTGTGTGTGTGTGTGTGTGTGTGTGTGTGTGTGTGTGTGTGTGTGTGTGTGTGTGTGTGTGTGTGTGTGTGTGTGTGTGTGTGTGTGTGTGTGTGTGTGTGTGTGTGTGTGTGTGTGTGTGTGTGTGTGTGTGTGTGTGTGTGTGTGTGTGTGTGTGTGTGTGTGTGTGTGTGTGTGTGTGTGTGTGTGTGTGTGTGTGTGTGTGTGTGTGTGTGTGTGTGTGTGTGTGTGTGTGTGTGTGTGTGTGTGTGTGTGTGTGTGTGTGTGTGTGTGTGTGTGTGTGTGTGTGTGTGTGTGTGTGTGTGTGTGTGTGTGTGTGTGTGTGTGTGTGTGTGTGTGTGTGTGTGTGTGTGTGTGTGTGTGTGTGTGTGTGTGTGTGTGTGTGTGTGACCTTTTTAGCTACCAGTCTGCCAACACCCTTTATAAACTTTTTTTGACCACGACAGCTGACTGCAGTAGTGATATTGTTCTGACCACTGCCAGCCAGTTTTCTTTGGTGTGGTTTCATTGTTAATGTACATGGCCACACTAGCTGATGTTAGTTGTTATATTGTTGGCCTAAGTGATCTTACTGGCTGCTGGTCTGTTATTGCTAGATGGCCTTGGGGTATTGTTGACGAATAAGTAAGTGACCTTTATGTCTGACTGACCTTGTGGTAGTATTGTTGTTTGAATATACCATCTCTTAAGATATGGCTACCCTTGGTAACTGGAATAATGTTGCTGTTGATGGAATGATTTCCTCTCCAGCTGGTTGCCTTGTTGTGGTTAAGGCTAAGATGATTTTAAATGTGCAGATAGCTGCATCAGTACCTTAAACAGTACCATAGTTGAAATTATGCAGTTTTCTTAATATACCAGTTCACCTATTCACTACGTAGCTTTCACGCATAACTCTGGAACAATAATACGTACATCATAATTATTGCCTGCCTGTGGTTATTTAGTCATTGCAGTTACTTGTTGCTCTTCAGTGAACCAATTTCTTTCTAAGTACAAATGTGCTGGACGCCTGGAACACTTGGTTGCTGATGTTTTTGAATGATAATGCAACTTACAGGTCATTTAAAATGTAGATAATAGCACAGTGACCTCTAGCCATATTATGATATTCATGACAGTTTTCTATTAAACAGTTGATATTATACCACAACATTTCAATTTCAAAACTAGAGTAGTACAGATATCATGGCCTTTATCTGTAGCAGCTTTGCAATATTGGATAAAAATTGAAACTCACCATATTTCATGTATCACAGAGGCTATTATTGGCTATTGTTCTGCACCACGTGTATACAGTACCACAACATTGTCTTGTCTAATATGATTACTAAGTGCCTGCATACAAGTAGAACTGTGTAGTGTTATCTTACCTAGCCATGCATGCTAAAATGTGCAAATGCATATGGCTACTACTGACAGCTTAAATACCAACCAGAAATGGAAGTTTCTTTTTTTTTTGTAATATGTATGTATAAAGATACTGCATATAGACACTACGTATGTAGCATCTTTGAAGGACATCAACAATGAAAGAGATGGTACGGTGTTAAAGTGATTCAATGAGTTCAGAAGAGCCAATTGAATCTCATATGTGTGCTTCGTACTTTCATGTCTTAAATAGTGAGTGTGATTTTAGTATTGATACAAAGTATAGTTGTATACACATGTGTGTCTGTTTAAAATCTTAATAGTTGAAATCTTGCCATGCTATTTACAACAACTGTTTCAAGTGAACAGGAATCATGACTCGCTTAGTGTTCTTGGCAGATGTTTACATTAAACTGACAAACTGTGTCATGACCAGCTGGTTATCTGTTATGTGGTATTCATGCATGTACAATCTGTGTCTGTCCTATTGTCAGCTTTTTTGTCAAATATGTATTTTTACAAAATCACTGGCAATATTTCAGTAATAGTCATCTAGAAAGGTCACATTATACTACTGTACCAGCAGTATAGCACTCAGTAGTGTTATCTGTCCTGACCACATTCAGCCAGTTTTCTTGGGTGTTGTATCATTAGTAATGCATATGTGACCTCACCAACTGACAGTAGCTGTTAGTCTAACTGATGTTACCAGCTGCTCGTCTGTCATTGAAGGGCAGAAAGTGGCTACTCTTGTGGCAGTATTATGGCTTGATAAATTCTCCACCAGTTTCATGCCATGCCCTTGGTAACTAGAGCGTTGCTGTTGTTTAAATAAATTTCTCACCAATACTTTGCCTTGTTGTGGTACAATTGAAATAAGCAAAGTTAGAAAGAATAATTTTTAGAATTACCTTTTAAGTTAATGTCCATTCATAAAATTATGTATTATGTGGCTAATAGAATATTTATTACAAGTGTATATAAATAAATTTCAATAATATACATACCAGTTTAACTCTTACAAGTGTTTCACTACAACATAATGTATTATTTTATGTACATCATATAATCGGAGTGTGTCACATTCTTTAACCTTTATGTAGAGAGATACATCCTGGCTTAACAATACATCTCAAGGCCAGAAATATATTCGTTGGTATCTCCATGCATTCCCTTGATATGTATGTGTAGTGAGTAGCTTGGTAATGTCAAGAGTAAATAATAAAAGAGACTATATTATTATTTTAGCTTTAGCACTGAAAGTTTGGAAACAGCTTGAGCTGCACTTATCACAACATCCAGCTAGATTATGGGTTGTAATTTTATAAAAGAACATGCACGGCAATGATGTTATTTGTGACCAGATCTGTGAAAAGGGTCTTATAGCCTTTTCAATTGCATGTACTTGGCAATCCATAACTTGACTTGTGAGTATGGTACCAGCCTGAAATTTCGTCACCTTACCCTCCTAACATAGCACAATTCCTGTATGTAATGTTAAGACAATGGGTTAAACACATGATGAGTTATGACTCATCAAACGTGGAGATTTGGAAAGGCTATTAGACCCCTTTTCGCAGAACCGGTCACATTTATGGTAATAGTACACAACTGCATTCATTCGTGTAACGAGATTTAATGCATAGGTTTATTCAAGAGTATATACATAATATTATTGGTTTATTCTAACCACATGACTAGATGTATACTTATATTTGCAAAAAACTGGGCATATGCAATATACTTCAAGACTATATAAAAATTAATTGTATATTTCCTTGTAAATATGCAACCAAAATTGGGTGTTAGCTATACGTAGCTACTAATATAAGTATTAAATCAAAAACATAAACCCTATTAAATACAAATATATATTTATATAATTATATGCAAATATCCATAGCTACATATAACATGTCCTTAATGTTAATAAGTAGTCAGCGAAGTCTAGTTGAATCTGTCAAAAAGGTGGTGATCTTTTTCAGGTACAAAATAAGCCAAGTATCGCCACAATTCAAATGACAGGGACAAGTTAGGATATTCATCTTTGTTTGCTAGTATATCAACAAGTATTGTTTCATGCCAACGTCTGACAATACTTCGATGATCTATCACCACTCGGTTAACATTTCTTACTGGTTCCACAAATCCTGTAACAAGGTAGGTTTCATGTTGCTCCAACTCATACCTTCCTGGACAATCACACACCCAGCTTTCACGTAGTGGCACATAAGTAAATAACCCCCCTGGGGTGTACAACCGAGGAGTGCTCTTCATTATCAGCTGGACCATAAAGACTACTTTAACATGGGTAGTACCAAACAATTTATCACGCACTAATCTTCCACGAAAAACTGAAAATGTAAAAACATGATACCAGAGTAATCATTGCTTATAATTATTGTAATACATTATATACATGATAGTAATAATATAGCCAAGGGGTTAACTTGTATTGATTCATCTCAGATTATCTAATACCACTTCAACTACGTAAATTGTTTCTCGGGCCAAAGCTCAGATAAGTACAGAAAATTTAATTAATTACTACACCAATTTATGCTGTTTGAAGAATGATCTGTATGCCAAAATTAATGGTAGGCTATAATATTATGACTCTTTCCCTTTTGCAGTGCATGCATGCATGGTATTTAAACATTAAACTTTTGATGGACATTGTTAAAGATAGCATGCAGAGTCTGTTTGTGGCATGATTTCTACTTTCAAGATGATCATTAATTTTCCAACTACCAGCCAAACTGTTCTGTACTGAAAAAAGGGTTTGTTTTCAGATATACGATTCAGCCAGTTCAAGTGGTACCTATAGTAGACTATTGAGTTGTTTATTATAGCTGTCACAGTTTGGAGTAGCTAGCTAAGGTGGCCTAACTTGACATATATTAACAATTCTCTATCACGTTATGTGTAACCAACAGAAGAGTTGATTTTAATTCAGTAGCTAGCTACGTAGCTAGTACGGTGCACCATATGACGTGATACAAAATTTGAAACGATGGTGGTTGCTGCAAGATCGAATATTGATGGTCCGCTTACATTTTATAACTGGCACGAAGTAGTCTCACAGTAGCTACTAGGTAAATAAAGGTTGTATGCAGTGTTCATTTCTCACACAATTGCTGTTTTAACATGAAACCCGGTTCTTGCCTTAGTTACGCGAGTGCGCATGCGTATAGGCGCACGCCTCGCAATGTGCGTTAACTTGATTTACCCGCACCATTGCCTCGCCACTGAACTCGACCTCTCCATTGTTTTTCAGTGCTACCATCGATATAGGGTCTAGCTAGACTATATAGCTGCCACCACCCTGAATCATTTTTGAGTTGCTAGAGGTGATCTTTAGCAATATAGCTACGTAGCTAGCTAATTTAAATATGTGTCCGTAAGAAAGAAAAAAGGTTTTGGCCTGGGTGTGTGCAGTGCTTTGAATTACAAACATACCAATGTCTGCTGCTGCAAAAGCATCTTTGATACACAGCTCATCTACAGTGCAGTTAGGACGGCAATGGTCATCTGGAGGCTCATACATGTGATGACGCCTATTGTTGCAGTCACGGTACTGTTTAAACTGCCGTTTGGCCACTATAACACAACATCTAACTTCAAGTAATAACTAGTATTATCTACCTGAATGCTGTGAAGTGTCGGTGATGCATTGCCCATCACTGCAGCGACTAGCAGTAGCGTTAGTCTCTAGTTCCTTACACTTGTCAATTCCATTCTTAGTTTCTACTTCGCCGGCACTGCTGCAGGATGCAGCTAGAGGGCTAGCTGCAGCCATCTGAATGACCACAGCTAACAGCACTAAAAAGCTAACAATTCGTGACCTCATAGCTATAGTTCACAGCTCCAACTACAAAAGTTAGTAGATAACTACTATTTATACAAAAACTTGTAACCACAATACAGGAGCTAACCACACCAAAGGATAAGTATGAACTCAAAGAAGTAGTATATTTGGTGAGGCCAAGAACATCATCATCACATGTGGGAACTCAGGAACTGTAGATAGGTTATTTTTTGTGTGTGGTATAAATGTCACATAAACCAGTGATATTCTCCTCTTGTGTAAACTTGCAGCTTATTTGACAACAAAGGATGTGATTACAAACCATGATGCTTAATGTGTAACATTAAGCTTGTAATAGTATACATTCCATGCTGGTATTCAAGGGCTGGCTAGTAGGAGAGCCCAGATGGCATGCTGGAGTTAGTATGGAAGGTTGTCTGCCAACCAATACCTTCCTAATAGCTCAGCATATTATAGCTATTGTGCTATACCAGGCAATAAAACAAGTACAAGGAAAAATTAGGAATTTTAAGTTCGATTAGGGTTCATATAGAAAAAGTAGGGAAGCAAGATACACATGCAGATATACTAGTTGAAATCTAACCCCATGTTGCTGTTAGGATAAAGTTTACCAGATTTTTGGTGGCGTGACTTTGAAGAGCAATAACTTGATAGAAATTGATATATTTGTGCAAAAATAGGACAAGTGGATACAAACTATACCCTATTACATGAGCCAGGGTAATTATGATTATGATTAAAGGCACAACCTGTAGCTAGCTATACCAGATCAGTACAAAATTCAACTCATAATTAAACACGTATACAAAAACTGGGCATGCATAGCTAGTATTATTGATGGATTTAAAACTATTTACACAATTAGCGTTAACTACAAAAGCATGCAGGTAAAGCATTCCAATCATTTATTAACCTATTACAAGAATAACTAGATCTACAATAATGATCAGGCTTCAGTGAAACCGGAATAAGTGTCCCCTGGTGTAATAGCATTGGAATAAGTATATTAAGTGGAGAAGTCTGAATTAAACTAGCTATTTTGCAAAATAGGTCCCTGTATGCTGTGCAGGTGGATAGAGTTTCTGCATTCTTTATCTTGTATTGTAAAACCAATTAACTCATAATACATTCTGAAAATTACATGGTAATTAATTATAAAATAGCATTAACATTATGAGTTGTCAAAGTTAGACAAGATTTATGTGCTATTTTCCTAGTTACAATGTTTAAGAATGGGATCCAATATCAAACTAAAAGTTTAACGCTAGTTGCACTTCTGCTATATAAGTCCCATCAGTGAGTTGCTGCAGCTGATCAAGCTATGTGTTACAAGTAGTCATATGAGGGATCTTTTGTTAAACAACTTTTTGTCCAAATTTATTATTACTAGAACTCACTGGTGGATCTATGGGGGGTACAGGAGGCACGTTCCTGGCCCCCTCCCCTCTAAAAAAACAAACTTTTTAAACAAGATTGAGATACTCTAATAGAGCAGTCAGTGAAATACACTAATAATCCTCCACAATTGCTGAGTAGCTATAATATGAAAACTGGTGCAGTACCATCATTTAGCCACTAATAGTCAGCTAGGAATTTTGCAGATAAAAATTAATGCACATGGTCTTCTGTATGCCATTCTGACATTTGGCTCATAACTGAATTACTCATGACTGCATGCATGTCACTGATCCCTACAACTCTTGATCAGTGCAGACCACTTACCATAATTTATAATTATTAAACTGTTCTGCATCAACATTTTCAGTCCTGAAACATTTAAAGTATCTTTATAGCTTCTGGAGGTTGCGCCCCCAGACACTCTGCTCCATGCCTACTTCCATGCATGGTGCACCCCCACTGGATCCACCCATGGAACTATTAATCTGCAGGAGTAGCTACTATAACCCTTAATTTGAGTGGATTTTCTTAATCAGTATGATTCAACTCATCAAATGAGACTAAGTTTAGCAAATTTGGGTAAGGGAAACCTAGTACACTTTTGGGATTTGCATACTGGGGTAACGACTAACGAATTTCTCCTATAGCAAAATAAAAAAAAAATATTATTGTGTGGAGCTTGCATTATAGCAGAGTCAACTGTAAATAACTGCCACTATGAAAGTGTTACAACAAAAGTTTGGATGCCATTGTATAGAGAAATTCAAGGGTTTTACTTTTTATGCACAGTTTATTGGGCAAATTATGGATTCTAATGGGCTTATTAATTTTGTGTATAACACAAACACATGCATTTTACATTGGGCAAGACAAGATTTTTAGCTAGACCACTCAATAAACTGCACCAATCACATTACATAGCATTATGCAAGACAGTTCGAAATTTGAAAGTGATGGTGTATGCCTTCATTGAGTTGTGGTCTGTTACTTCCCAAATCTGGATGTGTGTGGAAGCTTTGCTTGGTTTTGTCAAATCTAGTCGCTGTCCATGCATGTAAGATTAATGTGTTACAGCAACCAAGAGTCTTCTACAAAATTAATAACTTATAGCTATGCAGTATTTTTGGAGAAATTACGGTGAGCACATTTTTATTCTGTGAATGCTATCCCACTAGGGACCTGTGAGAAGGCTTTTACTCAGAAACTAGCTGATAATCCATAACAATTCATATGCATATGTAACTACTCTGATTTTTCTTAGTGTTAAGGAGTGTATCAGAGGCAGCTGCACGATTTCCAAAGGGTGTGCTAAGTTAGGGGCATCTATAGTGGGAGCTAATAAAAGTGGTAACTGGTTGATACAACTATAGCTAGTAGTACAGTGTGCAAAGCATTTTGCTTGCTTTGTCTAGGTAGGTCTGGGGTATGTCCTAGCTTACAGAAAATTTTTGCAATTTTAACATACTAAGATCAAATTATTATTTGACTGAATCTTATTGAATAAGCATTGTGATCCACTTTAGCTATTAAAGTATTTTCTAGGAGTGTATGGTAACTAGCTTTTAAAGGGCACAGCTAGCATAACTAAATGCTACAGTATGGTTTGAGTTCAAACTTGAAGTTCAAGGAGTGTAGGAATTGATCTTTCTTCTGTACAGTTTTAAAGAATTTTATTAATGATGGATATTTTGCTAGAGTAGTTGACTGTTCTATTAGGTTATTTTGATGTTTAGCAGTTACTTAGTAGTTTTACACTGAAATAAATAAAAACATGGAAAGAGTGAGAAAAGAAGAGCTAATGTCAAGACAGGTCAAGTTTATGAGTATTTCAGTGTAAAACTGCTAAACTACTGTAGCCTCTAATATCTTTCTAGCTAGCATGTGCAAAAATAAAATTTTGGAAACAAGAGGTGTTTCAGCCCTCTATTCCCCCCTAAATCAACCCTTGTACATTGATCCAAATAAAACACTAATCTAACATGTGACATAGTTTCCCATTAGATGTATGTTGATACAAATATCTGTGTGATAAAAGTTATGTGCACGTTTCAACCCACCCCAGAAGCAAGCACTGGAGGATCAGGACATAAATGACAATAAATGAGTATGTATTTACCAATTAGACACTGCTGGGGTTAATATAGAGGGCTGATAGAGCCTGTATGAGGTGTGAAATCATTGAGGAATTATAAAGCTAATTATTACCATCAAAACATACTGTAACTAATTGATGTTTATCAGAAACTGAGTTCATTTGTCACTGCAGTACCTGTTCAAGTTCACAAGAATTAATTCATGAAGCATTTTAAGTAAAATGCCAACTTATCCCAACAGGGGGGTTGCTACCAGGACAAAGTACATAGTAGAGGACTAACATGGTTGATACAACTAAGTAAAGTATACCATACATATTCATGCACTTGTGCTTTACCTTGGGGTCTGGGACATATTCCCTTTAGCCTTCTGAGCCGGATCAAATTGGGCTGATATTATTGACTAAACATATATCTTTATGGTATAGCTAGAAGATAAGTAATCACTGTCAATATATAGCGGTAGTAATGGCTACTAAATCAATGAGCTCAGCATATATTAGTAGTGATTTTCTGCAACCTGAACCATTCTATTAGCTTAATACGTAATTGAAGCTAAAACACTGAAATGCAAACAAGACCAGAAAAATCATTGCAACTGTCTATAATTTTTCCACACAACTCACATAAACCTATACATCTCCTTTAATGCACTACAAATAGAATTAAATAAAGTACAGAACTTCTAACGCAATGCTCACAGAACGTTCTAGAGCATATAATTATAGAATGTTCTAGAAAAATAAAGAATTTATAGATCTATGATATAAGTACATTTAACCTTGACCTTACATTTATAAAGGCATTAGCTGAAGACATATATAATGTGGGATCCCTGGTTTAAACCAGGAAAACTTTTAAAAATGATTTCCCTGCACTTCCCTCAGTGATTGTTCTATTAGAGTACATTGGCCACACAATCCTACACTTGTTTGGTTTTTGCTTTGTAGCTAGGTAGCAGTATCTCTGATTTCTTTCAAACCACAAAAGGTTTACATTCCAATGGTTAGCTACCACTGCTTGAAAGCTGCTTATTTACTTTTTTAGTAAATTACAGTAACTGAGCAATCCACCAAAAATTTACTGACAGTATACCGCCTGGATGCTTACTGAAAGATTACTATGAAGTAAAGCTAAACCAACTTGTTATACTGGTAAGTAATTTTAACAGTAAACAAGACAATACCATTAAAGAAAAAATGATTACTAATTGTTAAGCTAACTATATGCTGAACATAATGCTATATACTCTATATATCTTCATGTATATACACACACACCAGTTTTTTAAAGTTATTACCCTATAAGTGGTTTAACTACTGTAACCAGGACAGAAAATTGATCTTTTTATGTAGCTAAATAATCATCCATAACATTATGACTACTAATTGCATTAGTGTCAAATGTGGAGTCTGAATCCACCACTGTATGTGTGAACCAAATTTAAGGTAATTGAGTAAAGAATTTCCAAAGAGAGTTTAATTCTAAACCTCGACTTTAGAAGAAGGAAAAACAATGAAGAAAAATTCGAAATTTTGGCTAAGTATATCACGGTAATGGTTAGAGTGATCATTGAGGCCTAGCTCTCCTATATACCTTGCAATTGCAGGCAGATACAACACAACAGTGTTATGATTTGGATAAAGAACCATGGAGCTATGCATGCATGAAAATCATGTTTTCTTTCTATTATAATGCGATGCACCAGCTTTTTTGGGCCGCACAATGCACTATATGTGTTTTGATATTAGTTTTTATGGTTTACTAAAATTTAATGGCCAAGAAGAAGAGGTTCATTCCAGATAAAATATTTTTCCAGTTTTCCTTATAGGTGAACCATAGTGACAATTATATAAGTCGGAGGTGGCACAAGCAATCATGAATTGGTCAGGCCATTTATTCGGTGGAAGATTTAAAAGGTGGAGGTGTTGTGGGTAAACACTTATAGTGTGCAAAGCACACTCAGAGCATGCTCTCCTTCTAGGGGGGTCTGGTGGCATGCCACCCCCAGGAAATTTTTGAAAATTAAGTGCCAGAAGATTGAATTTTGGGGCATTTCTGACTGAAATATAGCTTTAAATGTATAGCATGAATGTAACCATTATTGTAGCTCACGTCATTAATATTGCATAATACACCGCTTGAGTTCTGCTGTCTATGTTACAAAATACACAGTAACTAATATACAATAACTAATAACAATCGCCATGGTAGCACGTGTCAAGCCCACAATCAAATCAATTGGCTATACACAAAATCGATTGTGGGAGCCGAAGTTCGGAACGAGTGGGGCTGGAGTCAGGACCGTCGACAGCTGCTGTGTGAACGATTCAGATTTATTATAGTTCAGCTGTGTGGTAAAGTTCTGCTCTTGCTTGGGTAAGACCAAGCTGGACAGTCCGACTGGTTGCGCCGCCCGCTCTGTCAAATATTGGTAAGGCCAAAACCGGACCGGCCGGACCGATTGCGCCGCCCCTGATAAGACTACACTGCGGTCTACGGTTTAGAGTTATGTAACAAAACACCACATAAGTTACCTGGAATGTAATCGATAGTACTGTATCCAATATGTATAATGATCAAAGTCATTAACTGGAAACCATAACCAGCACTACCTAAAAGTTTATCCTCAAGTTAGTATAACATTGATCATTGTCAAATCATAGTGCTTTTTGTCTTGCTTACTTTTTCAGTCTGTGCCATAGTTTTGTTTTGTATGTGTGATGTGTACTGTTGTAACTTATTGCAAATGTAGCTCTATGTAGCTTTAGTTGTATATTTAAATTAATATGGGGAAGCACCAATGTGCAGACCTAGTTAGCACTTTGGTGCTACCCCTTCTAATTTGAATGAATTAGATAATAAATAAATAAATAAATAAAATTAATAGATGGACTACTCTTGCCTGGCCTCCACCACTGGCTGTGAAGCTGGAAATACGGACATAATTATACTGCTCAAAGAAAAGAATTCATGCAAAGCCACATGCATATCTACATTTAAGATTACTGGGCATACAGCACAGTTGATTTGCCCAGCTAGCTACTGCACTAAGCAATAATAGCTTGTTAGTTCGCATTGCTGGCCAGACTACCTACAAATCCAACTATTGCATATGAAATAGCTACAATGTCAGACATGCATGCGCTTAATTATGACAAACATTTAACCAGATTCCAGGAAATGGACTCCTCAGTCAAGTTGGCATATAATATTATGCTTCAAGTAATACTATAGTGTTGGTAATAATAACTCGGCCTTATTGTGGTTGGAAGATGATCCTCCCTCAGATAAGTTCCCAACAGAAACAGTGCTGGCTCAGTTATGGGCTGGTATAGTAATGTTGATACTTTAAGCGGTAGGGTCCCTATGGAACAATTTCTCCACATTTATAAACTTCCGTTATTAACATTTTTACTTAGTAAAGGCAACCAGTCCTCAACTAAATTTATACGATATTTGCTGGTAATAATTTATTACTGTTAAGTGGAGTGTTTCTTGTAGTAAGAACAATTTCAGAGCTCATGGTCATATACTCTACCCTAGTATGTCACACAATACAATGGCTGTTTGATCTTAGACTGTTACTAGCAGCAGCTATTAATAGTTTTTAATGTAAATGTGTTATAATGGGGTTTAGATCTGGTACTTACCAGATTACCTTTAGTACAATTGTACACTATAACTAACTTTTATTGCTGTAGGCTTCAGGGGCAGTTTTAGGGGGGTTTCTGGGGCTTCCAGAAACCGCCTCTGAAATAGTGCGCGCCCCTACAATTCGTCTGGGTGATAAAATATTGCAAAGATTTTACATACTGTATTATATTATGGCTTTTTCTATTGGCAAAACTTCATACTTTTACCTTGAAATCATGCACCTTCACAGCATTCAAAATTATGTATGACTTTTTTTTTTGGTCTTCAACTAGGCTGAAGTTGCAATTCCAGAGAGCTTAGGTCAGTTAGGTTTACGTGAATCTGTCCTTTCTGCTTTGGCTGCCTTTTAGGCTCTTATAACAGTAGCAATGATTTAGCTTCAACCCTTCTTTCTATTGATGCCGGTCAGCTTAGTTTCCTGATGAAGGGGCTGCTGACGCTGGATTTACTGACTTTCCCAGTGATTGTTCCATCTCATCAGTATCTCAGCAAGATTTGCAAGCATTTTTGATCAACGTTTTTTTGGTGATTTGTATGCGTCTTTCAATATTAGGGATCAAACTCGTTTGACTGACTTCTGGTACCAGTAGTGGTTGGCTTAAGGCTATTCCTCAAGCCTGTCTTGGATTAGTCATCCCTGGACCTGAATTTGTTGTGGGCCTATGTCTGTGGCTAGGAGTTGCTCTATTTCCTCATTCTCCACTGTGTACTTGCTTCTCTCCTATAGATTGCTTTGGTGATCATTTGTTAGGCTGTACTCATGGTCCAATGAGAATCCGTTGTTATGATGCCCTGGTCAACATCCTTTATTATGCTCTATCACAAAATCACCCTGGTGTTCTTAAGGAGCAGTGTGCTTCTTATAATGATGGCTTACGCCCTGGTGATATCTTCCATCCTGACTTCCAGAATGGTCGCTCTTCCTACTTTGATGTCTCCATACGCAGTACTACTCAGCCTGCTTATATTTCCTCTTCTACTTCTTGTGCTGGGGTGGTTGCTGCAGCTGGAGAGTTGGCCAAGGATGAGAAACATCTGACAGCTGTAATGAAGGCGGGAGCTGATTTTATTCCCTTAGTAGTGGAAACTTTTGGAGTCTGGACCCCATTTGCTTTGCAATCCTTAATATTATTGCTGACCGAACCACCCCCGTAGTGGTGTTCCTCCTAAGTTGGCAAGAAAGAATCTCCTCCAACAACTGACTGTTGCCTTATGGACTTACAATGCAAGGATGATCCTTAGATATTGGGCTCTACAGGGGTCTGATGATGACAATCCCCTTTACCCTTAGTTAGTAGTAGTAGTTGTAGTGGTACCGTAATTGTAGTAGTAGCTGAGTTAATTTTGTACCATTTTGCTTGTAATTTTGTGTCATTACCATCTGACCAGTTTCTCAGAAAAAAAATTCCGGAGAACCTGAAACCCCCCCTCTGAAAATTTCTAGATCCGCCCCTGCGCGATGACGTCGGTAGGCAGCGTCGTAGCTAATGCCGCTTCTGGAGGCGCCCGCCCTTTTGTATAACATTAAAGGGGCGGCCGCCGCCAGACTACTTATCACTGGCATTCCCTCGGGCATTTACTAATGACGTCAGTTACAGCACTAATTGGCGGCAGGTGGATCGAACGCCCCATGTTTTTATTATTCAGCTGGGATGCGGCGCATCATTATATTTTGTCATCACTTGTGGCACAATGGTGCGGAAAATGTCTGCACTCGTGTTTGTATTTGATGAATTGTTAATAGTACTAGTAATTGCAATCATTCAGTCTTCCAGTGCTGGCCTTGGCGAACGCTACGTTCCTCGCAATGTGACTGTCACGCGGAGCCGTCTTCAAATACTTGGTTTGTTCCCCTTTCGAGGATCGTTCTGGGATGGAGAGTACGTAATACCAGCTGCAAGATTGGCTAGGGATGAGATAAACAGAAATGAAAGTATTTTGTCTGGATTTGAGTTGGAGTTGATAGAAGCTAACTCGGGTTGTACACGCGACAGTGGAGTTCGCGAGTTTGTGACTAACACCCCGCTACACCGTGATAGGGAGCATACACCAGTGGCCATTCTAGGACCTGGCTGTTCCAGCTCTACAATTCCTGTTGCCTCCATTGCTGGAAGAGATGATGTTCGCATACCACAAGTATCCTATGGGGCTACTTCACCCTTTTTATCGTTTCCTAGCTCATATCCTTACTTCTTTCGAACAATATTTAGTGATGGATCAACTTCTGAAGCAGTTATCAGCATTCTTTCCACATTTAACTGGAAACGTTACGGTATACACAAGATCGGTATTGATGGAGCGAGTGAAATCTGGATAGACCATTTCATCTATTCCCTACGTGCTGACATCCAGTATTACATTGAGGGTGCAAAGGAGGTCTACAGTAGTAGTCTTAACCATGAAGGTGAATCTTTTGAGGACTACATACAATTCATTGATGTAAATGGCATCCGTTCATCTGGTATGAGAATTGGCATACTGTATGCCGCTGATAGGGTAACAGCTGGTGACTTTATGTGTTACCTTCACCGCCAAAAGCTTGCATACCCTCGTATCATATGGATTCTTATTGATATATGTCACATTTTGTCAAACAATATAACAAGCAATTACTGTAGTAGCAAGGAAGAACTACAACAAGCAATAGAAGGAAGTATTTGCCTGGGCTACAAACTGACCACCAATGATATTATTAGTGTTACTGGCAAGACATTTAATCAGTACTTTGAATCCTATACTGCAGAATCCAGAAAATATGCCAGTGAAAAAGGAGATATTTATAGCTCCTTACTGTTGAATGATTGGGCTACAGTTGCTTATGATTCTGTGTGGACGTTGGGTCTTGCACTGCATAATGCGGAGGAAAAATTATCCCAGTTTAATTCTAGTTTAGCTGACTTCTCCTTAGGAAGTCATATTATTTCTGAAACAATAATAAAAGAATTGAGTGAAATTAAATTTGCTGGTGCTTCTGGGAGAATCTCATTTACTGAAGGACGTGAACGACGGCTTGCTATAACATTTAGCCAGATTCAAGGAAATGGACTCCTCAATCAAGTTGGCATATACTATGTTTCAAGTAATAGATCTAGTGTTGATAATTTATTAATTAATAACTCAGCCTTATTGTGGTCGGCAGATGATCCTCCCTCAGATACGTTCCCAACAGAAACAGTGCTGGCTCAATTATGGGCTGGTATAGTGATGTTGATACTTTTAGTGGTAGGGTTCCTATGGAACAGTTTCTCCATGTTTATAAACTTCCGTTATCAACATTTTTACTTAGTCAAGGCATCCAGCCCTCAACTGAATTATATGATATTTGCTGGTAACAATTTATTACTGTTAAGCGGAGTGTTTCTCGTGATAAGAACAATTACAGAACTTGACATGGTCTTATACTCTGCCCTATGTAACACAATACAATGGCTGTTTGATCTTGGACTGCTATTAATACTAAATATTACATTACTAAAGAGTTGGAGGATTTACCGGTTGTTCTATTCATTTAAGCGAAAGCCAAGGTGGTTGATTACTGATAATGCTATTATTGGTGTATCAGTTGGTTGGATATTGGTCAACACAGCTTATCATATGGTGTTTACACTTGTTAATGAGAGTAACGTTGCAGAGGAAAAGTTTCTGCCCACAGAAGAAGATGAGCTTTATCAACCAGTTGTTGTATATTGTTTACCTCCTCATTTAATTGGACTATTTTACTTACCACACTTGGCCATGGCTTTGATGTTGTGTTTATTGGCCTTCTTAATTCGTCGAGTCTACCGTAAACATTTCAATGATGCTAAACATAAACATTTTAATGATGCCAAAAATGTTGCCATATTCTTCTATACCACTATCCCCATTGCTAGTATCTGCTTAACTATGTCAGCTTTGCTTTCTCCTGTAAATAATGTTTACAATTTGGTAACTGTTTCCTTAATATTGGAGTGTACTGCTTATTTGTGTATTGTATACATGTGCCAGTTGACTCTGTTTATACCAAAAGTTGTGCCAGTATTAAGAAACTACTACTTTCACAAATAGCATCTGATATTATTGTGTTTAAGTTTTTAATTGTTGTACATAATTATAATGTTTATAGCTTGTAAAGATACATTTAAGTAGAGCAGATTAAACTATTCCACATTGTTTGTAATTATCCTGCTGTTCTGTTATGGTTCCTTTCCAATTAACAAGCAACCTATATAAAGGGATGCAGTATACCCTTTAAAGGTATGCGCTATCACATGCAGCCATACCTATGACAAATAGCTCAGTCCATCTATGTTGTGACACAGTAGTGCACTGGAACAACAACAACAACCTATAAACTGGCGTTAAACTTTAGATTAACAAGTTGAGCTTTAAACTCTATCAGACAGGAATTTCAATAGCTAATGAATAACACATAAAATAGTACTACATTCAAAGTGTCTAACTGGAGTACATTCAGCAAAGGCACTGCTGCAAGTACCACCTCAGTCTTCTATTAGAAGAAAGGCTTGGCCTTTTCAATGCTAATCATCACAACAGTTCTCTGTCATCAGTAGAAACAGGGTATAGAGGTGTAAATGCGATCAAACTGAAGTGAACTTGCAGCAGTGCTTTTGTACATGCCATGCAGTTAGACACTCTACCCCATACAAATAATTATTATGAACTCTTGTTCATATGTATACAAAACATAGCTGAAATAGCCTGTTGAAACCATTACAACCTACATGTTTATTTTAAGCCTTATTTATTAATTAACTTAGCCTTAGGTATGTTATTAATTAACTTGATTATTTCAAAGTGTGTAATGGAAACCGACTTATACTCTAGGATATCTTGTTACCAATGCCTTGACCTCAGCCTATATCACTCTGTAGCAGAATACTTGACACACATGATAGTTTGTGTCTTGAAAACCATTGTTTGGATGAGATGGTAGTGAGGGAAGATGTTTTACATCATTGGTGATAACCACCAGGGAAGGATCCGTACTTTGGAGAGGGACTCAAATTCTCAATTTAAAGTTCAACTGAGCTGCTCTATAGCTATATTTGTATAATAGCTAATAATAATTACGTATTAATTACAGAGACGTAAGTGTGATAGTAGTAGCTAGATGATTACCTCTTAGCTGGACATATATCTGTAGCATGATAACTGTCACCACAGCATTCAATTGTGTTGCACTTTTATGTTGGCCAGTAGAAGTGCCCATGTGGAAGAGGTTGCCTTGGAGAATGAGGAAATTGAAGCAACTAAAAGGAATGTCATATTGATTAGGTGTTCCATCAAGCAATGGCTGCATTCTGTACAGTAGGGAATTTGGATCAAATTTCACAGCGAAAAGGAAAAGTTTAATTGATTTTAAGCTAATCATTTAATCACCAAAAAGTTGGCTTTGGCATGATGCAATTACTACTACTGCATAGGAAACCCCAAAGTATGTCTGCACTTTTTGGCTTCTTGCATGAATCCTGTTTCCAAAGATTATATACCATTTTTGATTCCGTAAAGTGAAGATTCCCACACCATAAAGTATGGTGGTATAGTAAGGATCATGAATTTCTTGGATTTTCAAGCCTAAAATTTCATCCTAAATAAAACCAGCCTCATTTACAGTATTGGTTAGGCGTAAAGTATTGGTTAGGCGTAATCAAGGCCAAAGTGTCCATACAGTGAATACTGATGCCCATACACTTTATAATACAGCAGTAGATGATGTTTAAGCAAAAACATTAACTGGCCATGCACTTTCGATCCCCTGCCACACAGTGAAGATATTATGATACAATTAGGGACTGTATCACAGCTGTTGAAATGTTATACATAATGTACAGATATCAGTGTACATGTAATTAAACCTTTCAACAAAAATGATTAATACATGCAACACAGGTTGCATTCCACATAGGCATGATATAGCTATGAATGTCTGTTGACTAAGATAATTACTAGTTCTGATGTGGTGAAGTTTAATCATTTAAAGTCTCCAGTTCTTGTTAGGTTAGGTAATCCAAAGGCTGCAGCACATGTTGCTGTCAGACCTTCAGTGCTGGTCACTGTAAAGTACTACTAATAATAAATAGTTAGGTTTAAAGGAAGAAAATCCGTCCCTCCCGGAGGAGACTGAGTGTGGCGCTCGACTAGACATTGGGTGGCCCGCAGTTCGAATCCTGGGGTAGGAGGGATTTTTTTCCTTTCTTTGGCCCTTTTCTGTTTCACCTTATTGTTAGCTAGGTTAAGTAATCATTTAAAGTCTCCAGTTCTTGTTAGGTTAGGTAATCCAGAGGCTGCAGCACATGTTGCTGTCAGACCTTCAGTACTGGTCACTGTAAAGTACTACTAATAAAAAAAATAATAAAAAGTGATGTAATTTTGTGTACATGTATAAACATGTTTATGTTTTAATGTACTTATTATCACAACCACAACAGGTAGCTACTTATGATCTAATACATTAACACATGTTGTAAAGTTTTATGGTCACTGTTGGCTGGTGACATCATGCATTTCCTGTGTGCATAAGTGATAGAGTTATTTGCACTTTCATAATTAATTACTATAATAAGTACCTGATGACCACTGTTATGATTTAAAAGGAAATGAAACATCTAAAACAAACTGTTAACAGTCATAAAGAATTTATAATTAAAACTCTTGCTATCATAAATAGGGAGCCGTCGATTTTGCTGGCAAACTATTTGGCATAGCTAATGGGGTGGTAAAAGCAATGAGAAAAATGCTGGCATCCAGTAATAGGTGCTATTTTTGTGAAGTGGACATAAAATAACACAAAAGATCGAGATATAGCTACTAATAGAACAGTCAGACGTGCTAAAATATCGACAACAGAACAACAAGTGACAATCGAGATACCTTAATAAAACAGTCACACATGTTAAGCAATAGCTATTAGCTAGCTTCCTGCTTTACATGTTAGAAGTAAGTGACTTTAAAGCGCAACCAAAGTGTAGCTTTTCACTTGGAAATATTCAATTAACAAAGATTAGTGCTGAGCAAAATTTATAATTCTTGAGCAAAATATGGAGCGTAGCTAATAGGTGAAAAATAAAAGAATTGCTGGAAAGAAAAATAGGTGGGAAAAAAAAGCAAAATAGACTGGTTCCTATAATCATAAACTATAGTAGTGTTGCATAATCTATAGAGTAGCTTAGCTATACCTGTGCTTCTAGGCATTATTCATAGGTAGTTAAATCAGTTTGTGTATATATATATATACAGTCACAGCGGCGGAGGAAGTAGTTCATATGAGGGGGGGCTGGGCTGACCCAGACTTATTTCTATAGTTTGGTAAAGTGAGACCAAAAAAAAAAAAAAAAAAAAGGTCGCAACCAACTGACAAGAGCTTTCCACCTCACCAGCTATCATTTCTAGCTGATAAACTACATAAAAATCCTTTCATAGCTCGCTACACACTGACTACTTTATTAGAGTGACTGCTCTATTAGAGTATCTCGATCTTTATCACGGTTTTCAGCCCCACTCCAAGAAAGATAATTTCGGTGTGATATCATTCTGAGGGGGGGCTAAGCCCCCCCTCAGCAGACCAAGGGGGGGCTTTAGGCCCCTAGCCCCCCCCTTTCCGCCGCCTATGTACAGTCAGTAATAAGAAGGAAATATACTTTACCTGTATAGCTAGCCTCTACCATGTTCTATGCCTCTCAGAACAGATAGGAGGTATGAGACTATTTAACCATAGCTTTATAATACGAATCACAATGTGGTCCAACTATACAATATGTATGCTTAAGTAACTTGATCAGTATAGCAGTTGTTCACAAAGTAGCCACATACATACAACATGCATGTGTGCGTGTCTATACACATGGGAGTATATTATTTTTTACTTTACAGTGACCAGCACACTGAAGGTCTGACAGCAACTTGTGCTGCAGCCTTAGGATTACCTATACCTAATTACTAGGACCAAGATACTGAGGAGAGTATCCTACTCTCATATACCCCTGTAGAAGGGCGTATCGTGAAGTTATGACGTATCGACATGATGTTTTGGTTTGTGACGTACTGGAAGCCCTAAAAGTGCAAGAATCGTTAGCACCCTTTCGCACTCGCGACGCTCAGGATATAGCCGTATTCGCGAATGACCTAGCAAGAAACGCTTACGAAGTGGTCTTAACCCATGAAGGAACGATTGTATAATTCGGTGAGAAACGCTTAAAACTGGAGTTAATTTGGTCATAGATATACTAACCCCAGGTACCTGGGGTTAGTATATCTATTATTATTATTATTGTTAATTAGCAAAGCCCACTAGGGGCAACACGCTAATGAGCATTGCAATTACATATTATATTATATTACTTACAGCATTCTTAAATGTTTCAAGATCTATTGTGTCGATGTTAGGAATTTGAAGGGAGTTCCATTGAATAATTGTTCGAGGGAGGAAGGAGTATTTGTACACATCAACTCTTGTTTGCAATTGAGTTAGCTTGAGAGGATGTTGAGCACGGGTGGAGGACACTGGAGTTGGTGACGGTAAGCAATGATCAGGTATTGCTATATAGTAAGTTCCTGACAATCTTGAATAGGAAGGTGAGTCTAGCAATTGTTCTTCTGTTTTGAAGTGTAGGCCATTCAAGACTGGTTAACATGTCTGTGATGCTATCATGGTTTTGGTTAGATCTGTGCCAGAGTTTGTTCAAAACGAAATGAGCAGCGCGGTGTTGAATCATTTCTAGTTTACTAATACTAGTGTGATAGTATATACCAACTTGATTGAGAAGTCCAATCTGGTTAAATGTTATCGCAAGCCGTCATTCACGTCCTTCATTAAATGCTTACCCAGAAGCACCAGCAAATTTAATTTCACTTAATTCCTTTATTATGGTTTCAGAAATACGACAATTTCCTAAGGAAAAGTTGGAATTTACATGTCATTTTCCAGGCAACAGTGTACTGATAATGCTGTTATTAGTGTATCAGTTGGATGTTGGTCAACACAGCTTATCACGTGGTGTTCACACTTGTTTACAAAAGTAACGTTGCAGAGGAAAAGTTTCTGCCTACAGAAGAAGATGAGCTTTATCAACCAGTTGTTGTATATTGTTTACCTCCTCATTTAATCGGACTGTTTTACTTACCACACTTGGCCATGGCTTTGATGTTGTGTTTATTGGCCTTCTTAATTCATTGAGTCTACCGTAAACATTTCAATGATGACAAAAGCAAAGCTGACATAGTTAAGCAGATAGTAGCAATGTTTTAGTGGCATAGAAGAATATGGTAACATTTTTTGCATCATTACTGAAAATGTTTTCTCCTATAACAACTTGGTAACTGTTTCCTTAATATTGGAGTGTACTGCTTATTTGTGTATTGTATACATGTGCCAGTTGACTCTGTTTATACCAAAAGTTGTGCCAGTATTAAGAAACTACTACTTTCACAAATAGCATTTGATATTATTTGTTTTTTAATTGTTGTACATAATTATAATGTTTATAGTTTGTAAAGATACATTTATGTAGAATAGATCAAATTTTTGTAATTATCCTGCTGTTCTGTTGTGGTTTCTTTCAAATTAACAAGCAACCTATATAAAGGTACCCTTTATAGGCATGCTCTGCAACATGCAGCCGTACCTGTGACAAATAGCTCAGTCTATCTATGTTTATCACACTGACACAGTGCACTGGAATTTAAGAAAAAAGAACAAACAAACAAAACAAAAAACTGGGAGTAACCTGGTGTTAAACTTGAGATTAACCTTGAGCTTTAAATCCTATTAGACAGGAATTTCAATAGCTAATGAATAACACATGAAGTAGTACTACTTTCAAACCATATTGAATCAACTCATATGCAATAGCTGAAATAGCCCATTGAAACCATTACAACTAACATGTTTATTTAAGCATCATTTATTAATTAACTTAACCTTATGTTATTAGTCAATTGCAACTTGATTATTTCAAAGTGTGTAATGGAAACCAGTTAAGCTCCACTTATACTCTAGGATATCTTGTTACCAATGCCTCGACCTCAGCCTATATCACTCTGTAACAGAATACTTGACACACATGACATGATAGTTTGTGTCTTGCAAACCATTGTTTGGGATGGATGGTATAGCGAGGGAAGATGTTTTATATCATTGTGATAACCACCGGGGAAGGATCCGTACTTTGGGAGAGGGGCTCAAATTCTCACTTTAAAGGATTTAATTTCAACTGAGCTGCTCTAGCTATATATATTTGTACAATAGCTTCTAATAATGTATTTATCACATAAGCATAAGTGTGATAGTAGTAGCTAGACATCTATATACATACCATAATGGCTACTTCTTAGTTGGATATATCTGTGGCATGATAACTATCACCACAGCATTCAATTGCCGGTGTTGCAGGTAGTGATTATAAATTTGGGAGAGTAGATTAAATATAAAATAATTGTTAGTTTTTCTTAGCACAGGTTTGCTGTTCAAACAGTGATCAAGTTGGCAGCGTAGTATGAATAGCTACACATCAGAATAAAACATCACTCATTTACAGAAAAAATTGGATAAGTCAAATCCCTTTGATCCCTCCTGACATACAGCTCTTCTCCTAATATGACATACAGCTCTTCTCCCCATGACAATTGCACGATTTCCATAAAATACTGCATGGATCAAGAAGAACACAAATGCTAACTTTTTATGCTAGCCAGTAGAAGTGCCCATGTGGAACAGGTTGCTTTGGAGAATGAGGAATTTGAAGCAACTTAAAGGAATGTCATATTGATTAGGTATTCTGTCAAGCAATGGCTGCATTCTACAGTAGAGTAGGGAATTTGGATCAAAGTTCACAGCAAAAAGGAAAAGTTTAATTTTATTGCTTAGGCTAATCATTGAATCATCAAAAAGATGGCTTTGGCATGATGCAATTACTACAGTGAATGTATAGGAAACCCCAAAGGAAAAAAAAGTATGTCTGCACTTTTTGGCTTCTTGCACGAATCCTGTTTTCCAAAGAAGATTATGCACTATTTTTGATCCCGTAAAGTGAAGATTCCCACATCATACGGTATGGTAGCATAGTAGAGACCATGAATGTTGGATTTTTCTAACCAAAATTTTTACCCTTAAACTAGCTTCATTTTGCCTTCACAACAACGTGCAGCATTGAATAGGGTAATGGAGGCCATATATATATATATCCATCAGTACAGTGAACACTGATGACCATACACTTTAATAGAGCAGTAGAGGAGTGCCCTGTCAAGGGGAAGAGTTCCTTCTGGTCTCAGGATCAGAATCATACCCATTGTTATGAGAAAGTCGATGGGCCAAACTTGCCAAACTTCAACAGGAGATGGATCGAGTTACTACACAAGGCAGATATGACTTTGGATAATATTGAGTAGAACACTTATCAAACATTGTTAAATTCTTGGACAAGGAGATCAGGGCTCTGACAAGACAAGCATTCAGAGCCCTCCAGAAGTTGGATCCGGTCAATTCCAGGAGACACATGACCAAACCTCTAAATAAAATTAATTTTGGAGATTAAAGAAAGATAAAGCCACACAGTGTGTACATAACAACACAATAAGGGACTGTATCATAGCCATTGGAATGTAACACATGCAGTGGGAAAATATCTATGCATACATAATTAAAAGTTTCGAAATGATTCAAGCAAGTAGAATGAAGTACATTCCACATAGTCATGGAATATAGCTATGTTGACTAAGATAATAGTCCTGGTCTGGTGAAATGAGGTAATTGGTGTATGTGTTTATACATTTTCATGTATATATTGTCATAACCATGACAGGTAGCTACTTGTGATTTAATACACTAACACATGTTGTGTAGTTTTGTGGTCACTGCTGGCTGGTGACATCATGTATTTCCTGTAAGCATAAGTAATAGAGTTATTAGCACATTCATAAGTCACAATGATTATGTGGGATGATATAGATCCCTGACCACTGTTATGATTTAGGTGATTTAAAGTGCATCTAAAATAAACTGCTGTGAACTTTTGCTGTCATAAACTGCTAATGTTGCATATTCAGCTTAGCCGTCTAGCTTCTGAAGGGAAAATTATGGGCACTATTATTTAAGTGCTTAGGATATCGATGTTAATTTCCCTGATGTATTGATATCCATTGGAATCTCAGAGAGTGACTTGTTATCTCAAAGTACCCCAAGTGGGACCAAGCGTTATGACCTCATACAGCACAAGTGCTGAAGATCTGTAGGACACATGGTCCTACAACCTGTTTATAAAGCTATAATAAGTATGTCAAGGTGTGAATAGGAGACCTGAAACCTGCAGCCATCTGATTTACGCTTAGGGAGAATAAACGTCTTAATGATTAAGACAAAAAATATATATAAATGCTTACAGGAGTATGCCAAGTGGTCAGGATGTATATATCGCTTGTCAAAGAGTAGTACACATCATCAAGGTGTGCATTATTTTGAGATCATAAAATTAATTTTAATCTTACATGACATTTAAAAAACTGATGTTAGCTACCAAGTGATTCTGATATAGCATAATTATACTGTTGATACATATGGTGTGCAGTAAAACTGGGTAGCTAACTTGATGACACTAGTGCCTATTTCATTCTTCAATGGAAGGGTCAAGGACACTAAAATTTTAACCTTCACTTAATCTAATAGTACAGTCAGGGGTATGTAATTGCTTCAAATAGTAGTATAATTATTTATTCATGTTCAGCCCATATAATTAACTATGAACAAGAAACCAGTAAATACAATATTGCTCCACAACAAAATCCTTGACACATAATAATAGTTTAGATTTGTGTCCCAAGTTGTGTCCTGCAGACCACTGTTTGGAATGAGATGGTATGGGAGCAAGGATCTGGAAAGAGAATCAAAATCTGAGCATGCCCAATTGTCATAGAGGATATCCGTATCAACTGAATAGCATTATATAGTTGTACAATATCTGTGTAGATATAAATATATATATTTTATAGTTGTAACACGCATACGAGGGATATTACCAAAATATACGCACGATTCACGAGAGCGCGCAGCGCTCGAGTGAGTATATTTAGTCATATCCCGAGTAATCGTGTTATAACTGTTATATTTTACACCCCAGTAGATGAAAACGATTATAGAGAAACAGCACCTCCTGGAGATGGAAATCAATAGAAATTCTTGGTGGATCAGACGTTTTACACTTTTAACGGTGCCACGCCCACATATAGTCGCGATTATTGAGTTATCCACGAAGGAGACAAGAGTTCATCGAAACTTGTTCCAGTTTCTGAGGTGAATAATTGTTGGTTGATCTAGGTGCTTGTTATTAGAGACTTGTTTACCATTTAGATAAGGATTTCGCGGAATGTGTGAAGTTACACCAAAAATGGTAAGCGTAGCCACAAAGCGTGGTATATATCAATTATATACCACACTTGTGGTTGAGATCAAAAGCACCGCGCTGTGGTATATAACTGATATACCACGGCAAACTGTGGTATATAACTGATATACCACGCTTTGTGGCTACGCTTACCATATATGGTGTAACTTCACACATTCCGCGAAATCCTTATCTAAACGGTAAACAAGTCTCTAATAACAAGCGCCTAAATCAACCAACAATTATTCACCTCAGGAACTGGAACAAGTTTCGATGGACTCTTGTCTCCTTCGTGGATAACTCACTAATCGCGACTATGTGGGCGTGGCACCGTTAAAAGTGTAAAACGTCTGATCCATCAAGAATTTCTATTGATTTCCATCTCCAGGAGGTGCTGTTTCACTATAACTTACTATCTATAGTCGTTTTCATCTACCAGGGTGTAGAATTTATAGTTATAACACGCTTACGAGGGATATGACTAAAATATACGCACGATTCACGAGAGCGCGCAGCGCTCGAGTAAGAGTGCGTATATTTAGTCATATCCCGAGTAATCGTGTTATAACTGTTATATTCTACACCCTAGTAGATGAAAACGATTTTAGATAGTAAGTTATAGTGAAACAGCACCTCCTGGAGATGGAAATCAATAGAAATTCTTGATGGATCAGACATTTTACACTTTTAACGGTGCCACGCCCACATAGTCGCGATTAGTGAGTTATCCACGAAGGAGACAAGAGTTCATTGAAACATATTATTATTATTATTAAATACAGAGAAAAAGGCATTATGCCTGTGAGTCCTGCTCATTACAATAAACAATTACATTAAGAATAAAAGTTATCAATCAAAATTTTAAAATTGTCAGTAGAATTAGACGACACTACATAATTGGGTAAATTATTCCATGAATTGATGGTTCTTACTGAAAAGAATTTACTGTGAACGTTCTTTTGGGCATGAGGTTTAAAAAGTGAAGTCATGTCCCCTTGTGGCACTTGACAAATTCAGGTGGAAAAATAATTCAGGTTGAAGATTAACATTCCCTCGTAAGATATTATATACCATAATCATGTCAGCACGATGCCTTCGATATGACAATGTAGGAAGCTTGAGGGTAACCAGACGTTCATCATACTCTAAACTGGACAGATCCTGAACACATTTAGTGGCCCTTCTTTGCACTCTCTCCATCCTGTCACAATCTCCAATATAATTGGGTCCCCATACAACATTAGCATATTCAAGGTGAGGTCTTACCAGAGCCTTGTAGAGTATTGGCAGGGTCTTTCTATTTAGAGTGTTAAATGATTTTTTGATTAATCCCAATACACGATTAGCTTTGTTTATAGCAGAGGTTGCTTGGCTATGGAACTTTAAGCTAGAATCCACTATTATTCCTAGGTCTTTATGTTCTGATACTACCTGTAGGGGTTGTCCATCCATATAATATGTATGACATGGGTTACAGTTACCCAGATGCATAACAAATGTCTTAACAATGTTGAAATTCAGCAACCACTTCATTGACCACTCTTTTAGTAATAAGAGATCTTGTTCCAATTGAAAGTTACTCTGCTGGTTTACAATTGGGCAAAACAACTTAACATCATCAGTAAATAACAACACTTGGGATGATACTACGCTGGGAAGATCATTGACATAAATTGAAAACAAAAGAGGGCCAATCACAGATCCTTGAGGCACACCACTGAGTACATTACTTGTTGCTGATTTAACACCATTAATCACAACAGCCTGCTTCCTTTGAGAGAGAAAAGATCTAATCCACTGCAGAACTTTGCCCTGTATGCCATAAGCTTCAAGTTTTAAAAGTAATCTTTCATGCGGGACAGAATCAAAGGCCTTACTGAAGTCCAAATACAGTACATCAACAGGGACGCCTTTCTCAAGAGATTCAGTCCAGTAATGTAGTGCAGTTAAAAGTTGTGTAACACAGGAGCGTCTTGGCATAAAACCATGCTGTTCATTAGCTAGTAGATTATTCCTAAATAGATAGTCAAACATTTTATCTCAGATCACTGATGAAACTTGTTCCAGTTCCTGAGGTGAATAATTGTTGGTTGATTTAGGCGCTTGTTATTAGAGACTTGTTTACCGTTTAGATAAGGATTTCGCGGAATGTATGAAGTTACACCATATATGGTAAGCGTAGCCACAAAGCGTGGTATATCAGTTATATACCACAGTTTGCCATGGTATATCAGTTATATACCACAGCGCGGCGCTTTTGATCTCAACCACAGGTGTGGTATATTATAACAGTTATAACACGATTACTCGGGATATGACTAAATATACGCACTCTCACTCGAGCGCTGCGCGCTCTCGTAAATCGTGCGTATATTTTAGTCATATCCCTCGTAAGCATGTTATAACTATAAAATATACCACAGTTTGCCGTGGTATATCAGCTATATACCACAGCGCAGCGCTTTTGATCTCAACCACAGGTGTGGTATATATATATAGGTACATCTGACAATAGGTACACATGACAGTGATGGTAGATCTACACATAGCTAGCTACTTACAAATGGATACATCTTAGCTGGATTAGTATATATGCGGCATCACCACAGAATTCAGTAGTGTTGCATAAATTGACAATAATTTTGGAGAGCAAACTTTGAAGTAATTAGAAGTAATTAGAAGTACACACTCTTCAGTGCATTCTAGGTAGCCAAAACTCTGAAGAGAGTGCCTTCACTGCCTTGTGGGTTATTATATATTCCAGGTTCTTCCAACTGGTTCATTGAGTAGCTGTGATGGAATATAATATACTCACAAGGTGAAACAAGCTTCACAACTAAACAACTCCATTTCTTTCTCTGCTTCTTTTATATACACTACAGCTACTTACAGTAATTATAGCTCTTGAAATTATTTTATTGTGTGTTTTACTTAATAATCATGTGGGGTCTCAAACTGGATCCCTTGTCCCTGTGCAGTTCCAAATCCTGCATGGTTTTGCTTGATTTCAGAAACCCACAACTTTCACAGTTCGAGAGAGAAAACCTAAACCAGGAAAGAAACATGAGTATAATTACAACTGTCATACCAGCCACATTCTTGTTTATGTGAGCATTTTTGCCTTGTGAGTCTTCCAATACCTAAACACATAGAATACAAAGTATAGCTAGATCTGCCACATGCATCCAGCTATGCACTTTGACTACATAATTATTAAAATAAGAGGTGCTGATGGCCTCAGCCTCATCATCGCCCAAAGCTAACCCAATCATTGTATATCAAATTGCAGCCAAATGTATTTGGAGTTCATATATATATATGGACTGGTGAGGTGGTATCCTGGTTGTCGTCCATCTCTATGCCAGACATTTATAATTAATATTTTTTAGTGGGAAATAATAGGATGTGAGAAGTGAGTACAGTCATGTTATGTATGTGTTATAGGACGTATCTGTATGTATTGGTAAAGAAAACTGCTACTCTACTTACTAGTCAGATTAGCACCATAGCAATGAAACACTTTCCACATTCTTGTTTTTAATTTTGTCTTGTGTGTCTTCCAATACCCAAATAGAATATATACCAAGTTCATAGATCTGCCAAGGTGCATCAAGCTATATATGTACCTTGACTACATTATAGTGATACAGTAACACATGTTGTGCAGTTTTGTGGTCACTGTTGTCTGACAGGTGACGTGTATGCATACAATTGAAAAATTTCTGTACGATAAACATGGTTATTATATGTTACTCTTGTTTGCCCAATTTTGGACTATGCGTCAACTGTCTGGAACCCTCATCTTATGAAAAACATCCGTAAATTAAAAGCAGTTCAAAGAAGAGCCACAAAACGTATACCCTCCTTCTATAATTTGACAGACTCCAAGAACTTAATCTACCCAGCTTACTTTATCATCGAACCAGTCGAGAATGGATCTGATTATGACTTACAAAATCCTGAACAATTTAGTATCTGTGGACAAAGACTATTTTTTTACTGTTAATACCAACCCCACCCGATCTAATGGACTCAAACCTTACAAAAATTACTTCAACACTGCTATTAGAGGTCATAGTTTTTCACAGAGAATCGTCAATGATTGGAACACCTTACCCCACGAAATTGTATCTGCACCTAATGTACTGATCTTTAAGACTAAATTAGATGTATTTTTTTATGACCGCCAGTTTGATTTTATTAGATGTATTTGAAATTGGTTTTTATAAGACTTTGTCTTCCTTGTACCAATTAACAAATAATATGGTAACTCATTGGTAAGTTAGGTGTTATAATGAGCGAAGTAATATTATGCTGAACTATAGTTATTTGATTTCGTAAGCCTTTTAAGAAGCCATACAATTCAAAGGAACTATAAACACATAATTATTAGCTGTTCCATAATGAGATTAGCAAACATTGCTTTTTAACAAGTTTTTCTTCTAGAATACAAAGACAATGCTTCCTGGATAAAATCACAGGTGATGTGTAATCATAGATAACTCCTGCACCAGATATCAGTGGCATGAGTTTCAGTCATAAATTGTCTGATTGCTTTCTTCAAAAAATTCCTCTCAAGCAGTTTCCCCTACATTATATGGAAAATTATTGTGACTGCAAAGTCCTTGAAATGCATTTTATCCCTTCATTTCAGGCATTTGAAGAGCTTCATGCCCATGTATAACGTTTAATTTAGTTATCATTAGAAGGAAGTTAGTGGTAACTTGATGATGATGAATAATGGAGTCTACTAATAGGTACCTATGATTTAAGAGGAAATGACATAATTATGATGTGAGGAAAACAAATATTGTTTCAATCATCAATTCATATAATTTTCATCACAAACTCTTGCTATTAGTGTTACAAAATATGTTTATATTAGAAGGCAGTAAAGCAGTTTAGCTACCTGTGTTTCTAAATTTGACAACAGGCACTAGACAGACAAGTTGATTAAAATCACCTTGTGTATGTAGTTAAGATAGAACAGGCATGTAGATGTAGTATAGCTTCCCATAGCCTCTATGGCTATGTTCTATGTGCCATTAAATTTAACACAGATAGGAGGCAAGAGACAGCACTAGTACTATTATATCAATACTACACTGTATAGTGTATGCTTACTCACTGTGACTCGGTGTAGCAGCTGTGCATATATACATGTATTGTGTACGTACAAATGGTACATTTATATCATTTTGTCATAGTGTACGTATGATCAATGTGCATTATTGTTGAGCTTTATATACTTGTCCACAGAATGAATGAATCACTAAGTTTATGATCATACATTTTATAGCCAAGGAGGAGAGCAATAACAGTCCAAGGGTGGCCCAAAGAATTTTGGTGACTGGTTTCCAAACTTTTGCTACACACATATTTAAATCTAGGGGGTATGAGGTCAAGATTTTCTAGAAAATTGTGTAATTTGAAATTGAATCTGGTAGCAATATTGACGGTTTAAAAATATAATTATGTTATAGGTATAATGTGGGCTGCTTAATTGTGCTTGCTTCTGGTACAGTATCAGGTGCAAACTAAAGAGTTCAAGGGACAGAGAAAACTTGACATTTGAAGCATACAACAGACATGGATGTTGTTCAGGGGTCTTGGGGCATGCTCCTAGGAAGATTTTCAGATTTTAGCACTTTCTTATAAGATTTTGGAATATTTTTTACTGTGTTGGCACAGGTAAATAAAGTAGCTAGCTAGCTACTTACAGTCCCTATAAGAGAAATACAAAATGTGGCTGTTCTATTAGAGTGGTTGACTGCTCTATTAGAGTATTTCGATCTGTGCTTTTGTACCATTGCAAATCACTGTAATATATAATTTCGATTACCTGAATACACTTGACCAGTTTCTGAAATCTCCCTAGATTCGCCCCCGCAGTCAATGAAAACTGATACTACTGGCTTAGCTACATTATTACACCATGACGCATTCCATGATGTATCACACTGCGTAATTTGGAATTAATCTAATAGAACAGTCAGGTAATTTTTTGAGCTGGAGTACATTATGTAGTTAGTTGCTTCAAAAAATTTACTAGTGATTATTTTCATTTAGCCCATGTAATTAGCTAAAGAGTTCAAGGGACAGAGAAAACTTCTAATCAAGAAATTAGTGATTTATAATTAGTTACTTGTTACTGGCAGTCTGAATTTTCCAAAATTACTGTATGCTTGTTTGTTAACATATTTTGCATTAAGATGCTAGTGAAGAATAAAGCTTTCTTTGCAGATGATATATAAATAAAAATAGGGTTGTGGGAATTATTTCCGAATAATTTTTGGAATAATGATGGGTAAAAGAATCGAGAGCAAATGCAGTTTTAGAGCAAAATTGGCATAAAACAAATCAAGATTGAGATACTATGTAATAGTCACTTACTCTAATAGAATGATTGGCACCGAACAGTTTATTACTCATTATACTAGTCACAAAGTATCTTGCTAGCAAAAATTGCATTACTGACAAATTGATACAGTGCTGTTGTACAATTTAATTAATTGAGGAAAATGAGTACATTTTGGGATTAAAAATAACTTTTTGGGAGAAATTCGGAATAGCATAGTGACAAAAATTTGAGCATAATTCTCACAAATCTGAATATAAACTTCCAAAACATGTTTTAAAACTTTTATGTAGCGATTCCTTACCACCTACCTTTTTCTGTAACTTTTCTTGAACTACACAAAAGCAAAGCTTTACCAATAATTTAGATGTTGTGTGGCTATGGTAGGCGTAGTCTCCTTCAAGAATAATACAATAAACCTATTTATCACCATGAAAATCTTAACCACAGGACTTTTCACTAATCAAACAGAAATGCTACATAGATATAGCTTTGCAGTGTAGCTAATCCTTTCCCACTTGAAACCCTATGTACTGTAGACATAGACACCATCTCAGTATTGTTCTTGAAGTTGGTTCTGAACCCAGAAACCAGCTCTATATTTTAATTGGTATAGCAATGTAAAAAAATTAATCTATTGTGCAAACAAACTAAGCTATATACTGCTAGCACAAAGCAACCTATAATCAATTGTTTGCCTGCACTTTTTCTACATTACATTGCACAGGATTTTTATAATAATTATTTTGTAAATTTGTGGCTAAATCGAATTACATTGCACTACATTAGGCCCAACTGTAATCGCTACACTGTTGCAGTGCCTTAACCAAAGACAAGCAATATGAAGGTTTCTGCAGGTCTTTGAAGTGGTACAATGTAATAATTATGTATATAAAAGTACATAAAACAACAATAATAGTAATAGAACAAAAACTATTAGTTGCAAATCACAAAGTGTGGTCATGTGTAATACACATGCCTTAGCTTTACAATGAAATGTGCTATTGACTTGAAACAAAAACCAATTACACAAGCTATTTCTTAGCATGAGAACTTTCATTTTATAGCAAGTTATAACAATTTTAATTATGCCTAAGGAAAACTAAGACCAATTTTCAGCACAAAAATGGTCGCAAAGGTCAAATGTGAGATGCCCCTAGGCCCAAATTTAAACTAACCTATAATGTACTAGTGTGTCAAGTTTCAGTCATGCCTTTTATCATTAAAGGCACATTTTCCCACCAATCTACTATATATACTATAAGTACAATTCACCATATTAAACATTCATAAAACGTTATATATATATATCCCTTATACTGTTTCATTTTGTAACAATATTCCACCCACTTTAATTAGGTACCTGACTATATTACTTAAAGAATGCTGTTGCCACTTTTTTACATTTTGTTTACAATAAGTAAGTACACCTACTTGACTCTTTGTAATAATTAGTTGTCCATCACATTATTCAGACTGGACACCAAGTCAAACATATACAATACATCGTAGTTGGTTGTACAGTATTTACAAAGAGATTGCAGCTATATATACCAGTCAGTGATCACCTAAAGTACAGTGAAACCTCATTAATAGGGCCACTTATGGGACCCATGATAAGTGGCCCTATTCTTGAGGTGGCTTTATTACTGAAAACCTCATTAATGAGGCCATAAAACAAAGTGGCCTTATTATCGAGGTTTTCAACAAACCAGCAACTGGCCAACTGCCTAGTTGCTGTAACAGCAATTTACAATTGATCTTAACACACTATGTGGAGTTTATCACAGAGAAAGATAGACTGTATACTAATTATTCCAGCATTACATGAGACATAATGGTTTGGAAAAGCATGAAGTATACTGTCAGAATAGTTGTTACAGCTTTCAGCAGTTAAAATATGCACTCAAGAGCAGCAACGTTTGCAGTGATGCCTTGACTTGCCTACTCAACTGGCTTCTTTATTGAGGGAACATTGTATTAGTTTTACCAGTTTGGTCCTGTAGTATGTGGCCACTGGCTTTAATAATGAGGTGGCCCTATTCATGAAAATTAAATTAATGTAATATGTTTGGACTTGTTAGACCTGGAAACTATAATGAGATGGCCTTGGTTACTAAGGAAGCTACTAAGTGAGGTTTCACTGTATAAATACATATATAGTGAGCAACAGTTCAGCTAGGCATAATGGTAGCAGTTCAGTTAGTTCACCAGCAACAGGTCAAATAATATAAAAGTTTAGGAGGCCTTGGGGGTGTAACCCCTAGAAGCTTGCTCTGAGTTTCATCTCCAAATTTCTACCGATGATAAAAATTGATCATGAGTTGGATGATGTTGAAAAACTTTGGTGGGTGTATCATTTGTGAGAATCCCAAAATGCTAGTGAGTGTTACATGCATCTAATCTACATAATAATTATAGATATTATATGGTGCGTAGCATACACAGTGGCGGAGGAAGTAGTTGATATGAGGGGGGGCTCCGCTGGGCTGACCCAGACTTATTTCTATAGTTTGGTAAGGTGAGACCAAAAAAAAAAAAAAAAAAAAAAAAAAAAAAAGGTCACAACCAACTGACAAGAGTTTTTCACCTCACCAACTACCATTTCTAGCTGATAAACTACATAAAAATCCTTACATAGCTCGCTACACACTGACTACTTTATTAGAGTGACTGCTCTATTAGAGTATCTCGATCTTTATCACGGTCTTCAAGAAAGATAATTTCGGTGTGATATCATTCTGAGGGGGGGCTAAGCCCCCCCTCAGCAGACCGAAGGGGGGCTTTAGCCCCCTAGCCCCCCCCTTTCCGCCGCCTATGAGCATACATAATAAAAATTATCTATGAATAAATGAAGTCACCTCACCAGGCCAAAGAAACAGAATGATTAAAGAGTTCTGCTTTGGAAGTCGCATTTCATAACTTAAAGTATTTTCCTACTCCTTAGAGCAAATCCAATCTTTACCAAAAGTTGCAAGAAGTCAGTGGCGTAGCTACCATTGAGGCAACCGAGGCAGCTGCCTCGGTAAAAATTCTCAACAACAGGCTAAGCAGGCCTGAGTTTTAGCACCCCTGTTTTTCTACTCAAACGTTTATATTAGACAGGATTACTGTATCACACATTTTAGAGTCTATGGCTGCCATTGTAGTACTAAGCAGGACCAGAGCCTACAGTGACATGGTGCTGGACCACTTTTCACCTTCTTGAATTTGTTAAAGATCGAGATACTCTAATAGAACAGTCATTGTAATATACTCTAATAGAACATTCAATACAGATTAGCCTCCATTCTCATTACACTGCTTGGTCTGAATTATTTACATTTATGTCTCATGGCATTGCATTGAGCTAATTGATCATACAAATCAGTTACAATATTAAAAAAATAGCCTCCACATGTCATTTCAAAGCATATATTTTCAAAAATTTCCTTGAGGGAGCATGCTCCCAGATGCCCTAGCTTGACATGCTTAACACATGTAGTTGATCATTACATGAAAGAGATATAATCTCTGAAAAATATCACATCAGATCAATAAAAAGTATGGTGTGCATGACTATGACCTCTGTTGCAGTCCATGGATGGCCTGACCACTCAAGTTATCTCTGGAGTAATTCAGTATTTTTGTGCCGGTTGATTGTTAAACTATTGTTTAATTAATAATTAAAGCATGGTATACTGTAGCATTAACTAAGCTGAAGGCCTACTTATGACATGTAGAAAAACGCTCATAGTCTTCTGAAACAGTTTCTTCCATCCAACCAGAGAGTCAACCTGCAAATTTTGTACCACCCATACTTGAAAGTATCTGTGAATCATTTGAGTCAGAAGCAGACCCTTTCAATTAGGTCAATGTAAGAGTCACTAGCAAAGCAAACCAGGTTAATGGATTCTTGCGTTGTAACCTTCACCAATTCCCTGTTTCTGTTAAGAGCAATTGTTATAAGATGATGGTCCGCCCCATTGTTGAATATGCATACTCTGTCTGGGCCCCCCACACCCACACCAACATGAGTCCATCCAAAGAAGAGCAGCTAGATTTTGCTACAATGATTTTTCTGGATTTAGTAGTGTAACAAGAATGATGTCATCATTAAATTTACCTACCCTCGAAGAAAGAAGAAGTAAGTCTAAGATAACTACAATGTATTAGATAATTAATGGCAATCTAAGTATACCCACAAATGATTTTATACCTAATCATCGTCCATCAAGGGAAGGATATTATAAACAGCTTGACACTATGATTGATTCTTATAAATTTTCCTTTTTCCCTTCTACAATCCTTCTACAATCAGACTCTTGAACACACTCCCCCCTTTGTAATTCACTCCCCTACCTTAGATGAGTTTTGTACTAACCTGAACATTCATTATGATCACACCTGTGCACAACAATCTTTTTGATTTCTGCACAGTAACAAATATAATATAATAATGTATAAACTTTGCCTCGGTAAAAATTTATTCCTGGCTAAGCCACTGGAAGTTACTGTAATATTAGTACAAAACGTCAACTCACAATACCTCTGGATTGCATCTCCTCATTGGTATATAAAATCCTAGGGAAATCATTCCCTAGCCTTCCCAGCAATCTAGAGTATGCTATATACACATGCTAAGTGTGCTTTGGACACTATTGGTTAATGTTGTAGGCAGGCCCTAACTTGTATGTACTTACTGCTCTATATATAGTCCCTCTGATGTCTCTTGGCAACCCTAATGATACTAGCTTTCACGTATTCCATTTCAAAGTTAGATTTTCATTGTGAAAGTTTACAATAAACAATTGCCAAAATTAAAATACATAGAAACTACCTATGACAATAATAGTTTTTTAAAACTGGCAACACTTTTGGTATAAACAGAGCCAACTGACATATGTACACAATACACAAAAAAGCAGTACACTGCAACATTAAGGAAACAGATACCAAGTTGTAAACATCATTGGCAGGTGAAAGCAAAGCTGACATAGTTAAGCAGATAGTAGCAATGGGGATAGTGGCATATAAAAATATGGCCACATTTTTTGCATCATTAAAATGTTTATGTTTAGCATCATTGAAATGTTTACGGTATACTCGACGAATCAGAAAGGCCAATGAACATAAAATTACAGCCATGAGAAAGTGCGGTATGTAGAATAATCCAAATAAATGAGGAGGTAGACAATATACTACAAACTTTTGACTAAACTGATCTTCTTCTTTAGGCAAAAATTTTTCCTCTGCAATGTTACTCTCATTAACGAGTGTGAACACCACATGATAAACTGTGTTGACCAATATCCAACCAACTGATATACCAATAATAGCAATGTCAGTAATCAACCACCTCGGTTTACGTTTGAAAGAATAGAATAATCGGTAAATCCTCCAGCTCTTTAGTAATGTAATATTGAGAATCAGTAGCAGTCCAAGATCAAACAGCCATTGTGTTGTCTGGCATATGGTTGAGAATATTACCATGTCAAGTTTTGTGATTGCAGTGATTACAAGCAGCGTTCCACTTAGCAGTAATAAGTTGTTACCAGCAAACAACATATAATTTAGCTGAGGGCTAGATGCCTTGATTAAGTAAAAATTTTGATAACGAAAATTGATGAAAGTGGAGAAACTGGTCCAAAGGAATCCTACTACTAAAAGTACTAACATCACTATACCAGCCCACGTCTGAGCCAGCACTGTTTCTGTTGGGAACTTATCTGAGGGAGGATCATCTGCTGACCACAATAAGGCTGAGTTATTAATTGATAAATTACCAAGCCTTGAACTATTACTCGAAGGATGGTAGAGACCAACTATATTGAGGATTCCATTTTCTTGAATCTGGCTAAATGTTATAGCAAGTAGTCGTTCACGTTCTTCACTAAACGAGACTTCCCCTGAAGCACCTGCAAAATTAATTTTAGCTAATTCTTCTACTATTGTTCCAGAAACAAAACAGTTTCCTAATGAAAAGTCAGTTAAACTGGAATTGCACTGGTGTAATTTTTCTTCCGTATTGTGCAGTGCCAAACCCAATGTCCACACAGAGTCATAAGTAATTGTAGCCCAATCATTTAACAATGAGGAGCTGTAATTGTCTCCTTTCTCAGTAGCATATTTTCTAGATTCTACAGTATAAGATTCAAAGTAATGATCAAACTTATTGCCAGTGACACTAATGGTGCTATCAGTGGTTAATTTGTAGCCCAGGCAAATACTTCCTTGTATTGCTTGTTTCAATTCTTCCTTACCCGTGCAGTATTTTCCAGTTGAGTTATCTATTATAATATGACATATATCAATAAGGATCCATATGATGTGAGGGTATACAAGTTTTTGACGGTGAAGGTAACACATAAAGTCACCAGCTGTTACCCTATCAGTGGCATACAGTATGCCAATTCTCATACCAGATGAACGGATGCCATTTACATCAATGAATTGTATGTAGTCCTCAAAAGATTCACCTTCATGGTTAAAGTCACTGCTGTACACTTCTTCTGCATCACTAATATAATACTGGATACCAGCACGTAGGGAATAGATGAAATGGTCTATCCAGATTTCATTTAAGCCATCGAATCCAATCTTGTGCACACCATAACGTTTCCAATTAAACTTGTCAAGAATACTAATTACTGCTTCAGAAGTTGATCCATCACTAAATATTGTTCGAAAGAAGTAAGGATATGAGCTGGTGAAGGCCAGAAAGTGTGAAGTTGCCCCATACGATACTTGAGGTAGACAGACATCATCTCTTCCAGCAATGGAGGCAATAGGTATGGTAGAACTGGAACAACCAGCTCCTAAAATGGCCACTGGTGTATGTTCAGTGTGCAGAGTGTTGGTCACAAACTCGAGAACTCCTGTGTCACGTGCACAACCAGAGTTAGCCTCTATCAATTCTAATTCAAATCTAGGCAGAATGCTATCATTTCTGTTTATCTCATCTATAGCCAATCTTGCAGCTGGTATGACATATTCTCCATCCCAGGCAGATCCTCGATATGGGAACAAGCCAAGGATTCGAAGAGCAGTTTTATTACGAGTAACGGCAGACTGCACCATCACAATTACTGTTGCTGCTAACACGAATAGAGAGTTCAGCCTATTCATTTTTGCTGTATGAATCGCTCTCAATATTGGTAGTGACAATGAAGGGGAGTTACTCGGCTATACTAAATCCACGCCAATTAAGGAATTTCAGTTCCTGTTTCAGTGAAAATAAGTCTTGTTTACGCGATGATGTATACTGAGCTATGTAGCTAGCTATTAATATTGACGTCATCAATGCGTAACGACCCGGCAGGCAGCGTAAGTTTCATGCTCCTTTGCCGCCTTCGGCGGCTCATAAGCTCCTGGTGCTACTCGACCACAAACTGATTATAATTATTTAAAAACTATCTCAACTTATCACAATGGGGCACCAGATTTGGTACGTGCTTTAGTCCCGAAAAAAGCGTATTCATGAGAACCACCTATAACTGTATCACCTATAACTAATACCATTAGGCCTTTAATTTTTTTTATGATTTTATTTTCCCGGGGTGCCTGCACCCCTTGCCACCACCCCCAGCACCAGATGGTAAAAGTGCTGGACAAAAAGACTGTAAACTCAAAAAAATCAATGAGATGGCAACACTTGGCCTTCCGAAATAGCAAGGTCAAGTGCTCCAATGGTCACAGGGCTGCCACGGTGTGACCTTGCTCCACGCAAGCAGGTCACTGCTGACCTGAGCAAAGAGAAGCTGGTGGAACATCTAATCCATGACACAACACTGCTGTAAGATTGGCCCCGTTGAGTTGATAGCATAGAAGCTAGACGTTTATAAGCAACTGTAGCCGCACTACCCATCCCTCCAAACGTGGAGAAAACCAATGGAGTGAATGAGCCCATTTCAACATCTCTTATTCTCTGTTCATACATCCTTTGTTTATCTCTTTCAAACCTTCTGTACAAGAAAGAAACCGCTGTGTTTCGATAACTGGGAGCAGTTGGATTGAAAATTCTAACATCAAAGAAAGCCTTCTGATGACGACTTCCCCAAAAACCATGTGCACTTACATCTAAACGTGCCTCATCCTCCACATTAGCTGTGGCATAGTGAAAGGACTCACCAGTTAGGCCCCTATTTGGTGATTATTAGTTTCTCATCCACCGCCCGCATCCATAGATCCTTTACACCGAGCTACCGCATGGTAAGCCATTATTTACTCTGCGCATGCTCAGAAGAACACGTGATACCAAACTGTTATAATTTTTGTTGATGAACGCTACAATGCGCTATATATCACCAGGAGAACTGTTGTTTTCCACAAAGTTTGCTGTGAGTCTGATCCAAAAATAAAAAGATCAAGATCAACATTTATCATGGGTACATGGTTCGTACATAAGCTAGCCATCATAGCAGTGCCTTTTGATGGGTTGAAAAACAAAGGTGTACCAGCTACAGGGTTACAAAGCAAAACCCAAACTTGTAAAATTGTGGCATCGAGATACTATATAATAGGACAGTCACCATGGTGTAAAAGTGCACAAAGAATGTTGGAAAAATTTAAAGGGTTTAGACTTCCACACTGAATACGCAAATTTCAACCACCAAGCCACTGTTATCATGGTTGTTCACTTCAGCTAATATGAAATTATAGTTTAAATCTTGATATAATATTTCATAAATCTAGCAATACCCACAGTGTAGTGTGCTGGCTTTCTTGGCTGCACGACACATTTCCATGCATCTTGATGGATGTTTATAATAAAATGTACCTCACCAATGTGACGTCAGATGATATAGTGCAACAAGGCATGAACTTAATAATATTTTCAGCGTTTCTGTAACAATTCCTTACCATGTTGTCACAGAATGTGTGTCTGCAGTCAACCCAGATTGTAGCATACATGGTGCTATGCATAAAATATATAATATTATTAAGTGATATTTGCACAATATTTGTACACACACTTTGTACACACGCTCTCACAGTACACAAGCTCGCAAGCTCAATACACAAAAACACACCAAACACACACACATACAGTCTAAAGTTTAATATTGTGATCAGATTTGCCACCATTTACGATTGGCATATTTCTCTCTCAATCTTCTTGCAGCTTCTCTTGCAGCTTCCTCATAAGCACTAGCACTATCCTTCATTTTGGCTGTATTGTCTGCAATGTCACCAAGCTTCTGTCCTCTCTCTGATAATGCCTGTTATGAATACAACACTAATATCACAATACACATGTAATGGTGTGAGATGGCTAGGCCAGTATAATTACTACTAATAACTGTCATCCACTGAGTGAAAATCTGACTAGTTAGCTTTTTTCAATATCTTTTGATGACTTATGGTAAACTAATATGGCCTGTTTTTAGCCTTATCTGAGGGGTGAGTGCACTTAGAGGAGTTATAGCAATACAGAGCAAGCTATAGTACCGCTAAACTGTAACGTCGTCTTGTGGGGGTGCAAGTGATTACAAAGCTTGCTAATTAAAAGGCGCGGCACTCACGAGTATTCATTCCAAATGAAACAGGATGAATATTTATGAACAAACTATGGTATATTGAAAATAAACTCACAAGTGAGTCAGAAGTGCAATGGTCTATGGAGTTGGGACTTGTCTCATTATGTTCACTATGAGCTGGGGAATTCATCAGTAAGGTATAGGTTATTACATACAGCCACCCTACGTGCAAGCAAGATGGCTGTTAGAGCTAAGAAAAGGCAATGATAAAGTTAAATTTGCTTAATATAAACAAAGATATATTTACTCCCCATGCACAGGAAAATTATGAGGGAATATAAGTAACAATATGTCAATTTGAGTATTGTTTCACTTTTACCAGAGCAATTAAAACATGAGGAAACGTATTTTTTTGTAGCAAGCATTTCTGTATGTCAGTGCATTTATTTCATAAACAAAATATGCAAACTAGATGGGCTTTTGTTGAGCAGGCCGCAATTATTAAATTTTGGTCAGCAATCACTTTTGCATACAGTGGTAATTCAGTTAAATTTCACAATTTTGTGCGTATGTATTTATAATTACTCTAATACAATGTGTCATATCAGATAAATAGACTGAGATTTCATAATATTCTCATACAGTACGATAGTACTGTATTTTAAGGATCATGGAGGTTTGGGTTTTTGTGGCCAAAACTATCACCCAAAACCAGTTTCACAATACCATCCTGGTGCCTTGGTAGTATTGGTTAGGTATAACCAAGCCCAAAAGTGCCTTCAGTTCTACCCTGAATGCTTCTAATAGATTGCTACAAAAATTTTATTTAATGGAATTTTCTACTGGCTAACTAACTGCTTGATACCTTTAGACAAGTGTAACTAGATAACGACTAAGGTTACAAGCTAGACTTTTTCACTGTTCGATGCTGCTTCGTCCCAAGATGTGCTACCACTGTATATACAATGCATGCATCATGGACTTACCTTTGTCCTCCTTTGTGTCTCATTTCTTCTTGTTGACAGCCAAAAGTGTCGATTCGCATACATGATGGCTTCCCTACTGGAATCGTCTGCATTTCCCGTAGTGACTGGATTGATTGCAGAGGCACTTCTTCTATACTGTTCTTCGTTTGCAGCACTGTGAAATGGGTTAAACATAGCTGAAAGCGAAGTGTAATAGCCACTTCACTTTCGACTCAGTAACTGATAGTTGGGATGCACGAATAGTCTGTATTTTTTGTGGTGACTGGATTGATTGCAGAGGCACTTTTCCTACCTGTTCTTCATTTTGTAGCACTGTGTAATAGACTGAAAACATAGCTGAAAAGCTGAAAACGAAGCATAATAGCTAATTCACTTTTGAGTCAGTAATTGATATTTGGGGCACGCGTTCAGTCGAAAACCTTACTTCTGGGCACCATCCTTTCTTTTGATGCGGTATGCGCGGGTTCACCAGTCACAATAATGTTACCAAAAAGTAAATAAACAAGTATACAGAAAAAATTAGTTTGATTAGGGATCACAGAAAAGAGTTTTTTCTATGATCCCTAATTTAACTTAACATTCTTAATTTTTCCGTATACTTGTAAACTTAGAAATTTCTTGTCATCTTGTAAGAAATAACAGTATTACACAAGAAGCAGAGTTGTAGCAGGGTATTTAGAATTTTACTACTCTTATCTAAACCTCTATTATCCAAGCACCTCCATTGTTCAGAGAACCCAAACAAATCATATGGATTGTAGTCTATTGACCATAATGAAGTTTGGGTTAGATGAAAGCACAAGGAGGGAGTCTAAAGGTTGCTATTTACCTTTAAGTGGTTTGTTTATTCTGCTAATAATAACTTCCACTTGGTTGATAATGAATTTTTACAGCCCTGGACGGTTCCACGAATGCTCTGTTGTGACTTCCCTCTACCACTAAACTGCATAGCACTAACTAATAGCAATGACAACAGTATGTGTATTTAAGTCAGTTACTTTAAAATACACAATTTATTATACAACTCTTAGTTACGGACATTCTGAGATACAGACAGTAGTATGCACCAGACAGCCTGGATAAGAGAGGTTCCACTGTAAAAGGTTTCAACAAACATTTAGCAATAAAAGGCCACATTTAGCAATAAAAGGCCACATTTGAAGTTAGATATTAACGACATCATTCCTTAAGAATTACGTAAGGACTATCATATACTCTCAAATCTTTACAGAACTCATTCACTGAAAGAACCATTGCTACAGGCAGCATAGCAAGTGAAGGCATAACAACTTATTCCTTCAAGTGTACATGTATGAACATTCAACTTTCCATAGTGTTGTGGTAAATAACACTAAAGTTATTGCTTCCTTGCTGTGTATATATGTATTGTAAGTTTCATGCAGAGCAGATGGTGTGTAACTAGGGTATCACATAAGAAAAACTAGTGCCAAACATTAATAATTCTTTATTATGTCATTAAACATTCCTTGACTAACTAAGAACCACAAGTATATCAAGTTACCTCTCTAGCATGTGACATAAAATTAGCAGAACCCACAGTTCCACCTGTTGGTTGACTTGATAATCCAGGACGAGTCTCAGCCACATTACGTGGAGGACGACCAGCACCATCACCAACTACAGCAATACACCATAACACTGGAACACATGTACTCATTACAGCAGCAAGCAATTATCATTGTCCAAACATTTAATTATCAATATCCTCAAAGTGACTGTTCTATTAGAGTATTTTGTCAACAGATGTACGTTCTATTAGAATGGAGCATTTCTTAATAAAGAAGCAGTGTTTGATTTTACACTCTTTTCAGTTACATTAATGCACCTTTCCCATAATTATTAATTTGGATAATCGACCCTCACTGTACTGCATTCAATTGAATTGCTAGTTTGTAAAACATGTTGTATGCCAAATGACTACCACGTATGTATTAGTGGTAGTTTTGTTGTTGGTAGGAGATGTTGTCATATTATGTAGATGAAAGTACTAGTAACAATAAAGTCTAATAAGAGTGTTCCTATTCACCCGTTATACTTCCCAGTAGGGGCCAGTATTATTTCACAATTCCACTTACACAGTTTATCACGGTCCAATGTGGAGTATTGACCAGCTTGAAATAATGAGTTCAATACTCCTGTACTGGTAGGCAGTTCAGAATTAACCACTCCCTTTGTGTGAAGTTCTGGTAATACATCAGTGAAAGTTGACCTGCAAACCAAAATTATACTACATGTAGCTATGTACCCAGTAAGATACTATAATACTATGCGTGAACACAAATATGCGTACAGTATACTGATAAATTTTTATAGGAAATGCTGGAAATGTAAGGTAAGTCCATGTGTATAAGGTTATGTGAATTGTCCAATTGATGTTAGGTGTGTATGGGATTTAAATAAGTGATTGTGTTCATGTTTTGCCAGCAAGATTCTCTGTGGTAACTCAACACACTGATGGTACATACAGTCATACACTGTATGTATTGTAGATACTTTAAGGACACAAATTTTCTACATACTACATATCGCCAAGAGTTCATCAGCTTTAAATTATTAACCCTTGGGGTGCTGAGGGTTACTGTAGTTGTCTTGTGCGGCTGTGTGAATTTGTAGTTACCACTTTAACTGCTGCATATTTTATTCATAGGTTAAAAACAAGGTGCCATTAGGCTTTTTTCATGAATTAACAGATGAAACGTGTGGATTTTTCTGCAAGCGCTTTATTCAAAAGTTATGGTGACATTTGCTGTTCGTCTTGCTTCTTGATGAACTCTCCATGTACAAGTGATAACAATAAAATTTTTTTCAACCATAGTAGTGTATTACATCTAGCAATACTCAGATGAGGGATTGACAAACTTGACAAAACCAGGGAAGAGATTTCAAAAGCTTTAAGATTTCCATCAGATCTTAATTACTATTAACTATTCCAGTGATTTACAGGATTTCAGGCCATGCTTTTCGTGAGTCCCTCGGATTTAGACTAGAAGCTTCTTGGATCTAACTTCATGAAACATGCGGTTGGTGTGCCACAATAGGCTAATGCCTAACGGGATTGTGGTCTATGTGATGTCCGAGGTGTTGTCACACAAATGACCACACTATTCGCTGCTGCTTGTCTTGTGCAAATTGGAGCCAAAGCTACTGTAAGTTGTTCATTAGGTACAAATTGCATTTTTATACCTGGTTTGTGTGTTAATTGAGGTGATTATAGTAATTGTGGCCCTGCTATAGAAAACGGGACAAAGCAGCAAAGCCGATCCACATGTTGTCACTGGATCTGAAGAGAGTATATCCATATGTCATTCAATTTCAGCAAGGGTTTTATGCAATAGTGCTTCATATTTATTGTGGTGGTCAAAATTGTATAGTGTATGTGCTCATATCCACTAACTCATTGTGTTTCAGTACTGATAGTCTCTGTACTTCACTGGGTGAGTACATGTAAATAGCTGATGATCCATTAGTAGCAACATGGAATGTCCTCAACACTCTGTACAGTTGGATCACACAATGATTAATAGATACATACACCTATTACATGTATACTAGTGGTGTGCGGTATCAGGATTTTCTTTTGATATGATATTGATACGATAATAGGGTAAATATCAAAATTTCGATTCAATTTTCAATAATTTATAATTGTGTAGTTGGAGTAATTGCGTGGGTGGCTGATATTTATAAACATGCTTCAAATACAATTTATACTCTAAAACTATTGCATAGAACTAATAATAAGCCTAGAAAACTGGTAGACAAGCTTTTAAAGTGGCTAGATTGTACAGAACCAACTTTCATTTATCGAAATCTGCTAAAGCAGTATACAAATCTATACAATAACGATATCAACAAATTATCGCGATATCGATATTTTTCAATATACTGTACACCACTAATGTATACAGCATGTATACAGTAAAGAAGCTTACAAATGTAGCTTTGTACCTTTGCACACACAATTGCATACCTGAGGTCATTTAGTGGTGTAAAGGGGATCATAGCAACTGGTCTCAGTGCTGGTAGACTATACACTAATATCTCAGCATTGAATGTGATACATATCAAACTGGGACACCCTATAAGGTAGAATAGAATAGCAATGCTAGTATAATGTCATTACAGGTTTACTTATCATGTTTCACAGTTTAGTTGCACAGTAGGACCCCATTATCCAAATACCTGTGTGCCAGTTAAATCATAAAATTGTTCAGTTAAGTGAATTTGTTTGGATAAATGAAACCCATTCATTTATATAGAGTTCTGTTCAACTACTCTAATAGAAGGTTCACCTAATGACGAAATACTCTAATAGAGCAGTCACTTACACTGTTCAGATAATCAAGTGTTTGGATAATCAAGATTTGGACAATCGAGGTCCTACTGTACTATCATATGTACACATACATGTATATTATTTTACTGTATACTTGTAGCCAATTCATAGAGTAATGGATGTAAATCATGTACGTGCATTATTAACCTTCAATATGACAAGTTTCAGTTTTAACAATCGAAGTCTTGAGTTTGTCCACCAGTTCCAACATTGTCAATTTTCCACCATCAGGTAATGTGTACACCTATACAAGGTAGCACTGTAGTTCACTCAATAAAAATTCATACGATGGGCACTTGAGCATGTTGGTCAATTGTGTAACAACTATACACACATAAGCAATTGCAAACACAAAACACATGTATACATAATTAATGTATATACATTTAATGCAACAGTACAAGTTGTACCCACACCAGCTCACCTTACACAATACTTCACTACATAATACTGCATACTGAGTACCACCACTTGTAGAAGCAGCTGTTGTAACAATGTTCATATTATTACACCACAGAAATATACATAATATCACAGATACTGTATGTACGTATGTATGAGTGAATAAATACGCATATTGGTAAACAATCCTTGTACATATGTACAAAGGAATTTCCACACAAATGTATAATTACTGTTTGTATTTCATTACTCATGGATATAATCCTACTATAAATTTGACCTCTTAATTGGAGGGCTTAAAATCAATGTAAGTACACACATACATACTGTACTTTTGAATCTACACATTTCGCTGTACATGCAATGTAATTCACAAATGACGTACAGTCCATACATATAGTGTATAATAGTACAAACGTACCCATTGAAGCAGTAACACTACTAAGTGTTGATTTGGCGTGACGTTGTGATGGTACATCAATGATGTTACCAGTGTCATCAAGGAATGACAAACTAACAGTGGGGTAGTGTAGTCTGTGGTAGATACCTGTTGATACACATTGACTGTTACACATGTACGTAATTACTATACTAGTGCAGTCATACCATATGAAATAGACAGGTGCAATAATTTGAGTGATAATGGCAATATTCCTCTTTGAAAGGCTCTGGGCAGGAAACCAAACTTTACTACGGTATGTAACCTAACACCATGTGATGCCATACGTATATAAGTAGCTCACATGACAAAAACCTGCATGTGTATATTTACTAAAGGTACTTGTAGCTACTGCAAACAAACATACACTGCAGGTAGACAACATACCATTAGGGCACAGCTCCACAGTCCTTGGTTGTCCTTTAGTAGTAGCTGATTTGACGTGTAAATCCATTGCAATCACATTACCATTATTAGTGCCCACCCATATGGAACCATTTGGGAGTAGAGCTGTAAATGAGAACAACATGCATCAATTTGTACAGTGTAACACAGCCTGTATGTGCAGTATGGTACATGGAAAAAAATGAATACAGTATGTTGGGTACACATTAATACAGTAGGTACAGTAAACTGTCAACCTCAGTTAGCATACTAATTCTGGTCACCAGTAGATTCATTATCAATAAGCTACACACTATAGAATAGCGCTCTCAATTCCACAATGTAACTCAGCATCAACTACACAGACATGTAAAGGGGTTATGTAAATAATTAACACTTGGGGTGCCGAGGGTTACTGTAGTTGTCTTGTGTGGCTGTGTAAATTCACTTTAACTGCCGTGTACTTCATTTATAGGTTAAAAACAAGGTGCCGTTTGATGAGTTTAACAAATGAAATGTGTGGATTGTCTGCAAACATTGTATTCAAAAGTTATGGTGATATTTGCCATTCGTCTTGGTCTTCCTCGCTTCTTGATGAACTCTCAAAGTACAAAAGTGACAGCAATAACAACCAAAGTAGTGTATTGCGTACATCTAGCGATACTTTACTGATTCAAATGAGGGATCAACAAACTTGAGGGACGAGATTTTATATCTTTAAGTTAGATTTCAAGATTTCCTCAATTACCATTAACCTTGTCCAGATTTTACCAGAGATCTGCAACACTTCTTCTTGTGGATCCATCACAACGACTGGCTCTTTAAATTAATCTTCACAGCACGTGGCTGGTAACCATATATAGTAAAAATAATGTGCCACAAAAGGCTAGTGCCTACCCGGACTAAGGTACCAAAACCAATCCACATGTTGTCACCTGGCACAATGGTCCACATGTTCATTCAACTTCCTGAGGGATTTGCACAATAGCGCTTCATTGTGTATGCAACAAGAAGTACGTATTCTGCTATTATTAACTCTTGGTCATATGAATATGATAGACACATGTCTGCTATGTGCACTCAGTTCTATTGCAAGATTAAGTTATAATCATTACACCAGGAGCTAGCTGTAGGTGTTTCAGTTTAGCGATATGATTAAATCTGGTTTCCTGAAATTGTTTCCATAAAACCATGTGTGTCTCTATCTACCTGTGTACTAGTGTATGTTTGCCCATATGCATGTGTCCATGTGAGCAAAACTGTTACATGGTAAAAGCAGCTAGTATTGAGAATAACAATTAAGAGAATTTGGAAAGTTTGCTCTGATGTGCCTACTAGAATATGAATGTAGAGACTCTCCACAGACTTTCTGGGTATCCCTTCCATTGGGGTTAAATGACTGAAAAACAGTACAGTAGAGTAGCGTATCCCTTCAAACTGAAAGGGAACATGTCCGGCCATTTTTAGGGTATGAAAAAGGCTTTGTATGGAGAATTTAATAGACAAACTATTAAGCAGTCAAGAAGACACTTTTGTGCATAATTTGTTGTAATTTACATTAAATGGTTTGTTCGAGTTGTAATGGTAGTTCTCTATTTGTGATTTTGGAAAAGCATGTCATGCCTCAAACAATTAGATTTTTTGAAACTAGCATGGTGCTGTTAATAGAAGAAAACACGTTTCAAAATTTTTCTTGTGATTCAAATATATATGGTTTATCTACCCTTAAACGGGTAGGAATTTAACTTATAATGCTGTGTTTCAGTAGTAAATATTTAATGTGTTAAATGCGCCCATAACGTGATACTCCAAAATTCAGTATTAAACTGGATGATTAATTAATTAAATAATTAAGGATATCCCTACCTTGCTTATCAGTATTCAGGTCAGCTATCCTCACAGTGGTGACATAAAGTTGACTGTTCCCTTCCCTGAGTGTGTTCTGTATTTCTGTGAAGTCTGTACCAGTGGTAGCGGTAATGGTGGGACCTGCCACTGTGAGTGCAAGACCATAATATGTATGTATATAGAATACATATGAATACACATGTACATGTAGTATCTAAAACATTGAGAATGTTGTCAATAGATTTACTGTATGAAATATGTGCTGTATAGTAGCAGTTCTTCCTGAATTATTTTATATTTCAACATATGGTACTACTGCTCAAATGCAACGTTGTCTTGCAAGAGTGTGAGCAATTAAAAAACTAGCTAATTATAGGGCGTGGCACCCATTTGACTTGCGAGTATTCATTCTGTTTCATTTGGGATGAATACTAGCGAGAGAATTGGGTGCTATGTACATGTACGTCCTTTATTCAGCAAGGTCATTGGTTGCACTCTTGTGAGACGATGTTGTATTTGAGCGGTAAAGACAGGAAATAATATTGGCTGAAGACACTCACTTGGAGGAGGAAGCTTTTCACTTTTTCTTCTGACCTTCTTGCTTATCTTTTCAATAGTAGCTGGTTCTTTAGCAGGAGAAATTTGACTCATCCATCCTTTTCGCTTAGCTTGAGCAAAACCTACAAAATGTTCACACCACATCCAAATAAACTGATTGGCTATTCTTGTTAACATTCTGTATGCTTCAGTCATTGACAGTGTACTTGGGTTGAATGCCCACATACATATCAAATGGTACGGTCGTACCGTTTAAGTAGGGATCGTGGTGAATGTTTTGTGCACTGCCCAAAATTCCGCCTTTAAAAATCATCCTACAGACATTGTATGCGTCGAAAACCACCTTTACTGAATAGTACTAGTCCATATAATACATAAAACAGCATTAAATACAGTAAAACACTTACAGGTGGCCGAATAAATTTTTTTTTAAATTGCCAAAAACTCCAATTTTAGTATCACTGCCTCACTGCCTCACTCACTGACCACAGTCGCAAGCCTAGAGCCCAAACGAAGCAGTGCACGGTCACCATTTTAAGCTACAACAACAACAAACTCACCAGTGGGATGTGCCTTTAGGGGTTCCGACGAGTGTACACCCTGTGCGCCTTGTCTTTTATTTTATCTTCAATCAGGCTGCTTGTCTCCTTCTTCATCAAACGAAACCATATCGAGGTGTTAATTTTCCATATCAACACTTTCTTTAAGCAGCATAATAGACGCCACAAAATTATTTAAGGTGCTTAGAGTATGCTACCGTATGGAGGTACTGGTACTCCATGATAGGTCACAAGATCACGCCCATTCTTTATTCTACGTATATCGATCTATTGGTCGAGACCACGCCCCTTTTATGCTAGCTGTATTTGTGACCACACACCTTCAAGTTGGTAGGCTGATTCAAGATACTCTAGTCTAATAATCGATCAAAACCACAATGAACACACCCTTTTTGGACAGGCACACATCTTTTGCAGGCTGATTGAGATACTCTAATACAGCAGTCACCCTAATAGAACAGTCACATGTTAATAGCTAGCTGTATGCTTTAACAAAAGACTAAACAAATTGGTATATTAAAAATTATGAATTTAAAAATGAAGTAGGGATCTGAGCGATAAAAAGTAGTGAAACAAGAGATGAACAATGGTAGCTATTACAGCATAGCTCAGTGAGAAATCCCTACTTTGGCATGGTATAACAATTATTTTGTGTTCAATGCCAAAGTAGGGATTTCCCATTGAGCTATGCTGTAATAACTACCATTGTTCATCTCTTGGTTCACTACTTTTTAATTGCTTGGATCCCTACTTCATTTTAAAATTCATAGTATAAATGTGTACTAGAAGAGGTTAGTCACATCATTATGACATATGGGATGTATTGGCAACATGACTGCACATGACACATGGCCAATGTACCTTTTGTCATTTCAGGCAAAAGATATAATGGATGTGTAGGGCATTTTTATTACGTAGCTAGGAAGGAACATAAGGATGCAGCCAAGTTCTACTGGAAGAATCCTGTATATGGCACTGAATTACATTATATACGTAGGTAGAACACTTCATATTGATAATATGGTAGTGAGGTGAAACAAATACAGGCCCGTAGCCAGGGGGGGTTCGGGGGGTTCTGAAGAACCGCCCTCTTGGAAAAAAGGTCCACAATTTTTGGTATACAAGTCCAAATTTTCAGGAGCAAAAGTCCATTAGCTACAGTTTACTAGATACCACTAATAAGAAACTAAATTAAGCGCTTCGAGTAACTCATTCATTGCATGGATTAAATGCAATGCAAGATCGAGATACTCTAATAGAGCAGTCAACCACTCTAATAGAACAGTCACCAGTGGCGATTCTACTACAGGGGGGGCCCAGTAGGGAACAGCATAACTATTGTTGTTTGGCTATAGTATAAAGTAGAATTTTCAGGGGGGTCTGGGGGTGCAACCCCCAGAAGCTGCAGGATTTTTGCAATTTAAAGGCTTGAAAACAGCCTAAAATTTGTTCTAAAAACATGAACAATGCTAAAAATAACAATGCCAATCTATACAGCAACTTTTCCCCAAGATTTTTTAAAAGCTATTTTTTTAACAGGGGGCCTTGGCCCCCCCCTTAGAATCGCCTATGACAGTCACAATATTTGGACCTTTACTAAAGGTCCACTTTTGGTCAAAAAGAACCCCCCTTTCAAAATCCCTGGCTACGGGCCTGAAATATGTTTGATGATGCACAATTAATCTACACCAGTGCACAGCATTTTGCATTATGTTTTCAATATGTACACTCACCCATTAACTCAATCTCATCCACTTCAACAAGGAGACACTTACAGTTCACAGTGTCTACAATTACTAGTCCACTAGTTAGTCCTATTACCAGTCTGTGATGATAATAGGGGAATGGGACACTATATGTGACTATTATGGAAAGTCAACCAAATACCGTATTTCTATAAATATAAGCTACGAGAAAATTTCACGAGTTAAATGTTCGTGTTAAAAAATTTTCACCTGTGTCCTCAAGTGACCAAAATTTTTTAACAATGAATTACGTAACTTTATTAATTTTATACGGCCTTTTTTGAGGCCTTTTTGTATACAGGAGAAGCAGAATGACAAGCAGCAAAACTGAATTGTGGCGTCTCCGTTCCATGGAGGCTGCACCTCAGATTCAGAAGTTGTCTGTCACAAGTCAAGCAATGGACTGGAGTGGAATGGCTGTAGCTAGAAGCTCATTTCATCAACTTGCATATTTGTGCATATATACTTCATTTAATGTGTCCTGTAGTAGTTGTCTATCACGGAATCAGATGGCATCATTACCAATGTGCGGCAAAATAGACCGGACAGCTCCCTTCTCTCCTAGGATGAGGGAGGCTTTTATTTTTAAAAGACCGCAGCAACCTCGATCCAGGTGGCCAGAAAGCAGTTCACCGAATTCATTCAACTTCTCGAATATTACGTTGGTAAAAAATTTCGCATAATAAATTTTCGTCGGGTGCTAGCTTCGACGAAATATTTTTAACGGTTTATAAATATAGAAATACGGTACAGTAGTCTGCTTAACATGTCATTATGTACAGGCCTAGGTATATTAACTGTAGTTCACAAGAAGTTTAAGGATGGTACAGGTACCTGTATGTACGTACTCATGGAACTTCAATACATTTAATGGAAAAAAAGTAAAAGGAATTCTGCTTTATACACGAAACCGTCTAATAAAACAGTAACTATATCAAGTCTATAACCATTATTAATATACATACTGGTGCAGGGTCACGTATGTACATACATACATACATACATACACATAATATGACCTTTGCCTAATGCTTGTTTTTGAAGTGGGTATATATATTACGTATAGCACGGTACTGTACTCACAGTGCGTTTAGCAAAATGCCCATTGCATTATGTACATGAATACAAAATACACACATCATAATAATTATTGTGTATGTATGGCCTGTACGTACATGTACGTATGTATGATTGTAAATTTCTAAAAAACTCTCCAATAGAACACATGCCAAAGCAGCCTCTTCTAGGCTTTAGAGTATGTTTTAAAAACCTTCTTAAAACTTTCAGAAGCGATATTAATGCTGTTGTAACATAGCTGTGTATAGCGTGTACTTGTACACATGTGTGTAATGTATTTGGGATGTGTCAATAAGAATACAGTAGTACAAGGAAGAACCAGGGTTCCAGCCCTTGCACTGTAACAGGGCACCCCACACTGTGGTTATATGCTGGGAAAGTTCAGTAGTTGTAAATATTTTTTGAGCTTTCCAATATAGTCCATTTCTTCTTCTTCTTCTTGTTTCACATGTCTACAGCCCACAGGAAGCAGAATTCAGCATTTAAAAATATTTTTGTCCAGGTTTTTGTTTTCTAAAGTGCTTGCAAGATATAGAGCAAGAGTTATAGATAGTTATGGCTCACAAAGCCATAGAAGCAACACTATAAAATACCACTCGCAGCAATGCATAAAACTATTGAGACGTGTTAGTCTAAACATTAAACATAACAGTAAATGCTAATCACTAAGATCCAATTCTGAATGTTTCACACTCTGAAATTTAATAAAGTTCTTCATTTCCGCATTGTCACAAAAGCAGTGTATTCCGCATACTAAGTGTTTTAATTGCATGTTGTTATGTGGCATGATAATTCACTCATGGTTTGTTGCAACTCTTCCTTTTTAAAGCCAATATAAAAGTATGTGCATACAGCCTGTATATAATGAAAAAAGTACAATATGCTCATACTGTACACACCAGACAGGCAGACAGACAAACAGACACAGAAACACATTGTCAGGCAGGCATACACAAAGTTGAACTAACATTCCATATTTAGAGCTATATTCTACACAAGTGATCACGGGATGAGGCTGATCCTTATCGATGGGAACACACCGACAACAAAACATCAAATAGAAACCAGCTCCTTCACCGGTTGATGGTGTCTCAGGTAACACATTCCAACCACAGTCAGTAGTACAACTAGTAACAGGTGACCTCGGTGGAGATAAGGGTACAGCTGAAGATGACTCCAATTTGACTGTTAAACTCTGCAGAAAGAATTGTAATATATCATACAAATAACATCCTGTGTATATATGTATCTTGATTAACACAGTACAATTCAAATACAAATCTAAATTCATTTAATGGTTTATTTAAATGACTACATCATTATCAATCTCAATGAAACATTCCTGGGCATTTGCCCGAGCATCAGCAGAACTTTGTCTGGGTATCAGAAAATGCCTTGCCTTGGCAGCAGTGCATGGTACAATGGCCTGACTGTTTTGAATATGTGCAGCTAATCTTCCATAAATGCTTCACATTTATATAGAAACTGCTAACTATGTGCCATCTAAAAATTACCTTATAAGTAGATTACAAGTTACTATATTTAATCTTGAAAAATGGAGATATATTCCCACCAAAAGAATGAATCGTGATTTGTTTTACACAATAAGAACGTGTATCAAAGTTACAGTGATAATTGTATGGCATTTTATCCTACAGAAGTAACTGATATTTATAATACGCAAGACAGCTTGTTATTGTTAATGATCAGTGTGCAAGTTTATTCTAATACAACATGACATGACAGAAAACTGCTATAGTTTGGTACTTTTGAGAGCAGCGTATGGTGTGGAAGAGTTTCAGTCAGCTATGGATATATGGATGGTGTCCTGTTACATCATACTGGATGCACTGAACTGTAGTATTCTCTATACACATACACATAGAGTTAACAGCTGTAGCTAGCCTTTCCATGCACTTGAAAACAGCTAATTTGATGAATGCACATATGAAACCCCAGGTTGTTCACCAGATAAGCTGTACAAGGGAAAGGGCCTGTCCAGGCATCACAGTTGTCCCAGAACTTTGTCAAATACAATTGTAAATTTCAAACATGTATTTCATGACCCCATCATCAAGACCATCTCGTGACATAGCAGAATATTTATCATTGCATACTACATATTCGTATACGTACATAATCTAGGTGACCCATTAATGTGAGTAGGATTATGTATGTACAATGTATGACAGATATACACACTCACCTTGATGGCAGCACCGGTCTGGGCTGGTTGGAAGGAGTAGAGCATCACACACAGTCCAATATTGACCACGCACATTGATAAGTCATCAGGATTGAGTATCACTTGAGACACAGGGAAAAATTCAGATGATGGTACTCTACTAGAGGTGTCATCTTTAGTAGCAGGTGATGGTAGGTCAACGATAATATAATCATCAACAGTGCTCATTGTAAGTTCAGAATTTTTACCATTACCAGACCACGTTTTCCTCCTCTCCGTATTAGCAGGTGACATACCTGTATCTGTACTTTGCGGAGGCATGGTTTGGGAAACTGGAGATGTGCTTTTAGTTGGAGGAGGTGGTGAAATATCTGTTGCTATTGCTGCCAAACTGGCTGAGATGTTGGATGGTGAGGTGGGTGATGAAGATTGTGCAGTTGGAGTTCTTGTGAATGACTCCATAGTGCTAATGGTCATGGCTAGCTGAATGGATACTGTAGAAGAAATATACTGTAGTAAGTGACATACACACATGTCATACAAACTACATACAGTAAATGCATACATACATACATACATACTTATGCACATATGTACATACATACATTCATGTACCACTCTGCGTGGGCAGTTCAAAGGTCCGCCAGTGCCATAATTTGTATATGGCACTCTTGTGGACCGCAGCGAGTACATTATAACTTAAAATGCACTGGTTGCGGTTTTGCAGACCGCAACAAGTGCATTATAAGTTATAATGCACCAACTGCAGTGCAATATACTATTGCACTGCCTGCGGTTTTGTGCAGCAATGCACAAGTTCTGGCAGCCAAGACCACTACGACACCTCACCTAATAGATGGAAAGACACATCACAGATCACTCGAATTCTTTTATAGCCTGTCACGTAAAGGTCGATTGTGAGCCACAATGTCACCAATACATATGTTTACCAAGCAGCTAATGGCAATCGGAAAAGCCAACGCGGTGGCCACAATTCTAGTCTACATATATATAAACGTACTTATACACCTTACTAGTCTGGTGCCATCTTAGCCCAGATTAAACTGTAGTCCACTTCGACAATGACTCAATAAAACTACTGTATTCTAAATAATACTCACCTTTACGTTCGATTGTGGTAAACATTTTTGTCATGCCACCAGATTCGAGTTTAGCCAGCGTGAATAGTAAGAATTAGACTAGTATTGTTTAGTAGTTAGGTTTTGTTTACTTAAACCGTCTGTCAGCTGCTTTTTTTTGCTCGAGAGAATCACTATGGCGATTAGTCTGGTGCTTAGTCTATATGGCGATTGAGTGATCACGCTGGCATTCTGAGCACTACATGATGAGAGTCGAACAGCGAATGCAGGTTAGTGATATAACCCATAGCATACTAGCTTTCAATATCTCAGGTGGCTGCAGTAGTGTAGAGGGAACGTCATTGCAATGCTCGGCTTGGTTACCCACAATCAATGTTGAAAACCTGGCCTATATAAGTGTTACAGCTGTCTTGTGAGATTCTCCCCACCTATTAGGTGAGTGGTACATAACAGTTATACAACGTACACTCGTGCTCTGTCTGTATAAATGCACTTGCCTTTGGGGCTGATGGCCCTCAGGCTCGTGCGTTTATATCAGGCAGAGCACTCGTGCCCGTTGTATAACTATATAATATGCACACATATGCCCACACAGACAAACATGTACGTACACTCGTACAGTCACATTTACTACAATTACAAGTATGCATCATGTAACTACATACTTGAGTTAGCCTGCCAGAGTTTCACACATCCATCACAATGTCTATAGGAATTTCATAACTAAATAATGTAGGCTATACACCCATATGCGTATACAGTAGAATGCATCTGTACATACATGTGCACTACTTGTGTAGTGGAATACTACCAATGTATATATTTAATACGTACAACACTGCTAACCCAGTAATCAGCAAGTTGGCCGGCAATTTGTCATGACTTTTGCTGCCTCCAGTAAATGGCCATGGCTACATGGAGAGGTGAAATATATACAATAGTGGTATTGACCTTGTAGTGTTGGTTACATTGAAAAATCAAGATATAAGTACTGTATGCATGTAATGTACAGTATGCATGTAATGTACAGTATGCATACAGTATGAATGTATGCACTACAGTATGTTCACGTTGAGCAGAATCCTCAAAAACATTTAATAACTCATGGATGCAATTACACACGATCTTGAAATTTGGCTCATTTGTAGTACTACTTGAACTGCTAAAAATATTTCATAATCTTTTTGTTCAAATGTTTGACATAATATTTACAGCCAATCAAAATTTTCTCAATACAATTCCTTTGGGGAAGCCATACAAACACAGTGTCCATTACAGCCCTTTCCCGAACTTGTAATGGAGCCAAACAGTACGTGTCTGTTGTTGACACCTTTGCTGTTACCAATAATCATCTGGTTGGCTGAAATATTAACTCTGTTGAGAAAAAATCCACTTTTAATTTTTAGCTGTTTTTCAGGATTCAGCTCAACGTGAACATACTATACAGTATGTACACTGTACAAATCAAACTCTAATAGAATATACACTAAGAGGCACTATAGTATTGTGCTTGCATGTTCATACAACATTTTGTATGACTGTAATATGAGCTACGTACGTATGTACAATCACGTATGTATGCATGGAGTACATACATGCATGTACATACTATAATATTCAAAGCTATGGTATTTGCATATACAGATGACAAAATTCAGTGTATACCTCCTACATGTATCCTAACCTTTTTCTTCAATGGTTGTTTGGACTGTACAGAGTAAAGGGAGCTGGTGACGTTGTCAGGACATTCATCCAAATACTCCAAACTGGTTACAGCTGGCTTGTGAAGATCCAGCACAAATGGCACATCAAATAAAGGGGAGCCAAATTCACCAATGTCAAACACATTTAGACCATCCTGACACAATACTACTAGTAGCTTAGGATCTTGCACAGCTACATAGGGTTAAATATGTATATAAGATGTCATTAAAAGAGTGACCCGCTGAGCAAAAATTGGCTGTTTTTGCAAAATGTTATTTTGCAAACGTACTAAAATAAAGTGGGTAAAAATACGAGTGCTACATAAAATCGTGAATGTTATAATCGCCGCATTGGTATGCACGAAAACAAAGCTCAAATCAATAAAATCTATACCCATCAGATTAGCCTTTTCGTGGAGAGTAAGCAAAGCTTTGTTTCATGTTTTTACAGCATAATTGTAGCACGTGAGTTATGGGTGCTTATTTACGATGTGGTAGTAATATAGTTTACCATTGTCATTTCATTGTTGGAATGACACTTTTCTTTGTCCACACAGAAACGTACAGGGAAAACACCACACGTACTTAATTAGTTTACCAGTTTATGGTGAACAGGCTGAGTCAAACCCTGTCTTCGTAGCTTGTTTCAGTCATGCGTTACGTATGATCGATTAAGTAATTTATTTGCCATATTGCTGCTGTTACAAATCAAATTTATTCCGGTTCCAACAGTTTATCGCTATAACTCCAACACTATTTATTACAAAAAGCTGTTGTCTACTCTCTTTTACTATAGATAACAGAGAGGCAATAAAATGGAAGTTGAGGAATGTGCAAAATGATTGGTTTTGCTCAACAGGTCACAAATATGTATGTGATTCTGTAATACGTGTGTAAGCACATATACGGATTTGTTTGCAATTAAATTTATTTCAAAAAAAAATGATTATAATTTTCATAAGAAATGTACTAAAAAAAGTTTAGTTTAGATTAAACTTTTACTTAAAGTTTAGTTCAATTTACAGTTATTGCAAACTGCCTATTTTCATGACAGCACATGTGAAAACTTTACATATATGGAACAAATATTAGCAATAAACATCTGGTAAAGAGTGGAGCAAAGCCAGAACAATTGTAAATTGAATCAACTACAGTGAAATGCGCAAAAAAAACTTTGCGATGAATTTTCATGAACACTGCTCCAAGCGTATGTCATGAACCATTCATTAATATGTTTCACGACCTTCTCATTCATTTATTGGTTAGTTGACTAAACTTGCATAGCTGCACAGCTGTTTAGAGTTCTGTTGCTTCTTTTCTGAAATTCATAGAGTCTAAGTTCATGAATCAATCTTAAATTTCACCTAGCATAGCTGCTTCTTTCAACCTTTACTTTGGTAGGACTGGTAACATAGAAAAGGAAAGACAAACAGTCACTATAGTTCATGAACATAGAATGGGTGCGTACTAGTTTACTTCATAAACAGTTCATGAATTCACCAACTGTTCATGACAAATTAGCCTTCATGAATGTAGATGAAAATTATTATTTTGTCCATGCCACAATGTTTTTGTGCACTCTACCATACCTACTGTGTGACAGCTCCATTAGAGTATCTCAATCTTTTGCAACATGGGTGCAGTGGTAGAAGATCCAAGCGTATCGTTTCTCTACATTTTCAATGCTTGAAGTGTTTTAGTTGCCTCTCGTTAAACAATCACATGCAAGGTTATGATTCAAAAATTCATATATCAAAATTTTATTTTGCAATGAAAAAGCTAATCTGTGCACAAGAGTATATTACGTGAAATATAGAAAATAGTATCTTGTGTATATACTTGTACAGTTTACTTACCGGAGAGGTGAGGGTAGCTGGGGACAGTGATGAAATCCACTATAGGACTATCACATAACAATATAGATAGGGATTTCCCCTGCATTAAAGCAATGTTGGTAGAGAGGTACTCTTTTGGGTTCCCTCCAGAAAACACAAACAGTGGATTGCTGTATGAAAATAATTAAGAAAACTTGTATGCATATAATTAAGTGCGTATGCACGTACGTATGTACAATAGTAGAGCAGGGATTGGTTCAAAGCTCCAAAAAGTTCAGTTTTACCATAGCTTTGCGACAAGAAGTTTTACAGGATAAAACTTGCCATCATTCCAGTATTGTACATACTGTACAGTACATACACATTACTTTTCAGTATGCACACATACAGTACATCTTTGTATACATTGTAGGTACTGTATATACGTATGTACGTAGGTACATACATGTAATGTACAGTAGTATCTAACCTGCTATATGCATAATACGTAACTCTAACCAAAATGAAACAAACCTGTCTATAAAACTGTCCCTATGTGGTACAAATGTGCATACGTAAGTATATAAAATTGTGATTAAGTTAGGCATGGAATCAAGGAAATTTCACTTTCAATTTGGTTGACCACATATGGTTTCAACTCCGCCCTTGTAAATACCTGTATATATGTACAGTATAACTTCTGTACCCATCAGTGTAAAATTCCAAATATTTATCCAAATTACCTAAATTCCATTAATTGCTATCACACACAATGTGAGGTCTTTCCTCAAAAAGACCTGTACCTCACTTTCCCAACTATGTTACTGCTCGAATGTGACGTCGTCTCGCAACAGTGCAAGCGATTAAAAACTTGCTGGCGTGGCACCCATTTCGCTCGCGAGTATTCATCCTGCTTTGGGATAAATACCGTATTTTACTGGTTAATAGCTGTGGGTATTGTACTATAACTTTCAGCAAGGAAAATGATGCGGGTATTATGCGAAGGCGGCTACTATCTGAGGGTGGATACTATGAGCTTGTGTAGCAGTAGCCTGTGGCGTTTATACGGATTTTCAAATGGCTGACCTTGTGTAACCATCGTTTAATACTGTAAACCACTTGGCTCCTCTCAGAGATGCTATTTCCAGGCTTAAAACAACTCCTTTGTTTAGTTTCTCCTTCAAACGTGTGTCATCAACACTTGTATCAGCATATTCAGATACAAGCCGTGGCTCTTATCCGAGGGCAGTTCTTATGACAGTAATTCAAGGTTGTGCTGTGGCTACTATCCGGGGGCGACTATTATGTGAGCCGCGACTATTATGTGAGCCGCGACTATTAACCGGTCAAATACGGTACATGTGAGCAAAACAGATACCACGCCCTTTAATTAGTGAGTTGTTTATTCGTTTGCACTCTTGTGAGATGACGCTACATTGAGTGGTACCATATGTGACTGGATCTACGAAAACCGTTCTTATCGCCCAAGACAGGAAGTTTGATTTTTTCTCACAAACGCAAAGCTTAATGAATGCACTATCAAGTTTCACTGCTATAGTCGACCAGAGTAATGTGGTCTGCTTTTGCTGGCTGCTTTTTAAAAGCACAGTGGCGAGCCGTACGAGTGGTCTGGGGTCTTGATGGAGCCCTGGCCAACCAGGAGATGGCTGTACAGATCCGTGGTACTGGACAATGACCTGTGCTGTAAATTTTCTATCATTTTAGCCAGTTATGAGTCCTGAATGGCCCATAAATTTGCCTAATTCATACCAACACATTTCTTTTCAATTTTTGAACACCATCTTGCCCGCCTTCCAGGGCCCCCACCTCCCACCCTTCTGGAGCTCACCTGATACAGACAACCTCCATTTAAAAACTATCTAAAATGGCGGGAAACTTAGCTGTTGGCTACTTCTTCAGTAGAAGGTAAGAAATTGTTGTGAAACGTGTGAAAAATTGGTATGCGTAGCTACCACCATTGGCCAGCTACAACACTTCGAATATTTAAAACTGAAGTTTCTCGATACTTTTAAATGGGCGATAAGACTGGTTTTCCCAGAGACAGTCACATATGCTGAAATACCGAGTTCCTATTAAGCAGCAAAATAGGCTAGAACAATAAAAATGAAGTATTCAATTTGTTCAAAGAAACATAACAACAGAAACTGGAACCTATTACTGAGCCAACACACCAATCACTCGATTAGCATTGCCTCAGATGTATTCATGTACTGCACACATATTAACAAGGCTACATACATTACAATGGCTACACACCTATATTAACATGGCTACACACTGCACTTACCCCTTAACATTCATCAATTCCAATTTTCCAACAGGATTGAATTGACCAGTCATGGGCCCCCTCTGACCTCTACTGGTATCTGTAAGTATGTAAGTAGTAGGTCAGTAAAATTTGGCACAAAAAACTACCATCATTTCATTTGTGTTCAGTAACAGTATGAGGCATTTTTTTCAGGAGTGGGCATGAGGATATTGAGAATTACACCTTTGAGAAAAATCACTCATTATGTTTATGAGAAATGCCAAAACTATGCCACCATTTTTGGCCGATAACGTTAGCTATAATACATATAGTAAATAATTATACAGTAATATCTAATCTTTTAGCTGGTTGTTGTATTAGAGCATTTCATTTATACACACTTACGACATACCAAAGGGATAGAATAACCTATTTGGTGTTCCATTAGACTTCACATTCCATACTCCAATTGAGCCACAATCAAATGAGGCAGCAAATTCTTTGCCAGATCCTCTCCAGCTCAACGATGTTAATTTCTGTAATAGAACAGGTAGACATATTTACGTATGTTGAAGGGACAGGATTAAAGAATATTAAATAACTGTCTTATGTACATGCACTATACAGATCAGACACCAGTACATACATTTTAGTATGTACTTGTCCAAAGGTTTAACGGTACATTATCACAAGGTGTGAACTGTTGAACATTTGATATACAGTACTGATCATCCACAAGTAGAGGAGGTAGGACATATATTGTGTGCTGCTTGCTTAAATTGCATATTACTATCATGTCACTCTCAACAATCACAGTACACAACCAGCCAACAACGAGGCTCAATAGATATTTAGATAGCACTTCAGGCTTCACATTAACTTCGAGGATATCTTTAAGGGTCCCTAGATTTCTTGGCAAAATGGTAAAAAATCACTATTGTGCATGCATAACAGGGGCTAGTGATTTTTTATAAAAAATTATGCAATTAGAGTGGCGTGCACACATGTCCTACCTCCTGTAATCCACAAGCGGCTATACATGTTTTAGCTATATTCTAGAAAACCTCCAACATTGCATACATGTTTGTACTTATGCACATAAATTCTCTAATAAAATAGTCACCAAAGCAAGTACACACACACACACACCTCAGTATGACTGTAACGACGTTCTACTTGTTTAGTGGCTAAATTCCATAGTACCATTAGTCCACTGGTGTAACCTAGCAACACCTAAACACCAACACAACTACCAGTCAGTATAGTAGATGTAGCTAGCCACAATTACCATACAACAAATCATATCACCTTTCCCTGATCCAGTGGATGTTCTAACATGTCAACTACTGCTCCTGGTCTGTTCCTTTGACCACCTTGACTATTGACAATAGTCATAACATGTTATAGCTGCTATTTGCACAGTATTAGTAGTAAATGCAACACACGTACAACCTAGTGTGTGCCATGTCCTAGTACATACATAAATGGAATAACATGTAATATACCTGGCAAGTACTGGATCTTAACTGTTTTATATAAATACGTATGGATACTTTACACACAGTACACATACAGTTTGTACATACACTTCAATACACAAATACACTCCATTGTCATCCATACATACACACAGTACGTACACATGTAAATAACATACCTGACAGCCACTTCATTCCAGGGGATGTTGTAAGCTGACAAGACAAGACCCTCCACACGTACCAGAAGGACATTACTTTTGTCAGTACCAACATACAGCCAATGAGAACCATAAGTGTATGAACATTTGGTGACCCTACCAGGGGTGGGTAGTACAACATTACATGAACCACGTATGCAGTACATGCCTTCTAAAATAAAACAGCACGTATTTTGTAGTAGCTAACATACTTGTCTTGTTTAAACTTCAGTTGTTGCATCAGCCTAGCTGGTTTTTGCTGCAGTACCCACAAGTTAAGTGTGTCATCATTAGTAACACTAATCAGGTAACCCTGTGGTAAGGAAGAATCTGATCAGTATAGTATCATAACAGTACAAAATCTACACTTTTATTTTTATCATTGACACATTATTCTTAACGAGTCGTACATAATGTTGGCACCCTGTATCTACAAGCTGAAACCCTGTCACAGGTAGGATATTATTTGCAACAAGATTTTGAATTAGTACTGCTCTTTGTAGAGTATAACACTAAAAATATTACAACTTACGTGTACCCATTTCCTGCATTTTTACCTGGTGTGTATATCATTACTTTGTGTAAGGATCAGTAATGATAAGGAGACTCTTTTGTTCTTGAAGAGGTATACATCATTTACATACTACATGATTACAACTTCCCACATAATAATGTACATTATGGGTCTAGTAGAGTTCATTTAACTTTAGAGTGTGTCCTATTACATCATTATGTGTCATCAAATAAGCTCACCTTGTTTGTGATGAAGATCAGTTGTTTAATGGGTACCCTGGGGTCATGTTGTAGACACACCTCCAAACCTGCCTTACCAAATGTAATGAAATGTGTTAAGGGAACTTCACCAGTGATGAAAGAATTATGCTACAATATTCTCTTCGTTATTCTATTCCAAATTTCTCCCAAAATATATTCAGCGCACTCAATTTTATTCTTTAATGCTTGTCCTCCTTAACCAATGTTAGCTTGTCCTCCTTAACCAATGTTACTCTTATCTAGCCAGAACGCTTCATTAACACTAATTATTAAGCCAACGACTCATGATAGCATGTTCTGATAGTTCCTACATTAATCTGTACTACTACATATCATGCAAAGAACACATGTATACAAAAGTAAGGATGTAGCCCGCACTTTGTATAGCTAAGGACCTACGTTAGTATGACATAGCTATACTGGCACAAGAAGATCTTTATCACATACTTTGCTTCACAATCACACACACACACGTACACACACATGTACACACATCAAAGGATATATTCTGATGGTTCCCATGTCATTACCAACAGCCACCAGTGACTGGAGCACATCATATGATAATGAAGTAGGATGATATGGGAAGCCATGGCTGAACACCTATCATGTGATCATCATGTGATTATCATGTGACATTAGCTCCAAATTAAAATCAAATCAGTGTAGCACAATATCAAGAGTTAATAATAGTAGGGAAGAAGAGTATCCAATGCTCAATAGGCCTGTGTAAAATGAGCATGTAGAACGAATGGCTTCTTGGTCAGACGTGTTAAGCCTTTATGAGGCCGCCGCAAGTAATTGATACACAGAATATATACCAAGTCTTGACGTCTGTGCGTGTCTCGCTGGGTAACAATGAGTATCTCTTTGTTGTTGAGCGTGTAACTATCCACCGGAGAACTGCAACTCTGGATGAACTGCTTCGAAATTCGGTCAGTTCTTCGACAGCACAGTGACTCGTTTCAGTTGAAGCATAGATTATATATTCCTTACGGTAAGGAATATATAATCTATGATTGAAGGCACGCTCAATTCTTGAACGAGTATTTCTTCCTCCACATCACGGCAGGCGTTTATTGAGATGCTTCTACTGACGATGCTGGTTGAAAACAAGGCTCCCAGCTATCTTCATGGACACGCCAATAACTTTTCTCTTCGCTTTTCTCGAGATGGCCTTTCACTTCTCTCGTCCGCACTACTCAAGAGGCTATTGGATACGCATACCGGAGTAGACATGTGCTACAAGTATGGCTTGTATAGTACCGGCTTGTATAGTACCAATAACGTAAATATCGGATCTGTGCAGTCAGCTAAAAAAAAAAAATCACATTAACACTTTGAGAAAATACGAAAAAGTACGGTGATATCTGGGTTGCTCTACGCGCTCATTTAACACAGGCCTATTCAGCATTGGATACTCTCCCTCCCTACTATTATTACTCTTGACAATATAAATACACATTATTAAACCTTGATGTTATAAATAGCTGCACACTGTGCACAGTGTAATGGGTAGATTACTAAATCAATACTAGTTGTTTGAAGACGGAGACAAATTACTAGCTAGTGAATAAACTATCCCATAATTACAACAAAAACTTCAATCACATTAATAAATAAGGATTCTACTTCACGCTTGGACTTGCACTATTTATACAGTGACACTGTGTATTAAGGATAGCTTGGGACCAACCAAAGTGTCCTGATTATCAAGGTGTCCTGATTAATAGCTTCCACTGTAGTAGGCAATGGTTCTATCATAATATCATGCGAAAAATGGTCAACTCATGCTTTGCCACAATATTGCAGTGGAGAGTATAATACCCTCGTGTTAAGCGTCAAACTTTTTGTCTTTCCTGAAAATGCTTTTGGCTGCTTCTGGGTGGTTAAGGTACATAATTGCATCTTACGAGTACAATTTTGACAACAAAACTATATAAAATTACAGGTAGACTTCAAAGCCACAGTTTTAAGTTTAGCCGGCTAACCAGTATCTCCGTCCTTCATATGAAAATTCGTATTATGTCCCATCTGCACTGAAGTTCTATAAAAATCCATTCCTGCAATATTTTTCACAATACCTGCGTATGATAGCTTAGTGTACTGTGCACCTATCAATGTCCTGCGGGGCACAGCTGAAAACAGCTATAGTTGATGGTTTCCCTGTTACAGTAATAACAAAAAAATGTTGTACCCCTCCTCATCTCGAGGATTTGTGTATCTTTTGTCGGAAATTAAGTGCCCCACCAGTGGAAGATATTGTAAATACTAAGATAAGCTGTTTTTTTTTTTTTGGCAGACCGAGACCATGGTGATTGCATGAGTGATTCTGGCTAAGCTCATGTCAATTAGAGGGATACTATATACAAAATCCCGTGGTGGGCATGTCAAACATTATAGGGCACCCTAAAAATATTTTGCCTGAAAAGGTGAGTTTTCATTCTACCCATTGTACAACTCCCCACCTATGCCCGGTTGGGTGGGGATTTGCCGCATTACCAGTTTGGTGGTATGTATGGCTAAAACTAAGTTTGCATGATCTCACTACTAACAATTTAGTGCGATACATATGGGGGGTGGGGTGCATTGTAATGGATAAACAGCCTACCTCGCTTGCGACGAACTGACGTGCTTCTAAAGTATCCCGTATCTTACTACCACGATCCGGACTTCTACCAACCAGTTTCTTTATCGAAGTCATTTGGTATTCCAAAGAGTGAGCTACAATGTATGTAGAGCATGTAGAGTTGACACCTCAGTCACTCGAGTCCAGTTAAACGCGCATAGTCCTATGCGATAGTTAAGCACCTATATACTATAGGCGCTTAAACATAGCACGACGCATGCGACGTTTTTTTTTTTTTTTTTCAATTTATTTAAACAGGGAAGGTAGCATCAGCAAAGCTGTTTTTCAGCTACGCCCTGTATACAGCATACATGTATAAAACTACATACATTTACAAATTAATATTAACTACAATTATATTGTTCTAAATAGCTACTCCTGAATTGAAATAAAGTTGATGCGTGATACAAAGCAGCTGGCAGAGCGTTCCACAATATAGTACCTCTGTAATATAGGCTTCTTTTCCCATAATTAGTCCGTAGCTGTGGAACAAACAAGCGATGAGCATTTCTGCTGATACGTCCCGTAACATATTCAAATATGCCATGGAGATAATCTGGAGCCAACTTGTGCAATACTTTGTAAGTTTGTAGAATGGTATGAAACTTGCGTCGTTCAGTAAGGGACTGTCCTGAGATAGATGAGTCATTACAAAGAGAAATATACTTAGAGTGAAATCTTTCTAAACGTCTAGTTTGGCTTGCATTTGTTGGTTGCCACACCACATCACAATATTCTAGAATGGGCAGAAGATACACTTGGTACAGTAACTTCCTGACAGTAGGAGGAGGTTTTAGGCGATTAATAGAGTAGATTTTTCCCCTCACTCTTTTCAAAACATAATCTATATGATTTTGCCACGTTAAATATTGATCTATAAACAAACCTAGATACTTGGTTGATGTCACTTGCTTCAACATACTGTCATTAAGTGACAAGCATAAAGTCCCACCACTAACTCTTTGTCGTGTACCAATCAACATACAAACTGATTTATCAATGTTCAATTTAAATCCATTCACTGACATCCAGTTAGAAGCCTCCTCAAGGCCATTCTGAAGTACTTGCTCCACTCTTTCTAGTTGACTGCTACTATAGTGCAACTCTGTGTCATCAGCATACATGTTAACATCACATAAAGTAATTGAATTTGGCAAATCATTCACATATATTGAAAACAGCAGAGGTCCCAAGATAGACCCCTGAGGAACTCCTATAGTAACAAGTCCCTTGAATGAAAGGGCATCTTTTACACTTACTTGCTGTGTTCTGTTACATAAAAAACTTTCAATCCACTCATACGCACCTCCTCTAATGCCGTAGCAGTCCAACTTCTGTAACAGGATATTATGATTTACACAATCAAAAGCCTTAGTCAGGTCTAAAAAGATGGCACCCACATACTGTCCAACATCAATTGCCCGGAGCCATGATTCACTGACATGCAGCAGCACATCTTGAGTAGAATACCCAGCTCTAAAACCAGATTGTTTGTTTGAAAAAAGGTTATAACAAGTAAAATGTGACACAAGCTGATCAAAAACAACCCTCTCCAGAATCTTCGAAAAAACCGGTAAGACAGAGATAGGACGAAAGTTAGACAGTGAACAATTTTGATTAGATTTCTGAACTGGTGTCACAACAGCATTTTTCCAAATATCGGGAAATGTTTGTGATATAATACTTTTGTTAATAAGTTTAGTGAGAAGCATAGCCATATTGAATGTTGAGGCTTTAATAAACTTAGTTGGTATTTTATCTATCCCTGCAGATTTGTGAATACTCAGGTCACAAATGCGCCTATGTACTTCCCACACATCAACTTCCTTCATTACCATATCCGGCACATCCGAAACTGCAATATAGGAAAGTGGAGACGTAGTTGACAATTGCATCTTACCAACAGTTTTATGAGCAATAGTAAGAAAATGCTGGTTAATGGATTCAACATCTATATTAGGGATGCAGCTGTGAACCCTCTGTCGCATTGATAGATGTTTAAAATTTCTCCAAAACTTATGTGAGTCATTTGATAGATTATGTGATAGTGTTGCCAAAAACTTCTGCTTTGCAGATCTAGTCAAAGCTGTAACCTGGTTTCGACTTTTCTTGTATCTATTCCAATCTTCAGGGTTGCCTGATTTCAATGCCCTACGATGCAACCAGTCCCTCTGGTGTCGCAAAACAGTAATATCAGCATCATGTGACCATGGATGACTAGTACGTTTAACCCTCATCTTTTTAAGAGGTAACACTGCATCAAGGACATACTGCATCACTAAAGTAAACGCTTCTGTACAAACACTTACATCATCAACTTTAAATATCTCATCCCAGGAACCATCAAGCAATGTCATAGATAGTTAACTGTTACTGTACTTTAGCTATTATAAGTAACGCTATATTTAGTATGATGTAATGCTGTGCTATAATTGGAGTATGTAGTGTGTTATTAGATCGAGTGTGCGTGTTGTGGTATCCTTCCCTTCCCGATCAATCGTGTACAACAAGGAACCTGGTCTCCTTCTAAACGTCCCGATATCGACATCTGGTGCTGTATCCCAGGATCTGTTGCCTTACTCCAGGATTTCGCTTGTCCTTCGACATTATTTTTTAACCACTCACCTAGACGTCGTGGTACCGTGGCAAACCTAACGGTACCACTGAAGGCAAGCGATACCTTGTTGCGAACACTTGTTGTTGCTCTCATTTACCTTAGGTCAGGATGGAGGACATTCAACGGCACCGCGGTTCACGAAAAGGCTACCGCTCACACCTCACGAGATTGTTCGCTAATTCTGATGAACTGCTGAACACGGTCACTACCGACCTTACCGAAGAGACAAGGATTAAAACCTCTACAGCTCTGGAGTCGTTAATTCATCAATTTAATCGTAAGGAAAAGTTACTCACTGATTTAGACGCCAAGATCCTCTCACTCATTGAAAACGAGGATGAATTAGAGACGGAAGTTCTTGAAACCGAAGAGGTTCAGTGTAAAATAACAGAGACAGTTGGAAACATTAAGTCATTCATCAAAACATATTTGCAGAACAGCATTCAGCAGCCTACTCACTCAGAGCAGCCTAGATCAAAACTACTGGATTCACAACCAACACTAGCTACAAACTCAGAAGCCACTGGCGACACAGAAAGTAACTTGTCCATGACCCTGGAGACTGGTGCTTCACTACCTGCCCCTGTCCGCGACAGTAGTTCCACTGATAAGGAAGCAGCGGTAACATTGCACACCCTACAAGACAAGTCTATTGCCTCTGACACGGGTGCTACCCGACAAGACAGGTCTATTGCCCCTGGCAAGGGTGCTACTAACAGTGAAGGTGGAATAGCTATACGCCTACCAAAGCTTACAATCTCTGTGTTTGGAGGTGATCCATTAGACTGGCAGCCCTTTTGGGATAGTTATGAAGCAGCAATTCACAATAATTCACAGCTAACTGGTGCACAGAAGCTAACTTACCTACGTGCCCAATTACGTGGTGATGCTGCCCAAGTTATTGCTGGACTTCCGCTTACCTCTTCTAGCTACCAGCACTCTGTTGAAGTTTTACAGAAACGTTTTGGTCAAAATCACCTACTGGTTAGTTCACACATCCAGGCGTTAATTGACCTTTCAACTCCAACAGACACCTTAGAGGGCTTAAGACGGTTTCATGACCTGATTGAAAGCCACATCCGTAGCTTGGCTTCCCTAGGAAAGAAAACTGACTCTTACAGTGCAATGCTTGTCCCCTTCCTGCTAAGAAAGCTACCAGTCAACACCATCAGAAACATAGCTAGAGCTCGTGAAAACAGTGATTGGACTATAGAGGAACTTCAAGCAGCCCTACTTAAGGAAATCAGAATATTTGAAACCAGTCTCCATAGTGTCATACCCCGAAGATCGAAGAGTTCTGAAGGTGCCTCAACTCTTCCAACAGCTGCCTTTCATGCAAATGTTAAGGGCACATCAACTAACCACAGTCAACGCCCTAGTTGCAGCTACTGCAAGAACACTACACACAATTCCAGCAACTGTGATACAATTAAGACGCAACAAGCAAGAGTAGATTTCATCAAACAAAATAACCTATGTTTCAATTGTCTGGGCCATCACAGGGTGTCTAGGTGCACTTCAAAGACACGTTGCCGGCTATGCAGAAGGAAACATCATACCAGCCTCTGCACCAATAACACGGATGATTCAGCTAGTAGAGCATCCAGCCAGACAGCACCACGTGGAACTCTTCAAAGTCCGGCCACCACCAATCCTACTAGTAATCCACCAACTATGAATCCGTCGGCTAACAACTCCAATCCAGCTCAAAATACACCGCCAGTAGCATCCTTGACAATATCAACAACTGCAACTCTACAATCTATACAGTTGACAAAGGAGCCTATCTGTTTGCTGAAGACAGCAGTTGCTACAGTCGCCCATGAAGGCACTCAAGTGGACGCAAACATTCTATTCGATGAAGGCTCCCAACGTTCCTTCGCAACACAAATATTAATCGACAAGCTACGATTGCAGCCTCATCAGACAGAATTAATACAACTCTCTACATTTGGATCTCCTAACCCACAAGTAAAGAAACTGAATGTCGCAAGTCTTCAAGTGATCACTAAATCAGGTACACCTATCTCCATAACTGTTTTAATTGTTCCCTCCATAGCCACACCCTTGGAGAACACAGTAGAAACATCCTGTTTGACTGATCTACCTCACCTCAAGGGACTTCAGTTAGCACATCCAGTAACCAGATCTGACAGCTTTGAAATTTCATTGTTAATTGGTGCTAACCACTATTGGGACTTCGTGGGTGACCACACTGTTCGTGGCAATGGGCCTACTGCAATCAGTTCTAAACTTGGATACCTCTTGTCAGGTCCACTTTCAATTACAAACCCACAGCAACCAAGGAACATCACCAATCTAATGTGTATGATAACCAATAGCAGACAAGAAGAGGAGGAACTGCAACACATGTGGTCTGTTGAATCTATTGGTATTTCTCAATCAACCCCACTTGATCCCGACGAACAATTTTTTCAGAATTATTCTTCAACCGCTATTTCCCGGTGTGCTGACGGCTCATACATGGCAAGGCTCCCATGGAAAGAACAACATCCTCTGCTACCAACTAATTTCAACATATCTCAGAAGAGAACCACCTCATTAGTGCGACGACTAGCCCAAACACCACACATGCTATCAACGTATGATGCTATCATTTCTGACCAGTTAAAACGTGGATTCATTGAAAGAGTACAGGCATCTAATACATCCACTGGCGTCCACTACATTCCACACCATGCTGTGCGAAAGGATTCGGTGACTACGCCTATTCGTATTGTGTTTGATTGCAGCTGCAGTGAGTCTAGATCCTCCGCAAGTCTCAATGATTGTCTTGAACCAGGTCCTACGCTACTAAATGATCTGTGCTCAATCATCCTCCGATTTCGTCTACACAATTACGGATTTGCTACAGACATCGAGAAGGCCTTTCTCCAAATCAAACTACATCATAATGATCGAGATTACACAAGATTCTTGTGGCTCTCCGACACAAGTAATCCCAACAGTGAACTCATAACATACCGCTTTCAAGCAGTATTATTTGGAGCAACCTCCTCCCCATTCATCCTGAATGCAGTTCTACGTCATCATTTGCAACAGTATCAAACAACTGTAGCAGATGACATCACTCACAACCTTTATGTTGATAACATCATTTCAGGTTGTTCATCAGCAGAGGCTGCTACACAGTATTACCAACAAGCTCGACAAATCATGAAAGAGGCAAACTTCAACTTACGCAGTTGGGCATCCAACAGTTCTGTATTGAACACTCTTGCTGCAGAGGATGCTACCGCAGACCCTAATACAACTGTTAACATCCTTGGCATTCAGTGGTCAACTCATGATGATCAACTACACCTTACTCCTAGCAAACTTGCCAACATCAATAACTTAGTCACCAAGCGTGAAGTCTTACAGCAGTCCTGCAAAGTTTTTGATCCCATAGGGCTTGCTACTCCTGTTACAATTAGAGCTAAAATGCTCATTCAAAGGCTCTGGAAGGAGAGTGTGGACTGGGATGAACCATTGAGTGATATCCTATGTCAAGAATGGTCCTCAATTTTTACAGATTTAGTCTCTGTTAGTGAGCTAGCAATTCCACGCCAGTACTACAGCTGTGAATCTAAAATGACCAATGCTGAACTACATCTGTTTTGTGATGCTAACATCAAGGCCTATGGCACCATCGCCTTTTTTCGTCAGAAGGATGAAACCACCTTTGTGATGGCAAGAGGAAGAGTGGCTCCTTTGAAACCTCTTACAGTACCACAACTTGAACTACTAGGAGCACTCACAGCAACACGACTTAGTGATTATCTTCAAACTTCCTTCACACGACACAAATTCAAGTCATATTTTTGGACTGACAGTCAAATAGTGCTGTACTGGATACAGGGAAATAAAAAGCTGAAGCCATTTGTACAACACCGTGTTAGTGAAATCCAACTAATTACACAGAAGTATGACGCCACTTGGCACTACTGTCCGACAGCCGATAACCCTGCTGACATGATCACTAGAGGGTCCAGTACCAGTCAACTTTCATCTTCTTTACTCTGGAACAAAGGCCCACCATGGTTAACTAATGACAGCAATTGGCCACAATGGACCCCTTCCTCAACCTTCCACTTACATGTGGCAGCCATCACCTGTGAGGAATTTATACCTGCAGCTCCACAACCATTGTCATCATCCCCAACCATCAGTCTTCACAACATCATCGATCCCAACAATTACAGCAGCTTGGGAAAATTGCTAAGAGTCTCAGCCTATGTTTACAGGTTCATTACAGCCATCAGGAAACGCAATGACTGCCAGTGTGAGCAACTTACAGCTACAGAAATTGACCTTGCCAGAATACAGTGGATAAAGAACAGCCAGTATCAGATTTATGCAACTGAGATATCCAACCTTAATTCCCCTAACTCCAGTAACAAACAGTCTACACTAGTACGTCAACTACGATTGTTCATCGACAGTAATGGCCTACTTCGATGTGGTGGGAGAATCCATAACGCTCCGTTGACACAACTAGCCAAATTTCCATATCTATTACCTCCAAAACATCCGTTTACAGCTTTAGTAGTGTATGCTGCACATGTTAAACTCTACCACTCGGGAGTTGGAACTACAGTAACAGCCCTGCGCCAGTCCTATTGGATACCAAGAGCCAGACAGTACGTGAGATCACTTCTCCGTCGATGTGTAATATGCAGAAAACATTCAGGCAAACCATACACAGCCCCAGACCCAGCTCCTTTACCAAAGGCAAGATTGCAGAATGTACAGCCGTTCTCAGTGACTGGGGTGGACTTCACCGGAGCTCTCTATGTGTACAACCGAGGCGAGGAATTCAAGGTATATGTATGCTTATTCACATGTGCTACCAGTAGGGCAGTACATCTGGAGGTAGTTGCTGATTTGTCGACAGAGACATTTATCCTGGCCTTTCGTTGTTTTACTGGACGCAGGTCAACACCTCATCTGATGATATCTGATAATGCCACCACCTTCCAGGCAGCAGCTGAAGAGTTAAAGGCCCTATATTTGTCTCAGGAAATAAGAACAGTGCTAAGCCATGAAGGAGTGACCTGGAAATTCATCCCGAAAAAGGCCCCATGGTTTGGGGGATTTTGGGAGCGCCTGATAGGCCTCACAAAATCCGCAATCAAGAAAGTGCTTGGAAGAGCCCACATTTCTCTAGAGGTTCTGCAAACAATTGTGGTAGAAGTGGAGGCCCTGATGAATGATCGGCCTTTGACATACGTGTCTGATGACCCAAAGGATCCTGAACCATTAACACCCTCCCACTTGTTATCTGGAAGGAGAATCACAAGCTTACCACATGAACAGAGAACTATGGATGAGGTTAGTGATCCAAGTTACAACGAACACGATCGTCTCTCCAAAGATGCAAAGACTCAAGGCTTGCTGTTACAACACTTTACAACGAGGTGGAGGAATGAATATTTAACTTCCCTCCGGGAATTTCATCGCACGTCTGGAAGCAATGAATGCAAAATTGCTGTGGGGGATGTTGTGCTTGTGCACGATGATGGGCCTCGCGTCAAATGGAGATTGGCTGTTGTCGAGGAATTGACATATGGAGGTGACGGTTTGGTGAGAGCCGCAAACATTAGGACCAGTACAGGTCAAACAAATAGACCTATTGTCAGGCTGGTCCCACTTGAAGTATCTGCTCAAGGCAAGGACACTGTCTGTAGTAAGGACAACAAACCGGATTGTGAGGTCGAGAAGACAAGTTCAACGAGTAATAGTCAAGTGGATATCCCCGAAGAAGTTATTGAAACGCGTCCTACAAGGAGCTCAGCTAATAAGGCTCGAGAAAGATTAACACAGTGGGCTAACATTCTTTCGGGGGCCCCGGAGGATGTCATAGATAGTTAACTGTTACTGTACTTTAGCTATTATAAGTAACGCTATATTTAGTATGATGTAATGCTGTGCTATAATTGGAGTATGTAGTGTGTTATTAGATCGAGTGTGCGTGTTGTGGTATCCTTCCCTTCCCGATCAATCGTGTACAACAAGGAACCTGGTCTCCTTCTAAACGTCCCGATATCGACAAGCAAAACCTTTTCAAGCCTGGTCTTGTCCAACTTTCTATAACATCTAGAATAAACAATCCTACAATGTGATGACCTGTTAATACCTCTAGCACAAAAGTGTGTATAAGTGTCTCGTGGGCTCGCGTTAAATGCGCAAAACGCGAGCCCGGCTGCACACGGAACCGTAGTATAAAAGCTACTGGAGACCAGGGACGCCATTTGCCGAGTTGTCAAGCAAAGCTGCAACCGAAAATTGTTTTAGACACAAAACACAGTGATTAACTGAGTTCCTCTTCAGCTAACGTCGACGTGGGCCACTGCTAGCTATAGAACTTGCTAGCTACAGAGTACAGAGCTCGCTAGCTATAGAGCTTGCTAGCTAACTGCTAGCTGATCCAAGCGGACGCCGGAGTTATGGACCAGCAGCAGTCAGAGTCAGGTTCAGCTGAATGTGAGGATAGCAAAGCCAATGATACTGCAGCCAAAAAAAAAGCACTCTGTAAAACAGTTTCAGGAACCAGGTTGAATCCAATTGTGGTTAGTCTGTGTGACATGATCCAATTCGGTGTATTTTTTATCTAATGTTTCATAGTACTATATATTAATAAGTGGTAGTCTATAATGAGTTAGCTAGTCTAATGCTTATCAGCTTGGACTGCCGCTTCTTTTCCAGGCCCTATTGGACTGCTGCCCTTGTGTGTAGCTAACAGTTGTGGGGCCCCCGGGATACTAGTCAAGTGACATAAAATTATGTGTATAGGATACTCATGTTAAATGTGTGTGTGTGCATCCCAGCTTATAAAGTTCTAAAATACATTGTAAAGGTTATTGTAGCTAATTCTCACTCCTCGCAGTAGCTAAATCACACACTCAATCATGAAGCCATATACTCGGAACTGTGACAACATAGCTATGTAGACAGAGAAAATAATATAAAAGTAATAATATTTAATAATGATACATTACCAAATCAATAAAGGATACACACATTAAACCTATGCTGATACTTAATTCATTAGCTAAAAAGGTTGAATGAGTCTGTATAAACATGAATGTAGCTGTTACAATAACAACTTGTCTCAAGAAGAAACATTGCAAGAATGAAATCCTAATAGATGCTTTATAATGCAATTATGATATCCTCCTTTGGCGTTGTACAGAAAGATTCCTGTGATTCAATAAGGAAAAGTGAATGTTTAAGTAGTAGTTGAATCAGCTCTAGTTGGAATGCAGAGAATTCGAAGATGTTGGGCCTCAGCTGTTGTGACTCCCTTGGTGCATGTCTAGATTGCATGTTTGGGGGGATCAAGTCACTACTGGGTCTGGAAATTTTTCTGCATTCTTTATGCAGGCCTAACCTACTCACAGGTCCCTAGTTGGATAGAACTTATAAGTTCTATCCAACTAGGGACCTGTGAGTAGGTTAGGCCTGTAAATACAGGGAGTCAGAAACATTTATCTAGAACCATAAAGAATAATAATTAATATAAAAAAAGTGTAGCTACGTACATGTACATGCAGTGCTATAGTTATAGTGTACAAATTTTCTGTGGTGCATGCATGTTGGTGTCATTTTGTAAGCTGCTTAGTTAATAAAGTGGAGGAAAATTAATAAAGATTGATGTTTGATGGTATTACACACCATAATAATACAGAGCTATTTCTCTCATGTTGACCTGATCTGATATTTGATGTGTAGCTGTTTTGCATGTTTGGAAGAATCGTTTTCGAATGCCACACACACACACACAAGCACACACACACTCACACACACACACACACACACGCACACACGCACACGCACACACACACTCACACACACACACACACACACACACACACCACACACACACACAAACACACACACAAACACACACACACACCACACACACACACACCACACACACACTCACACAAACACACACACACACAAACACACACACACACACACAAACACACACACAAACACACACACACCACACATAAACATAAAGCTTTGGCTTGAGACTTTTAGCCATTTTATCTCACACTAGATTTAGAGGTTCATTCACACACATTTAAAGCACGCATTGATATTTAGCAGCTGCATATATCATATTATCATGATAGTAGATAAATTAACTTTTGAATCACCCTGGGGAGTTGGTATATTCCTATTTCATAGGAATCTTGGAATAGTGTATATATATGATAAATAATTGTGCTAATTATAAGATGAACGTAGAAATGTGACGTATGTTATAATTAGTTTGTATTTGAAATACTGTTGTGTGTATATATATATATTTTAATGTTGCACTTGTTAATTTGCCTACAGTTGGGAAAGTTGAAAAAAGCAGCCAGAGAGAATGATTTGCAGGCATTTAAAGACTTCCACAGTAGTGGCAAAAATGTTACTGAATGCTTTGTTGACAATTTTGGGGTAAGTGTGTACTACATTGAGTGCAATAAGCCTGACACTAAAGTAAGTAATCTCAGTGAGGCACAGTGATGTCACTGTGAGGGTTATATGTACATCTACTGTATGTAGCTGCACATTTAATTGAGAAACTCAACCAAGTGTAATAAATTTTCAATGAGACAATAAAAAGTTGAGTGCATGGATATCAAACAAATTTCCTGGATTTTTTAGCCTTTTCTTGTTTCTCCTTTCCTACATGTGTTTCTGCCAACTTAGCTGTTTGTTCCAAGCATTCAGGTCACCAAACTGCTGTATATACAACAATCACTATCCAATCAGTGATAGAACAGGAGAGCACAGCATTTTAGGATACTGGTTCTATGGAATCTATTCTGTAACAGGGCCAGGGATTTTATAGCAAAGGAATTATAAAGACTTCTGTCAAGTTTAAAGGCCTTTCGATTCTGTGAAATGAATATTTGCTTTCTGGTCAAACTTTGCTACGTATTACTACCATGAATGATAATTGTAAGAGATGCACTGATAGCCAGCCTTAAAATAATAATTATAAGCTGTATGTATACAGGTGAATACCACAGACTAATGGCTAACAGGTCACAAGTGCAATTTGCTATGTACTGCAATAACTGCAATACAGTTGACTGAGACGTACACAACATTTATAGTATAGTAATGCAGTGCTACCTGCCAAACCTCCTACAAAGAAGTTTGGTGGGATGTGATGTCAAGTGAATAAAGTTTATACAATTGTTAACTCTAGGATTCTTCAGTGGATAAACAGCCCCAAAAAGTGTAATAATCACTTGGGTGCAATTGAGGTAATTATTACATCATTCTTGAGGTGTGCTTATATGCTCAAGAATCCTAGCAATGGGTGTCTTACACTTATATTTATGTAGACAATGGCCCTCATAAATGGAATCTTAAATGGAATTTTCACAAAGTATGTAATTTGTCAAAATGTGTGGCTAGGTGTTTAACTGAGTAAGACACCTGTGTACAGGTCTCTTAACAGATTAAAAACCCTACATATTTTGCAAATACCAAAGCATTCTCTGAATGCCATTTTCTAAAAACTGTTAACCTTAGTGTTTATCTTGTCACACCATCAACAAATAGCATGTCAATACCACTATGTCTGGCCTCCCTCCTAGCTTAATAACACACACTTTAATAGGCTAACAGTGCAACACAGGTAGTTGGAAAAGGCGGATACGGTTGGATGCGGATGCGGACGCGGACACGGACATTTTCAAAAGCACTTTTACATTTATATAACAGTTATTTTTCATACCTAACGCTGTTTTTACAGCAGTCTTTGCTTCCAGACCCAGGGGTCGATCTTGTCATAGCACTTATCCATATATAAGTGCATGTGCGAAGGATATACTAGCACTCTAAAGACCATATAGCGTTGTATACATGCTCTAGAAATCTAATTCAGAGTTACAGAGATTAATCTAGCATGTCCCAACCTAATCTCGTAGGTTAGGTCTTTGAAATCCTCAACACTCGGTATAAGTGCCTGCGCCTTATGCATGCTAAAAGGCGTAAGATTATGGATTTGGTCTGCTAAGCTAAGTTGCATGGGGCATACAAGCTAATCTCTACAACTATATATCTCTGTATTAGACTTTAGAGCATGTATTATGGTCTTTGGCATGCTGTGGAGTGCTGGTCTAGCCCTTCGCACATGCGCTTATAAATGGATAAGCACTATGACAAGATCGACACCTGGGTCTGGAAGCGAAGACTGCTGTAAAAACAGCATTAGGTATGAAAAATAACTGTTATATAAATGTAAAAGTGCTTTTTGAAAATGTCCGTGCCTGTGTTCGAGCCCGACCGTATCCACCTTTTCCAACTACCCGTGCTACACTTAGAATTTTTTTTCTCAATTATGACCTTACAACTAGTGCAATTTGTCAGCAATTGTCAAATGTTATTTTGCACACTGCAAAACATTACCCTGAAATTATGAACTGCAATGCCTCCAGCGACAGAATATACGTATATGTGACAACTGATCCAAATTGCTCATCAGGCAAAATCAAACAAACACCACCAGTGGATAGCTACACTATCATACTGGTACTTTTACTCCTCAATACTACTCAAACTACCTGAGGCTGGTATGGCCTGATATTGTGAGCCAAATGATTTTTCTGTTTATTTTGTTGCATATCAGTCACTAAAAAGCCAGCACAGCCCTTTTATCTCGTTTCTGGACTTCAATCGTGGTCTGCCTCCATTTTGAAGTCTATCTCTTGCCCACACTGCCACCCCACCCTCCTTTCCTTTGTGAGCACTAGTGATACTACTTCACTCGTCCATCTGCTCCCCTTCTCTATCTTATTTGGCAGGAAACTCTACAAGCAGCTACAAGTACTGAAAGATGTCTGAAAGGGAATACGATCGATTCATCTCTTGTGTAAATTTCATATGCGTGCTTGCCTGGCAAGTAGAGGTGGGCGATAGCAAAATTTTCACAAAACTATCGCGATAGTAATAAATATATCACGATAACGATATGTATCATGATAGTATCTAAAGGACAAATCAGTAGTTAGCTGCTTGTACAATTGAAAATTTTGTGAACAAACTTGCTAATTTATACATTGTTTACACCTAAACATTGCTCCTTTCTTGTGAAAAGGCAAGAATATGGTTCATGAATAGAACTACTTAGTAGTCATTTAGAAATGTAACATCCATCACGATAGTGTAGAGGCTAAATATCATGATACGATTTGAAAATTAATATCTCGATATTTTTTTTACTATTGCCGAGCTCTACTGGCAAGTTATGCTGACTTGATTTCTTTACATCCATTTGTCTCAAAAATTCTAATGTGCTCATTTTTCCAAAATCCAGTCACATAATATTATACTAGAGCAAGTAGAATCAGGCCCATGGACTACACCACTATATTTATAATGGTAGCTGGAACCAAGAGAAGGAATGACTTCAACTGTGAGGTAATCACAAAGTCACCGACAATAAGTGTATTGAATACCCACTACTAACAGAAGAAGATTCTGGCTGTGGACTGAAGAGTGTAACAAAACTTCTGAGAATGCAGAATGCTTTCAACTGATGAGGCTCTATTAATCCATTATGTTCACATTATTATGAACTTAGGACACTGGCAGCTCATTTAAGACTGAAAGCTATAACATGGAAACAGGATTTTCAAGTGCTGTAATTTCTTGGAAGAGTGTGCATCTCTAGGAGAACAAGAATTATAGCTTATTTGCAAATATAAGAAACACTGGCATTATTTGGTGGTACAAAAAATGTGTACCAAATTTTCACATTTTTTTATTACAATTTCTTATACTATACAGAATATTAGTTGTACAAGTAGCTAACAGCTATGTTTCCCACCATCTTAGATTGTTTGTATTATGAGAGGTTGAATATATCAGGTGTACTCCAAACAGGTGCAGGGTGCATGTGAAAGGAAGGCAAAGAGGTGTTCCAAAATTGACGAGTATACATGTAGAAATGAAACAAGCACACAAAAAAATGGAATTTTCAACTATAGTAGGGACCATAGCACATCAATAAAAAGTACTGGAACAAGCTGGAGTATAGTGCATGATATGAAATCACAGTAAAACAATTAGAAGTGTTATATCCCTACTGTGCTAAGATACCACAACGGAAATGTACAGTAGGGATGTAACACTTCTTATTTTTTACTGTGATTTAATAATATCATGCACTACTCCAGTTTGTTTCAGTACCTTTTTATTGATGTGCTATGGTCCCTACTCTAGTTGAAAATACCAAGTTTTTGTGCACTTGTTTGTTAACTTTTTTATAAATAATTATTATGACTGGTGAATCCACACATATCACATCAAAAGAAAGAAAGGTGCAGCGCCCCAGTTTTATCAATTATCATCTGAAAAGTTAAGTATCCATTATGCTTCATTATCAGCTATGTTCAACCCGTTATACAACAATACAAATCAAGAACTGTTCGAAAAGCACCTCTGCAATCAATGTAGCCACTATGAAAAACATGGACGATTTCCATTATGAAAGGGAGTCATCATGTGATACCGACAAATTGACACATTTTGCTGTCAGCAAGGATAAATGGGACACAAAGGAGGACACTGGTAAGTCCATGAAGAATGCACTGTATGTACTGCGGTATGCCAAAAGGTACCTCTCAGGCCGAAGCGACATCAAACAGTGAAAAAATCAAGCCCGTAGCCTTAGTTGTTGTTGAGTTACACTTGTCTGAAGGCATCAGTCAGTCAGTTACTCAGTCAGTCAGTAGATACTCCATTAAATCATTTTTTTTAAATTCCATAGCAACTTGTTGAAAGCATTTTGGGTCGATCTGAAGGCTTGTTTGGGTTTAGTTTTACCTAATCAATACTGCCTCATCGTCATCTGGGAAAAGTGAGACTGTTTTTTGGTGATGTTTGTTCATGGGCCACGCCTACACCTTTGTGGTCCCTACTACATAGTACTATCGTACTGTATGGTAGACCAAGTTGTGGTCCAAAACCAACTTAGTTTGCAGTACGGTATGATTGTATGCGTCTTTATTCAACACCACAGAGCTAGAGTTTCATCATTGCCTCAGATCCCTTGTATAGCTCACCATTGGCTTGGAAAAAAAAAAGCTGTCAGCTAAAGCAGACCAACTCTGTCTGATTTATTTTAACAGTGAAATTCAACAGTGACATGTTAAATATTATTAAAACAAGGGAGGGTTGTAAGTTGTCATAATTACTCATATAAAAGCAAAAATAAAATATGTAAGTTGCTTTTTGTTTCAGAAGCTCCAAAATACTGCGAATTTTCTTGCTAGGTTTGTAAATTAAGTTGCTTCTTATCATTCTATCTAAAGTATGATTAAATAGCAAAAGGTTCTCCCTTAGAAGTTTTATTGTGTGTGTGTTGAATGATTTGTGTGTAAATCATAACAGTGATTATTATGGGGATTGTTTTGGCTAGTTGCTATTAATAGTAACAGTGACCACACAGTAACTGTAGATATGTCAAGCATGTCGGTGTACAGTAGCACATAATGCCAACGTGTTTATTTAAGCTAATGATGGGATGTAGGAGGCTCTCATTGGTTAACACATGGTACAAAGTACATACCTACAGCAATTAATGAGTTCAAATTGTTATGGCTATTTGCAAATTGTTACTCTACAAAAATCTCTTTGTCCCATTACATTAAAATGGAGCCATGCTCTTGCTGATGCAATGTAGTTAGAACACACTGACAAGATCTCTATGCAATTAAGAGACTCAAGGACTTTGTAACTATGCGGGTAGCTGAGAGCACATCATTGGAAAGGCTTTAAATTGTGTAGAAATTGGTGAACATTCTAATTGTTTAAGAAAATTTGGATAATGTTAGTCCACTGCAGTTTTCTGCACAAAAATCTTTATGGCAGTCATTGACTTTAAGTATGGCATGTAATTGCCTTAAGTGCACTTCCAATAAGGTGCATGGAGCTTTCTATTGAATGACTGATGGATTGACTGACTGACGGATTGACTGACTGACTGACTGACTGACTGACTGACTGACTGACTGACTGACTGACTGACTGACTGACTGACTGGCTGGCTGACTGACTGGCTGGCTTACCGACCTACCTACGTACCTACCTACCCATACCTACACTTACTGTATCTACTTATACTGATGCTCTGAGACAAGGATAATGGCAAAAGCTAAGGGTTTCTTCTTCACTGTTAGATTTTGCTTAAGCCTGAGAGGTGCCTACTGCATTAAAGTATGGATATTAAGGACTTAAGACCTGTCCTCCCCTCCTTGACATGTCAGTTCAAAGTAAGACATCTGATTTAAAATAGTTTATGCTACGCCTGTAACAGTTGAATTTGGTTGCAGTTCTTGGGGTATTCACTGGTTTTAGAAAACTGGTTAGCTTTTTAAAACAAAATGTTCTGGTAGAATAGTTGACAAAACCTTAAGCCAAAATTCTTGGCATATTTTAAAGTTAATGACTATACAGACTACATAGTACATCACTTGGCTTTTAATTTGTACAGTCTCTATAGTTGTATGGTAACTTGATAATTAATTTATAGGTGCTTGTTCAGCAAAATTAAAGATGTTGGAGAAGCCATTTAAGTGATTTTGTGAAACTATTATTTAGGGTTCCCATGGAATAAGTAAAGCAGCTGCTCTTGTATGAAATCAGTCAGCAAATTTTCTAGAACTGCCCATGAGCATAGCCATCTTTCCAATTCGCAAGTTGAAAAGTGGTAACTAGCACTGGATACTGTAATGAAATATCTTCTCTGAGCAAAAGTGATAGATTTGAAGGCTTCATAGAGCCTCTATTAACTATTATTAAACATCTGTACATTTTGGTCTGGCTGAAGTGATTGCTAATTCCGTATGGGAATGGTGAATTTCTGGAAACATTGTATAATACATTTTTTTAATGGATAGTAAAATCATAATATTATTGTATTAAGATGGCTATACAGGCTATTAGGAGTATAGCCTATATAATTTAATGTTGAATTTTTTTTCTCTAGAGTGACTGGACAGCCTTACATGTTGCTGCACAGTACGGTAGCATGGATGTTTTATCATTTATCGTCCAGTTGGGTGGCCAAGTAAATGCCATAGATCGTGTAAGTTCTATTGTTATACATATGGGTGATACTGAACTTCCATTACTATATTGTATAGATATGTAGTTAGAATACAGGATGACAGAGCATCTTAGTTATTGACACAAATCTGAGATTATGGCAAGGAAAAGTGTTTCAGTAAAATGCTACTATGACTAGTGTGATTATGTCCCACTAAGGTTTCAATTCCTGTAATGCATGCATAACTGGTTACTCTAGTTGTTTTGTTTAACCATCTAACCATCATAATAACCACCATATAACAGATCGATCTAATAAATTACACGTTGAGCACAATTTCAGCTTCACTACAGGTTGTTTGTCCTTTTAACAATGCAGTGTACTTACCCTGAAATCGTCACGCCCTTATGGTCCCGGTTATGGGATTCCTCACAGAATATCATGTTGCGCGAAAGTTACATAATCACAGAAAATGTCTCATCATGAAAGAAGACTAGTTAGTTAGTTGTTTGATTTGCTAATCATGTCTATCATTAAAAAGGAATGAAAGAAGATGACCTGTGACAATGGGGACAGGTACAAGCTACTTTTTCAAGATATGGCACGGTGGCCATGCGTTTCTTTATGCATGCTTATTGGGCGTGACAGTAGAAAACTTGAAGAAACTAGACCTGAGGTGATCACTCTGTAAGGTAACGCCTTAGAATAGTATTAGAAGTAGCATTATATGTTCTCAATTAGATTGATAGAGATAGGATTGTGTTTACAGCTGATTTTACCTTTTTTTTGTTGTTAATAACAATGTTGTGGTTTAAGGTGTGTAAATGAAAACACCTTGATCAAGTTCCTAAGCATGCCATGGATTGAAAATGGGGATGTATTAGCCAACCTGAATGGATATTCACTTAGTAATTATATATCAAAACACACACACTATGTACTAACCGGAAAACCTGATGGTTAGGTGGTTAACACCATCCATTCAATTACCTCTCTTTACAAATTTATTACAGGAACTGTGTAGTACTGCAGTTATTGCTTAGACATCCTCTTCACCATGTAGGTCCAATCAGCATTATTAAATTTGGTTCCACTGCAATTATGACATAATATTAAAATGTTAATTATAAACTTGGACATGGAATATGCATACAAGTATAAGGAAAAATTACTTAGGAATTTTAAGTTCGATTAGGAATCATAGAAAAAAAAAGTAGGAAAACAAGGGAGGTCACCTATACCTGCAGATTTACTATATAGTAGATTTTTAATCCCTAATAATGGGTATAGGGATTAAATGTTCACTAGCATACGTATCTGCAGGTGTAGACAACCTTCCTTGTTTCCCTATGATCCTTTATCTAGCTTAAAACTCCTATTTTTCCTTATACTTGTTTTTTTTTTTTGAAACATTATTATGACTGGTGAACTCCGCTCATTGTGCATCAAAAAGGATGGCGCCGGGGTTTACATTTGCATCTGAATGCACACCCCAGCTATCATATACTGATTTGAAAGTGAAGTGGCCAATATGCTTTGCTTTCAGCTATGTTCAGCTGCTCTACAAATGAAGAACAGTAGTTGAAGCGCCTCTGCAATTAATCCAGTCAACACAAATATAGACAATTCGCATGGCCCAACTATCAATTAATTTTACTGACTCAAAGGAAAAGTGGCCATTACACTTTGCTTTCACCTATTTTCAGCCCATTACACAGTATTACAAACAAAGAACAGTATTTACAGTGCCTCTACAGTCAATCCAGTCACCACGGAAAATACGGATGATTTCCATTAACAAACATAGGAAAGCCATGCATTGCTCTACTATGAAGCAACAACTTGGGCTGTCAGCATAAAAAGAAATGAGACACAAAGGAGGACAAAGGTAAGCCCACGATGCATGCATTGTACATACTGCGGTATGCCAAAATGCACGTCTCAGGAAGAACCATGAAAAAATTAAACACGTAGCCTTAGGTGTTACATATCTAGTTATGGTTGCCTGAAGGCATCAAACAAGCAGGCAGGCAGTTAGTCAGTACATAAAAATTCCACAACCAAGTACTAAAGATAATAAGAAATGTGGTCAATGAATGAATTAATGAATTAATGTATGTGAAAACTAGAAGACGTACAGACATGCACTAACCGGCGATAGAATTGCCATTGAACAAAGGCACAAACTACTGCCATTAATCTTGTTGTTCATCTTGTGCAGCCAGCATGACAAACCTCCTTTGTATTGGTGTGGGGCATGGTTTGTTTGTTTGTATTGTTTACTTGTACTTTATCCTTCCACCTGGTTTGCTAGGCTCTGGTTGACTTGGCTGTCTGCTTGTAAAACAGTTTTATTGTTTGCTTGTATTGCATGTTTACTTGTGTTGTACATTTTGCCTTCACCTGACTTACTAGGCTCTAGCTGGCTAGGCTGTCTTCCTTTATCTGGCTCACCTGGCTTGCATCCTCTTAACTACTACAAGTTGTGTATGCATAATATTATAGTGATGGAGGTAACTCCGTGAATATTACGCGTTTACATTCATAGCTTATGAACAACAAAACCGATTGCAACTAAATTTAGACTATATGGTATGGCTCATTTACAGGTTTACTAAATTACTTGGTCACCTGACATGCTGACGTGCTCACTTAGTCACCTACACATGTTCACTTAGTAACCCGCCCTCAAGCAATTTTGTACATGATAAATAATTATAACATGAAAGGCACACTGCAGTACTTGATAATACAGCAATACTCTTCTTCTCTGTGTTCCACAAATAATTCTGGACAAATAGTAGGCTAAACAGCATATGTACTGTAGCTTTAGCCATTACTTTGGTTACCGGTTGAATAATTATTTTTGTGGGACTGTAAGGACTTTCAGGAATACACCGTTCCTCTGTTCTGCATTGCTCTTTCACCCCACACTCAAAAGGTACGTACTTTAAACCATAGTCTAAATAAGTTAGACACTGTGATCAATGGGAACTAAGCAATTTAGCAACCCCTCAGACCCTTAGTAGCATCTTCGCTGCGCTCAGGATGCTACAGCCTCAGGCCATCAGGGTTACTAAATTGCTTAGTTCCCTTGGTGTTGGTGTCTAACTATTATTTGGATAAGAGCAACATACATCAAAAATTATTTATGCTTTCATGTATACCAAATTATGAGTGATTTGACCTAGCCATTATGGAGAGATGGCACAAAGTATCTGGCTGTGTCAAAAAATGCTTACTAGCATGAGTAACTTCGTGACTTCATGAATTTCTGACACAAAGCTTGCAAATTTCTGACACACCAATCTTGCTGTAATTAAAGTTAGAAATCATGCCAGAATAGCAAATCAGTCCTTAACTAAGCTGTAACTATCTAGTAGTACTGCCTCGGGTGGTTTCAAGCTTGTAGGAAATTTCAATGCACACTACACTACTTCAATCAAACTGAGTTGGCGTGTAATCCTAGGGGTGCTTTTTTCTTAATCCTAGGGTACTATTCCTAATCTTAGGAGTGCTTTTCCTAATCCTATGGGCACTGTTCCTAATCCTAGGAGCGCTGTTCCTAATCCTATAGGCTTGTTTCTTAACTGTAGGATGAAATCCTAATGTTCATGCAACAAATGACTGGATAAATAAAATTAATATGTGTACCATGACTGGTGACAGGCTAAACATCCTCTTCATAACTGTTACAGGCTATTGGTTCTTTTTACTGTATCTTCATGATCTGTATATAGTAGTTCAGACCACAAAAAGGTTTGAGGCTCAATAGTTAACCTATGGAATTAGGGCCTGCTGATTATGATAGCATAATTTTGAGCATAATAGGTGCCTGAAAGCATTGAACACAATGCTAGCATAATAGGTAGAATACTTGTACCATACTATAAATCCTTGCTTGTCAAAATGCAAATCACTGAAAATTGATATACTCTAATAGAACAGTCAATAACTCTAATAGAACAACCAAGCAACTGACTGTTCTATTAGAGTATATCGAATTTTCTCTGAAATGCAAGCAAGGTTTTATAGTCTCTACTTTAGCCACTTATTGTTTACTTATAAAGTGTACCTTTACTAGCAACAAGGCATAAATGTTGAGCATAATTTTGAGCATAATAGACAAAAATTTTGAGCATTGTTCAAAAGGATAATAGGTAAAATAAAAAGCATAATCAGTGGTCCCTACCTATCCACATACCAATTTTTAGCTTATTTGCATAAACTGGTTTACCTTGTAGGTGTGACAACATAATTATTTGTGACCAGATCTGTGAAAAGGGTCTTAGCCTTTCCAAATTTTCAAGTTTGATGAGTCATAACTCATCATGTATTTAACCCATTGTCTTAAAATTACATGATATGTTAGGAGTGTAAGGTAACCAAATTTCAGGCTGGTATCATACTTACAAGTCAAGTTATGGATTGCCAAGTACATGCAATTGGAAAGGCTATAAGACCCCTTTTTTCGCAGATCCTGTCACATTTGTGTTATTTTTTGTGAGGCTGTTTATCATATTGTAGCTAAGTTTAGTACCAAGACGTGCCTTAAAAGCCTCTTTTGTGTGCCAAGTTTCAAATGCATTTACATTTTATGGCAGCATTTGTAAGTGTGCTAAAAGAAGTTGAAATTAGGAAGAAAATAACAACATAGAATTTTAGCCTATTTTTGAAGTCTCATATCTCAGGAAAACTTGAAGTGATTTTGCTCAAATTTCTTACATGTATGTGGACTACTGAAGTTGGAAGGAAAAATTGCCCAGCAGTGTGGAGCTACAAATGCTTAATTGCATTTTCTTTCTTCCTGTCAACATACTCACGGTGTGGTGTGCTGGCTTCTTGGGCTACACGACACACTACATACCATAAGTCTTGCTTTTGCAGTAACGAGTAATACAATGCATCAAATAACGAAGTGTAGTGAGTAATACAGATATTCAGATATTCCATCTGATAATTGTAGTGGTATAAAAATTATACATGCTAATGTGCATAGTATCCAGCGCACAATAGGTTGCATTATGGATCTAGACAGCAGCACTGGAAACAGTATCGCAGGCATGAGTGATAGTGCATCAAAGCCATGAACAAACCGCATGTTCATGATATTGCCCAGGAGTTAAAGCCAAGTGGCACCTTTGAATGCCCACACCAATGTAGTATATACTGACTATAAACTTTTATGTGACAGGATGTATTTTGTGACTGCATTTCTGATTTTTACAGTTACTTATGTATATATAGCCAATATACATATACATTGTGATCATGTTACATATGTCATTGCTTAGAACAAGCAGACTGCGCTCCACCTTGCTGGTCACAATGGACATGCTCAGGCTACTAAGTTACTAGTGGACAAGGGTGCTAGTATTGATATGAAGGATAAGGTACATAAGCCACTTTGTTATGTATGCAATCATTTGTATAGGTTTGGAGCAAACGAACCAAGCATCCCATCAAAGCCGGGCCAGCTCTTGCTTACCTCAAAAACACAAAAAAGTTACGTTCATACAGACAGTGAAGGACATCATTAGGATTAACAGGCTAACTTAAGGGTAGCATTAGGTTAGGGTTGACCGGATTAGCGAACAGGGGTCTTCCATGCACATCAAATCTATCAACTTTGGTGACTCATAACTTCAGACTGGAAAAGTTTATTGACTTGAAATGTAGTCGATGGTGAACATCAACATAGTTTAGTGAATGGAGAAAATTTCAGATTAATATATATTTCTCTATCATTAAGTTATGTATGGTCTTTCATGCTCATGGAATTGGATGTATGTATGTGGAAGACCCCTTTTCGCAAATCCGGTCACACCTGGGTTGGGTTCAGCTTTGGTTTCTTCTTTACCTGGCCTTCTTCTGGTTTCTAATTGAATAAAATAGAATAGTAAGAGAACTGGGTAGCTAGCAGTGGTAACACAGCCAATATCATACTGGCCTTTCACATTGGTATTCCAGGTTGAACCCTGAAAGTTTTGCATTTTTTGTTTTGTTTTTCCAACCTTTTTGTTGAAGTTTTTATTGCATAACTAGACAAATAGCCCCTTCCTTTCAAATACTGAAATTATTTCCTATTGCCAGGTGATGAAGCTGTAGTGTAGTTTACTTTTAAAATAACTTTACATATCTTCAAAGTGGTATATATACAATAGCAATTTCCTTTTTTCATGTTCAATCTGTTGTTCATATAGTATAATAATAATAATTATGCATATTCAGTGAAAAGTTTCCATAATGGGCACTTGATCCACCCAGAATTTTAAATCTTCGTCTTTTGGCGGTAAAAATGTGCAAAGTCGGTTTTGTTGCTACCAAAATCATTGTCCTTATTTATGGAGGATTTTACTATTGTGTCCATAATTTGGCAATTTGTTAGAGAGGTCCTCTGTTGTTTATGCCTTTTTCTATTTGCAGGATGGTGAAACAGCATTACAACTTGCTGCACATCGTAAACACAAGAATATTGTTAAATACTTTGTCAAGGTGGTAAAAATGGATTACAAACAATATGACGAGGTGATTATTACTACACAAAATAACTGCACACATTTTTATATTCTCACTATTATGCAGTAAGAAGATTTTGTGTATTTGATTAACCTGCAGCTATACTAGTGAACATATTTAATCCTACTTTGCCATATATCCATGACTGAATTAAGGATTAAATGTCCACTAGTATATTTGCAGGTATAAGAGGTGCCCTCCCTTGTTTCACTACATTATCTCTATAATCCCTAATCGAACTAAAAATTCCTATTTTTTCCTTCAGTACTTCACATATTGCAACATGATTATAACTGGTGAGCCAGGAATACTGCATCTAAAGAAAGAATGGCATCATAAGTAATGCTTATATTTTAATGCACACTCCAACTATAAATTGTGACCTGCTGAGCAAAAACCCGACTTTTTTGCATAATTCTGTTTTTAATAAGATAAATGACATTGAAATACATTGTGCAAATAACGCATTCGACATAAATAATGTACTTTTAATTTGCTTCACCAGATAAGGTTGACACCATCATCTAGACTACAAAACAGTCATAAAATGAAGATTGAGGAAGATGCAGGCATGTCAAGTTTTTGCTTAACCAGTCACAATTATTTCAAAGTGAAGAAGCCATTGTGCTTTGTTTTCAGCTGTATTCAGCCCATTACACAGTGTTACAGAGCAGTGCCTCTGCAATTAATTCAGTGACCTTGGTAAATACGGACTAATTCCATTACAAATGTAGGAAAACCATTATGTGCTAGCTACCACAAATCCACACCTTGCACTGTCAGTGAGAACACAAAGGAGGACAAATGTAAGTCCATGATTTGTACATTGTACATACTGCAGTATGCCAAAGGGGGGTGATAAAGGTGATTTATTGAAATATTGCCCAACTCTATCATACAGCAGTTAGTTATTGTCAGTCTGTTGATAACTTTGATACATATTTTTTTTAATGTGTATTATAGCAACATACAAGAAGCATTTTTGGCTGCTCCAAACAGGGCTGTACCAATTCTAGTCTTGGTATCAGTGTCTGGCCGATTCTTCTGTTTCATAAATTATCGGAATCAGCCATATTATTGCTTCAGATACCAATTATTATCACATGCAAGAGTATTATGATCTCCATTTGGTCTACAGTGCCATTTCTGGCATAATCAATGCCTGAAAGCCATAATACTGATAACTTCCACTGATCTATCCTGACACTTCTCTGTGAAATTGCACATCTGATAAAAAATTGATAGAGTAGTCAATAGTTTTAACAGTTATCAGGTAGTAGTTCATTTTATACCTAGTTGTCAAATGCTGTTTTTGTGCTCACCATTCTCTGCACTTTTCTCAAGCCAGAGTTGTAGAGCACAGAAATTTACTGGACTGGCTGCTAAACTGATTTGCATTTCTGTGTCATCTTAATTAAATCTAGATTCGCTACTTCATAATGAACTTGCTTTTTAGAAGTACAAACTTGAACAACTTGGTATAGGCACTTTTACTCGCAGATAATTCCAAAGTGATTACTTGGCTCATGAAGTATCAGCAAAGAGCAGAATCGGTACAACCCTAGCTCTAAAGACACTTTTGGGCTTGATTCTACCTGACCAATATTGCCAAGGTGCCATGAAGATATTGTGAGGCTGATTTCAGGTTAATATTTTATTGTGAGAAAGTTCAAACCTTCATGATCCAGTACTACTGTACTGTATGATGAATATCTATACGCATACACAGATTAACATCCTACATCCACTTGGCCTGTATGCACTACTGCTTTATGGCATGCATTAGAGCTATGCACAGGTTGGGGATAAACGGGGCAGCCCAGGACACTGCGAGATGCTAGACGCTAAATGTACCTGCGTCTGCTCTAGTGAGGAAGTTAGCTGCTGTATTTATATTGCTATAGCCAATACTTAGTCACATCAAGCAGCCTGACTGCACCATTCCCTGGGTGCCCAAATGTGAAATAATGTATTTATGCCAAGTGTGCTAGCACGCATGATTGCATTGGTTGAGTGAGGGTGGATGTCAATGATTAGCCAAGGGCGGGTGGGTAGATGACTGTTTGCAACAGCTTTGATGTTTATGATTGACTTCAGTATAAGCAATTCCAAATAGCGCCCCTTTTGGCACAAGGAGAGATTGCATGATCGCCGTTTGCACATGCAACGGTATTGATTATAACAATTTTGGGTTCCAGTTCTATTAACCAGGATTCAATGCAAACTAACTATACCCCAAGCTCCCTTGTCTGTTAACCTTATTTACAGTGGTAAATTGTGTTAACACTGGTATGCAATTGCTGCACTATCAGGTTAGCTAACAATTTCCACATCAAATTTGCCTTCAACTTGTCTTGTCTGCTTTTGGTAAATGATGTTTTGACAGTCTGTATAACCATGCCAGATGTATGTAAAGGTCTGTGAACACCAGGGATGTGTTGTAGATGGTTCAAACACTGGACAGCCGAATGAGTGATATGTCTGTTTTGTGAGATTTCAGCCTATTTGCTACTTCTGACAGGCTGTATTATGGTGTGGTGCCTTCAATCACCATCCTCGTCCTTTTTGTAGTCTATATCTTTATCAGCTCTGCATCTATCTAAAATGGTGGGACACTCTACAAGGATTACATTGGCCATGAGATACTCTTAAATATCATGGATTGCTCCATCATTGGTGAAAATCCAAATGAGTAGCAGCAAGGGAAGGTGAGTTACAATGCTTTCAAATGTTTTTCTATGAATCAACAATTTGCCCATATGAGTGATTTTCCAATATTTAGTCATATGCAAACATCATACTCCTTAAAACTCCCAACTTGGAAACTCTCACAAAATTCCAGTACACATTTGCTGGTCCTCAGAAAGGTCAGAGTAAAAATTCCACATTCTCACCATTCTCTCTGGATCATATGATCTCACATGAGATTGATCTTATCCATTGTATGTGACTGGATTTTGCAACATACCAGTAGACAGTTTGGTAGACAGTTTTCTAGCTGCCTGTATATATACCCATACCGAATGTCTGTACAGGTCTGTGATGAACACCAGGGACATGCTGTAGATAGTTCAAACACTCTAGACAGATATATGTCTGTTTGTGAGGTTTTAGCCTATTTGCTGCCTCCGACAGACTATTTTGTGGTCTTCTGCCTTCAGTTAACTTCCTTGTCCATATGGGTTAATTGTTGATTTACAGAAAAAACATATTTCAATGTTTAAAGCATTGTCACAGCTACTTGTGTGGATGTTTTACCAATGATGGAGCAATACATTATCTTTAATAGTATCTGGTGGCCATGGTAATCTTTATAGAGTTTGCCACCATTTTAGATAGGTTTTTCACCAGTGTTGCTGCAATAAGAAAGGGCAGAGGGTGGGGGTGGTGGGGTGGGCAATACCAACATGCCAATATTCAGTCACATACATAGCAGGGTGTATTTGGTGTCAATATGGCATACATGCAATGTGTAACTAGCCATTTTACAGACCCAGTTATGTACGTATGTACTGTGGGAGAAAGAGGTTCTCTTCTTGGTTATGTTGTAACGTTGTGGCAGTGACGATTTAACTTATGATGATAACTGATACTACATTTTTATATCCGATCTGATGTCAATACTGCACCATCCTTCTTCACTGCTTTATTAGAGTATTTTAAGTAGTGTGAGAACTGTATTACAGTATCTCAATCTTTTCCAATGAAATTGCACTAATTGCAGATTTTCTTTTTGTGAGTAAAACTTTACAACAATTTCTTCAAAAAGCCAACATGATACTTGATTTCAAGTTTTCATCACACTTATTCTTTCCAAAATGATGCCTATGTAATGAAGTAAATGCGCATACCTAATTTCAATATGTATAAGAAATTGTATGTTATAACCAGTATTGCTGTTTTATCATTTAGAGCTCAATAGAAGAAATTGAACTGCTCCTTAATGAAGAATCACACGGTATGTATGTGCTTGCCAATACTTTAGGCTATAATAATATTTTACTAATAAAATATGTTTGTTTCAAACAAAGCAATCTGAGACCAAGCCTGTGAAAATTTTCAGTACCAAGATTATGACCATGAATTTACACTTGTCATCATTTTTTCACCTACAGCACAATAGTGCAGATAATATTATGGTGTCGTATTTCCTTGTATAAAAGCTCAGGCTTTTGTTTTCTTCCCAGAATTTTTGACCCAGCCTGTCAATTAATAGGGCATTTATTTCAGACCTGGAATTTATTTTGGATTAGTCCAACCAATGCCTGGCATTTAATTGAATTGGGGTAGTGGTAGAATGGGACTACTGTAATGGTAAGCACAGAAAACAGTGATACAGTGTGTTGACTATATAAACAAGTGTAGTCAAGGCTTAAAATTATTGGCAGATAGTTGTATCATACATAACTGCATGCACTCGGACTCATCTGGACTACTCACATGATTACTAGTAGTACCTTCATCATTCAGAAGGCTCTAAACTCAGGTATGAAGAAGCAGCAGCAACAAGGGAAACAATTAAAAGCCATTAACAGTAGAATCAAGTAAATAGCCTGGACCTCTATTTGAGACTAGACATTTATTTTCCAAAGGTGCTGGAAACCCCCCGGCTTATAATCCAGACAAGTGTTTAATTGAATGCGGCTTTTATACAAGGAAATATGGTATTTATATTATCATCTGGGAAACACCTCAATAGCTGTACTTGTTATTTAGCTATCAAATAAAAATAAATGGAAATTTTGTAGTTCTATATAGTACTGCACTGCACGGAATAAGAATTTCTTGGCAAGCTCATTGTATTGTTCTCCATATGTGTGGCTATGTAGTGAGCAAATTAAAGCATACCTGAAGACTAAACAAATTTGCAGTCCAGCAATTACTTTTAAGGTATACATTTGTAATGCAATTAATGTTGGATATTTCTGGCACCATTTATTCCAATAATGTGGTGCACAGAATTTATGTATGCATGATTGATAGGAAAAATATTAATGTAGGAATTTTAAGGATAATTAAAATTTAAAATATTGGTTAACTCTATAACAATAATAAGCTACATAGGCTGATATATCGGTCATCATTAAATGCATGACCATTACAAGTAATGCATGCTTAAAGAATTGTTTCTAAACTGCCAGCACAGACAATCTTGTCTGATGTTATTAACTAAAAACCTTATATCAATTAAAAGCTTATTCATTGGACTACATAGATGATATGTTTCTGTCTTAGTAGAGATAAAATTTTTGCGCCAGTACTGTAGTTGCACTACCAAAACTAAATACAGTATATGCTATGCAGAGAGATGAGAAACATGAATAGACAACTCTTTAAAGCACTCCCTATCCTTGTGCATAATTATAAAGAATATAGCACTTGGAAGGGACTAAGACTAATGGAGCATTAGACTATAAAAACAGCAGACTAAGAGACAAAATATACAGCACTAACAAACCATTGTGCTGTATTCATCTCTCAACATGTCCCTTCCTGTGTTGTATACAAAATGCTAGCTACAGTTCTTCACTCGTTTAAAATTTTAAACAAAATTATTTCCTTCTTAGCAACACCTCCAACTTTTACAACACTGCCATCACCTCAAGAAGTAGACCTCACACAAAAGGCCACTTTCATGTGTTCTGCTACTGGTGACGATGTGAAATACGAGTGGACAATTGGATCAGGATCATTTCCTGCTAAAGTGACTGGTATATACACCAATACCCTGGTGATCCCAGATGTGAGGTCATCTGATGATAACACTTACTTATGTTCAATTAGCAATGACGGAGGTAGTGTCTCATCAGATCCTGTTCAACTGACAGTTACTGGTATGAATGTACTGTTATACATACTTCACAACCAGTATACATGTGTCATGTTAACAGGTTTGCCAAAGGTTACAGTGACACCAACCAGTCTAAGTGTAGAAGTTTCACAGACTGTGAAGCTTACTGCCACAGTGAGTGGTGTAGGGAAGGAATCCTTCACCTATCAGTGGAACCAAAATGCAGTAGATATCCAAGGAGAAAGTGCACGTGGGAGTACTCTTAGCATCAAATGTGTAACAAAAAGTCATGGTGGGTCTTATGAGTGTATTGTCAGTAATGAATATGGAGATAGTGACAGATCTACAGCCAAACTGACTGTAACAGGTGGGTTTTAAAGTATGAGCTCTTTAATAACTACTGCAGTATTATGTGACTGCCTCTGGGAAAACTGGTATTATTGCCTATTTATAAGTATAGAGAAACATCTGTTTTAAGTATTCAGTGTGTTGTAGCTTAATTAATGGTTTTAGTTATGTATGTGCACCAAAATTTACAAGTATTTACCTTCCACTAAACAAATAAAGAACAGCTAATTTTCCCATCATTTTCGATGGTTTTAAACCCTGATTGACTCTATCAGGCAAGCCCTAAAGGGGTGGGTGGTGGGCACTGGAAGGAGGGCAAGAGGCTGTTTACTAATTTGAGGAGGAAATTTTAGGGATGAACTAGACCAGGTTATATGCCATTTAGGGCTCAATAACTGGCTATAATGAAAGGAAATTTACAGCACAGGTCATTATCTAATACCATATAGCTGTGCAGCCACACACAGCAATCTCCTGGTTGGCCAGGACCCTATCAAAGCACCAGACGGCTCATATGGCTCACCACTGAGCTTGGAAAAGCAGCAAACAAAAGCAGATTACTTAATGTTGGTTCACTGTGACAGTGAAATATGATAGCACATTCATAAAGCTTAGTGTTTATGTAATACTGTGGCAATAAGACAAGATTCAGTCACATGTATATGTATCCCCTCCAAAAACACCTTCGCTGTAAAAAAAGACGCGTCCAAGAAACTACAAGTACCTGAAATAAAAACAGCTCAGCTGTAGAAAAAAAACTAACAGGCAACTGAAAGAGCTGATATCCGGAGCGGCCAAGAATCAATGTTGCTACAACTACCAAAGTTTTACCAAGTCCATGCTCAAGTAAAATGAAAGTAACTGGCAGCCAAAACAGCTGATATCTGAAGTGGCCAAGAATGAAATTTATTTTGATACAACCAACTACAATTATTAATGAAGTTGTAATATTGAATCTTAATCATTCAACTGTGTTCTATACATTCATCCCTGCTACATCGTAAATTAATTCTTTGTTACTCTAATTGGCTGGTAATTTGGCCGCCTTTTTCAATAGTCAGTATAGAGAGAAAAAAAAGGCGGCCAAATTACCAGCCAATTAGAGTAACAAAGAATTAATTTACGATGTAGCAGGGATGAATGTATAGAACACAGTTGAATGATTAAGATTCAATATTACAACTTCATTAATGATTGTAGTTGGTTGTATCAAAATAAATTTTATTCTTGGCCACTTCAGATATCAGCTGTTTTGGCTGCCAGTTACTTTCATTTTACTTGAGCATGGATTTGGTAAAACTTTGGTAGTTGTAGCAACATTGATTCTTGGCCGCTCCAGATATCAGCTCTTTCAGTTGCCTGTTAGTTTTTTTTCTACAGCTGAGCTGTTTTTTTTTTCAGGTACTTGTAGTTTCTTGGACGCGTCTTTTTTTACAGCGAAGGTGTTTTTGGAGGGGATATCACTAATTTTTATCAGTTAAAAACTCAAGCCATGGGGGGTGTATGATGAATTCTGCATTGTAGCGGTGTTGAGACAAAACACAATGTGATGAACATATATCATACATTCCTAGTAGCTGTAAATTGTTATTAGAACCAGAGCTGGTGAAAACTGCAATTTATGGTCTGGCCAAGTAATGGCTACAGTCAGGATTACCACTAAAGATGTGTGCAATACACTTATTTGCAAAGCATGCTTTTGTAGGTTGTCTGGGAGGATACCAAATCTGAAAAATGACATAGCAACTCTGTGATTTACATCTGGGAGTAGAAATTTAACACTTTATGCTATATTGTTTGATGACTGTTCTATTAGGGTATTTTTGCCTCACTGTTCTATTAGAATAATTATATTGATACTTTTCCATGAATAAAACCTGCTATGGCCACTGCCATATAGGCCACAAGGACAACTCAGCAACTTGGTTTGCCAGTCACAGCACAAGATGCTTTGCTGAGGGTCTATTATAGAGATCACACAAACGTGTGAACACCAGATTTTCATTTCAATACATAGACGCACGCATACATCATATACAAGCACAAGGCACACACAAAATATGCAAACACTATACATACTACTACCCATGTACACACATATCATATACACCACATATTGGTTGTACTTGATGTAAGCAAGTAATGCTCTCGTAGGTGAGCTGGTAGTAGTAGTGCTCTTACTTGGTGTTAAAAAGTTCTTGCAGTGCTCAAAACAGAGGTACTGGAGACTAGTGAATTAAGGATTATCAGACATCATATTCAATCACAACTGATAATTGTTGCAATGTGAAATCAATATTAGTTGCTTATGTATAATGTGTGCATGATTTATCCGACAATATGATTACCACTTTTGGTATGAGGTAGAGTACTGAAACAACTTTTAGAAGGGAGGATGGCCGTAGCCCAGACATTTGTGACAGCAGGGACCTGAGGATATGAGGACGTACACATTAGTGTGTTTTTCACATGCAAACATGCCAACTATGGGGATTTGCTGGGGTATACATATGCCTTACAGGATAGCTTTTAAAAGAATTTCCCTTTGAAATTGAATCAAGTAAGATATTTAATAGCACCGATTTGGTTTACTGCATGGATGATTTTTTTAGCACAAATATTTCGGCATAGCCGTTCTTCCATACAGAAGCTACTAAGAACAATTATTATACCTAAGATGGAAAACTGGGGGAGGAGACAACATCATCAGACAGACCACCGCGGTGCTCGGTGCAGTGGATTCCTCAATACATTAATTGCCGGTGTACTCCCATCATGAGTGCCACCACATATAGTTCAGTGGTTAAAGGACACACGGTCACAAAACTCACAATCCGTAAGAGTATCGGCGTACATTTACAAGTGTTCACATGTGCTACTGGAGGTGTGAAAGGGACTTCCCCTACTAGCACAAGTGGTATTACCAAATACGGAAATAGCGCATCACCTTGATTGTGAACTACTTTGCGAAAGTGTGTAGATCAAACTGTAAGTTAATATCGCTTATAAAATGTTTTTGTATGTGTGTAAATAAGGTGCACGTGTTTCAGTCCTTCTCTTCAGTCTTGGCTGAACATGAATAAATTAATTAGAGTTAGCAGTTGAGTGCATATTAGGAGGAACCTCAGATGGTGGTTGCTACTTATATAGTTGTTATGCACCTATCAATGTAAAGCCCCACTACCACAGGTCAGGCGTAGCCCATCACTAAGTTTTTTTTTAAACCTCCGTCACAAATCACAAGCTTATCAGTATTAAACTGAGACGCAAATGACTAAATTATGTGTGCCACTACGCGGTATCACCAGGAGTTGCTAGTAAATGCGCACACACTAACACAACATTCAACCCGCTAGTGAATCCACCAAACGAAAATATTAGAGACACACTTCTATGATTACTCACGTGGTAGAGCATTTTTTAATCTAAAAAGAGTGACCTGCTCTAAGTGACCTCCCTGCGGTAGGAGTCGCAACTCACAAGTGACAAAGGAGACCAGATGATGCTACAAAAAACTGCCTACGAGGTGATAAAGTCTGGTTAAATGTACCAAGTTTCTTTTCTCGAGTCGATCACACTAGACCTTTGTACGGCAGTGCAGTGGCATGCCAGTTAATTTTTTGACTTTGTCAGTCAGTCAGGTGGATTAGTCACAAGCTTACAAGTTCTGCTAGCAAGACAGGTGGGATTTCATGCAATATATGGCATTTGAATTGTGCCAAGTGAAGTGAGTGAACACGTTATCCTGTCAGCAGTGTGCTAGGACTGCAGCACAGGCTGTGGCTAATGTAAAGTAACTTGTATTTGCACTAAAACATTAACAATATAGTTCTACCGGACTGTGGATGAATTTGTTGGAGTACAGTTGTGATGATGCTTGACGAATATGCCTCCATTGATAAGTGATAAGCAATCAGTAATGAAATAATTACGTAGCTAGTTATTTAAGCTGTAATAATACAACATTGTATGTTGGCTAGCCCATCATTAGGTCATTAGCCTGTTTTATAAACAATGATTTTGAGTGTTTTGTGGGGGAATGCCTGCCCCTCCATCACCTTCTGGCTAGCTATACCCCTGCCACAGGTACGGCTGAGGTGGGGATTTCATCCCTGAAAATTATTCCCCACCTACTGGGAAGTACTGGTGATACAACATTGCCCCACATATTCAGTAGCGAAACCCGGGGTTAGTTGGGCTTTGCACAATCACCCATTGTGCCTGTCACAGTGTAGCTATTCCAGTTGCAAGTTATTTCAAGCAGGTTTTCGTGATGACAAATAGTAAGTCAGCATCCATGAAATGCAGCATTGGTGTGTTTCTTGGACAATGACAAATCCCCACCAGGAAACTTAATGGTCCATTCCCTCACCAACTCGACCTTCCCCCACCTTCAGCCCGTACCTGTGGTAGTTGGGCATTACATTGATAGGTGCATTAAATGTGCTCCTGTTACATAATTTGTTGTTTATACTATGAGGTCTTAACTGCGTCACATTATCCTGCATTTTCAAGGTCTCATTATTGTGGCGTACTGCATCATCAACACCATATTGCTAACGTCTGTGTTATGGGCAGATTGGGACCAATGATTACATGTATTGTGATTATAGCATTGTAATTCTCCAAGTCAGTTGGGACTCGTGAGTCCATATTTTTGTCTTTGTAGTGCCAACTTTGCCAACTTGCTGTTTACAGATGTGTTCTCAGTAGTGTGAGAATATATCAGTTATAGATGTCACTATAGTCGTGAGTCTTGACTGGAATTTCCAGGAACTTTAGCTGCAGGTAAAAGATAAACACAAGTGAATATTTGCATGAATAAGGTTTTTTGCTGCGTGTTGACTGGCAATGGTCTAAATGACTGGATTTATTTGTGTTTTAGTCAGGCACATGTTACTTTATGTAAGATGTTTGGTGTCCCAATAGTTTCACAGATCTAATAGTCAGACCGTTTTCTTTCCCTACCTAGTTTCTGGGACGAATGTACATTTCATGATCACATTCGAAGGTTCTGTAAATTTATGCTTGAAGGTGTGTTTCTAATATTTCAGTGCAATATGCATTCATATATTTTTGCAGAAATGTACTGTTGTCATTGAGATAGTGTTACAATGTAATCTAAATTTATTTTCTCAAATGTTACTATGCTTATATACTATAGTAACCATGGTAACTAATGTTTGTTGGTAAAATGCATTTGTCACATATCTCCTTAATGAACGAATGTTCAAATTTTCAGACATTTGGACGTCCCACCACTAGTTATTTTACAGATCAATTATTAGTAATGGCTCTAACCACCAGTGTCTAGATCATGAGACTGCCCTGATTATGAAGGTGTCCTGGTTTTCCAGGTACATTGATGTGCAATGAGATTTTGTAGAACCTTTGGCTGCTGGTTAATGTGTTTTATAGTGCATGCCAAACTTGTTACCTAGGTTTAGATTGACCACACAATTAACGTGTTGTGTTTCTTGACAGGTACAGTGAAATTCAGACATTGGTTTATTGGAAGAAGGCATGCCATTAGCTTGGCCAGATGACAAATGGAGGATCCGCAGAAACCTTAGTTGCACCCCACCCCCATCTCCTTCTTGGCAGCACTGAGGATTTGTGTCCTGTCAAGTACACAATGGCAGATCCAACATTAAGAAGCAAAGCCAATAATCGTTCTTATTTGTCTACCAACATGGGACAGTGGTTATTTTAAAAGTGCACTTTGTGAAATACTGTATTGTTGTATGTATCAATTATTAGCTTGCATGACATGTGATGTTAGTCACTAGCCGTCTGGCTTTACTGTGCATGAGCACCTTTTCGTCAGAAAGTTAAGTACGAATTGGGAGTGACAATGTCTACACGAATGAAAGCAATCACGTGATATTACATGGGTGGCGCTAAATGGAATTATACTGAAAACACTCTCCCTAGGGAAGTTACGTTCTTCACGCTTTCACAATACGTTTATATGAGTGTTGGGTTTGTGTCCACGCCGCGTCTTTAAAAGTTATCGTATGGATTAGGCGTTTGGTAAAAAAATCCGCAGTACAGGCAATCCAGTGCTAGAAAACTCCTGTGCCAGTATTACTCCACAAAAGCAGTTACATTCAATGATAATAATGGCGATAACGCTAACACAAGCCGAGATATCAGCGAAATGAAGTGAACTTGGTCTTATTTTCGCGGTTGCGACAAGATAACCACTCATTTACAATTCCGGCGCCAGCTGTGCAATACATTTCTAATGGGAATGATTGTGTAATTCAGGGCTAAAATTGTGAAACCATCTCTACACGTAAATAACTCAAGGTAGTAGCCGCACGCGTTTTATTTGTGGCGTGCGCTTTGTAGTTTTTTGGCCACGCGCCTCACTACCGTGAGTCTTGATCATATGATAGTACTGTGGAATTACAGTATGAGGTGTGCACTTTTCTAACAAAAATGTATTGACCACAAACCAGCCTAACAATACTTTCACCTTGACAGTATACAATTGTGCCTTCAGTGTGGTCCAAAATGCTTCCAATAAGATCCTATGAAATTTAAGAAAAAAATTGTTTAGAGGAATTTTCTGCTGATTGACTGATGCCTTCTGACCAGTGCAACTCAATAACAGCTAAGACTACAGGCTTGATTTCCGGGTTATCCGGCTTATCTGGGTCATTTCGGTGACATTTTGTCCAGGTCAAGTGGGTCTTACCCACTTCACTGAATATCTGGGTCTGACCTGGATGAGATCACGTGTGACTATAAGTTAACAAGCTTGATTGTTTTGGTGGAAATGAGGTTGTAAACACTCAACAAACTTACGTGGAGCCACACCCACCATTCAGGAATATGCTTTGCCATCAGTGCGGGATATGTAGAGCCATTCCCACTTGTAGGATTTGTATTGGGTTTCTCTGTAGGCATGCATGGCATCACTGGATCCGTTGAAATGTAGATAACTAACTTCTGGAAATTCTTAATTGCTGTATATATATATATAGCTGTATGTAGACTGATGTGGAGCCACACCCACTTGATAATATGTAGCTACTCACTTCTTGCAGACAATCCTTTCTATAGTGTAAAAAATTGCTGGGCTAACTATATAATTGAACTTGAAACTTGTGACTTTTAATCTGGCTATTGAGGCACGCCTCTAATTAAATCGGGTCACATGCGGGTCAGATCCGGGTCCCATCCAGATTACTATTCGGGTCAGTTGGTCAACCGGGTCAACAGTACTGACCCACTTAAAACGTTGTGTTTCACTGTTAGACATCACTTCAACTTGACAGGTGCCTTTGTGGCATACCACAGTATGGTCAATGCACTCATCATGGACTTACCTTTCTCCATCTATTTCTCTTCACTGGCAGTACACATGGTACCATAAATTGGCTTCATTTTCACTGATCATGTTTACAAATATAAGGAAAATCAGGAATTTTAGAGATGATAGATAAAGTAGGTAAACAAGGGAGGTTACAGTTGAACCTCCCTTATCCTGACCTCTATTATCTGGGCACCTCCATTGTCCATTGTCTGGACAGCCCAAATTAGTCATGTGGCTTGTAGTTTATTGACTATAATGATTTAATGTGATTTGATTCATTGTTTGTCCTCTAGGTAATCAACATAAGCCGTTCTTCCTTACCAGACCAACTGAAAGAAACAAATATGAAACATAGAATAAAAAGTACATTAGTGCTAAAATAATAATAACTACACTACACAGAAATACAAGCAGGACACAGACAAATTTACCACTCGTAATTGTAACGATAGTCGGACCCTAGCACGTGTAGTGAATCTTAATTTCAAGAAATAACGCACACCAAAATCATGTGTACAATCATGACATAGCTTAAATTACAAGGGCTACTTGTTACATCTCCCTTCTTGTAAAAAAAATGCTACATACGTATGCAAGTATAAAACTGATATACACACACTACATATGCATAAAACTTCCTAACAATACTGCATAAAATAATTATGATGCATAATCAGCAGGAAAAAAAATGTATGCATGTTAACTATAGTAAATATCACTTACAGTGTTCTTTTCTCATGATGGAACATAGTTCTCCATCCACTTAGGGGTCTTAGTAACTCTCCCAGATCTGCGTGGACTATTAAACTCAACTACTGGTGGAGGCATTGCTATTTCAGCATTTGGTGCTGGGTTATCTTCTGGGATGTCAATGTCTGTTGATATCTGCGTAGGTTGTGATTCTACTATGGGAAGAGTCCTATGAGGTGGCTCATTTACATGAATTAGTTAGCGACGATTGCGCCTAATTGGCAAGTTTTGTAATTACGTAAATTGGCAAGGTTTGTAATTGCCAAAATTGGCAAGTTTTGTAGTTACCAAAATTGGCAAAGTTGTGGAATGACTAAAAATAAAATTGGCAAATTTCCAATATTAACAAGTCATCGGATTACCAAAATTGCCAACTTAAGGAATTTCTAAAAAGCAATTTTGCTAATATTGGCATAATCCATCAATACTATTTTTACCAAATTTGGACATTAAAACCCACAATCAATTCTTTATACCAGGAAATATATAAGTAAGTACGTAAAATTCCAAACTTGGGAATTTTCCGCTAGCTACTGCTTATAAGTTCCAATGTTGGTAACTTTGTGAAGGTACCACAATGTGCACAGGAATAGCCAAATTTGGCAATTGTGCACATCCTGAAAGTTGCCAAATTTGGCATTTCTGGGAAATGATCAGTTTTGGTGATTTCTGGAATTGCCAAAACTGGCAATTACGCACATCCCAGGAGTTGCCAAAAGTGGCAACTTTCGGGCATGTGCATTATTGCCAAAAACACTTACCTCCCTAGCAACCAAGTGGTAGTTATTATTAGTAGAATAAACAAGCCACCAAAAAAGTAAACAGCTATGTAACTCAATTAATACTCTTAATCATAATAATATGCAACAAGATGGCCACATTATTTTGGGAGACTAATGTACAGGCACAGGTCCATAGCCAGAGAGGTTCTGAAGAACTACTTTCTTAGAAAAAAGGTTCACAATTTTAATATATATGTCCAAATTTTCAGAGCAAAAGTCCATTAGCTATGGTTTACTAATAAGAAGTGTTTCAAGCAACTTTTCAGTGCTTGAAACAGAAGATCAAGATACTCTTATAGAGCAGTCAACCACCCTAATAGAGCAATCACTCTAATAGAATAGTCATTGCTCTTTTCTGTAAGTACTTAATTAATTTTAATCAGTTACAAAAACATTCTGAATGAGAACATCTAAACTAGTGCTTCCATTAAAATATGGGGCTTGACCCCATGAATAACATCCATACTTCAACTCCATGCAATGTGTGAATTTCACGTATGTACCAGACCACTCAGATAAGAGAGGTTCCACTGAACCTACACCTACAAATATATACGTTTTCGTACTTGTTTGTTTACTTTTTGCAACATAATTAAAACTGGTGAACTCATGCTTACATATTTTTAATGTACTAGACAGTGTCTGATGCATCCATGAGACCAGCCCAAAAGAATGCATTACAATTATATCAAGACACGTGGTAGTGTGTTGTGTGGCCAAGAAAGCTCACTGTGAGTATATTGACAGGAAGAAAGAAAACAGCTTTTTCACGTATGCATAGCTCCATGGCCCCTTCTCCAAAGCACACCATTTTTGCATTATTGCTGTCCACCAGGTAGGATAGCCCACATAATAAAATTTGCAAATATCATTTGCGAGACATGGGCATTCAAAGTATTGTTTTGATTTCTTTGTTCTTTTCTTATGCTGTACGGGGGGTTACGGGGGCTTCAATTTATTTTCGCACACACTTTGCAAAAAAATGCAAATGTGTAACTCTATTGCCTCAATCATTGGCACAAATGAAGAGCATGTAATGGTAGATTCACGCACCAAGTTTGCTGAGAGTTTGAGGAATATGAGTATTTATTCACATAAAAAAGATCAAACTTCTGTCACGGCTACAGGGTAAATCGAGTATAGGAATAACTTGGAAATTGGTGTGTAGATAGGCTGATCATCGTAGCAGTGCCTTTTGATAGTTTGAATAGCAATAGAGTTATAGCGACAAAGTTATAAAGCAAAAACCAAACAAGTGTAAAATCGTGGGATTGAGATACTCTAATAGAGCACTCACCACAGGTAAAGAAGGTGTACAAACAAAATACCGAAAAACTTACCAGAGTTCAAACCAGGGAATTCCATACCTAACTCCTGCATCCTTAACTACTAAACCACTGCTACCTTGGCTGATCACCTCGCTTAATTTCTGCTTTATAAATATAAATTCTAGTTGAAATCCTCTTATAAGGCCACTCCAAATAAATTTTCCGTTTCCCGTCCACTGCCCGCATCTAGTTATTGTCAGCTCTAAATATTCCATTATTCCGTATTCTTCCATTATTTTCCAGTTATTCTTGCATACTGACAGGCTCAGTAAAAGCCATCTTGAAACAGTGTCAGCTCACGTGTCAACAGTGCTATCACGTTGGCACGTACTTCACGTTTGCTATTTTTGCAACTTAAAAAGGAAGGAACAAGCTTAAGCATGCTTTTATGCAGCTTTTTATGGTTGTGCCAGGCAAATAATGGCTTCAAAATCTGCTAATCTTATAATAAAATAATGGAAATGGACCGCCCGCCCGCATGCAAATATGCTTAAGTCCAGGATGGGAAACAAAAAAATTATTTGGAATGGCCCAATCAAACGTTTGTACTTTCATAAATCTACCAATAGAAGTTCTAGATTGTCCTAGAACATTTTATGTATGTTCTAGCTATTAGAAGTCCTCAAACAACTGTGCACTCTATTAGAGCATTACTCAAATATTGAATTTAATCATGCAAATGCAATACATTATAAGTCTGTCTTCAATAATCACCATTGTATCTGCATATAAAAGAAGAAACGTGAGTAAAAAAACCTCAAAGTCAGCCTGGTTTTGGGGCCTTATAAAGCGCAAAAAGAAGTGAAATCCATGCAAAAACAGTCAAGCTGTGAAAATTGGTGCAGCCTTAAAAAGCCTGGGTGAAAAAAGTTGTGAAATCAAAGGTGGTGGCCAAGAAATGGCTGCAATGATGTTAATGCTAAACAAGTTGATGCTATGCTATTTCTAAAAACCAAGTGCCATGCAGCTAGCTAACTCATCTGGAATTAACCAATAAGTTTGGGTGTGCAATAATACATAATTGATTTATTGTAATTCTCGGATTTTGTAATTCATGAAATTTTCGTAATCCTTCAATTACGTTGCTATGCACTGCTAAGGAAGCGCTTCTTAAACAAACTGCTTTTAACAACATATTATGAACAGAAGTATCTTCTAAACTTTCTATAGTTTGATTATTGTGTTTTTTTTTTCCCACAAATTCTCTCGACAAAGCCTCAGAGCTGCTCTTCATCTTTGTTTGCTTATGTAGGGGATACGCCCCCTTCCCAACTTGAAAAGATAGGCTATTTCTGGTAGTCTATAAGGCTAGCATTGTTGTTTCTCAATTGTTAAATGCCTGTAAAACCCAAAGGGAAGGCAATTCACAAAGTCTGAGGAGACTCGCCACACCCATATTTCAGATCGCCAAAAAAGAAATGACCTCAGAGTAAAGTTTACCTGTGCGGAAGTTTAGTGCAGCCTTCATTTTGCTTTGATATCTTACGTAAAAGCTGCTTTCACCATTAAACAATTTTGCTCATGTGGGTACGTATGGACAAACGTAGATAGGTACACACACACAGACACACACACATACACACACACACACACACACATATACACACACTTTTACAAAAACAATTTCGGTAAACCAGGTGTGTGCCCACGTTTTTGGCCAGCTGTGAGCACGCGCCTGATTTAAAATTTTTAATAATGCCTGTGTGCATTGTTAAAAATTTATTAGCATGTAGCCATTTCTTGGCCACCAACTTTTTGCATTGTTAAAATTTATTAGCATTAACATCATCACAGCCATTTCTTGGCCGCCACCTTTACTTCACAACTTTTTTCACTCCGGATTTTTAAGACTGTACCATTTTGTGTTTTTATACCTACAGTGATATCTGCTTACTGCATCAAAGAAAGAGTGGTTCCAGATTTGTTTTCATCTGAACACTTGCCCCAGCAATCAATTACTGACTCGAAAGTGAAGTGGCCATTACACTTCACTTTCAGCTATTTTCAGCAGCATTACAAGTAAAGAACAGCAGCAGCAGCAGCAGTTCTGTATATGAAAGAAGCCATATAACAATAAAATTACAGGATTCCATCGTGTGAGCTTTGGTATAGTGTTAGTTAAGTACTCAAGGCTGTAGCAACACTTCTTATACTTAAAAGATCGCAAATAGCGTCTCTACATGGTGAGCAATATACTTCTACCTGTAAGGTGCATTATCAAGATTTGCTACTGATGAGTAAGCACTCTCTCACAGAGACATAACGAAGTGCCATAGCACTGATACCAGAGATCTTTCATGTTATGAATATGCTTTCTATACACCATTTCCTTTTCCATGCAAATCAAAAAGTTGGGTGGAGTCAGTTAATCTTGTTAATTAAAACTATTTGCGAGTGCAATGGATGACTACATTGTGTAAACAGCATGGCTTCATGCTGTTCGTAATACCTTTTCAGCTATAAGTCACTAAGTCTAAGTCATTGACATTAGGTTAGGTAATCCTAAGGCTGCAGCACATGTTGCTGTCAGACCTTCAGTGCTGGTCACTGTAAAGCACTATTAACAATAAACACTTTAGGTTTAAGGAAGAAAATCCATCCTTCCTGGAGGAGACTGAGTGTGGCCCCGACTAGACATTGGGTGACCTGCAGTTTGAATCCTGGGGTTGGAGGGATTTTTTTCCTTAATTTGGCCCCTTTTCTGTTACACATTTTCAGCTATAAGTCACTAAGTCTAAGTCCTTGACATTAGGTTAGGTAATCCTAAGGCTGCAGCACATGTTGCTGTCAGACCTTCAGTGCTGGTCACTGTAAAGCACTAATAACAATAACCCAGCTATTGGCTTTGTTGCCATGAATGATGTCTGTGTATGCAACATTAGCTACTCTACAGTCTACAGACTAGCTGTATAAATATGATGTGATGCATGTGTGACATATTGTTTTGTGGGAGGCCATGCATATGCATTTATACATGCCCACAACATTGATTCCTTCAGTGTGGTATACAGTATATACCTGATGGACATACAATACTAGCATGAACAACAAACAAACTCTGCACAAACTATATTACGTATCTCTTTTCTGACATATCATTGATACTACTGTGCACCAGTGAGCCAATCATAATGATATGCTCATACTATAATTGTAATTCATGCACCCCTAGAAAACTGTATGTCATTCTTCTATTAGTGTACTGTCTTGGCTGAAATAATAAATCCACAACCACTGACTGTTTAACTTATAATTATATGCTTGTCAGAGTTCCATGCATGCATATATGTATTGTGGCAGGTAGCTAGCTTAGCACCATACCGTGTATTCATGAACACTGCATGAGGATGCTAATCTTACAACAGTAACTGTGGGTCTTGAGTGGACTACAACATACATGTACTATACTAAATATTAGGAATTTGTAACATACACAGTCACATAAATACACTGTACTCTCATAATGCAGTCCAGTGTGTCTGATAACAACAAAGCTTGCACTGAACTTGACAACTATTAAATTCACTACAATAATCATCATTATCAATAAAACATTAAGAAAATGTCTTGGCTTTTTTCATTACTGGATTTAAAAAAAAGTGCACAGACTAGATGAATAAAACATTGTAAAAGTGGAATAAGGATTGCTGAAAAAAGCCATGAAACAAGATGGGATCACTGGTATGGTAATATAAACCACACATCCCTATTTTGACTTGTCTCAATATGATGGACCATGTAATGAAAAATTAATCTATGATAGGGATTTGTGGTTTACATTACCACCCCAGCGATCCCTTCTTGTTTCGTGGCCTTTTCAGCAATCCCTATTCCCATATAAAATTTTCAATTTTTTGTTCATCTAGTGATAATGGAAACCATCCATATTATTCACGATTGATTGCAGATGTGCTTCTTGTACTGTTCTTCATTTAGACCACTTAAAGAAGGAAAATTAAGGATCATAGGAAATAGTAAAACAAGGGAGGTTTCCTATACCTACAACTGAGCAATCAGTCGATGGCACTGGTAGGCTCCCACCAGTATAACACACACCTAACACCTTTATTTGAATTGTTTTAAACCAGAAAACACCTCATTGAACCTTAACCATACCAATGAATTACCTGGTGGTGATGGCTCCATCACCACTGTACCACTTACAACATTAAAAGACACCCTGTAAATCATTACACTGCTATACATGCATTAGATTTGCACTGCAAATACTGCTTGCCCTGATTGAAGAGAATTGTATTAGTTGTACACACCGTAGTTGCTATATGACACAAGACATTAATGGTAATATTAATTTGTTTCATTACTTCTGAGTAAACAATATTGTTAACTGCAACACAACACATTGTTATTATATTTTGTCTATTGCGTACCTATATATGTACGTAGTGCTTATGAGTACAGTGAATACCATCTCTGTCACAACCAGAGATACTACCTTTTTTACATGCCAGGAGTGGTCAGCAATACCTTCTGTGGGTTGGGTGGGAGGGGGAAAGGAACCAGCTGAAGGTTGAGTAGTGCCAACGTCGTGTTGAGGTGACAGATAATAATCATGTGCCTATTTCGCACATGCGTACATCCTAATCACAGTTGTTTTGGTTACCACAATTACCTCATCTGTTTTGTAAATTAACTTGGTTTAAATTGCACTGATGTAAACCTCATGTATTAGTGGGGCACCTATTAGAATGTTTGTGATTGTCGTATTATCTGGGTTGTGTAATAAAGGGCCATAACACCATAGGTAACATGGTTTAATTGTGAATTAAATTCTAAGTATGTTTCCTCCATAATTTTAGAATACACTAATTATACAGTTCAATACATTAGTGTGCCATACTACTACCAAGAGTTAATAATAAGAGAGGAGAGTGTCTAACGCTGTATAGGCCTGTAATAGATGATTGCGCAGAAGTTAAACGGCTTCCTTTCCGTGTAACGTATAGGGTTCTAGTATTTGTTCGTTTCTTTACCGCAATTAGTTTAGCCGCACCGTGATGAATCCTCGACAATATTCGAAGACTGAACTAAATACTGAGCTGTATGTACAGGGAACAGTGTTCCTTCAATTCAAGAATGCTTAAAGGTAGGGTAACATGGCGACGCAGTGAAAATTCGAAGCGATACTCCTCCTTTGGTTCAGTGTTTATTGGTTTCTCAGACGCTCTCCCCCACAGTTATCTTCGAGGTTAACAGCCACACTTCTTTACGCAACAGAGCGATGCTCTTCGTGGTGAACTTGAACATCGAGTTGAATGCACGCCCTTGTGTCTGGGATAGCCTTTGTGGTTAAATGCGAAAATATACTAACCAGTCTGTACGTTACGCGGAAAAGAAGCCGTTTAACTTCTGCGCAATCATCTATTACAGGACTATACGACGTTAGACACTCTCCTCTCTTATTATTAACTCTTGCTACTACTGTTGTAGCTGTCTTTGCTATCTTGAAATTTGAATATTTTTGTGTAATTCATACATAGGTACTCCCCCTGGCAAGTCACGCAACATACCAAGTAAGTCAACCAATAGATTTTTATTCTATGCAAGTTAATCTCTTGAAATGTAGAACCTACATACCCTCTTTTGATAAGTTACCTTGAAAATGTATATGACTGGAAGAATGTGGCAAAATTCCTACTTAATGATAAAGATGGCTCTACAATTGCACGTATTGAGAATAGCAGTAGCAATGTTACAGAGTGCTGCAATGCAATGATTCGTCAATACTTGCAGAATTATGAAGCTTCTTGGCAACATGTGATAGAGTCATTGAGGAATGCAAACTATAAGAAAGAGGCTACTAAAATAGAGAAAAAAATGGGCATCAATGGTATGTACTTACATAATACGTGCAGTATATTATGGCGTTTTGCAATGTGCAACTTTTATTTTCCTCTATAATGAAATACAGTATAGTGTATGTGTAAATGTGTAGGTATTCATTATTTGTGAAGTGTGCAACTAAATCTCCAATATACATGTAGTAACATGTGGGCTTCTTGCAGATCCAATCAGAAATCATCACGTGATTGCAGAAAACTGAACATGAAGAGCTGAAAATATTGAAGCTCATGCCTAGTTCTGCTTTCTTGAAGTCAGAATAACTGAGACTGACTAGCAGTTACTGCCGTTGCATGTTCTATGGTATCACAGCATCACAGCAGCGTGAAGAACAAGTGCATTAATAAATGGTCTGAAGACATGACTTGAGTGATTACAATTAGGGACCAAATGATCATGCTAGCATGATGTAGAGCATAATTAAGTACCTGAAAGCATTGAGCACAATGGTAGATAGGCAGAATACTTGTGCCATACTATAAATCCTTGCTTGTCAAATACAAATCACAGAAAAAGACTGATATACTCCAGTAGAACAATCAGTACCTCCAAGTCAGCTGACTGTTCTATTAGAGTATGTAAATCTTTTCTCTGAAACACATTTTGACAAACAATAGTTTCTACTTCAGACAGTTATTATTTGCCCATCAAGTGCATATTTATTAGCAAAACGTATGAACTGAGGCACAAATATGTTGAGCATAATCAGCAAAAGTTTGAGCACTGTTAATAATGGGTAAAATAAAAAAGTATATCGGTGGGTCCAATCTCTAATTACAATAACGATGAGTTGTTGGCTTATTATTGTACATAGGCACAAGAGCAGCAAATAGACTAGGCATGATTTCACATAAAGACTACAGGTATCACAAAATAACTATTCTACAATGAAGCTTACCAATCTAGGTCATTCATAAAGTCCATATACAGTTTAGTTGAAGACAAAACATGCTTAAGGAAGCTCGCGGCAATTAATAATTGTGATTTAGTATTGTTACTTGTACTCACATAACACTGAATCCATATGTTACTGGTGTTGTAAGTGCTTCTCTTTCTCTTCTACTTTTTTTATAACTAAATGGGATTCTTTACAAAGTGCTTCAATCAAAATTGGTTATTCATTTTTACAGTAGTGCATGCTGAAAAAAAACGCTGTGCATATACATATGTCTCTAGAGAACTGATCAGTATATTATCTCCCTACAGAATTTGAATCCGTTTCTGCTATTGCTCATAAAACTTTTGTTTTTAGTGATTATGTGCAAAGATAGTTGCACCCAGCATATTATATAATAACCACACAGATTCTTATTAACTGCAATTACCAACTTTTCAAGATAATAAATTATGTCATTAATAAACACTGTTCTAAACACAAAGAAGCTCTAATTCCTCTTCTTCACACATGGCAACAGTTTCCTGCTATGCCTGAAATCCCTAAGTACATTAAATTTTCATACACTGCATAACCAATATTATGTTGCTCATATGATCCAAAACAAATGCAGTTAAGTTTGTAACTGAAAAAGTGTGCCACCAAAACTGCATTGTTTGATCAATGTAGAAATGTGTTAGTATGTACAGTAATTGCTATGTAGTTTATACTATGTAGTAACTACCCATTTTGATTCTAGTAGTCACATCTCCTACATCTCCAACTCCACCATCACCACAGATTGTAGACCCCACCACAAGCCCTGCTGCTGTTCCAAGTAAGTATCTGGTGTAAAACAGTATACTGTAATAAAGTTCTGCATAATTATAGCGGTAGGCCTAATTGTGTAAACTATTACTACCTCTTTAAGAACTTTGGAGTAAAAGATCAAAGTGAAAATAGTGCTATATATTTGCCATACAGAGCGGTGCATGTGATCACAGTGCCATATACGCAAACACAGTGCTATATTAGTGACCACAGTGCTATATCGAGGTAGTTATAGTAATGTGCGAGGGCTTGAGACTACTAGTTAGTACGTGGTGTCCTACTCTAAAAAGGACAATTAACTGGAGAATCGGAGAGGCAGAGGAAACAGCGCTCCAGAAAGGTATGTGCATCCGTATTTAGAGCAAAGTTGATGGTTGCACTGAAGGCTTGCTAGGTGAGTCTTGAATAATTTTGCACTTGTTTCATTCAAGCTCCTACTCAAAACTTGGAAGTTCTTTTATAAATCAGTTGAGGCATTGCCTTGCTCATGCTATATAAAAATATAACACTCAAAGAGTGGTCTCAAGACAAAATGTAGCACTCAGCTTTGCCCTGTGCTATATTTGTCTCTCTACTATATACTCTTTTCATGCTTTATTTTTTTGCATAGCACTTGCAGCAATGCTTTAACATGATTAAAATATTGTTCTTTAATGCTTTAACTATTATTTAATATATTGTTATATTTTAGATATTGTTCTCTGATTGTACATCTACATTCAGTTTTTGAAGCAAAAACAATTTTTGTAATTTTGTATAATAGTGCCAACATAATTTTAAGCACAATAGGCTAGCAAAAGCATGAAGCATTATGCCAGCATAGTAGCTCCCATGGCTCAGTCTACTCTAGTTAGTCGCTAACTTCCTATAGCTTCATTCAGCCACCATGGTAGAAAAATATTGATATGGTGAAAATGAGAAAATTTCCTTCACAACTTTCCTTCACAGCAGCTTTGGAGTATAATTGTACATAACTAGGTCCAAATGTGCCTTTGGAGTATCTCTAGATGTTTTTGATGTGTTTGTATGGATTTTAAAAGTTATTTGGCAGATTTTGCTCTGATTATGACTTTATCCTCCAACATTAAAATTTTAATACAATGCAATACCAATATGTTGCTCACATAATCCAAAACAAATGCAGTTTGAATAAGTGTGCCATGAAAACTGAAATGTTTGGTCAATGTTGAAATGCGTCTATACTATGTAGCAACTATCCATTTTGTTTCTTGTAGTCATATCTCCTACATCTCCAACTCCACCATCACCACAGATTGTAGACCCCATCACAAGCCCTGCTCCTGTTCCTAGTAAGTATCCAATATACTGTAACTATGGCAATGAAGTTCTACTTAGCAACAGGCCTAACTGTACATTATGTAAACTATTAGCTCTATATTGTTCTCTTATTGTGCATCTACATACTGTTTTTGAAGCTAAAGCAATTTTTAGTAATTTTGTATAGGCTTGCACAAAATTATGCCAGCATAATTTTGAGCACAATAGGTTAGCAAAAACTTAAAACTTTATGCCAGCCTAATAGGATGATTTTCAAGATTTTAATTGCGCATGCCAATAATACAGCAAAGCATGGACACACTACACATTATTACTGCATTTCATATCAATTTTATTGTTTCTTGGCTGATTATTCGCATTTCATAGGAATAAGATTGATATACTATAATAGAGCAGTGACACATTCTAATACAGCAGTCAGTGAAGGCTCATATACTCTAATAAAACAGCCAACTCTAGAGCATAATCTTGATTTTAAGAACATAATAGTCTGGATTTTTTGAGCACTGATCAAAAAGCATAATAGGCTATTTTCAAAGCATAATTGGCTCAAACCTAATTTTGTATCACGGCTGCTTTAAGAAATTGATAATGGGCAACATCTATATAATAGTTAGACATCGAAACACAGGGTTCTATGGAATTTGGAAACCCTCAGGCCTTGTGTTGTGGCACACGAGCGAAACTAATTTAGACAATAGCTCGTGGTTGTACCTTTGCTGCTGCTTGTTGTACCTTCATAGCTGCTTGTAACATGAGAAATGTAGTTTTCTTGAGTAGAACAAGCCCTGTCAACTTGTAACGGCACTTGCTATCCAGCTAAACGCTCATGATTTGCCAATGTTACAGGTTTGTAATTTCCGTGTTTTGTATTGCCCCAGAGACAAGGATCTATCGAGACATAAACAAGGGATGTACAGGATATAGATACCTGTAAGTAGCCAATGAAATTTATTTCACCTTGCTGTGGTCTAAAATTGACTATATAATTATAGGAGCATATGAGTAGATACCAATTACAGTAGTTCAGTAAATTGAGCTATTATTGTTCCTATAGCCTGTATAATAGCATCTGTTTCAGTACAACATAATTTTCAAATAGGTGTTATGGTAATACCGCTCAAAGCAATGTCATCTCAAGAGAGTGCAAGTGATTATGAAACTTGCTAACTAAAGGTTGTGGCATCCATTTTACTCGCTATTCATCCCATACTCTCAAGTAAATTTGGTACCACAACTTTTAGTTAATGAGGCTACAATCTGGATTTTTTCACTGTTCGACATTGCTTCATTCCTAGATGTGTGCCTTTTGGCATACCTCAGTATGTAAAAAGCACACATCATGGACTTACATTTGTCCTCCTTTGTGTCTAGGCTTGTGCCTATTATGCCAGCATAATTTTTGAGAATAATAGGTCACCTGAGAATAATTCCGGAATAATAGGATGATTAAAGGCGTGATTTTAGAATTATTGGATGTCCACGGGAATAATCAGTGGAATTAAAAGGCATGTCTATTCTTGATTAGCTAGAAGAAAGAGTTAAGCTACTAAGAGTGATATATAGTTGACATAAGTATACGGGTGCTGGCTGAAAAGGAGCTAAAAACCTTTAAAAGATCGATATACTCTAATAGAACGCTCAAATACTCTAATAGAGCAGTCAGATCATGACTAGCTACAGAAACTAAATGAGAATTATTTTGAAATAATAGGCTAGACACAAGAATAAAAAAAGAATAATACGTGAAAATTTTGGGAATTCTGGAAAGAATAATAGGTAATATTTTGAGCAATATAGGCTCAAGCCTATTTGTGTCCCATTTCTTTTTACTGACAGTACAAGGCATCACTTCATGGTATCACAATGCATGGCTTCACATTTATGAATGGGAATTGTCTGTATTTTTGTGGTAACTGGATTGATTGCAAAGGAATCTTAGTTTGTAATGCTGTATAACAGGCTGAAATAGGTGAAAGTGAGCCACTTCCATTTCGAGTCAACAATTGATAGCTGGGGCACATATTCACATGAAAACATTAACTCTAGTGCCATCCTTTTTTTTTGATGCGGTATGTGTGGACTCACCTGTCATAACAATGTTAAAAAAAAGTTACAAGCAAGTATATGTTAGCAATCTGCAAAAACCCGACACAATCGTGCATTTTTTGAAAGCCTGTTTATAATCTGTTTAGCCAAATGTATGTTCTGTCAAAGTTTCATATGTCAATAACGTTGGGAGTTTCAGTCCTACAAAGTGACAACAGAAAGATCAATTTGTACTGCAAGTATAGAGAACATAAATCACAGACACTTACTGTACTAAAACAATTGTAACTTGCACCATGAAAAAATTTGCACCATCATGTTCGCTATGAATAGGGAAATCAATTACTGTGTATGTAAGTTTTTCCTTGTAGCACCTTTCATCAATATAATATTATACAAAGCATAGGTGTTGGCTAGGGGATTGAAACCCCACTTAGTCTGCTGAAAGGGGGATGATATCTCGCCAAAATGATTCTTCTTGGAGTGGGGCTGAAAATTGTGAAAATATCAATATACTCTAATAGAGTAGTCAAAAGTGCTTCATAAAAACTTGTTCCTAAAAGTGGTCTAAAAATGAAAAAAAAATTGCCTGCAGCAGGAATCAAAGCACTGACCTTTTGTTTTAAGAGACCACTGTATATACCAAGTTTTCCAAGTGTCTAAAGGTTAACTTTTAAATGCTGTATGTTCATTAACTATGTTGCAACAGCTAAAAACTTTGCCAAAAGACTGCAAATAGCTTGGTTTATATACCTTTGACTAAAATAGCTGGTAGTTTGCTTCAAATTATACTTATAAGTGAACTTTAAGACATTGTGAATGCTGAAGTGGCGTTCCTCCCAGACTCCCTGCTGCCAGAGATTCTATACTCTGGTCAGCCCCCTCACATCAGCTACTTCTTCTGCCACTGATACAAAGGTGAAATCAATAAAGAAAGATCGATCATGTACTACTGTTTCAATGTGACATAAACAAAAGCTCAAAACTTGTGTATCCTTGGGTCTACTACAACAAAACAAAGAGTTTTGAGCTTCTCTTGAGTAGGCGAATAAGATGATATCCAGGTTTTTATTGTTAGACACTTTCTTCACCAGAGAACAAAGTATTCAAAAAATGTATGGAGTTTTTAACAATACACAAGTATTTCACCCATTGTATTCAATGATTTATACTGTAAAATTAAGCTTGTGCGATTGTGTTTGGTTTTCACAGATCTGGTCACCTTTAAACTGTAGTAGGGATTAAATCAAGAGTACATAATATTTCCCATATAAATATTATGTACTCTTGATTAAATGTTCACTAGTATATTTGCAGGTGTAGGCGACCTTCCTTCTTTCCCTTATTTTATCTATTATACTTAACCTCCTAATTGCCAAATTTGTAGGGGCTCCAATCTAGTGCTTCTAAACTGCTATAACTTACCATACAATCATATAAAACTATATATCTATTTACTCACTATTGAACAAGAAATTTGATTATCCAGTTGTTGTTTACACAAGAGTAACCACAAAGACATTATATAACTTTAAAAGGACAGCACTCCAAGCCATACAAGTACCAATTTTTTTTTGAATCCTGTAAAATTGTGTTTATGACAAAATAACTTGTATTTTATTGTATCATGCTACTAAGTAGAAAACTTGTAGTGATCTTCTAATGGGATAATTGTAAATAAAGTGATGATGATGGTATAAATTATGCTGTTTTACTCGTAAGCTATCTCCCCATTGTTGTTTGGTAGCAAACAGAACCATTCTATAATTAGGCTTGAGCCAATTATGTTTTGAAAATAGCCTGTTATGCTTTTGAGCAGTGCTAAAAATCCAGCCTATTATGCTCTCAAAATCAAGATTATGCTCGAGGGCTAACTGTTTTATTAGAGTATATCTGCATTTCCTGACTGCTGTATTAGAGTAAGTGACTGCTCTATTAGAGTATCTCGATCTTATTACCATAAAGTGTGAATAATCAGTCAAGAAATAGTAAAGCTAATAGCATTGCAAAGTTTTTGGATATGAAATCTTAATGCAGTAATAATGTGCAGTGTGTTCATGTTATGCAGTATTTTTGGCACGTGCATTGTGCATTTTAATTAAAATTCTTGAAAACTGTCCTATTATGCTGGATGTTGAAACTATGCTGACATAATTGGCACAAGCCTATCTGTAAGGTTTCACCCTGTGCTGGCGAATCATGAACAGTTACATCAGTAAGGTTCTAGTAGCTGGTACAAACATGTAGTATCGTCACGATTATAACACTGACAAGACCTTGCAGTAAACAAGCCTGTTAAGTTAATGGTCTACAATGGGCTAGCACTGCTGTTGTTATGGTTACATATATTTCCAAGCATTCTGTGCTGTTGCATTACCTTTGAGCAGTTAGGCCATTTACGATCTTCTACTTGGCCTCTATACATGTAATTCTGCAATGAAATGATTCCAAGTTGTTGTAGCAGGCTGTAAAGGAAGTGAGAATTGTTCACTACCCAACCCAAATTGCTCAGTAATTACTTAAAACTGCTTCAAATGCTTGTCACACTTGTATGGTTTCAGCACTTGTATAGCTTGGTGCTGCTCCTTTAAAGTGCAAAAATTGATCTAAGTGAAACCAAACATGAAATTTCTATACAGACTAGCATTGTTTGTAATAGTACAATAAACATCGCTAACCTGTTTACAGTTGAAGCGATTATCTCGAAGTCAGCATTTCAGTGAGTGTACATGAGCATATAGGCACGGGGTCAAAGTATCAAGGTGTAAAATAGTAGCAACGCACCACTCCAACATACTCTCCTTACTGTTTCTCTTCATTAGTAGTGCCACTATCACTTCAAACAATCATTTACAATGCTTGTTATCAACATTCCAAAAGTGGGCGATTACATCTTCTATCCATACAATAGTGCACGAGAGAGCGGTCATCCCTGTTCCCATTAACTTAAGGACATGTCCGCTATAGGATAAGCGCAAGAGCTACTAAAATGCTTGACTAAAGGTACAGAGCACTTAGAATATGATGCTATAGCTGTCCCTATATCAAAACCACCATATGGCAGTTGTGGCGGTGATAGGGTTAATTAATTAATCAAACTTAAAATTTCTAATAAACTTATAATTATACGATACTGTATATTAGGAATTACAGAGATTTGCACCTTATCACAAAGATATTGACACAAATTAAAGCTCACAATACTTTTATGGCAAACTGCCAGTTTTGGTTAGGTAGCTCACGTGAACTTTCACTTCTCAAACATTAAATAGAACTCTGTGGATATTATTGTGTTGCGTGATTTTGTAATTAACTTGTTTTGTTAAGTTTGAATCATAAAATATAATAATTGGTGACCTCAATGTCTGTCATGTCAAACACAGAAACAGAGGAACCACCACAATAAAGAAATTGTAATAAAATGGAATTCGAAAATGTGCCAACATAATTATGTGACCCGTTGAGCGTAGTTTGCATTATTATCAAAATAATTTCTTTGTTATCCAGAAGGAAAAACCAATGAGCTGTCAAAGTTTCAGCCATAGCTTTATTATTATTATTATTATTATTACTAGGACCGGGTCACACATAACCAAGTAAATTTGTTAACATATAAAACAACTTGTATTTGCTTTGTCTAACTGTGATGTATAATAAGTATTGTAGGACCTCCGTTATCCGAACATCTGTTTCAGTTCAACGTTAAAAGCTTCCAGTTAAGTGAATTTGTTCAAATAAATGAAGCCCATTTGTTTATATATAGAGTTATGTTCAACTACTGTAATAGAACATACACTTACAGTACTCTAATATAGTATGTTCATTTAATGGCAAAATACTCTAATAGGTCACACATACCCCAGTGCAGTGGTCCCTTTAATGTTTGGCCATTGATACCCAAATGTTTTGTTATTCAAACAGAAGTGACTGTTCTATTAGAGTATTATGTTCAGAGTTTACACTGTACATTCTATTAGAGTATTTGAATGGAATTCTGTATATAAATCAATCGGTTTTAACTTCCCATTATTTAATGAATTTAAATAATAGAAGGACCACTGTACAGATAACAAGGGGAAAACCATGTGCACAGTGTACATACACAAAATACATGGTAATATTATAAAGTTGATGTCACCAGTACCAACACAAAGACACTGAAAGCTCAGTACAACTTCGTAAAAATGTTAAAGCATGCTATCAAAATTATAGGGCAACAGATGAACCAGCCAACACAGAGAAAAACCATCATAGAAAGATTGGGAGTTATCCATCGCTTAATTTTATCATATGTGCACACAACAGTCACACATTGTAAGATATTATAGCAATTTATTAAACAGTGGATCCTCAATAATCTGAACAGCACTGTTCTCAAGTTGATAAAAGTAGTAAAATTGTTCAGATTGTTGACTATATACAGACACCCTATTCAAATACTCTAATAGAACAAACACTTGTTCTAAAAATACCCTAATAGAACAGTCATTTCTACTGTTGGGATTAGCAAGTGTTCAGATTACAGGAGTTTGGATTAGTGACGATCTATACTGTCCACATACATTATAAGCTATATGCCAATAGTTTATATGATAGAATCTTAGTATGCACGCTAACAACATGGCTACCCACTCCCAAAATGACTAGCTCATTACATTTACATTAGCACTGCTATTGTAGCCATCAGTACTCCAATATAATTGTAAAGTGATAGGTTTATTTGCTACGGTAGCTATAAGCCATGTTTATACACAAAATTAATTTTGTTTTAAGAAGTGTACAGAAAAGTGTATCTACAATATATTGGTCTTAACCAGTAGTCACACATCCAAACTGCTGCAAGGTATGGTGAAAGTGATCTTTAAATAAGATGCTCAAAGCTATACTATTATTCGCTGACATGTGTGCCTATATGCACCAAATGGATAGTACTGATATGTCTAGGGAAGCTGTATACATGAAACACGAACAAGTACTATTTATAAGAAAAACTAGCAAACTAGCAAATTCGCTCTAATTATAAGACGGTGCTTGTATTCATTTATCAATTAGAGTATTACAGTCTGCATGAATCTTATGTTTGATGCTGTCTGTAAGCTTACATGGAGCCAAGCGCATGGCCACTAGCAAGAGTTCATAATATATAAGAGAGGAGAGTATCCTATTTCAGTATAGCCTGTACATATGCATATCTCGAAGCGATGATGCAATACCTATAGTCACTTTTAATGTGTTAGTTGGTCAGGTATCTACTCAGCATTCAGTTTCAATAACCCTTGTAGTTTGCAATAAGCAGTCCACTGATGACATTGTCAACACTCCTTAACACTGTATGTGTAACTTGATATGACATCCTAAAGAAATCAAAGGTTTACTGTATTACTTCGAGATACATACCCTGTACATGATCACGATAAGTGGGTGTGGCTCACAAAAATAAAGATTGTAGCAGGACTAAGTTAAAACACTTCAACGTGAACTAATTGATCCATTGCACACATGATCCAATCCAGATATTTAATTACGCATCGGATGATCTAACCCTGTGAAAGGGATCAGTGGACAGCTCACTGTGACTGAGCACTAAATCTACAAGACAGACATTTCAGCACAACAAACATTCAGGATACAAATTCATCCTTCTGTCAGCCTACAACATGTGCAACAGTGTAGAGACAATTTACCAGTAAATTTAATGTGTGTATTTCGCCAAATTGACAACTGCAAATTACCTAAATATTATCTTGTTGTTACACAGCATTTACACATGCTTTGAGGTTATGCTATGACGTTATCACTTGTTAGCAGAAGTCTACTGAGTGAGTGGGCAAAAGACAATACCAGTTAATAATCAGTTTTTCTATTCCGGTTCACAACACTATCACACAGAAAACAAGTGTCAACTCTGTGCTTGGTGTACATAAATTATATGGTCAACTTATATAAAGCTAATGTCCCCAATACCATGTATGACACTGAATAGGACCATTATCAACCCCATCTGCTTTATTCTCAGTACAACCTAGTAACAATACTACAGTATGCTATAAAAATTATAGCATTACAGATGGACCAGCCAACACAACACAGAGTAACAATATTAAAGAAAGATTGAGAGTTATCCATTACTTAATTTCACTGAATGTACGTACAATAATCACATATGTGACCATCTCAGTGAAAACCTGTCTAGTTCGCACAACCTCCAAATATTTTATTTTATTTCTCAGCATTATCTGCATAGTCTAAGGAATGGTTCACCAAAGTTTCAGCCTTCTGTGGTGAGTAGTTTTGGAATTACAGTGTTAGAAAGTAGGAAGAACAAGGAAATCAATTTGTACGGTGACTAAACTAAAAATAAACTACAGGCACTTACATTCGTAGCCATAACTTCCATTTGGATTAGTCTACAAAGTTAAAATTTGACTTACAATGTTCACCATGGATTGGCAGACCAACTAAGGTATAGTGTTTGCCTTGCATTCACCTGTGCATAGGGGTATGAAGGTGGTTTTGTTAAAAAAAACAGCAATAACTTTGTTTACGTCTACTGCTCTGTAAACAAACTCACATGACACGCAAACCATTGGAAGATTTTCGAACTCCCCATGAGTAAGATGGTAATCGATTTGAATCTTCCTTCTTCAAGTACTGGCCCGATAAAAACTTACATATTTTTTCTTGTAGTATATTTCGATTTTTTCAATGCTCATGCTTGTGCGAACTAGACGGGTATTCGCTGAGATGGTAAGTCATCATACATACGTACTGTACACAGTCATACATTACAAGCTATATGTAACAACAGACATTTAACCAGAACATAACTACATTAGTATTCTATAGCATACTGTATGTATGCAATACATAGACTATTGTTATGCGAGTAGTTAGCAACAAGTTTATAGTTGTTTGCGAGTGAATCTTCGGGTTTGTTTTGAGACGTGAACAGGCAGCACTGCTATAAGACAGAATCTCAGTACAAACTCCACTAACACTGTTACCATCCACAAATTGAATAGCTCATTAAATCTACATTTGCACTGTGATTGTAGTCATTATTACTCAGTGTTAACAACATTGGTTTGATTGCTATAGTAGCTATAAGCCATGTTATCTACAATAGATTTGTCTTGACCAGCAGTCGCACATCTAGTACTGCAAGCATATAGTAAAAGCAAATGTTCAAAGTTTATTATTTATCTTATGACACATGTGTCTGCATCATGCACAGTACTATTATTATTATTTGTTAATTGGTACAAGGAAGACAAAGTCTTATAAAAACCAATCTCAATACATCTAAATAAAATCAAACCGGCGGTCATATAAAAATACATCTACTTTAGTCTTAAAGATCAGTACATTAGGTGCAGTACTGATATGTCTACAGAAGCTGCATACACATGAAACGCAAACAAGTCTTATAAGAACGACTGCTCTATGACAAACTATTTCTTGGTGCCCCTTACTCGATCTTGAGCACAGTAAACAGAGTCTTTATCATAGAAATTTTGTTTTGCTACCTTTTAGCTAAACAATACTTGTACAGTAGCTACAAATAGTAAGTCACCACTTATGGACTAGTCACTAAATAACAGACCACACAGCGTAATATCAGTGATTTTACATCAGTTCAAACTTGTAAATGTGGTCCAATAATACGACATTTCCCCTACTGATTCTTGGCTAAAATCTCGTAAGTGTATTCTAATGCTTTTGCGCATTTTAATACTCAAATGAAATACCCTAAAAACTACTTGCACTAAAGTAATAGTTGGAGTACATTACATAGAACTAACTTCCAAGTAAGAAAATATCGTTACTTCCACCAATATTATTGCTTTCCCTCATAGGAGTCAAGCGCCTGGTTTAACGCGCAGGTGGCGCAGCGCATTTGAATTGGTTGCTATGAGCTACAAACCGGCCTTACTAGTTTCTGGGCACGCAAATAGGTTTTACGAGTGGTAACTAACAAGTTACTGGTTGTCAAGAACTGAAAGTGTATGGCGTTATATGGAAAACTCTATTCAATAACGAAGGCACGGAAGAAAATATTCCTTTTTATTTTTCCTATTTTGCTATCGTCTAACACAATCCCGTTGAGCATTTTTGTGTGCTAAGTAGTTTTGCTGTACATTAATTAATTAATTATTTATTTATGACGTCACTTATTATTATTATTATTACTTGGTTATGTAATTATGTAATTAGCACTTTACAGTGACCAGCACTGAAGGTCTGTCAGCAACATGTGCTGCAGCCTTAGGATTACCTAACCTAATTTCAAAAACTTATACCTAATGACTTGACCTAGTGACCTGGTGAATAGTTGTGGAGTTATAGCGATAGACAGTAGGAAGTGCAAAACTAGTACAATCGATTTGTACAGTGACTATACAGAAAAAAATTACAGGCGCTCGTTTATTTGATCATAACTCACGAAGGAAATGAGCTATGGAGATGGGACTTCGCTCATTGTCTTCACAATGAATTGGGGCATTCAGCAAGGTACAGTGGTTGTCCTACACACACCCATGCATTTAAGCAAAAAGGCTGTTTAAACTTATAAATGGCTACATTTACGTAATTAGATTAGATTAGATTATCGATTTTTGTCAAAAGACAAGGGTCACACAAAAGGCAAAGCCTGCAAACGTGCTCCCCTTACAAAGACATACATACATACATACATACATACAGTTACAAGTATAAAATAAAACATACAGCAAAAACATGACACACGACAACTACATACCTATACAAAAAGAAAACAAAGAGAAAATTACAAAATCAGGTTAGCTGAGCAGAAATCGACGAAGTGCCATCCGAAAAGGAATTGCTTTGGAAATTTGTAAAATTTCTACAGGTACTGAGTTCCAAAGAAATGGAGAATTTATAAAAAAAGAAAAACGGTATGCGTTAATGGTAGATGATGATGTGGTAAGTGAAAGTGAATGGGATCTAGTATTGGTGCTTGAAAACTTGAAATGTGAGTTGAATGGGATAGAAACTCTGTCATGTAAAATATCGTGTACTTGAGTTATAGTAAAATAGGACTGACGAGTATGGAGTGTAGGCCATCTTAGGTCCTGCAAACAAGAAGTAGAAGATTTGGACCAGTTATGTGATTGAGGATTCCATCTGCTACCACACACCCAGTGTGCAGCTCGTCTCTGAATTGCTTCTAGTCTATCAATGTCTCTGGCAGTGTGTAAATACCATACAGGTGAGGCATATTCTAGTAATGGTCTAACAAGGCAATTGTAGGCAGCAGATTTAACAATAGATGGACTTGCAAAAAGAGTGTGTCTTAAATAGTTGAGTGAACGGGAGGCTTTAGCTGTTATATGTTTGACATGATCACTCCATTTAAGATGAGAATTGATGTACATCCCCAAGTAACGAACTACTGATTTAGATGGAATAGGCTGGTCATTAAGATGGTACTTGCACATTGGTGGCGATCGCTTATAAGATATACAAATACTTTCACATTTTTGTGGGTTTAATTTCAGTTGCCATAACTGTGACCATTGATAAACTTTGGTCAAGTCTTCTTGAAGTAAATACTGCTTGAAGTTTCTTAGTTTACTAGAGTGGTATATCCCCAGTATATGGAACAGTTAATTGTTTGGAATTTTAGTAGCTTTTCAGTAAACCTGCATTCACTGATGTTTACTGAGATTTTAAAACTTAGTAAAACAATTATGTTCCATATACTTAAAGTTACTGACATTTACTATCAGTATAACTGGGCACAACTACAGTAAAGCAGCTTAACAAATTAGTAAACTAAGAACCTTCAAGCAGTGAAAGTTTCATCATGAGTTGAAACAATTTGCTTGTATAAGGCAATGTCATCAGCAAATAACTTAACAGTACTGTTGGAAATAACGTGATGGATTTCGTCAATGTAGAGTAAAAATAACAATGGTCCAAGAACAGAGCCTTGTGGGATACCTGAACGAACAGGAAGCCATTCTGAGAAACAGCCATTAATAACAACTCTTTGATAGCGATTGGTAAGGAACGAACCAAACCAAGAGAGTAGATTTCCATGTATGCCGATACATTCAAGCTTAAGTAACAGGTGGCAATGAGGAACCAAGTCAAATGCCTTAGCTAAATCCAATAAAACACAGTGAACTGAGTTTCGTCTTTAAAGCAAAAAGCCCAGTAATATTTTATCGCAACGTAAACAAACATCCATAACCCATGCTTGCTTTATGACACTGACACAGAACAAAGATATTCGTACTCACCATTAACAGGCAAATCCGATGGTCACTTAGTTATCTTGATTCGAACCTTGTTTTACTGTTTACTGAAGTGACTAAAACGTGCATAAAATTATTTTTGTAGTACGCATTTTTTACCCAATGTATTTCAATGAGGTTTTTCTCAAAAACAGAATTATGCAAACTAATCGGGTTTTCGCTCAGCAGGTCACATATTTATGGGTTTCTAGCAAATCCAGTCACATATATTATGTAAGAATTGTACTGGTTGGATTTTAAGAAGGTACTGGCTGGTTTTTAGAGGTACACATCAGTTTTTAGAGGTGCTGGTCAATTTAAACCAGTGTGGGCAGAACCATGATTACTACTAAGCTACAATGCTGAGATAGCTACCTGCCATCCCTAGTATGCATTCATGTCCATGTTTTTACTTTTAGCCAGAAAGTCTATTGGAGGGTTAATAAACATGTCCATGTTCTTGCTTTGATAAAACACTTTTTTCACAAGTTTTTACCAGGTGCTAACTTGTTACCTTGAGAAGCTCTATGTAGGTATAATTTCACCCGCAATAAAAAGAGAGAATGGCATACAATTGCAATGAGCATGGTGTATTAGTGTAAAAGTAAAGCTAAAAATTAAAGAGCTATTGTGCTGCATAACAACACTAAAAAATACTCTTATGAAATTTTTGTGAAAAATAAGATGCTGGATTAATCAAGACACACGGTAGTGTGTTGTGCAGCCCAAGAAGCCAGCGCGCCACACCGTGAGTATATTTACAGGAAGAAAGTAAATGCGATTTTCACATCTTGGTAGCTCCGTGATTCCTTATCTGATTGAAACCAAAGTTGCTACAGAAGTGCCGGCTAGATAGGGGAGTCCACATTCCAAATTTGAAGAAAATCGCTCCAGCCATTTCCGAGATACAAGTGGCCAAAGTTTGGATTTTTTTCTTCGTTTTTTTCTTCTACTTCTTTTCACACACTTTGCAAAATCCGCCATAAAACGCGAATGTGTGCTCCAATCAGGCTGAAATTTGGCACAAGTAAAGGGCTCATTAAGGTGAATCTCAGTACCAAGTTTGGTAGGAATCCGATGAATATTCACAGAGTTATGACTGATTATTTGCGTACAATTAGGTCAAAGGTCTGTCACACCCACAGGATAAACCGCTTGAGGGAATGAGCTGAAAATTGCTATGTAGATGGAGTAACTATCGTAGGAGTGCCTTTTTGTGGTTTGATAGGAATCCAGTTAAAGGCCATCGAGATATGATACAAAACCCAACCTGTGTCAAAATTACGCAATCGATTTTTATGAATAAAAAAACTATTAGTTTTCACGCCTACCAGGCAAACCGCTAAGAGCAGTGAGCTGAAAATCGGTGTGTAGCTGGAATAATTATCATACAAAGTCCTTGCAGTAGTATAGAAGAATCGGAATACAAACCACTGAGTTATGATTCCAAAGCCAACTACGTGTAGCATATGCGAGATCGAAATACTCTAATAGAACAGTCACCCTAATAGAGCATTCAGCTACGTTTATAATTTACTCCATTATAGAATTATATTACATTGCAAGTTATTCTGTAGGGAATTCAGCTACAAACAAGTCTACCTGTAGTTAGATCAGCTAGAAGAAGGTACCTAATAGAAAGTTCAGCTACAAAGAAACCGTCATGTAAAGAGTTCAGCTGCAAACAAATCACCCTGTAGAGAATTCAGCTACAAACAAATTGCCCTGTAGAGAGATCAGCTAGAAGAAGTTACCTTGTAGAGAGTTCAGTTACAAAGAAACCATCGTGTAGAGAGTTCAGCTGCAAACAAATCCCCCAGTAGAAAGTTCCACTATGAACAGATCACCCTGTAGAGAGTTCAGTTAGAAACAAGTCATCCTGTAGAGAGATCAGCTAGAAGAAGTCACCTTGTAGAGAGTTCAGCTACAAAGAAACCACCATGTAAGAGAGTTCAGCTGCAAACAAATCACCTGTAAAGAGTTCAGCTAGAAAGAAGTCACCCTGTAGAGAGATAAACTAGAAACAAGTCACCCTGTAGAGAGTTCAACTAGAAAAATTATATTGTAGAGAGTTCAGCTACAAAGAAACTACCATGTAGAGAGTTCAGCTGCAAACAAATCGTCCTGTAGAGAATTCAGCTATAAACAAATCACCCTGTAGAAAGATCAGTTAGAAGAAGTTACCTTGTAGAGAGTTCAGCTACAAACAAGTCATCCAGTAGAGAGATCAGCTGGAAAGATCACCTTGTAGAGAGTTCAGCTACAAAGAAATCACCCTGCTTCATCTTTTCTTCTTCCTGTGGTAAAGAAAATATGATAGGTTAAAACCCCCTAAAGTTGGCCATAGACCGGCTTTGGGGTATACAAATACAAAAAGAAGTGAAATCTAATCCAAAACAGCCATACTGTAAAAAAAGAGTGCAGCCCTCAGAAAGGCTATGATGAAAAAGATGTGAAATCCAAGGTGGCGGCCAAGAAATGGCTGTGATGGTAGGTTAATGGTAAAATTTTAATAACTACAATTCAGGTGAATTTCGTGCCAAAACCAAGCAGCACCAAAATTCACCTGAATTGTTGTTATTAAAATTTTTACCATTAACCTACCATCACAGCCATTTCTTGGCCGCCACCTTGGATTTCACATCTTTTTTCACCATAGCCTTTCTGAGGGCTGCACTCTTTTTTTTACAGCTTGGCTGTTTTGGATTAGATATGCTATATCGAAAATGTCATGGCATATTTACGTTTGACATTATTATGTGAAACTGTGCTGCAGTACGAGGTTCACCTTGTTATAGATAATCTTTTCTTTGTTTGTACAATACAATAGGTCCTTGATTATCTGGACTTGAATTATCCAAACCCAAACAATATGATTACATTTCTACTATTAGATTATTTTGATAACTGCTGTATGTTTAATTATAGTGGTGTATGTTCTATTAGAGTGGTTGAACACTGCTCTATAATAACTGAATGGGATTCACTTACCTGGTATATTTACTTATTTGAACAATTAATGTCATGATTGAACTGTCACACAGGTTTGGATAATGGAGGTCCCACTGTATACCCTTTGGTATATAATAATTAGAATGCCACCATATCCAGAGTATCACAGTTTAATGCTATAAGGTTATACCATTTTTAAAATTTCACAATGATGTTGGTTATGAATCAGTTTAGTGTGACTGTATGCATAAATGGCTATCTGGAGTTTCATGTGTTATTTATATAGCATCCAGTAAACACGAAGCAAAACAACAACTTCCAGATCAAGTAGAAAAACCCCCAACAATGCCACCACCAAGTAAGTATTATAATGCAACTACAGAAATCAGTATTAGAAAGCCTTATCACAACACTATGCATTGTTAGTGAGGTTGATATATTTTGTTATTTAATGATCAGTAAAATTTTGAGACACTGTAGTGAATGTATACATTGATTCTGTCGGAATAATTTTTGAAGGAACAAAATTCGTACTAATGTAATAGAATAATATGCCTGCAAATACGCAGTTGTACTTACAAGAATACAGCATTACCACACATTGGTGAAACCAAAGAATGCATACCTTCTTGCCTGTTTAGAAGTTTGCAAATAGTGATACTTTAATAAATAGTACAGTCATTTAATGTAATACGTACAGAACAATCTCCAGAAGAATATGAGAAATTTACTTATACATACCTGTAAACTTGAATGATGTTGTGAAAACAAGGCACTCATGCAGTTAATACTATTCCTTTCTAGCTAAATAGACAATCAGTCAACCATGTATATATAATATCAAATGGTACGGTTGTACTGTTTAAGTAGGGATCTTTGGAAATGTTTCGTGCGCCGCCTAAAATTCCGCCTTTAAAAATCATCCTACAGACATTTTACACAGCGAAAATCACCTTTACAGAATAGTACTAGTCCATATAATACATAAAACAGCATTAAATACAACAAAATACTTACAGCTGACCGGATATAAAATTTTTAAAAATCGCCTAAAACTCCAAATTTAGTCTCACTGCCTCACCACACAGTCGTAAGCCTAGAGCCCAAATGAAGCAGCGCATGGTCACCATTTTACGCCACAACAACAAACTCACTGGTGGGATGTGCCTTTTGGGGTTCCAATGAGTGTATGCCCTGTGCGCCATGTATTCCTTTTTATCTTCAAGCAGGTTGGTTGTCTTCTTCTTCAGACATTGAAACCATACAGAGGCATTAATTTTCCGTATCAACATTATTTTTCTGTAGACACCACAAAATTATTTCAGAAAGCGCTTATGCTGCTGAAAGAGTATAGTCTCGTGCCCAGTCGGGCTTGTGCTAATGCACAAACACCGTCTGGTGACAATGCTTGAGTTTCTTGGGCCCGGAAGTGCTATCCAGCCAAAATATTGGCTGGCCAATCAGAATCGAGGAGTTGCATAATCACTTAATAACAGTGAAAAACATTCGAAAATGGCTAGGAATAAAGTAAAACTCACAAAAGGGCGATTTTCTAGAAGCGATCTCTTATTAGTAGAGGATAGTGTTTCATTACTGGCGAAACGTTGAGTCACCATTCTTTGGTTTCATAAGGTGAGATCAGAAGACAACTTGACAACAGACCTCTTGAACAACCTGGCTAGGTGAATACTTCTAATAAAGCGGCTTTAAATAGTATGCTTTTTCATCAACTTTCAATACATTCATGCGATTATGCAACTCCTCGATTCTGATTGGCCAGCCAATATTTTGGCTGGATAGCACTTCCGGGCCCAAGAAACTCGAGCATTGTCACCAGACAGTGTTTGTGCATTAGCGTGAGCCCGGCTGGGCATAAGACTAAAAAGAGCAGGGCGCTTATACTTTCAAGTGTTGCACATGAAATATTAAGGCTGCTGAGATGTCACTTCGACTTTTGCCAATGCCTGGACTGCAACTGACAAAGAGACTTAAGACGGACTGACACTCGACAGCTTGTTCCTCTGAACACACTGACTCAGCCACCCAGTGCCAGATGGTGAGATCGGCAGTGAGTGATTCATGTGATTGGATAGTACTTGAGTGGAAATTGTATTGCTTCATCCTGTTAGTCGAGACTAAGCTCCAGACAGTTGAAAGGTCTGTTTGTTCGAACAACTTCCGGCTGGGGTGAATAGAACGCGGACCATCATACTGAGACAGGTCATAGATCTGAGCCCCACTGCTACTACGATCAAAGGTAAGCTATGCACGCTACTGCGGGCCTATATGCTTCAGCTTTTGGCACAGTACATACTTTAATAAGCTATAACTAGCTAGCTACGCTACAACAAAAAACTAAACAAACTAGTATTTTAAAAATTGTTAATTTAAAAATGGAGTAGAAATCTATGCAATAAAAGTAGTGAAACAAGAGATGAATGATGGTATTACAGCATAGCTCGATGGGAAAGTCCCTACTTTGGCACATTAGCTATAATTTTGCTCAATTCCAAAGTAGGGGCTTTCCCACCGAGCTATGCTGTAATACCATCATTCATATCTTGTTTCACTACTTTTTATTGCATAGATCCCTACTTCATTTTTAATTAACAATTTTTAAAATACTAGTATATTTTATATACCACTTTGGAGTGGGTATGTACTTCAAAGGTGCCGCTCAGGGTTTAACTCACATATTCACAGGGAAATATCTACTAGATATTACCTTGGCAATCATGGGAACGTGGTTTGCTCATGGCTTTGATTCCCAACCAGTTCAAAGATACGAAACGTTTTGACTCATTTTATTGAGCAACACAGAGCATTTTATTGTGGGTTTCAGTTTACATAGGCAAGGCTCAGTGTAGTTGCTAAGTCTAGATGATTTGACAGTACTAAACTATATTCTAAGATGAACAATCTGTAAAACAATCACTTGGGTGATGCGTAGTTACGTATTTCTACCCACTACCCACTGCATGTCAACCATTGAGCAGACCATGAAACAAGAAGAATATTACAACTAGGTGAGTAGCTTATAGTCATAAATGCTCAACTTAATGTATTAACTTACTTACTGCCACAATAGCTTTAATGTAGTATTAAAAACTTTACAGTTCAAAAATCAATCCCACAATCAAAAGAACGTAATGATGCAGTAATAATTTTCTGAGAGCTATTTGTCCACACAATTAAAACCACAATCAATTATCAGATGCTAGCATCCAAAACAAATAGGGTGAATGCTCTGTAGTTCTTTAACCTATCAGGTGAGTGTGCCCTGAGTGTAATATCTATGTATACATCAAAACAGTCAAGCTGTTAAAAAGTGTGTGACCTCCAAAAAATCCAGGGTGAAAAAGATGTGAAATCCAAGATGGTGACCAAGAAATGGCTGTGATGGTACGTAGGTTAATGGCAAAAATTTTAATAATGCCAATTCAGGTGAATTTGTGCTGCCTCCTCCACTAGGATTCGGCACCAAATTCACCTGAATTGTCGTTATTAAAATTTTTGCCATTAACCTACCATTACAGACATTTCTTGGCCACCACCTTTGATTCACATCTTTTTTCACCATGGCCTTTTTGGAGGCTGCATTCTTTTCTTACAGCTTGGCTGTTTTGGTTTAGATATCACTTCTTTTGTATTGTAAGCCACAAAGCCGACCATAAACTGGTTTTGGTGCTTCTTTTTTACCTGTTTTTTTCCTTACTGCAGGGATTGTGGAACAAAGAAGTAATTGTGTGTGTAGCTTTTTGTCTGATTAAATATTTGTGCATTTAACAATGAACAAATTGAATGATTATCACATAGGTAATAAGGTGACTTCATACATAACTGAACTGTAGCTGAAACTTTCATTGTTTGTAGTTGAACTCTTATAAGGGTCACTTGTTTCTAGCTGAACTCACTACATGGTGATTTGTTTCCAGCACATATTTTTACAGAATGATTTATTTGTAGCTGATCTCTCTGTAGGGTAGCTGATATCTCTCTAGGGTGAAGTTTGTTTCCAGCTGATCTCTCTACAGGGTGATTTGTTTGTAGCTGATCTCTATATGAAATAATTGTTTCTATATAACTGATTTCTCTTCAGGGTGACTGCTCTATTAGAATGACAGTTATATTTGAGCTGTATTGTGCTTACTTTAAGTCTACAAGCATAAGAAATATTAGGAATTTTAAGGTCGATTATGGATTATTAAAAAGGTAGTGAAACAAGGGAGGTCACCTACACCTGCATATGTGACTGGATTTTGGAAAAACGATCCAAATCGCACATTAGAAGTTTTGAGACAAACGGTTTTAAAGAATTCAAGTCAGCATAACTTGCCAAGGGTAGCAAGCATGCGTATGAAATTCACACAAAAGATGAATCAATCTATTACCTGTCAGACAACTTCCAGTACTTGTAGTTGCTTGTAGAGTTTCCTGCCAAAATAAGATAGAAACTCTGAGCAGTTGGATGAGCGGAGTAGTATCATGAGTGCTCACGAAGGGGTGGGGGGTGGGGGGTGGCAGGGAGGGCAAGAGGTAGACTTCAAAATGGATACAATGATTGGAGTCCAGACACAAGATTACAGGGCTGTGCTGGCTCGTTAGTGGTTGATATGTAGCAAAATCAACAGAAAAATGTCTGGCCAACATTATCAGGCTGTCCACCAGTAAACCACTGATTCTTGCCAAGCCAGGTCCTTCGCAAGGCCTGAAACTGCCATTCGAACCACACCACCCAGAAAAGATGTCTGTTAAAACCAGCCTCGAGTAGTTTGAGTAGTACTGAGGGTCAAAACTAGTAGTACGATAGTGTAGCTATCCACTGGTGGTGTTAGTTTGATTTAGCCTGATGTGCGATTTGGATCGGTTTTGTAAAATCTGGTCAAATATATACTAGTGGATATTTAATCCCTACTTCAGTCTATACCCATGACTGAATGTTCATTAGCATATCTGCCGGTTCAGCTGACCTCCATTGTTTCCCTACATTTTTCTATGATTTGTAATCAAATTAACATTCCTAATTTTTCCTTATGCTTGTTTGTTTACTTTTGTATAACACTGATATGACTCGCATACGGCATCAAAAACCAGAGTTAAAGTTTTGTCTGAATGTACATCCAAGTTATTGATTACGGAGTCAACAGGAAGTGGCCATTACGTTTTGCTTTCGGCTATGTTCAGCCCGTTACACAGTGCTACAAATGAAGAACAGTGGGAGAAGTACCTCTGCAGTTTTAGGGTCATATTGAAGGCACTTTTGGGCTTGATTACACCTAACCAACACTGCCAAGACACCAGCATGGTATTGTGAAGATGATTTTAGGGTTGTTTTTTGGCTTGAAAAACCCAATTCTCCATGATCCCTAATATACAGTTCTGCCGTACTGTATGATTATTGCACATTAAAGTTATAAATGGCAGTTACTGTTGTGCAAACATCAACTCATAACTGTGATTCACATTGTTTACTTAATGGAGTGCTGTATAGGTTTTGTGTAGTTAAGTCAGTGAATTGGGCCTATACAAATTTGATAATGGAGGAGGGACTAAATATAGTACATGATTATGTAGCCAATTGCTACATTATCTTTTTAACCATTTCATTCATTTAGTTGAGCATCCAAAATTTACAACACAGCCATCACCACAAAGTGTTGGTCTCACACAAACTGCCACATTCACATGTTCTGCTACTGGTGATGATATGAAGTACCAATGGACAATTGGATCAGGATCATTTCCTACTAAAGTGAATGGTTTAAATACCAATACCTTGGTAATTCCAGATGTGAAGTCATCTGATAATAACACTTACTCTTGTACAATTAGTAATGATGGAGGTAGTGTCACATCAGACCCTGTTAAGCTAACAGTTAATGGTATGAATGTAATGATATTGTATGCATCTATAAACATAGTAGAATGTTTTAAATTGCTATGCTGTGTGTAGAAATTCATTTCCACTATAATATAACAGCAAAAATTTTCCTCAGCCAGCTATTGCACCTAAAACAATGACTAGGCTAATGGCGTGCCACATTGTTACTGCTGCTGACTTAAAATGCACAGTACATGCAATCTAATTGCAATGCAAATGCCTAGTGGGCCACTTGCTCAGGCTGCATCTTAAGCTAGTCAATCATAACCCAGGTAAAAACAAACTTGCCCCAAAAATCTTGCAAGATTGGGCAAGAATCTTGCAAGATTAAGGACCTTTTTACTTGCACAAGTGCAAGATTTGTGCAAGAATTTGATGTAAGATTAGCAAGATTCCTGCAAGTTTTTTTTTACCTGGGAAGTTAAGTTAAGTTGTTGCATTTTTCACATCATTGTTATGCATAACTTGAACTCAGATGAAAATATTTTATTATTCTTTCTACTATATCCTGCGACTTAACTGAACTCATGCAGGTAGCTGAACTTTCTACAAGATGACTTGTTTGGTGCTGCGATTCCTACATGATGATTTGCTATGGACCTGAACCCTCTACAGGGTGATTAGTTACCTCTGTACTTGGTCACTTTTAACCTCTAATAAAGCAATTTACTGCAAGGCTCATTGCTCTAATAGGGTTACTTCACTATTAGAGTATTTCCATCATACACTTGCTACAGGTATGATAAAAGACACACAGAACAGAAAATACTCTATAGATCATCAACCTTTGCACACCGTTTCCTGTAAATTCATAGGCCCTAGACCAGGTGGAAAATCAGCAAGTGGAATACTAAGGTTTAAAGTGTTTAGTTAGTGCAGAACAAAATATCGACACTAGCTAAGGAAGCAAGCTTGTCACACTAGTAGAACAGGCAGAACAAAATGTGATTTTCATGCATACGTAGCACCATGATGCCCAAAATTATTATTTTTGTTATGACAATGCCCTCCACCTTCAGTAGTCTACATACCAAATTTAACCTTAATTTTTGTGTCATTCCCTATATGAGCCAAAAGTTGCCATACCATGCAAATGATTTATTTGATTATAATTTTTCTTTATGTATTACAAATGGTCTGAACTTGCCCATACTATAGTTGGTACATGCTCACCTGAGCCCCCGCCAAATACAGTAATATCAAATAAGTGAACATGTGTTCACTCCCAATGGTTTAGTACTGGAACAAGCATGTTTTCATGTTGTAAACATGTTTATACGCCTCAATCGTCCATACTAAATGTAAGGGATATTTTAAAGCCTCATAACTCACTTGTTCTTGCCCATATCAAAGAGCGTTCTTGATTAACAGTTCTGGTGTTTAAAGGACTTCACAGTGCTACAAAATGTTTGGGCAGCTGGCCCATGTAACAAGAGTTATTAACAAGAAACGAGGGCTCAGGTGAACGCTAACCAACTATACAAAACAGTTATAATCCTTTGGCATGAGCTCTTATTATAAAAACATGCTACACATCAGATTGTTATTATGGCATAAAATTATCAGGGGCGGATCCAGGAACTGGCAAGAGGAAGGGAACAACAGGCTATGTTGTAGGTGGTTGGGGAGAGCCAGATTATCATGTTAGTTGCTGAATTTTTTAAGCAGCAAATAATTGCCTCTTGGTAGTGTCTCACTGTTGATATTTGCCATTTTGGCCTTTAGATGGCTGTGAAGCCTTAAAAGCTATTTTAAAAGCTCTGAATGTCTTTAAGAACAAAACGACAATTACTTTTAGAGGTGTTTAGTACACACGAAGGTGCTGGGGGACAATTTCACAGCTAGTTTGACTTTGGTTTGCCTTGGTTTCAGGTGAAATTGTAATAAAAGCTTGTAAAACGTGCATATTTTCATGAGTTTTATAAACTGATCTTGGCCATGGCCTGACATAAAGTTAATCAGAAATATGGCTGGCTCTTCCACAAGGTGGAGAGGGGCATTTGCCCCAAATTCCCCATCCTGGATCTGCCATTGATTATGGCTATAAGATACATTGTTCAGCCTCTAGCCATTTGACCATGGTCAGTAGACAGGAAAGACGCAAAATGGGTTGTGGTGATTTTCAAAATTCTATATTGGTACTTCTGTAAGGGTTTTTAAAAAGACACTACATAAACCTTTCTGAATTTATTGCATCGAATAATTATTTGCTTCTATCATGATTATAAAAGCAGTGCTTTAGACTGAGCCTTTTTGGGAGGGGAGATCTGCTACTGTACGTTGAGCTCTTGTTAACATTCATTTAGATTTTGAACTTGACCCAAAAATCAGCAAGATTTTATTGGAAGCTAAAGAGAAAGGTCATACTATTAAACTGCGACATTCAAAAGTTTTGATCTGTGGATCATCAGCAGCTGGCAAAACTAACTTTTTGAACTTGCTACTGAGAAATGATTTTGTTGAAGAGCACAAAATGACAGGAGTAACTGATGCCAAGCACAAAATGGTGGTTAGGAAAATAGCCATTGGAAAAAACAGTGAAGGCATCTATTTTAAAAACCTTGAACTAGAACATCAGATTCAGTGGTTAAGATCACATCTTCATCACAAAGCAAATGACACTAAAGTACCAGTAGATGGAAATGACCGTCTTTCATCACACCAGTCATCCGGTAACCTAGCTGCTCAATTACCAGTCAAAAGAACAAAAAGTTTGAAAAGATGTAACAGTGAAAGTGCCTTGCAGTCAGCACAATCACCACTTTCTCCTATAAAGCCTTTACCTTTATCACCTGAAAAGCTTGAAGAAGATGTTGGTGAAAATGGGATGTCATCTTTAACTATGCAGCAAAGTGCTAGTGTACAACAGACTGAAATTGAACAGAAGTTAACTACTATGCTTAATGATCATGAGATTGAACAGCTTCCTGAAGTGTGGGATGTGTTGACATTCCTGGACACTGGAGGACAGCCGGAATACATCAGTATGTTACCAGCAGTAAACAGTGCAGTCATGGTTACCTTTGTGGTTCTTAGTTTGGAAAATGGTCCAAGTAGCCTTTCACGAAAAATCACTGTTTATGAAGGTGAAGAAAATTACTCATATGATTTAACATATGACTACAGCAGTCTAGTAAAAATGCTTATATCTATGAGAAAGCCCAAAACACATAACCATTCTGTTCAAGTACAAGGTGATACTATAGGAAATGATAGGTCATACCTGTCTTTTATTGGTACTAAAAGCGATCTGTTAGAAAATACTGATGAAACTTTACAGAATATAGTTTTGAGCATTGATAAAGGCTTACAAAAGATTGTTAAAGAAGCAGAATGTGAGGCTGATTTATTAGACATTTCAAGACCACATAATAGCCCTGGATGTCATTTGATACCAGTAAGTAATCGTCATGCCAACACATCGAAGGAAGACAACAATGCTTTACTAATTCGTAATGCTATTTACAAAAAACTTGAAGAAAGGAAAGTACATGATATTCCAATTGAATGGTTACTACTTGAGCTCGAAATTAAGCAATGGTGCAGGGTTAATGGTAGCAAGAGTTATATGACAATTGATGAAGTTTATAAACTGTGCAAAAAATGCAGTATTAATGATGATAAAGAATACATTGAAAGCTTCTTAAGATTTTACCACATGGTGGGAATTTTTCTATATTACAATTTACCTGGGATAGAAAATCCCATAGTGATTACCAACCACCAATGGTTGTTTGATAATCTCAGCAAGCTAGTTGTTTTTGCTATAAAGGCTAAACACAGCACTTTGGATCAACATCAACGAATTTCATTGGAGAAAGGCTTAATGTGCAAAAAATTCATGAAAGAAATCAAGTTTGATTTAATAAGTGACTACTTCATTAAGCTCTTAGAACATCTAAAAATCATTACTCCTATTGATACTGAACCAGAAGATTACTATTTTGTCCCTTGCATTCTTCCTACTTCTCCTCTTGACAGAGATGAAAAGTTAGCCCTTTTAAATGAGTATGGAGGTAATCACAATGCAAAACCATTACTTATTCAAATTGCCAACAATTCAAAGTCAGCCTTAGCTAACTCATACTACGGGCTGCCAAGAGGTGTATTTGGTTTTCTCATAGTTCATTTGCTTCAACTACAAAACACAGACCCCAAATGGCGCTTTCTTAGAATGCTATTTACAAACACTGAAGGTAATGCATGCATATACCATAATCTTGTCACCTTTCAGTATTTTCCTGTGGACAACAAGAAACAAGCGTATTATATTATTCTGATTGACAGATTTCTATATTTAGAAATCCAGGTACGATCTAAAGAAAATCCAGAATCAAATCATACCTATGTTCAAATTAAAGATCTTGTGAAGTATTGCTTTAAAAAAGTTTGTACGAAACTAAACTTTGATGCAAACAATGTTTGTGTGGCATTTGCATGCTCTATATGCAATAAACGGCATCTGGCAAGAAAAAATTTTGATGCAGATTCGTCTGAGCCATTTCACTGTCAGAAGACTAATATGGTAGATTGGTTTGTAGATAGTGTTTGGTTTAGCAAGGTTAGTGGAGTTTATAATTAAGTGTTAATTGTTATCATATTTTCACTTTAATAATTTCCAATTATTTTTTCATTTTATTCTTATCTTTTCCCTGAGATTATTCCTCGAAGTGATACTATGATAGGCAATCCAATTTGTGCATGTAATGTTAGAAAAATCAGAGAAGAATGTAGAAAATAAAAAATGAAGTTCAAATAAACTAGGGTGTCTGTATTGCAAATGGCTTTATTAGAGTGATTTAGCTTTTACAGTTTTGTTAAATGCTATCCTACTAGGGACCTGTGAGAAGGCTAAAGCTTGTGAATACAATATAACAGTACTTTGTGCATTTATTGTGATTAGTTAAGACCTGTGTACGTGGTCATATAAAAACATAATGTGACAGGAATTTGGATGACTGATCCAAATCACTGTTCTGTAGTTCAAACTTAATAGAATTATAAGCTATTACAATTCTTCAAGAAGTAGTAAGCACGTGAATGAGATTTCATCAATGAGGCATGATTTACCTTTCAGAGCATTCCCTAGATCTACTAATGGCTGTCTGAAAGGCTGCAAAAGTGACAGGGATAATGATTGAAGACTAGAGATAAAATAGATATGGCTCCATATGGACTGTATTGTAGCGAAATCAACACACCAATAAAATATTTGGCCACTTGCACAAGGCCACCCACTCTTGATGAATAATTTGTCATAAACCTTACCACATGATCTGTAAAGGCCAGAAATCATCATTGATGTGCTTATGACACTATAACCATTTTTTACACCACAAACCATATAAGGCTGGTTTGAGTAGGCTTGTTCCAATTATGCTGGCATAACTTCGAGCATAATAAGCTTGCAAAAAAGTATCAAGCATTATGCCAGCATAATAGGACGATTATCAAGATTTTAAATTAAATGTGCTATGTATGCACCACAACTACAGTGAAATATGAACTCAGTACACCTTAATACTGCATTTCATATCAAGAAAATGTGCAATGTTATTATTTTTATTGTTTCTTGACTGACTTTACACTTCATGGAAAAAGACTGAAATACTATAATAGAGCAGTCACTTGATTACTCTAATACGCCAATCAGGAACCACTGATATGTTCTAATAAAACAGCCAACTCTAGAGCATAATATTTTGATGCTGAAGGCATAATTTTGAGCATAATAGGCTGAATTTTTGAGCACTGCTCAAACGCATAATAAGCTATTTTCAAAGCATGGTTGGCTCAAGCCTAGTTTTGAGCGCAGCCTCTTGTAGTTACTCAATGGTGTGGTTCTTTCCCATACATGTAACTGGGTTGGAGTTGTAAAATTATAGTTGAATTATATACTTCAGTTATGTGAACAATGTTTTTTGTTGCAGGAAGAAATCATTCAAGAGGCTCAAGGTATGTGATATACTATTAATTTTACTGAAGAAGAAATCTTTAGACAATTCTATAAAATTATATTTTATACATGTACTGTAGTATTATAAAATATGCAACTGGGCAATATTAATCGAGCACAATTAAATAAATACAACCACTTGCAGCTATTATCATATTGGATCCAGATTCAGATCCCAAGAAAGACATTTGTCTCTTTTCCCCTCCACAGTATTTCCCTGTTCATAAAAGATTGAAATTTTATAATAAAGTAGTTACTGGGTGGGTTGAACAGTGGGGAACTAAGCAATGCTATAAAATGACATTAAGTGTGTGAATCACTTTAAGCACACAATATCATTCACATGCATTCACACACAATTTAATACCACTCTAGGAAGTTCAGGAGATACGATTTCTTGAGGCATTAACATAATATTCAGCCAAGGAAATACACAAATTACACTGTAATGAATAATGAGTCAATATTAGCTGCATTTGTTGGCTAAAAAGAGCCAGTGTGTTAATGAAGGTACCTGCTTTTGTGAGCACCTTCATTCACAGTGTAATAGTGATGGCATCTAGAAATGAATGTATATACACGGCCACAATAACTGTTTAATAATATAATAGTAGTGAACATGTAATGCACTTACGTAGCATTCATTCAATGGCAACAATTAATAGAAACACAACACTTATCAAACCTGTCTTTCACCCAGAACAGCTTCATGTACACTCTGTCACATATTAAGTGCCTCTAAAATATTTACCAGCTTTGGCTTTGTTTCTCATTGCAGCTACTTTGGAAACACCATTAATTACAGATCTCGTAATTAACAAGCTTAAGTGATAAGGTTAAATAAGTTGGCCAGTATAATACCCATAACATTCAGCATTGTCAATTTGTCAACATGCAGGCACTTAACCAGCATGTAGCACCTTACACACAGTATTGTAGTTCAAAAGTGCCTACAAATAGCATCTCAAAGTGTAAAAGTTCAATTTCTCCTGGCCTGGAAGACCCAAGAAGCCCCTAGACTAGCTTCCATTGGTAGCATTATGACTGAGTTTACCACTTAACTTTTACTCTGACTCTCCTGATGTTTGTTTACACTTTCCTTACATATTGTGCTGCTGTACTGTGGATAACATGATAGTATAATTTTGTAGGATGCCTGTCACTATCAGATGCTTATACGAAATATTACCCCAAGCTGATAATTACTTTACCAATGATGGATGCCACTTTTATAGCAGCAGTTAGAGAGTTTTTCTTTGGAAATACAAAACCTACTATGGAAGCATTCAGAACATCAGCTGACAGGGCAACATATTTTTTAGACAATATCATTGAAAATGCCCTTGATATGTATTTTGTGAAACTTCTTAATGCAATGGAAGCATACAAAAGTGCAGCAGGACAGCTGGCTATTGAAATTAAAGAGAGCATACAGATAAGTATGTTACTACAAGGCATGCAATAGTTTGTGTATATATGACTATCAAACTGATCATCATTATTATTATTATTGTTTTTAAATTGATAATTTATAAAAAGAGAATATAGCCATACAAATTTATTTACATAATTAATAAATCTACAGCCTTTCTAATACATGCTTATAGTACAATTGTGGTGATGTATTAGCATCAAGACATACGTACGGTAGTGTGTCGTGCAGCCAAGAAAGCTAGCATGAGTATATTGACAAGAGGAAAAAAAACATCATTTTCACGTGTGCATAGCTCCATGGCCCCTTCTCCAAAGCACACCATTTTTTGCACTTTGCCAGGCAGGATAAGCCACTCAGCAAATTTATTACAGCATTTGTGAAATACGGATGTTCAAAGTTTCAAATTAATTTCTTGGTATTTTTCTTAAGCCATGGGAGGGCTAGCAATGCCTTTTGATGGTTTGAAAAGCAGTAGACATGCAAAGTTATAAAGCAAAACCCAAACAAGTGTAAAATTGTGGGATTGAGATACTCTAATAGAACACTCAACTTAGGGTAAAAAATGAAAAAATTCACTAGAGTTCAAACCAGGAACCTCCATGTTATCACCCCCATCCTTAATCACTGAGCTGTTACTATCGTGGCTAATCACCTCACTTAATTTCTGCTTTATAAATACTATAAATCTGCTTATAAATTAATTAATGTTTCTAATTTCATAGATCTACCAATAGATGTCTATCAGAATGTGCACTCTATTAGAATATTACAATAATTTGAAGCAAAACATGCAACCATTTTTTAATTTTGACTTCAATAATAATCATCATTCATAGGCAGCTCCAGGATTTTTGGTGACTGGTTTCTGATCAAAAGCACAGCTAGATTTTAGGTGAAGACCAAAAAAAAAAGGTCTACACCTCCGGCTATTCTCCACTAAATAATATTTGTATCACTGTTAAAGCACATAAAAATCTTTATTCATAACTTCATAGTTTCTGAATACTGTGACTGCATAATTAGAGTGACTGACTGCTCTATTAGAGTATCTCGATCTAAACGTGACCGGTTTCCAGAAACCTCACAAACCCCGCTGGAGCCACCCCTGTCATTGTATCTGTATAGAAATGAAGAAATGTGAGTAAAAACAAGCATCAAGTCAGCCATAGCCTGGTTTTGGTGCCTTAAAAAGTGCAAAAAGGTAAAATCCACACAAAACAGCCAAGGTGTGAGAACATGGTGTGGCTTTAAGAATCCTGGGTGAAAAAGTTGCAAAATCAAAGGTGGTGGCCACAAAATGGCTGCAATAATGTTAATATTATTAATTTTTAAAATAATTTTAAAATTTATTAGCATTAACATCATTGCAGCCATTTCTTGACCACCACCTTTGATTTCACGATCTTTTCATTAAGTCCACACTATCTTTTTACAGCTTGGCTGCTTTTGTGTGGATAGCGATAAAAAACCATATGTATAACTGATTAGATGCCAGTGCTGCATACAACTATACTTTTAATGTGTAGATATTCTCCCACTAACTTTTTTATAAAATGTGTGATGAACTTTAATCTAATAATGAACAGTATTATTGCATACAAAGGTTAATGATCTGTTATTATTATTATCGTGCACACTGAATGTATTGTATAGTAGGAATCGCAGAAGATTGGACTGTTGCACCAAAAAATAATAGCCAGTGTTGGGAATAATGCATTACAAAAGTAACGCGTTACGTAATAGTTATTACATTTTGTGATTTCAAGTAATATTACGTGCTACCATTCACAGTCTAGTAATATAACTTAAGTTACTTTCAAGGAACCCATTGTTCATTATATTAGTAACAAAAGTAATGTGTTATTACATAACGCATTACTATTAGAGTTCGTTAGCAACGTGTAATGATATTCATAACACATCACCAGGTCCATTACTAACCAATTGGTGTTACTCAACAGCTTAGTAGCTGCAATAATCTACTGTCCCGATCCCCTATAATAAAATTATCCATATTAGTTCACACCTCAAGCAACCAGTTACGTGATTTGCCAGCAATGTTTAGGTATGGCTGAAGTGGTAAAAATAATGAACATCTATACACAGGTGCAAGAAGCCAGTAGCTATATTTACACAGGAGTGTTTATTATATGCTAGCTCAGTAACTAACATGCAAGCCGGGTGTAGAAAGGTGTATAGTCAGAGCAAAAGTAACTTAATGTAATATATTAAGTTACTTTTCATTTGGAGTAACTAACTTATTACATTGCCCAAAAGTAAAGAGTAATATGTAATATATTATATACAATGACTAAATAATTTTCCCAACACTGTAATAGCCAGGCTCACTATTGCATCACAATACTATGACACCTTGGCAGTATTGATTACAAGTACAAATAATTCCTTAAAACAAGATGAAACAATTTGAAATTTTATGTAATGGAATATCCTACTTGCTGACTGGCTAACATCACCTCTAAGTCACATATAGTGTGCTTATGTTGAGCTGAAGTTGAAAAAATAGCTACTTTCAAGTGAATCAAGTGGTAGACTACTCTTTTGCTTAGCACATGCATTTCAACACAGTACAGTTGGTAAAACATGTCCTTGTTTTGTCCCATTTCTTTCACTCGAAGGAAGTACGTACGTAGTATGCCAATGGCTTCATGTGTGTCACACAAATGAGACAGGAGTCATTCGACATTTTGCTCCTTGCCTCCAACCGTCACAGTATGCATTAATGTTATTGTTCTCCATATGCAGGGCTGTGTATTATATAGTGGCTACTTTGCTTACTAATGCAGTGAATAATATAAGCCCACATGATCATAAAATTGTATTCATAAAATTATGTCTGACACCATTCTTTCCTTTGATGTTATGCTATAGAATTTTATACATAATAAACAAGTGTATTATAAACTTATGAAACTTACAAGCTGTATAGTAGGGAGCATTTCAATAAAAATGTTTAATATATTATAAGGAAAATCATCACCTGAAAAACTGTGACAAGTTTGAATACTAGCTGAATTATACATAGTGTTATTGTGATTCACGCCAGATAAGGGATGGTGTAACGATGAATTAAGTGCAATCGCAGCAATGCTATACATAGTATTACTTAATAGGTGTAGTATTAGTAATTACAGCAATAAAAGCTGGCATCACAAGGTGGTTGGATAGTAGTAGCATCTGTTCTGGATATCATCTGTTGGTGGCCCGGTGTGCAAGACTATTAATCAGCCAGGATGGTAATTTATGTTGTAGCAGCAGTTGAAGTAGTGAGCTGCTTATCTTATCAACTGCAGAGGACTTAAATTGTGTGAAGTTTGTGATAGAAAGTGGTGAGTAGGCTGGGTTTGAAAATGAATGTATTATTTGAAAAAAGGAAGTAGTTACTGAACTGAAAGTTTCTTTTTTTGCGGATCGCACAAAATAACTGACAATCATCCATCAACATGACTATGAAGCAACTAGTTGGTATACCATGAGTATTCGACTTTAAGGTATGCATCTAGTAGTTGCCTCAAGTATTCAACTTTAAGGCACACGTCTAGTAGTTGTCCCAAGTATTTAACTTTAGGGCATGTGATAAGCAGTATTAGCATTAGGGTAAGAGTAGGGTTCAGCTTGTCAACTTTAGGTTACGTTCTTCTTACTATATACAGCTTACTCAAGTCTTGAGTCACTTGTATAAGATAGAAAAGTAGGGAAAGTGGGTAGCTAGCAGTGGTAGCACAGTGTTTAGCACATTGGCTTAGCACACCAGTAGTCTTATGTTCAATCCCTGGATGGGTTTTGGGTTTTTTGTGTTTCTTTTTGTCTAAGTTTTACTGTCGGTTCAATAGCCAGAACGGCTTATTGAACCGACTTTCGGTTCAGTAACCACTGCCTTAAAAAAGGCTTGTGGTGGGTGGATGAAAGTATTCTCTGGACTTGATGGCCTAGATGAAAATCAGGGAGGTAGGATTTATTGGATTGATTTTAAATAATGGCTATTCTGTCAGTATGCTAACCATGCAGGGCTAAAAAGTTCACTAGCTAGTAAAAATCCATAGAATGCAATGCAAGCATGAGAGGTATCAGCTAGGGAGTAGTGTGATGGACAAAGTTCATATTTCACCATCTGAATGCGATTGAGATGGGTTTATAAGCATGCAAAATGTCCATTAGATTCATCACCATACATGTAGAATATTGCTTTACCACATTATTGTAATAGTGCAAATAATACCTTCTGTGTAGAGTACACATATGCTATGGCAGACGTGTTGTAATGGAAGCCTTGTAAAGATCAGGATGATGCATACACTGCTAAAGCAGTACAGTGATGCATAACAACAGACAATTGTAACAGATAACTGCAATGGTTGGAGTGGGGACTACATACATAACTACAACTCATAGCATGCAGAATCATTACATGAACTAATTATTTCATAAATGTTTAGAGTAAATTGCATAATGTGAAGGATCCTTATTGTTTACCGTACTAATGAGAATAGCAGTGAAACAAGATGGGGAAATAGTCAGCAGCAGTTGTAGCACCTCAGCACATGGCTAACATGGCCAGGAATAAGTATAAAGTGCAATACAATGACCCTGTTGGCGTGTTGGGAGATGCTTATGGTTCATGGTACAATTGTTGAATGCCAGAGTGCAGTAGCAGTAACAGCAGCAGCAGGCCTAGGGGCGTAGTTAACCAGAAGGTGATGGAGGGGCAGGCATGCCCCCCACGAAACACTCAGAATTGTTCATGCATGCAAAAAAAAGACTAATGATCCAATGATGGGATAGCTACCATACAGTGTTGTATTATTACAGCTAACATAACTAGCCATGTAACTATTTCATTACTGATTACTATCAGTTATCACTTATCAATGGAGGTCAATGATGGAGGTATATTAGTTGAGCATAATCGCACGTGCCACTGCTGTACTCCAGCAAATTCGTCCATAATCCGGTAGAACTATATTGTGAATATTTCAGTATAATGCAATGTATCACAGTTACTTATGTTAGCCACAGCCTGTGCTGCAATTCTAGCACACTGACAGTATGACGTGTTCACTCACTTCAGCAGGCAAAACTCAAATGCCACATATTACATGAAATCCCAGTTCATACGCAAGTTCATAACCTGTCTTGCTACCAGAACTTTTAAGCTTATGATGGATCCACCTGACTAACAAAGTAAAAAAAAATTAGGCAGGTATGCCATTGCACTGTCGTACATAGATCCAGTGTGATCGACTCAAAAAAATAAACTTGGTAAGTTACATTTAACACTTTATCACCTCGTAGGCAGTAGGTTCTTATCGTCATCTGCCTGTCACTCTCCTTTGTCACTTGTGAGTTGCGACTCCTGCGAGGTCACTTCAAGTGAGTCACTATCCTTTTAGGTTTGAAAAATGCTCTATCACATGAGTAATTTAGGCTAAATACAGAAGTGTGTCTATAATTTTCATTTGGTGAATTCATGAATGAGTTGAATGTTGCATGCGCATTCACTAGCAACACCTGGTGATACCTTGTAGTTAGTAGTGCACATAGTTTATAGTCATTTGCGTGTCAGTTACTAGTAAGCTTGTGATGAGGTAAAAAAAACACTTAGTGATGAGCAAATAATGTCCCCCCCTTAGCTATGCCTCTGAGCAGTAGTGATAGAAGCAACAGCAGTGGGGCCAACGGTAGTATATAAAGCCATCATTTATACCCCCTTTTACCCTGGTTTTCCAGGATAAGCGTAAGGCAACTACCGTATTGGGCGAGGCTTATGATGTTTATGGTACAGTTGTTGAAAACCAAAGTGTGGCAGCAACAGACAGAGGCAGCATACCAACAACCAGCAAGATTAGCAGCATTTTCCTAGCCCATGATTTGCAACACTTCTTACCCAGGTGTCCCAAGCATGTTATTGGTAGGAGAGTGTTACTAGGCTGTGTCATGCAATAAGGCAGCTAGCTGTAAATATTTTAAAGTATTTTATTTTATGTTTTGGCAACTGCCAGCAACAGGATTAAAGCAGCACTAGCAGCATTAACAGCAGCAAGTGACAGTAAGCAACTCTGTTGATGTGTTTTTTAGCAACCGCAAGCTAAACTCTAAGACGAACTCCTAGACCATTTTGACTTAAACCATACTGCAGTATTTATGCTGTGCCCTTCATATGAAAGCTAGTTATCACTGCTAGAAAACAATGAATTCACTTAGTAAAGTGACTCACAATGCTGGTTTAGTCAATATTATTGCCAAATTTGATCTCACAGTGCTAAATTTGCAGTTAATTTCCCTGTGAGGGCATGCCTAGCGATGCCTTAGATAAAGCATACTCCTCATGCTGAGTGTGCCTCTCACTCTGCACTTCTGAATAATTCCAGAACTTCTTCACACCACTACAAAACACAGAGTCACTATCAGAATATTAAATATATGGTACATTGGTCAATTTTCTGTTTTATAGCTAAAATGAAGCACTGGGTGTTTTTCAATTTTGTGTTAAAATTTAGCTTTGTATCTAAGAAATATTGCCAATTTAGTGTTAAATACATTACAAACTAACTTTTCATAATAATGCAATTTGAAAATACATTTTGACAACTTGGTATTCTCTACTGACCACATTTCAAGCCAATAGCCTTTTGTAATTTGAAGTTATGAGGTGTCAAAGTTGGTAAGTTAATCATGTGTGGAAAGCCCCTTTTTGCAAATCCAGTCACATATTGTAATTGTATTAATACATACGTATGCAATGCATTATTATTTCACCAACTAATTTTTAAGCATTGTCCATAAAAAGTAACAGAAAATAGATGGTATATTTATTAACTAGTCAGACATCGAAACATAGGGTTCTACGGAATTTAGCAACCCGTGTGTTGTGGCACACAAGGAAAATGAGGTGGCTATTACAGGGCTTGAGGTATTCTAAATTTCATAGAATCCTGTGTTTCGCTGTCTAACTAATTTAGACCTCAGCTCATTGTTGTACCTTTAATTTGCTGCTACTTGTTGTGCCTTCACAGCTGCTTGTAACATGAAAAATGTAGTGTTCATGAGTAGAACAAGCTCCTGTAATTTGTAACGACACTTGCTATCCAGTTAAACCTTTATGCGTTGCCAATGTTACAGGCATGTAATTGTCGGGTTTTGTATCGCCCCAGAGACAGTTATCTACTGAGACATGAACAAGGGATCTACAGGATTTTGATACCTGTAAGTACTGTAGCCAATGAAATTCGAGCATTTCACCTTGCTGTGGTCTAAACAGTGTTAGAGTATTACTGAGCAAAAATCTTGAATTGTCCTTTACTTTGATGTAATGGAAGTTAATGATAAATGTTAGTGTGTATAATTATGCTTAATGTTCTCTAAAGTGCTGTTGTAATACAAACAAGTTGATGTTGTGCTATTTCTAGAAACCAGGCACCGAAGCAAACAATGTATTACTATTATAATATATTTTTAACCAATAGGTTTTTCATATATTTTTAACCAATAGGTTTTTCATAATTCATGAAATTTTTGTTATTCTTCAATTGCCCTGCAATGTACTGCTATGGAAGCCATACCTCTCAACTGTAATACCTCTGGCATGATTCTCACATTTTGAGGTGTAATCTCATGCCCTCTCGCTCCCAATGTATTGAATCTCATGCCTACAAGCACTGTAGCTGAACTTACGGTTCAGTATTAGAATTTAGAACCAATAAAGTCTGTAAGTCTTTGGATATTTATGTATTTGTAAACAGTTTGTGTCATGATTGATTGATTGATTGATTAATTAATTAATTAATTAATTTATTCATTCATTCATTCATTCATTCATTGTCCATTAATTCTTGCGATGTAATTCTTGGTAAATGAGGAAATGGTGCTGGATCAGAGCACCGGATTAAGACATGGACATTAAGATGTAAAATAAAAAGAACAGAATGTTTCGACTCTACAAGTGTTATTTGAGTTTTATTATGTGCTGTACCTTGTGTCATAAAATGATCACATGATGCCATGGATACACTGCACAACAAAATTTAGAGGACAAACAACTACATGTGGCTTAACACAAAAGGATACATGCCAGTGCTTTCAAAGGATAAAGTGCACTAACAGAATATCAGAATTCAATGGATACATTAGTGTGTTCAACTAATTCTATAGTGTGTGGCATAGCTGATGATGTCGTGTTTATGCTCACAAACTCTCTCAACAAAGCCTCAAAGCTGCTCTTCATTTTTGTTTGCATACACAGGGGGTATGCCCCCTTTCAAAACAAAGGGATAGGCCATTCCTAGTAGTGTACAAGACCTGCACCATAATTGTCAGCTGTCAGACGCCTGTAATACCCGAAGGGAAAGTAATTCACAAAGTCTGAGGAGAGTTGCTACACCCGTATTTCAGATCGCCTCTGAACAAAGTTTACCCATGTGGAAGTTTAGTAGAGACTTCATTTCAATTTTACTTACGTAAAAGCTGCTTTTAACATTTAATTATTTGCTCACGTGGGTGCATATGGACAAATATAGGTAAATAAAATAAAAAGATAGATAGATAGGTAGATAGGTATATACACACACTTTTATGAAAACAATTTCAGTAAACCAGGCAAGCTCCCACCACAGCCGACCTTTGGCTGGCTGGAAGCACAAGCCTGGTTTAAAAAATAGCTAATCTCATCAATGATACAGTTTGTTGCTGTAATTACTGATCTTTTGTATGCCATATGTTTTCCATTTACTATAGTCAAGCCCTTAAAATTCACAACACCACCTTCACACCAAAGTGTAGACCTCACAGAAACTGCCACATTCAAGTGTTCTGCTATTGGTCACAATGTCCAGTATCAATGGTCAATTGGATCAGGATCATTTCCTAGTAAAGTGACTGGAAAAAACACCAATACCCTGGTGATCCCAGATGTGAGGTCATCTGATGATAACACCTACACTTGTACAATTAGTAATGATGGAGGTAATGTCACATCAGATCCTGTTCAACTGACAGTTACAGGTATGTATAAGAGTATAATGATATTAAATTAATTTTTGAGTTGTTATACTGTGCATCCTATATTGCCTCACATAGAACTATAAATTGCTGCTGTTGATTTTTACACCTCTTTTTCCATACAACCTGCACATCACTGTACATGACTGTTGAGTTAAACTCCAAGCTTTTAAGCTGCTATACTAGAGTATCTACAGTACATTTCTCAATTGTAAGTTTCCATAATTCATTCATACCCATTGCTCTTCAAATTATTTTGAACCTTAAGCAGTACGTAGCTTGTGAATGCTTACTGTTAAGAAAATAGTAATAAACCTAGATACAGTGTACCACTACCATCACACACATACACACATGCACGCACGCACACGCACGCACGCGCGCACACACAAACACACAAGCACACACATGCACTTACCATTGAACACTTACCATTGAAGTCCATTAAAGTGAAGCCATCCACTGAATGATGCTTCCCATTATTGGCTACTCGTGGACATGTCGTATGATACATGTGTCTGACGATGTCCTGTCTCCTTTGAAATTCACAGTGACAAATAAACTGTGCAGAAAGAGCGGTGTTTTGTACCTTCTGCAGTCCTTCCTGGCACACATCTCTCGACACATTTTGGTCTTTGGCAAGATGGTGCCAATCAGCTTCAACAATACCGAACCTCTTCAGATCCTGCCTTACCTTGTCTCTCCAACTGAGCTTGGCTCCATGCACAGGCTGAGGCTGTGGCAACTGCATTCTCTTAGGAATCCTAAAGTCATCTATTCTTATTGTGTGACCAAGCCAGCACAAATGTCTAACAGAAACAAATCTTTCATAGATATCTCCTTTCCAAACACAGTTCTTATTTGGACATTTGTAAGGTGTTAAATTCTCTGCTCAGCTTGACTAACACTCAGTATACAGTGCATATATGGATTAGGAAACCACTTGATCTTCCTAATTGTTCATTCTTTAATGGCCCAACACTCATCCCTATACAACAATACCACCATTACCATGGAAGAGTACACCATCTTCTTTGTAGATAAAGAAAGACTTGTATTACTAAACACAGAACCACACAATACCCCAAAGACCTGAGAGCCCAGTGAGAAGCCTTTCCAATCTTGTCCTGTACATCTGACAACACACTTCCAGATGTCTCCACAAAGAAACCAAAGATTTTACCTGCTCCACAAACTGATCATGGATGTATATTGGAGTCAAGTCATCCTCCTTAAATGACAACCAGCAACAAGCAGCTTGGTCTTGACAACACTTATGGTTAATCCGAACTCTGCAGCAGTTTCATCAACCACTCTAGCAGCCTCCTTTATGTCTTGTCTGGTATAACATAATATCGCACCATCATCAGCAAACAGCAGTTCAGTTAACTTAAAACTCAATGGGGCTTTACCAACTAACTTTCCATCATACTTATAGAACACCTTCACATCCTGAACCCTGCGACGGTCCCACCAACGCTCATTCACCCAGTTTAAATACAAAGTAAACAATGTAGCCTTGATGCAATCAATCAGTCAATCTAAATGCTGAACGTCTACATATTGCCTATTTGAAAGTATCAAGAAATGCCAGTTTTAAGTATGCAGTGTGTTGTAGCTTACCAATAGTTGAAGCTGTGTGTACCAAATTTTCACACATTTTATACCAATTCCTTACCTTCCAGAGCATCCATTGTACAAGTAGCCAGCAGTGAATTTTCCCACCAATTTAGATAGTTTTTAAACCAAGGTCAGGTGAGCTTCAAATGGGGTGGGAAGCGGGGCCTAGAGGAGGGTCAGAGGTTGTTTAACAATCTTAAAGAGGAAGGTGTAGTCATGAATTAAGCCAAGTATGGGCCATTCAGGTCTCAAAACTGGCTAAAATGAAGCACATTTACAGCACAGGTCTTTATTCAACACCACAGTGCTGTACAGCCACATACAGAAGACAACCTCAGGCTGGCCAGAACTCCATTAGGGACCCAGACCACTTGTCACTGCACTTGGGAAAAGCAACTAGTGAAAGCAGACCACTCAAGTATAGCTGATTTTGGAAATGAAATTTGGGGATTTATTCATGTAGCTTTGTGTTATTGGTGAAAAATCAAATCTGCTGACATGGGCGATAAGACCAGTTTTCAATATGTCCTCAGATCAACTCCAATCCCTTCAAAAAGTTTCCATGGAATTAAATATTTTCGAATTTTATGCTGACAGACAGACAGACTGACTGACTGACTGACTGACTGACTGACTGACTGACTGACTGACTGACTGACTGACTGACTGACTGACTGACTGACTGACTGACTGACTGACTGACTGACTGACTGACTGACTGACTGACTGACTGACTGACTGACTGACTGACTCCAGACAAGCATAACTCAACAATGGATAAGGCTACAGGCTTGATTTCTTCACTGTTCAACGTTGCTTCATCCCGAGATGTGCCATTTTGTCAACCGTAGTACTGTACGTACAATACACGCATCATGGACTTTCCTTGGTTCTCTTTTGTGTTCCAGTTCTTTTCATTGACAACACAAAGTGACAATTAACGATTGTGGTGCGATGCATATTCCCTGTAGTTTATCACCTGTATATATTTTCAGTAGCAACTGGATTGCTTTCAGAGACACTTCGCTTACTGATCTTTTTTGTAACTCTGTGTAAAGGTGAAAGCAAAGTGTAATGGACACTGCACTTTCAAGTAATTGGGGCACAAATTGTCCATATTTTGGTGGTGACTGGATTGATTGTAGAAGCACTTTTCCTACTGTTCTTAGTTTTTAGCACTGTATAATGGGCTGAACATAGTTGAAAGTGAAACGTAATGGCCATTTTGTTTTTGAGTCAGTACTTTTGATAGCTGGGGTGCACGTTCATATGTAAACATTAATTCTGTAGCCATCCTTTATTTTGATGCAGTACGTGTGTTCACTAGTCATAATACAGTTACAAAAAGTAAAGAAACAAGTATTAGAAAAATTTAGAGTTTGATTAGGGATCATAGAAAAAAGTAGGGAAACAAGGGAGGTCGCCTACACCTGCAGATATACTAGTGGACATTTATTCCCTATGTGCATAGAATAAAATTAATTAGGTCCACTAGTTTATCTGCAGGTGTAGGCGACCTCTCTTGTTTCCATACTTTTTTCTATGATCCTTAATCAAACTTATAATTCCTAATTTTTCCTTATAATTGTAAACATGAACAGGCTGTTGGGTATTAAAACAAGTATCTGTTTGTTGTCAGATGTTCCAACATAACAGTTTTAAACCTCTTGACAAACAAAACTCTGTGTGATCAAAAATGTTGCAGATTGCAAAGTTCCCTCAATGTGAGATTGAAGTCCTTGCAATAAAAACCTACTATACAATTGCATAAAAAGTGCTGTATAACATAATGTGAAAAGAAGGGGAGAGAAGGAAGAGAACATTTTCACTATGTTAGATCTACCTTCAACACTTTTACTGCTGTTTACTGCAAGTACAGATAATAATTTGAACGCACACAATTAATTTTATAGATCACCCTTGTACTCATGATCAAGTGATATTGTATAGGCTTTAGCACTTTCCTTATTGTACAGTATCTGTCATAATGACACCGGGCTAAAAATTCCAGATCTTGGGCTGTGTAATGCCTTTAGCACTTCCTAGCCTTGTGATGTTTCTGCATTTAACAGAGTTTCAGGTTTTCAGCTTCCTTGTACAATACAGATACATGTAGTTAATAAGGAAGGAGTAGTATGGATATTTTATGTTCTGGTACTTTTAGGTAAACCCAAGTTGACTTTAGAACCAGCTACTTTGAATGTTGTCATTGCAAAACCTGCCAAGTTTACTACAACAGTTAGTGGAATAGGAAAAGAAACTTTCAGTTACCAATGGAAACACAATGGAGCAGATATCACTGGGGAGGTTGGAGATAATCTTGAAATTGCTAACACAACTAAAAGCCATGGTGGAAAATATGAGTGTATTGTTAGGAATGAGCATGGAGATTGTGATATGTCTTCTGCTGAATTGATTGTGATAAGTTAGTGTGGCATATATTAGATAAACCCTTGCGCATACTCCACAGCAAGCATTTAGCTTATCACAGAGAATTGGCTGATTATACAAAGTTGTAATAGGCCTTGTGTGTACACCTTTGTGAATACAAAGTATTTCATTAATAAAAATCCAGCAAAGAACACTGCAGTGTTTCATATAGCAGCTGTCATAGGAGACACAGTTAGGGGGTTGAGAGGGCAAAAAGTTTTAGTATAAAACAGTGCTTATTTCAGTAAGAAGAGAAGAATATACATAGCACACAATACTATATTCATTGACATAACTTGGCCCAGCGGCGGAAGAAGTAGTTGATATGAGGGTGGGCTGGGCTAACCCAGACTTATTTCTATAGTTTGGTAAGGTGAGACCAAAAAAAAAAAAAGGTCACAACCAACTGACAAGAGCTTTCCACCTCACCAGCTACCATTTCTAGCTGATAAACTACATAAAAATTCTTACATATCTCGCTACACACTGACTACTTTATTAGAGTGACTGCTCTATTAGAGTATCTCGATCTTTATCACGGTTTTCAGCCCCACTCCAAGAAAGATAATTTCGTTGTGATATCATTCTGAAGGGGGGCTAAGCCCCCCCCCCCCCCCCCCCTTCCACCGCCTATGACTTGGCCATGGGTTGGTATAGCTGGATGATTGTAGAACACATACAGTCTAAAACTCTAGTTGGATATCTCCTGAGAAATTGCTTAAGTGAGACCTCCTATATAATTTGAATTTGACAGAACATTGTTGATAGTTATATTAAGTGTATGCTTTTCAAAGCATGTGAAAATTAGTTAACCTATCTGAGATATCTCTTAAAATGTGTAACAGTTTACCAGCTACAGTTATTGAAGAAGATTTTAAAGAGAGAATATACTGAAATATTTTGTATTAACCCAGCTATTGCATAAATATTGTGTAATTGTTTGTATCTGTGCATAAATACTCCATTTTGGAGGTTTGTACAGTATTAATATAAATAAATAAATAAACCTGTTTGATAGCAAAGAGTGCACTAAGGTGCAGTATTGCATTGATAACATTCACAAAACAGAATAGAATTGTGACTATTCTATTAGAGCATCTTGTTCTTTGCACTAAACTTAAACTTATTTGTATTGAACTACACAAAGCTAATAAGCAAATAGAAGACAACAGTTATAAATGTACTTTATAGTTATAAACTGTACACGTTGTGAAACAATTGAGACAATGTGAATGATTCCCAACATGTTTTTGGTGTTACAGTTATAGTCCTGAAGTCTAAGTGCAGTAAGAAAGGGCCATGGCCCTCCCTCAGGTCCCTCCATATAGTTGTATGCCAGGCTGGTTATACGTTTCATACAACATTGTAAAAGGTTGATTATGGAATGTATGGTATATACCAAATATTTTAAGCGAATTGTACAGAAAACCAGTTTAAGGAGTAAAATTTGTACCAGAAAACTCAATTCATCAGTCATTTATTATTGCATGCTTTCTTCATTATATAGCATCTGCAGATGTGATTGATGAATTATATAATATACTAGTAATAGTATGAATCTTCAAACAAAGGTTGCTCCTAATAATAAAAATAAGAAAATAATAATAAGAAAATAAAAAGGCTTCCAAATACAATGAGTTGTGGAGAGCAATAATTTTATATATAGATCTGAACTATAATGTGTGGTTGTAATTGATTTGTTCATTCTACAACAGAATTTACATATGTATGTAATATATTTCCCATTTAGTTAAGCCCTTAAAGTTTACAACACAACCATCACCTCAAAGTGTAGGCCTCAACCAAAAGGCTACATTCACATGTATTGCTACTGATGATGGTGTTAAGTACCAATGGAAAATTGGATCAGGATCATTTCCTAGTAAAGTGACTGGTATAAACACCAATACCCTGGTGATCCCAGATGTGAGGTCAAGTGATGATAACACCTATTCTTGTACAATTAGTAATGATGGAGGTAGTGTCACATCAGATCCTGTTAAACTAACAGTTAATGGTAGGTTAACAAATCACTGTACAGTGGTCATTGGCCAAAAATATCACCCAATAACCAGCTTCACAATACTGTCCTGGCACCTAGGCAACTTTCGTGTATACCAAGCCTAAAAGTTCCTTCAGTACAACCCTGAATGTGCTTCCAATAGATTGCTACAATTATAAGCAATATGGAATTTTCCTATTCCCTGCCTGCTTGCTCTGATTGCATGCCTACCTGTCCTGCCTTCCCTTCCTTGTGCCTGCCCTGCCCACCTACCCACCTGCCTGTCTTCCCATCTACCTGCCTACTCTGCCTTCCTGCCTGCCTTTCCTGCCTTGTGTTAGCCCTGCCCACCCACCCACCTGCCTGCCTTCCTGTCTGCCTGCCTATCCTGCCCTGCCCTGCCCTGCCCTGCCCTGCCCTGCCCGCCTGCCTTGCCTGCCCAGCCTGCCTGTCTACCCGCCTGCCTGTTTTTGCTTATTGTCTGATGCCTTCAGACCAACATACTGTTAGAGGTGCACTGATATGACTTTTAGCCGATATTCCGATAACCGATATAAAATAATATTATCAAGCTGATAAACAAAGCTGATCCGTTATGGTAGCATAGACCTTTCCGCTTACAATTTTCACTCTAAAAGTGACAGTGTGGACTTTAATCAACAGCTTACTTTACATAAACAGGCACTGCTAGGATATTACTTGTGCACGCGAGTGCCCATAAATAGGAGTTTATGTATATCTGTATCTGCTGCTTATTTACACATGTTACTAATCTGATACCAACATGTAGAAGCAAGGCTGATATAGCTGGTAACCAATAGCCGATCCGATTATCTGTACACCTCTAGATACTGTAACTCGATAATGACTAAGGCTATGTGCTCAATGTTGTTTCACTATTCCATGTTGCTTCAGTCAGACAGATGCCTTTTGACATACCTGCAGTACGTAGAATGAACACATAGTGAACTTACCTTTGTCCTCCTTTGTGGAATCAACATTTGATAGCTGGCGTGTGTTCAGCCAAAAACATTAACTCTGGTGCCATCCTTAGGTTTACCAGTCATAATTATGTTACAAATAAAGTAAATAAATAAGTACAAGGAAAACTTAGGAAGATGATTAGGGACCAGGATGGTCATGCCTACCCAGTGAACTAGCACTGGTACACCTGTGCACTACTCAGGTGCTAGGGAAAATCCTCCTGGGGTAACACTGGTAACTCGCAGGTAGCTGTACCATGTATCACAGGTGAAGGTGTGGGCACCCTAAGTCCCACTTGGACCTCAACTTCTATAGACATGGGCAGTTGGCATTTGCTTCCACCAGGTACCCATTAATGTTACAGCTGTATGGGCTGCTTCCCCAGTACCAGACCATCGGGTCCCTATTTTAACAACTGGATAGAATGGAGCAATGTGAGTAAAGTTTTTCTTCAAGGAAACAACAACAACACCAAAGTGGCACAACTGGGAATCATACCTGGAATCTTTTTACACACATACACATACACAAACACATGCACACCTTATCTCCTTATCGTCCTGTCAACTGACAAAAGCAAGGTCCTAAATCTAAAGAATTTGGCCTAGCACAGACTCAGTAAGGTGAGGTCATCAGGGGCGGATCTAGGATTTATAAAAGGGGGGGCTAACTCAAGGTACTAATCTCTTGGGTAGAGGTGTGTGAAGTACACTTCCCAGCATGCTTCGCATGCTGGAACTAGGGGGGCCTGGGGGCATGCCCCCCCAGGAAAATTTTGAAAAATAGATGCTAAAATACTGCAATTTTGAGACATTTCCACATAAAATTCATAATATTTTCTGCCCGTAGATATTTTATATACTGCCTTTAGATTATAGGTATGGCTCTCTGAAGCATTTTGCTAATGGAAAAGTTTGGGTAGATACAGACAACCAAATACATGATGCACCCCTCTCACAATTGCACAAAACTGAATAGGTGCATGTTAGAATAATAAGGTTGAAAGTGGAAAATTTTGAAATTTGAACAATACAAGATTGAATCTGAGAGCACTTTCAATGGAAATTGTGTACCTGAATTAAGTATTGCCATACATATTAACTACACAAGTTGATGAATGAAGCCCTTTAAACAGACCAATGCACTTCATTGTATGTATAGGTGCTGGCAGATTTGGAAAAATTCCATAACAGAACCAACTACATGTTTCCAGTGAATGTTTTATTAGAGTAGTTAGCTGACTGCTCTATTAGAGTATCTCGATCTTGTACACCTCCAATGCTGATCCGGGTCCTTGTTGCATAAACTTTAGCATAAATCCACTGATAATACCTTGGAAAGATGTTTATAAGGTGGTTTTATGAGTATTTGTATTATTAGTGATCATATAATTATGCTAAGACAAAATTCCATTATAATACTCAGCATATTGATCAAGTAAAGCCTAAATATGAAGGGGGGGGGGGCTTCAGCCCCCAAAGCCCCCCCCCCCCCCCCCCTGGATCTGCCTCTGGTCATAGTGACAATGAAAACTCTGCTGCACCCATAGTAGAACCATTTCTGTTTTGGTGAAAAGTTCTCCAAACAATACCTACTTTGGCAAAATTATTGGTAATCAGCCATCCTCTCCGTATGACCCACCAGCATAGACAGGGTTGCACCAGTAACATACCAATCCCATGCATCAGACATCCCAAATTCAATTGCCAACTGCTCAGAGGAGATGTGATCCCTCCATTGTTAATGTCGAGGAATCCCCCTACACAATGATTGTGGAACTCTACCAGTCTCCATGTTTTATCAGCCTTCACAGCCCAAGTTGGACTCAGGTGGCCACTACAGTTTAAAGGTAAACACACCTACGAGCACCAACTGACAAAGCCTTGTTGGCAAAGATGGATTGATGGAGGTACCCAAACATCCTAGCCACCCAGACAACTCAGCGTACAATTTCTTCATCACTACTAATGATACTTCCTAAGAATTGAAAACTCTACATCAAGTCTACAACACACATACACACACAAAAAGCAAAAACCAAAGTCTTCAGCTGCCATGCCAGCACAGTCATACCTACCCAGTAAACCAGCACTGGGACACCTGTGCACTAGGAGTCAGCACAGGGAAATCCTAACCTGCAGGAGGCTGTACCATGTCCCACAGGTGAAGGTTTGGGTACCCAAAGGCCCACCTAGGCCTTCACCTGCTGTGTGAGACATGGACGTTCCCAGTTAATACCAGGTTACCATTGATGTTACAGCTGGGTGGGCTGATTCCCCAGGCCACCAGGTCCCCATTTAAACAGCGGTTAGGCTGGAGCATTGTGGGTAAACTTTCTTGCTCAAGGAAACAACCACACCAATTTGGCTTAACCGCACACAAACATATACACACAAAACACACACACACTTACTTTACATTTTCTTCTTCACTATCTGGTTATGAGTCATGTGAACTTTACACTACCAGTACATGCCTGGTTTAATAGCAATGATCATAGCACAGCCACACAACAGCCACACAAAAACCAGAAGACACATTGGAACTATACTTTATAGCAGCAGTGTGTTCCCATGACTTCACCAATTTTGTAAGCTGCACCTGCCCTGAGTGTAAACTAGAGGTGTTACAACTTAAGATGTTAGTTTACATAAACAAAGTCACATAAACACAGTGGCAACTTTACTCACCACTTCATTATAATATGTAACTGTACAAAATACATAATTTTAAGCACTGCATTGGCCACGTAGGATACACTTTAAACTGTATGTATGTATGTATGTATGTATGTATGTATGTATGTATGTATGTATGCATGTATATATGTATGTATGTATGTATGTATGTACTGTATGTGTGCATGTGTGTGTGTGTGTGTGTATGTATGTACGTACGTACGTATGTTTGTATGTATGTATGCATGTATTTATGTATGCACAGTAAGTTGTTTGTTAATGTAGGTCTTCCAGCATTGACTATTACTCCACACACTCAGTTTGTGGAAATTGCACAAACTGCTAGGTTTACCACTACAGTGGATGGCATAGGAAAAGAGAACTTAAATTACCAATGGAAACATGAAGGATCAGATATTAGTGGAGCGACTGTAGATACTCTTAAGATTACTAACACTACACAAAATCATGGTGGAAGATATGAGTGTACTGTCAGAAATGAGAATGGAGAAAGTGATACGTCTTCTGCATTTTTGATTGTGATAAGTTAGTACTGCATATTCTTTATCTACATGCATATCCCACAGCAAGTCTTTAGCTAACTGGAAGCTGAAAGAGATTCAATCAGCTTCCTGTTTTAGTGTATATTGTGTACCTCCAGTGGCATAACAAGAATAACACTGATACGTAAACTGTATAGATAGAATCAATAACTAGAGGGGTCTGGGGTCCCCACGAAAATTTTGGACTTTGAATACTCTGAGATTGCACCTGGACTTTGAATACTCTGAGATTGCACCTGGTGGCTATTTTGATACACAACAGCTTAAGTTCACAAAGCTAAAGTATGTACATTTATTATATGTGTTGACTGTTCTATTAGAGCATTTGACTGCTCTATTAGAGTGCAATCTTCTCAGTACTATTTTTCAGTGTGCAGACAGCCAAGCCTGGCATGGGTTTAGTTATGCCACTGTGAAACTCAGACCCATATAAGACTGAAGTTTGGAAATTTACCTACTGTAGCATGTTAAAAGTGATGTGTCATGTAGCACAGAAAATGTTTTACAAAAGTTTGATTTCTTGCTATAATTAAAGACATTTGTGACCGGAATTATGAAAAGGTACCTTTTTCACATAAATACTTTGACCTATTTTTTAACTTTGAAGCTTCATAACTTTTATCATTGCATAATATAATCGCCTGAAATTGTATTCTGCCCAACTATATGAGACTGCCTTACAATTACATTGTTCAATCGATAGACTGATACAGATAAACTGAACAAACAACAGACTATCATCTGTAGTTAGTTTGCATTAACCTAAGGTCTCATTTCTTATTATTATATAACTCTTGCAACATGGACCAGCCGGCCAAACATAAATTTTTATTATCACTGCAAAGCCCTTTACACACAGGAAGTGTTTATCAAAAAAGTGCAGGCAAGAATAAGTGAGTTATGAGTTTTAAAATACCACATAGCATTAATGTTAGTATAGACTAGGGTCGTGCAATTACATCTATATAATGTATATATATATGTAGATATCCGATTAATTAGATATTGTAAGACTTATCAATATAAGGATGATAGGTCTTATGATATAAAAGTATAGTAATTTACTGAAGTTTACTATTTAGAAAGTAGTAAACTTCAGTAAATTACTTGTATACCAAATGAATATCTCACAACTCTCCCACCACCTGTAAATAGTGCTAAAATAACAGTTTTCACTTCTTCATACTCTTCTACTTTGCTCACTTTATTGGTTACATTTTTGATAGCTACCTGTAGCTAATTATAAAATGCATATTTGTTTCAATTATCTATATAATGAAGATACGTTCAAAAGGAAATAATTATATTATCAAGATTTGTCTAAATTTGCTATCGAGCTAGTATAGACAATCAGGTGTACAAACATGTTTACAATATGACAACATGCTTTGTTCTAGTGCAAAGCTGTTTGGAATGAACACCTGTTCACCTATCTGGTATCACTGTATTTGGTGGGGGCTCTATGAATGCAAACCAACCGATTGCATAACATATATATATCATTTTTTTTACACTTTGAATTAGGGAAACATTGATTTCACCGGCAAATTTTTTGGCATAATGGGTGAGTAAAAGGTAAAAGCAATGAGCAAAATGTTAGTATGATAGGTATGAAGTGGACATATAAATTGCACAAAGATAGGGATACACTAATAGAACAGTCACACACGATAAAATATCAACAATACACAGCTAATTGTTATGGGAAATTGAGATACTCTGATAGAACAGTCACATATTATGTGACCCTATTTTGAAAACCATACATTTTGGCACATTGGTCGAATTTCTTTTTTATAGCTAAATTAAGTACTAAGTTGTTATCTACCTACATTGATGCATTCCAAAGATACAACGTGTATGGTTAATGTACTGTCTAATGCATAACAAATTAACTTTTCAATATTAGTTTATAATACTGTACAGTGATCAGGTGTGACAAATTGATGACAAATTACTTTGTTGACAAGATTTGACAAAGATTTCCATTCTTATAATCTAAAAAGATAAAAAGAAATTGGTGTCCCATGCATTGTAAAACTACTACATGGTCTGATATAATTGAGTATATAGAAACAAAGAAACTATAGGTGTGAAATTTCATAGCAAGAAAGCTTAATAGTTGCTTTATCAAAATGTACAAAATAGATTTTAAAACATCTCTGAAATTTCAATTGAGCATCCCCACAAATTTTGCATGTGCCCAAATGTATGATTTTCCAAATATGATTTTCCAAAATATGGTCACATATAGCAATTTCTTGCTAGATATGGTAAGAGCAAAATTGCAGATCAAGATACTCTAATAGAACAGTAATTTAAAAATGAAATTCTAGCTTTGCACTTTAAGAATGGGTAAGTAACAAAGATTAATGCTCAGCAAAATAGATAATTGTAGCATTAAAGACCCTCCTTATAATTCCATGAGACCCCAAACCAGGGGCGGATCCAGACTTTTAAAAAGGGGGGTTCCACTTTGAAATTGCAACTTTAGTCTAGCTGTATAAGTTGAAGACCAAAAAAAAAAAAAGTCATCGCCTGCTGACAATAGCTCCCACCTCGCCAACTATATTTCCTTCTTTATTTATAACTAGATATATAGCTTGCTACACTGCTCCTCAAAAGACTACTGTGACTGCTCTATTAGAGTATCTCGAGTGAGAAAGGCGTTTCAAAAGGGGGGTTCCATGGAACCCTTGGAACCCCCCCTGGATCTGCCCCTGTAAACAAGCATAGCATATCACAAGAGAGTGCAAAATCATTATATACAACTGTGACTTAGTAGAGACATTAGAATACATAACTTTATACTCAACTTAAAACATTGACCTAATTTTACAATTGTGTAATGTTACTGTTTGTCACATTAATCAAATCAGTCTTACTACTACTGTCATCAGGGGGTGGATCAAGGATTTCCCAGTGGGGGGGGGGGGGGGGGGGGGGTGCTAAGCTAGAGGCATTTATAGTGGGGGATAATAATATGGCATCCGGTTGATACAACTGCTGTCAACTAGTAGTGCAGTGTGAGATGAACACTCAGCATGAGGAGCATGCTTTATCTAAGAGGTCTTGGGGCATGCCCTCACAGGAAATCTTTTGCAAATTTAGCTTTCTGAGATTGAATTTGGCGCTGAACCTTATTAAATAACTAAGTGAAATCATTATTTATTAGCAGTGATAACTAGCATTCATATAAAGGGCACAGCATAAATGCTGTAGTATAAGTTCAAAGTGGAAGTTGGTCTTTGTTCTATTTAGTTTAAAGAATTTTAATTGTGGGTGTTCTATTAGAGCAGTTGACTGTTCTATTAGAGTATTTAGATGTTTAGCAGCTATTTAGCAGCTTTACCCCTTTGTTCCCCTCTTGTTGATTTCTAGAAGAGATTAGCTCTTCTCTTCTCACTCTTTCCATGTTTTCATGCTTTAGATGCAACTGCACCTGTACTGTAACTTCTACTATCTTTCTAGCTAGCACATGCATGGTAAAATTTTGGAGGGGGTGCTTCAATCCCCCAAGCACCCCCTTAAATCCATCCGCCTTTGGTCATCATCACATAATCCTTGTGCAAGTTATGGAACTTATATAATAGGTAAAAAATGAAAGAATTGCTGGAAAGAAAAATAGGTGGAAAAAGAACCACAATAGACTCATCCCTAGCATCATCTATTGTAGGAAAGATCCGGTTATCCAAATATTGGCATGTCCATTTGATCATTGTGCATCATACTATGAAACACAAGAAATAGCTTAAATTAAATGTGCTTTCATTTCATCAACTATTTTTAATGCTATATTGTGGCTATGGCCATTAATGAGTGTAAATGCACATTATAGCAGTTAGTGTGTAGTTCCCACACTTAATTATATAATCACATAATGGGCTGGGCAGTATCTCGGTATATTAGTAATACTGCAGTATTCCAATGAAGTGATACACATACCATCTAGATTTCAGTGAAACAATATCGCGATATCAATGTTACAATGGGTTTCACCTACAAAAAGTGTTTGTAACAACTCTTTTGAGGCTAGGAGATTGTTATATTGCACCACAAGTAAACACGTGATGCTGCTGGTGACAAGAGCCTGGTACTTGGATGCCAAAAATTGTTGCAAAAGATCAAGATACTCTAATAGAGCAGTCAACTACTCTAATATAACAGTCATCTATAAATATCACTATAAAATTAATATCTCAAAAACTAGATCATATGCTGGGGCACTAAATTCCAATACTGCCCAGCCCTAATACAAAATTCTACAATGTGTTACTGTGTTCATCTGTATTACATAGCAGGTGCTTATTTATTATAATCCACTTCTCTAGAAATTCTGTTGCTACAAGTGTAACTGTTGATTTTGGCATAATATTATATGTAATCTTAACAAGCTTACAATTCTACTAGCTTTGTTGTACAGATATACTGCAATGCTAGACCTTGCATTAAGATATCACCCTCCAAACTTTAAACATTTATAAACTTTATTATAAACTTTAACAGGTGCATAAACTTTATTTGTATATACTTGCTAATTGCTTGCATAAATGTTCTTCTTACATTTACAGCACAACCATTATCCCAGAGTGTAGACCTCACACAAACTGCCACATTCACATGTTCTGCTACTGGTGATGATGTCAAATACCAATGGACAATTGGATCAGGATCATTTCCTAGTAAAGTGACTGGTATAACCACCAATACCCTGGTGATCCCAGATGTCAAGTCATCTGATGGTAACGCCTATTCTTGTACAATTAGTAATGATGGAGGTAGTGTCACATCAATTCCTGTTCAACTAACAGTTACTGGTATGTGTAAGAGTATAATGATATTGATTATGTGATCGTATAGAGAGATTAGCTTAAAAAAAAACATCCTGACTGAATGCATGGGAGATTCCTGTAAGCATGTTCTAGTATATATCAGATAGCTGTAGGTTCGAGGCTTCCCAGTTCCAGTCATGAATGTTTTCTTTCTGCAATATAACATCCTTAACAGGCTATAGGACTAGGTGTCCTACAGAGCTTCAGCACTTGTACTGTGGTAAAGCCTAAAGTACCCTGTAGAGAGTCCAGCTACTAACAGGCCACCCTTTAGATAGTTCAGCTGCCAAAGCAAGTCAGCATTTAGAGTGTTCAACATATTAACAAAATTAATCACCATGTAGAATGTTCAGCTACAAAACAAGTTATCCTGTATGGCATTTGGCCATGTAGCAAGTAACCCTGCAGAGAGTTCACTCTGTAGAGATTTCAGATTAATTCATCTTGTAGAGAGTTTATTAGATTGTACATATTTCAGCCACATATATAGCAAATTACCATGAAGATAGTTTCAAACAAGTCATCCTTTAGAGTGTTCAGCCATGTAAAAATCACCCTGTAGATATAGTCAGCTACGTTGTACATGGTTCAGTTACATAACAGGTCTACCTTTTAGTACACAAAAATCATTTTGTTGAGTTTCAAATATGGAAATATTTCAAATAGACACATAAGAGCACAATTCCTGTGGTAAAAATCAACAAGCTCCCATATAGGCTGGCTTTGGGGCTTGCAATTAAAAAAGGTAGGTGATATCTATAAGAACACAGCCAAACTGTAAAAAGGGTGTGGCCCCTAAAAAACAGGGTGAAAAAGTTGTGAAATTAAAGGTGATAGTAATTTTATTTAATTGCTGAGATGCTAGATTAACGGCAAAACATTATAACAACTATTCAGGTAAATTTGGTGTTGAATTCTTTGAAGGATCGGAGGCAACACAAATTCACCTGAATTGTCAGTATTAAAATTGTTGCCATTAAGCTACCATCACAGCCAATAAAACTTAATACATTAGGGGAAGTGGCAATTTCATAGGGTAAAGAAATCTAGTTATTAATTATTCTCTGTGAAAAGGTAAAATTTTGTGTTGAAGTCTTGTTAAATTTCTTAAAATCTTAAATCCATTAGATCTAGTACTGTAACTGGTATTCATTGTAAAAAATATGTTCTTTATCTACTAATATTGCTCCATTAAAATTTTTTATGTCATAATTAAGTCCATACGGTAAGATAATCTAGGCAGGTTGAGGCTTTTTATCATCATTTGAAAAGTGAAGTATTCATTATGCTTCGTTGTCAGCTATTTTAAACTAGTTACACAGCAGTACGTATCAAGAACTGTTTGAAAAGCACCTCTCCAATCAAAGTAGCCACTATGAAAAGTACAGATGATTTCTGTTATGAAGGGAAGCCATCATGTGTTACCACCAAACCAACACCTTTCGCTGTCAGCAAAGATGAATGGGACACAAAGGAGGACACTGGTAAGTCCATGAAGAATGCATTGTACATACTTCAGTATACCAAAAGGCAAGTGTTCAGCTGAAGCAAAGTTGAACAGTGAAAAAATCAAGCCCATAGCTTTTAATTAGCTGTTTTCGAGTTATACTTGTCTGAAGGCATCAGTCATTCACTAGAAATTCCATTTCATAATTTTTAAGAAATTCTGTAGCAACTTGTTGAAAGTGTTTTGGGTCGATCTGAAGGCTTGTTTGTGCTTAGTTTTACCAATACTGTCTCAGGGAAAAGTGAAGCCATTATAGCAATTTAGTTAGGCATGAGGCTATTATTATCATAAAGATGAGTGTAATGCTTTTGAGCAGTGCTATCCATTATGCTTTGGAGAAATGAATGCCCACACTTTCTAAAATTTATTCTACCATCTTTGGTCAGTATATTGCTGTTTCATACCATTTACATGAACTCATCTGATTATTCCAGAATATTCCTCAATTATTTCAACTACCTATTACTCCCAAAATTATACTGGCATAATAAATGCATACCTAATGCATTTCCTAAAATTGTCCATGTTAGATTAGCCTTTAACTCTTTTGGAAAATAGCAACCATTAGGTCCTACTTGAATAAAAGTGATTCTTATGGTTTACGCAAATCATGAACACACACAATACACATAATTACTCTTGTACTCATGATAAGGTGATATTGTGTAGGCTTCTACACATGCCTTATTGTACATACAGCATCTGGCATAAGAAAGAATTGGTGTCAGTAAATGCCTCCATTCCTTTGTACTCAAACCTCAATGCTTCGTACAACCTACGTGTACATGTTATGAAACAGACATCTTGTGAATTAATGTCAATGTGTTTATTTAGGCTACTATATACATGTGTTATTAATGTACATCCCTACATGCTTCATTCATATGGGCTACTGATGAGAAATTCATTGTGTATGTAGTAATAGTATGAATCCATGAACAAAGTGTTGCTCCAAAAGGCTTCTAATAAAATTAATCATGGAGAGCATTTATGATAAAGACATCTGCAATGCTGTAATGCATGGTTGTAAATATAATTACTATTCATTTTGCAATATAGCATTTACATATGCAATGTTTCCCATTTAGCAAATCCCTTAAAATTCACAACACCACCATTAACACAAAGAACGAAAGTCGCACAAACTGCCACATTCACATGTTCTGCTACTGGTGATGATGTGATGTACCAATGGACAATTGGATCAGGATCATTTCCTAGTAAAGTGACTGGTATAAACACCAATACCCTGGTGATCCCAGATGTGAGGTCATCTGATGACAACACCTACTGTTGTACAATTAGTAATGACGGAGATAGTGTTACATCAGATCCTGTTCAATTGATAGTTACTGGTACGTAAATTAACAGGTTACTGTTCAATGTCAATCATTACAATGATATGCAGGTTTACCAAAGCTGATTGTGCTGCCACCCAGTCTGACAGTTGAGACTATGGAGTCTGCCAAATTTACTGCTAGCGTTGGTGGTACTGGTGTTGAGAACTTTGCTTATCAGTGGCAACACAATGGAGACGACATAGATGGAGAAACTGGAGACACTCTCAGCTTTAACAATGTAACTGTAAAGGACAAAGGATTATATAAGTGTATTGTTAAGAATCAGTATGGAGACAGTGATGTATCCTCTGCGCAACTTATTATTCCAGGTGCGAGTGAAAATTTGGGCTAAATACCACTCTTGTTGAATTGAAAATTGAAATATCATTTGGTTTCACCTTGTGAAATTTTACCCATTTTAAATGCAATATACGTATGTACATCTGGGAAATCAGTCTTATTGCCTATTTAGAAAGTGTGGAGAAATGCCGGATTTAAGTATTCAGTATGTTATAGCTCTCCAATGGTTAAAGCTACATGTACCAAATTTAAATTTTCACATGTTGCATGAAATTCCTTACCTTCCAGAGCATTTAGATAGTATTTACTTGATGTTTACTATATCAGGCAAACTCCAAAAGGGGTGGGTAGGTGTTAAATTTTGGTAACTAAAGATGTTTAAAACTGTGTTCGGATGGCAGTATAGTTACAGTATATGTAATTATAATGATTCAATTTGCACCCTTGAAAGTAATGAAAATTCCATATTCTACTACAGGTGTAAGTTGACATGCAGAAATTTATGATGTTGTACATTGTAATTGTAGTAGCACTGTGATGACTATATTTTCTTTATTTTTATTAGTCGCAGCTCCAACATTAACAATACTGCCATTACCCCAAAGTGTAGACCTCACACAAACTGCCACATTTACATGTTCTACTGCTGGTGATGATGTGAAGTACCAATGGACAATTGGATCAGGATCATTTCCTAGTAAAGTGACTGGTATAAACACCGATACCCTGGTGATCCCAGATGTGAGGTCATCTGATGGTAACACCTACTATTGTACAATTAGTAATGATGGAGGTAGTGTTACATCAGATCCTGTTAAACTGACAGTTACTGGTAGGTTAACAGATCACTGTAACGTTTTTATGCCACTTGGTTTGCAGGTGTACCAAAGATGATTGTACAGCCATTGTGTCAGAGTGTCATGACTACGCAGTCTGCTACATTTACTGCTGTAGTAAGAGGTGTTGGGGCAGAAAACTTTACTTACCAATGGAAACACAATGGGGAAATTATAAAGGGAGAAATTGGGGACATCCTCAACCTCAATAATGTAGCAGTCCGTAATGAAGGCTCATATACGTGCATTGTTAAAAACCAGTATGAAGACAGCGATGCATTCACTGCAGAACTTGAGGTTACAAGTAAGCATAAAAGTTGTGCCCACATTCCATGCTTGTAAGAAGGTAGAAATTCTATATTTTAGTGCAGGTCATAGAAATAATCTACACCTGCTACTAGAGGACATTTAATATCTGTTTCATCATGGCTGAAGTAGGGAATAATGTTCACTAGCAAGCCTCGCTTGTTTCATTGCATACAATTTCTAATTTTCCTTACACTTGTGTATTCATATTTTCATAACTTCAAGGCATGCAAAAGTGTGTCATGTGGCCAAGTACAGTCAGTGCAAGCATGCAACAGACAAGTGTGTATTTTACAGTGCAAGAAAATACCATTTTCATACACCCTTAGGTCATTAGTGCCTTACCTGAAATTAACCATTTTTGCAGTGAAGTATCGTTTGGATAGAGCAGAATCTGTCCAGCCATAGCTGAGATACAGTAGTTGCCTTCAAAGTTTGTTTTATTTCTTCATACTTTTCTTCAGACTTAAAAGACAGAAAGAGCACAAACCGCACATTTATAGTACCAATGTTGTATACATTAAATAGCCAGCAAGGGAATTATGACTGATTTTTGAAAAAATTCAAAAACGACATTTTGTCACGATTACATGTTAAACTGCTTAAAGGAATAACTTGAAGATTGATCTGTACATGGAGTAGCCATTGCAGTGCAACCCTTTGTGGTTTGAAAGACATCATGCAAGCAATGATGCAGTTATAACAAAATACCAACCATGTGTAAAAATGTTAAAGCAAGTTTTGTTAATAGAAATGTAATATTATCCATGCCTACCAGTTAATGGAGTGAGCTGAAAATAGGTACATATATATATATAGGTAGAATAAACATTTAGAAAGGCATTTCAGTGGTGTACAAGGAATCAGATTAGAAACCACCGAAAGTCAACTAGATGTAACAAGTGCTTGATCAAGATACTCTAATAGTGCAGTCACCATACGTAATAACATACAATCAAGCCACCATGTAGAGAGTTTACATGAACAAGTCACCCTCTATCTAGAGAATTCAGCTTTTTTAGTATATAGCACTGTTAGAGCAGCTTCTAGAGAGTTAAGTTCAAATTTTGTAAGTTTATAAAAATTGTGATTCAAGAAAGATCTTGCATTGTAGCAAGTACTGGTACTATATCATGTTTTGTGTTTGGTTTACTGTTCATATTTTAGATATGCTTACTATATCATAATAATAGCTATTATTGATTTCATCATATAGTCACACCTCCAGCATTTACAGCACCACCATCACCACAAAGTGTAGACCTCACACAAACTGCCACATTCACATGTTCTACTACTGGTGATGATGTGAAGTACCAATGGACAATTGGATCAGGATCATTTCCTAATAAAGTGACTGGTATAAACACCAATACCCTGGTAATCCCAGATGTGAAGTTATCTGATGGTAACATCTACTCTTGTACAATTAGTAATGATGGAGGTAGTATCACTTCAGATACTGTTAAACTAACAGTTACTGGTACGTATAAGATTATAATAATATCGATTATGTGGTGTTTTTTTGAGTAGCTATACTGTGCATATGCATTCATACATGCATCTCCACTGTCAGCTATAGTGCCCCACATAATAGCTATAAATTATTGCTGCTGATTTTACACCTCTTTATCTATATATAGTAGATTTTAGTATGGCGGCACAACCAAAAAATTGTGCACTTTTTCATAAAGCCATGAAACTTTCCACATAAATAGTAGTCCTCAATACATGTATTTTAGATGTAGTGCCATCGCTGATTTGACCTTTGGTGACTTTTACAGCAATTTTTGTACAGAAAATTGATCATTTTTGTCTTTAACTCCCTGAGGTAGTAATTAACATGTTAAAACATAGTACCAAACAAACAATCTTGCTGATAAAAACAACTAACATTCCACTATAGGTGATTTCATTACAAAGTTATGATCATTTTTACTAGCTGCAAAATTTGATAAATTTACCTGCCCTCAAGGTGTGAATTACCTGTGGGCAGATAATTATGGATAAATTTATCAAATTTTGCAGCTAATAAAAATACTCATAACTTAAGAATGAAATCACCTATTGACTTCAAATAAAAACCAAGTTGCTTCTACCAGCAAGATCTTTTGTTTGGTACCATGTTTTAACATGTTAATTACTGCCTCAGGGAGTTAAAGACAAAAATGACCAATGTTCTGTACAAAAAATAGCCATAAAAGTCACCAAAGGTCAACTCAGTGATGGCACTATATCTAAAATTACATGTTATGAGGAGTACTATTTATGTGGAAAGTTTCATGGTTTTATGAAAAAGTGCACAATATTGCCAATTTTGGGGGCTATGCCGCTATACTATTTAAAACTTTGGAGTTTAATAGAGCAGTCATGTATGTAAAGTAATTTGTAAGTTGTATAGAGTATTTACATTACTCATTTGTAAGTTCCCATAATTCATGCTCATTGGCACATACCCATTGCTCTTCAAATGATTTACCTTAAGCAGTAACTGGTGATTCAATAGGTGAATTCATAATGTTAAAAATATAATTATGTGAACTTAGATACCAGACACACACACTCACATACACACACACTACACACACACAGAGGCACACATACACACACACATAGACATGCACCTTAAGTGTTCTTCTTTGCTACCTAGTTATGGATAATATGACCTTCACCACCAGTACACATCTCTTTCTTTAGCTGGAAAGGAGGCAGATCATATGAATGAAAATGAAGGGTAGCCTTGAAAAGTTGTAAAGTAAATCAGTGGAAAAATCATAATACAGTATAATGGGAATGATTCTAGAAGAAAACATTTGCGGATTTTGCAATTTTACATGCATTTGTGAATATTTTCTTACAAGACTTTTTTTGCAATAAAAAAATAAAATATAATTTTACCTGAAAAAGTTGTACCTTTAGAGGGCTAATACTAGCACTGAATCTTCAACCTTCCTCATATGATTCATGCCTTAGTTTATGCAATATTCATATACCGAGTGTGTATAGCTACTCACCTCACAACTAGCTAGCTAAACTACTATGACACTACAGTGAGGCACACGATCATGTGATTCGAACAGAGATGCAAAACTTCAGCAACAGTAGCTAGGTAAGTGACAGTGGAAAGAAACCATTGCTAGCTACTACAGCCAGGTGATTCACTGTACATGGGCGTGTCTTTTAGTGCCACCCCCAGTGCCTCTTGACTATTGACGATCCACTCATTATTCTGAACATTAATGAAAATTTAAATAAACACTTTAAACTACTTCTCAACCTCAAAATCTGCAATCTACGTAACGTGTCAGGGTCTAGCGTTCCCCGCTCCATAACTAACTAGGCATATGCCCATTTCCTAAATTACTTCATGCATACAATAAATCACGAACATTTTCTCATGAATGAATTAGTAGATCATTTGTGAATGCTTTCTTCCATGGATCATTCCCGTTACACGGTATATGTCAGCAAATTACCATATAGAGGAAACAAACTTTGGCTGTGGTAAACTTTGAGCTAAATTGCATTTGGCGAAATAAGTTCAAGCTTAATCTTTGGCTATAAAGATGCTAATCTCAGGGTGCTATGAGTAATTGGCTGGGTAAACTTTGTCAAATTTAAGCAAATTGCCGGTTTTACCCTGCCAAAGTTTCCCTCTATGCAGTATTAAAAGTTGACAAGATACTTTTGCATGTATTCCATTAGTTTGTTTGAGTGGTACTTCCTTAGCAGTGCATAGTAGTGTAATATTAAAGAATATCATATTAAAAGCTTATTGGTCTAGCTAGCTGCACATCCCTTGGCTGACTCGAGATACTCTAATACAACAGTCACTCTAATACAGCAGTCACTCTAATACAGCAGTCATACATGTATGATATTCTAATAGAACAGTCACAAGTCCAGCTGTGCTACAACAAAAAGCTAAACAAACTAATGTTCTAAAAAATTGTTAATTTAGCAGGAATCTATGCAATAAAAAGTAGTGAAACAAGAGATGAATGCTGGTATTACAGCACAGCTCGGTGGGAAAATCCCTACTTTGGCACAGTAGCTATAAAAATTATTTTATTCAGTGCCAAAGCAGGGACTTTCCCACTGAGCTATGCTGTATTACCATCATTCATCTTTTGTTTCACTACTTTTTATTGCATAGATCCCTACTTCATTTTTTAAAATTAACATTAAAAAAAAAATACTATTGCAATACCCTAGTAATAATTGTGATAATAATTATTATTATTTGCATTATATATTACAAAACAAAAACCTATTAGTTAAATCATATTATTAGAGATGTCAAACAGATGTTTAAAAGTATGACAAACGCATTTTTGTCACAGCATCTTGTAGAGCTCAAAAGATGCTTCAGATTGATATATAGGTTTGCCACATTTGCTTTTTTAATCACAGCAAAATCTCCTTTTACTATATACACTAAGTCTGTCATGGTCCAAACACTACCCTGTCTCAGTCCGTCTTTGGATACCTGGTCCCAAGACAAATCACGACACTGCAATAACAAAGTTTAGTATTAATTTTATAGGCAGTTTTGCTGTGAATAGCCAGTAATTGTTAAATAAATAAATAAGTACGTGGTTCTCCAGACCTCTCTATTGAGCACTATTGGTAGACATAAGCAAGTGACGTTTGGTGATTACCTCACCAATCGTGAAGTATTGTCACTCAGGAAACTAGTACAGGTATTTATATTGCATCTAGCACTGACTTAAAACCACCCAATTGATAAAGTTCTATATACATATGAATGTGGCAATCGATAAAACTAGTCAGCTGTCATCTTCCATACATTTTCTATGGTGGGATCTGGCTTACACACACAAACACATCTAGCTACTCTTATCATGAGCACACTCACCAGAAGAGTACTACTTTAATTAACCAAGTCATCACTATGAAATAAAAAATCTAGTTCCTCAACTGTCCTCAGGACTCCAAATCATTGTGCCACTAATAATAAAAATTACTGGACAAGACATTCCATAATTGTTGTGGAGTTTGACATCTCTAATAATAGCAACTGTACTTCTAAAGACCCTGTGACCATCAAACTAACTATAGCTGAATATACTGTAATCAACAATGTATAAATATTACATACTGTGTGTGTGTGTGTGTGTGTGTGTGTGTGTGTGTGTGTGTGTGTGTGTGTGTGTGTGTGTGTGTGTGTGTGTGTGTGTTATGTATGTTGTGTAGTATGTTGCTTTGGTTAATGTAGGTCTTCCAATGTTGACTATTGCTCCACACACTCAGTATGTGGAAATTACACAAACTGCTAGGTTCACTGCTATGGTGGATGGTACAGGAAAAGAGAACTTCAGTTACCAATGGAAATATGAAGGATCAGATATTAGTGGAGAGACTGTAGATACTCTTAAGATTACCAACACTACAGAAAGTCATTGTGGAAGATATGAGTGTATAATTAGAAATGAATATGGAGACAGTGAAACTTCTTCTGCATTTTTGATTGTGATAAGTCAGTTCTATAATTATATTCTTTATACAGTTGCATACCCTCACAGCAAGCATTTAGCTAACTGGCGAGTGTTCCATTGGTATTACAGCTTTTGGATTACCTAACAGAAATACCTCTATTGTGTTAGGTATATCATGTTCCTCCATATACATGAGACCCATATGAGGCTGAAGTTTTAAAAATCACCTATACACATGTTTGAGTGAAAATAGAGTTTTAGTGTGGCACTGCTAAAATCAGCAAGTGCAGTCAGATTTCATCATGTTTTGAAACACAAAAACAGCTTGAATTAAACATTTTTATACTTTTAATGCCACACTTTGGCTAAGGTTATTAATGAGTTTAAACATGAGTTTAAACACGCATTGTAGCTGTTATAGTAAGCAATACACACACATAATCTTGTACAATGTTTAGTGAGTTCGTCACTTTGCATTAGATACAAAGCGTTTATTTATTATCAGTGTTGGGAGTAATGCGTTACATAAGTAACGCATTACTTAATATTATTACTTTGGTGGTAATTAAGTAATATAACGAAATACACTATAAAAACGGGTAATATAACTCAAGTTACTTTGCTTACAAATGTAACGCGTTACCTAAGTAATATAATTACTGTAACGAGTCTAATATTATGTAATATTATTACTACAAGTAATGAAGTTACTATTCTCGTTAGTTATCCTCTGAGTAATGCCTAGCCACAACGAAGTAACGAAGCCTACCGAATGAAGCTTATTCACCAGCTTTATTTATAACCAAGATTTGCACATTGTCCATGCAGTCATGTCACATGATAAAGTGGTAGTTTTACACGTGACAGCTTAACGCTGTGGACACAAAGTAATATAATATGTAATATTATTATAGTTACTTTATTTTATGGGTAATATGTAACTGTAACTAAATAGTTCAGTTGCAAGTAATATGTAATATGTAACTAGTTACTTTTACAAAGTAACTTGCCCAACACTGTTTATTATACATCAAATTTTGTTGTTATGTATGTACTGTATGTACAATAGTTGTTGATGTTTGGCATTGTTTTACCAAGCATAACATTCCACTAACTCTGTTGAACTGATTCACTGTAATGCTAGACCTTGTATATTTTGGCACACAACCTTTCAACCAGGTCATACCTTCATAGAGACTTCCATAAAGAAACATACAATTATTTTACTTGCACTTGACAATTGCTTACATAAAATTCTTCCTGTATTTACAGCCCCACCATCATCGCAAAGTGTAGGCCTCACACAAACTGCCACATTCACATGTTCTGCTACTGGTGATGATGTGAAGTACCAATGGACAATTGGATCAGGATCATTTCCTAGTAAAGTGACTGGTATAAACACCAATACTCTGGTGATCCCAGATGTGAAGTCATCTGATGACAACACTTACTCTTGTACAATTAGTAATGATGGAGGTAGTGTCACATCAGGTCCTGCTCAACTGACTATTACTGGTATGATCCTATTATATTATCAATGCAAAGTGAATATTCTTGTTCTCCAAGCATGAATTATAGATATACATATATGTGCCTTAGATTTTTCAAAAGAGATCTATATAGACTCTGCCAGCTCAACTTTGGTAGCTACGTATGTACTTGTATAGTAAAATATAAGTAAGTTGTAACTGCCTATTAAAATTTTATAGTTTAGACTTTGGTCATCAATGCCCCTGAAGCTTCATATACATAAGCATTCATACAGTATGGTAGTACTGTATATTAGGGATCACAGAGGTTTGGGTATTTTTTGCTAAAACATCACCCAAAAAACAGCTTCACAATACTACCTTGGCAGTATTGGTTAGGTATAATTAAGTGCCTTCAGTATGAAATTATTAAATGGAATTTTCTGCTCACTAACTGCCTGCCTACCCGCCCACCCGCCTGCCTGATGCCTTCAAGCAAGTGTAACTTGATAACAGCTACAGTACATTGCCACTGTTAAAATTTTAGTAAAAATTTTAGTTACAGCATAACGAAAACCAAAACTAATTGTCTTATGATTTGTTTGTAGAATAACTACTTATTAGAAGCATTTTGGGTTGCACTGAAGGCACTTATGAGCTTAGTTATACCTAACCAATCTTGCCAAGGTGCCATGAAAGTATGAGTTCTGGATAATAGTTTTCATGGGAAGGTGCACACCTTCATGATCCCTACCAAACATCATCCAGTGACAATACAGTCCAAATTCTTGGTCCTAATAAAAGTAATTAATGTTCATTAATGTTTAAGATATATACACTCCGGGCCTTATACTTATAATGTATGCATTTCCACAGAGAGGTAATTTTAAGACGACTTTCATTACTTAAAAGTATAAGGAAAAATTAGGAATTTTAGGTTTGATTAGGGATAATAGAAAAAGTAGGGAAACAAGGGAGGTTGCCTACACCTGCAGATATACTAGTGAACATTTAATGCCTACTTCAGTCATGGGTACCTTATACTTGTTTGTTTAATTTGTAACATTATTGTGACTGATGAACCCACACATACCACATCAAAGAAAAGGATGGTGCCAGAGTTAATTGATAAAGTAAAACAAGCCAGTTTAAACTTCAAAAAATGATAAATCACCTTTTTTTACCTGAAATGCATGATACCTACTAGCCAGTATTTATCTTTACACTTGTATGATTAGGTGCATGGAAGACTAAGAATACAATTACTCCAAATTCAGCTCTACTGTAGTTGATATAAACTTGCTACAATAACTCTAATAAAATTAATGTGACCAGATCTGTGAAAACGGTGCAATTGCATGTACTTGTGAATCCATAACTAGACTTGTGTGTATGGTACCAGCCTGAAATGTGGTCACTTTACATTCCTAACATAGCACTATTCCTGGGTGTAATTTTAAGACAATAGGTTAAACACATGATGAGTTATTATTATGACTTGCTCAGTAAACTTGAAAATTTTGGAAATGCCCTTTTTTGCAGATCTGGTAACTAATATATATTTTAGGCCTTAAGTGTAATTGATAAATTGAATGTACAATTGTTGGTCTAAAATAATGGTGACCAAACTCCATTTTGTTGATAGCTAACGTTGCCAGTTCTCAGAATCTATTTTTTTCAAAAGTGAATTCTCACAGTCTTCCAGAAGGTTTCATGTAGGCCTGCGCCTATTATGCTGGCATAATCTTGAGAATAATAGGTCACCAATTTCGTGAGAATAATTCCGGAATTATAGGATGGTTACAGGCATAATTTTAGAATAATCAGACGACCACAGGAATAATTGGTGGAATTAGGGGGCATGCCTCTTCTTGATTACCTAACTATAAAGAGTTAAGCTACTACAAATGATATAAAGCTGACAGGAGTGCTGGCTGAAAGGAGCTGAAAAGCCTCTAAAAGATTGATATACTCTAATAGAACGCTCAAATACTCTAATAGAGCAGTCAGATCGTTTCATGCTAACAATCTGCAGCCAGCATCCGGATTTAACTGCATGATTATCTGCAATTCTGAAACTTGTACATCTTATACCAGTGTATCTTCTTCAAGTCTTTGAGCATTATTATCTACCTAACTTAGTAATTACAGCATATTATTATAATACACTAATAATTAAATACACTTGAATCATTACTGTAAATAGCTATCTAATCCAAAACAGGCAAGCTGTAAAAAAAGTGTGCGGCCCTCAGAAAGGCTATGGTGAAAAAAGATGTGAAATCCAAGGTGGCGGCCAAGAAATGGCTGTGATGGTAGGTTAGTGGTAAAAATTTTAATAATGACAATTCAGGTGAATTTTTGTGCCGCTTCATAAAAATTCACCTGAATTGTCGTTATTAAAATTTTTACCACTAACCTACCATCACAGCCATTTCTTGGCCGCCACCTTGGATTTCACATCTTTTTTCACCATAGCCTTTCTGAGGGCCGCACACTTTTTTTACAGCTTGCCTGTTTTGGATTAGATTTCATTTCTTTTTGTATTTGTATATCCCAAAGCCGGCCTATGGCCAGCTTTGGGACTTTTTTAACCTATGTTTTTTTCTTTACTACAGGAAGAAGAAAAGATGAAGTAGATGTACTTTAAATATTTTATCAGTAAATGTACAAATTATATATACTGTATAATACATATGTGACCGGATTTGCGAAAAGGGGTCCAATTTGCCAACTTTGACAATTGATAACTTCAGATTGGAAAGAGCTATTGCCTTGATATTTGGGCAGTGGTGAGCACCACTATAGCTGAATACATGGTGAAATGTTCAGGTTAATATGTTACTTAAACACTGAGTTATGGTCTCCAACATTTACGGAATTGGATGTGTGTGGAAGACCCCTTTTCGCAAATCCGGTCACATATATTGATTACAGAAATCTCCATGGTGGTTTCTTTGTAACTGAACACTCTACAAGGTGACTTCTTCTAATGGCTCTCTCTACAGGGTGAATTGTTTGTAGCTGAACGATCTACAAGGTAACTTCTTCTAGCTGATCTCTCTACAGGGTGATGTGTTTGTAGCTGAATTTTGTATAGGTGATTTGTTTGCAGCTGAGCTCTTTACAGAATGGTTTCTTTGTAGCTGAACTCTCTAAAAGGTAACTTCTTCTAACTGATCTTTCTACAGGGCAATTTGTTTCTGGCAGAATTTTCTACAGGGTGATTTCTTTGCAGCTGAACTCTCTACATGGTGGTTTCTTTGTAGCTGAACTCTCTACAAGGTAATTTCTTCTAGCTGATCTCTCTACAGGGAGATTTGTTTGTAGCTGAACTATCTACAAGGTAACTTCTTATAGCTGATCTCTACAGGGTGATTTGTTCGTAGTTGAATTCTGTACAGGTGATTTGTTTGCAGCTGAGCTCTTTACAAAATGGTTTCTTTGTAGCTGAACTTTCTCCAAGGTAACTTCTTCTAACTGATCTTTCTACAGGGTGATTTGTTTGTAGCTGAACTATCTACAAGGTAATTTCTTCTAGCTGATCTCTCTACAGGGCGATTTGTTTGTAGCTGAATTCTGTACAAGTGATTTGTTTGCAGCTGAGCTCTTTACAGAATAGTTTCTTTGTAGCTGAACTCTCTACAGGGTGATTTGTTTGTAGCTGAAATCCCTACAAGGTAACTTCTTCTAGCTGATCTCTCTACAGGGTGATTTGTTTGTAGCTGAACTCTCTACAGGTGATTTGTTTGTAGCTGAACTCTACAAGGCGATACTTCTAGGTGATCTCTCTACAGGATTCCTTGTTTCTAACTGAACTCTCAACAGGGTGATCTGTTCATAGCTGAACTTTCTACTGGGTGATTTGTTTGCAGCTGAACTCTCTAAATGGTGGTTTCTTTGTAGCTGAACTCTCTACAATGTGACTTCTTCTAGCTGAACTCTCTACAAGGTGACTTGTTTCTAGCTGATCTCTCTACAGGGTGACTTGTTTCTAGCTGAACTCTCTACAGGTAATTTGTTTGTAGCTGAACTCTCTACATGGTGGTTTCATTGTAGCTGAACTCTCTACAAGGTAACTTCTTCTAGCTGATCTTTTTCACTGCATATTTGTTTGTAACTGAGTTCTCTACAGGGTGATTTGTTTGCAGCTGAACTCTCTACATGGGAGTTTCATTGTAGCTGAACTCTCTACAATGTGACTTCTTCTAGCTGAACTCTCTACAGGGTGACTTGTTTCTAGCTGAACTCTCTACAGATGATTTGTTTGCAGCTGAACTCTCTACATGGTGGTTTCTTTGTAGCTGAACTCTCTACAAGGTAACTTCTTCTAGCCGATCTTTCTACAAGGTGATTGAGTTTTTTGCAGCTGAACTCTTTACATGGTGGTTGCTTTGTAGCTGAACTCTCTAAAAGGTGACTTCTTCTAGCTGAACTCTCTACAGGATGATTTGTTTGCAGCTGGATTCTCTACGTGGTAGTTTCTTTGTAGCTGAACTCTCTACATGTTGGTTTCTTTGTAGCTGAACTCTCTACAAGGTAACTTCTTCTAGCTGATCTTTCTACAGGGTGATTTGTTTGTAGCTGAATTCTCTACAGGGTGATTTATTTGCAGCTTAACTCTCTACAAGGTGACTTCTTCTAGCTGAACTCTCTACAGAGTGATTGATATTTTTTGCAGCTGAACTCTCTACATGGTGGTTTCTTTGTAACTTAACTCTCTACAGGGTGATTTGTTTGTAGCTGAACTCTCTACAGGGTGATCTGTTCATAGCTGAACTCCCTATAAGGTAACTTCTTCTAGCTAATCTTTCTACAGGGCGATTTGTTTGTAGCTGAGTTCTCTACAGGGTGATTTGTTTGCAGCTGAACTCTACATGGTAGCTTCTTTGTAGCTCTACAATGTTACTTCTTCTAGCTGAACTCTCTACAAGGTGACTTGTTTCTAGCTGATCTCTCTACAGGGTGACTTGTTTCTAGCTGAACTCTCTACAGGTGATTTGTTTGCAGCTGAACTCTCTACATGATTGTTTCTTTGTAGCTGAACTCTCTACAAGGTAATTTCTTCTAGCTGATCTCTCTACAGGCCGATTTGTTTGTAGCTGAACTCTCTACATGATGGTTTCTTTGTAGCTGAACTCTCTACAAGGTGATTTCTTCTATAGCTGATCTTTCTACAGGGTGATTTGTTTGTAGTTAAACTCTCTACACGATAGATTCTTTGTAGCTGAACTCTCTACAAGGTGATTTCTTCTATAGCTGATCTTTCTACAGGGTGATTTGTTTGTACCTGAACTATCTACATGATGGTTTCTTTGTAGCTGAACTCTCTACAAGGTAACTTGTTCTAGCTGATCTCTCTACAGGACAATTTGTTTGTACCTGAACTCTCACATGATTGTTTCTTTGAAGCTGAACTCTCTACGAGGTGATTTCTTCTAGCTGATCTTTCTACAGGGTGATTTGTTTGTAGCAGAACTCTGACTCTACAAGGAAACTTCTTCTAGCTGATCTCTCTACAGGGAGATTTGTTTGTAGCTGAACTCTCTATACATGATTTGTTTGCGGCTGAATTCTCTACATGATGGTTTCTTTGTAGCTGAACTCTCTACAAGGTAACTTCTTCTAGCTGATCTCTTTACAGGGTGAATTGTTTGTAGCAGAACGATCTACAAGGTATTATACTAACTTCTTCTTACTTATCTCTCTACAGGGTGATTTGTTTGTAGCTGAACTTTTTACAAGGAAACCTCTTTTAACTGAGCTCTGTACAGGGTGAATTGTTTGTAGCTGAACTATCTACAAGGTAACTTCTTCCAGCTGATCTCTCTACAGGATGATTTGTTTGTAGCTGAACTATCTACAAGGTAACTTCTTCTAGCTGATCTCTCTACAGGGTGATTTGTTTGTAGCTGAATACTGTATAGGTGATTTGTTTGCAGCTGAGCTCTTTACAGAATGGTTTCTTTGTAGCTGAACTCTCTACAAGGTAACTTCTTCTAGCTGATGTATCTACAGGGTCACTAGTTTGTAGCTGAATTCTCTACATGGTGGTTTCTTTGTAACTGAACTATCTACAAGGTGACATCTTCTAGCTGATCTTTCAACAGGGTGATTTGTTTGTATCTGAACTCTCTACAAGAAATCTTCTTCTAACTGATGTTTTAACAGGGTGAATTGTTTGTAGCTGAACTCTCTACAGGGTGATTTGTTTGTAGCTGATCTCTATACAGGTTACTTATTTCTAACTCATCTCTTGAATTCTGTTCAGGGTGACTGCTCTATTAGGATGACTGCTCTATTAGAGTATCTCGATCTCGCACTTGCTACACCAAGTTGGATTTCGTGTTATAACTCCGTGGCTTTAAGTCTGATTCTTCTACACCATTGAAGAGCCTTTCTAAGATGATAACTCCATCTGTACAGCGATTTTGAAAGCATTACCCCAAGTGGTTTACCTGGTAGGCGTGGCAAGCATAATAATAATAATAATAATAAAATAAAAATATTAAAAATTAGCTAATCTCGATTGCGTAATTGTTACACACTGTTGATTTTTTCGCTGTATCTTCCTGGTTTTTAGCTCGATTTCGTTCAAACCACAAAAGGTTTGAGGTTCAATAGTTAACCTATTCACCCACCGATTTTCAGCTTCTTCCCATACGCGGTTTACCCTGTAGGTGTGACAACATATTGGTGTTATTTTTCGTGCATAATCGCTCATAACTCTTTGTCTGTTTATGGTATTCCAGCCAAAGTTGGTACCGAGATGCGCCTTTATACCCCCCTTCTGTGTGCCAAATTTCAAGGCAATCGGATAACGCGTTCGAGTTTTATAGCAGTTTTTGTAAGTGTGCGACAAGAAAAAGAAAAAGAAGAAGAAAAAAAAAACGAAGAAACTCAGCCAATTTTTGAAGTCGCATATCTCGGGAACGCGCTAAGCGATTTCGCTCAAATTTGGAATGTAGAGTGCTGCAGTTGGGGGGCATGTCCACAGCAAAAATCGTCTTGTTTCATCAAGGAAGCACAGAGCTACGGAGGTGCGAAAATTGCGTTTTCTTTCTTCCTGTCAATATACTCACGGGTGTTACGCGCCGGCTTCTTGGGCCGCACGACACACTACCGTGTGTCTTGATTTTCTTTCTTCCTGTCAATATACTCACGGGTGTTACGCGCCGGCTTCTTGGGCCGCACGACACACTACCGTGTGTCTTGATTCTAAGTCTGCTGTAACTATTAATAAAGTCTATTATGGATAGAAAATAGAAAAATGATGTGTAAGGTGGAGTATTTCATATATGGCTATTAATAATTCGGACAAAACTACTTTAACAGCATCTTGAAAACTAAGCGACTAGCCACAGATATATACTGAATGAGAATAATTATGGAATAATAGGTTGGATACAAGAATAACAAAAAGAATAATAGGAGAATTTTTTGGGAAATTCTGGAAAGAATAATAGGTAAAATTTTGAACATAATAGGCTCAGGCCTAGTTTCATGTTCCAGTCACATGGTTATTAGATTCTCAGTCTTATACAGTAGTATGGTGTGTTTATGATACACAGGTTTACCAAATGTGACGGTGACACCATCTAGTCAAAGAGTAGATGTTTCACAGACTGCCAAGTTTACTGCCACAGCAAGTGGTGTAGGAGAGGAGACCTTCACCTATCAATGGAAACGAAGAGGAGTAGATATCCAAGGAGAAACTGAGAGTACTCTTAACATTACCAATGTGACAAAAAGCGATGGTGGAACCTATGAGTGCATTGTTACGAATGAGTATGGAGACAGAGGTGCATGTTCTGTGGAATTAAAAATTTCAAGTAAGCAAACTAGAAATCTCAAGGAAACATGATTGCATCTGATATCAAATCCATTCCAATACAATACTCTAGTTGACTCTTAATTTATCATTTACTGTAGAAATTGAGGGATCACACACTACACTATACAGACTCATTAAACATACACTAGATAACTCACAATACTACATGCACACTACTCTGTTATACACTCATACTACACTACACCACACCACACTTCGAGTACACACAATACACACACATTCAATATAAAGTTCTATTATAATAATTGCCTTTTACTGTTAGGAACAAATATCAATCCAATCTTGTCAGTGTTGTTGATTTCACTTGTCTTCTTTATAATGGGTAAGTATTATTAACACTTAATGTAATACACTTATTGTGTTCTTGTACATATATGAAGCAATGGGCATGTCATGCAGACTATAGTAAATGATTATGCTGAGAATTGCCTACATTTGTACATGGATTCACCACTCAATCGTCTTTAGATCACATGTGCAATAATACAACATAAATATTCTTGTTTGATGCCACATATTATGGTACTTTCACGTTATCTATCTACTAATGAAGCTTTGTGCAATGAAGTTTTAATCAGAATGAGTTGCTCTAAGTTGTGAAGACCGAATCTAGGCCTCTACTTCAAGTTGCTATCACTACATGCATAGAATAACATTTATTATGCTCCTCCCATTAAGTGCACTAATCATTTATGGTTACCATGCATTTACTTACATAACCCCCAGTCCAGTCACACATGAATACACAGTGTTCCTTTGACACTTTAATCCAAGGAACAGCGAGGAGTAGCCAAAAAGACACCGCCTGATCATATACAATGCCACTGTGAATTTATGTGACTGAATTTGAGGGTAACCCAGTATTCATGCACTCAAATCAAACTCACATTTTTTCACAGTGGATCGCTGACCTACTATATTACCACAGAGCTGTCAAGTCAGGATTAACAGCAACTCTTTCATATACCTTGTGATAGGCACAAGTATAGAGGTTTGGCACCATTTAATGGCCATGGTTTTGTCAGAATGATATTTACTATGCTAGGAAAGCCAAAGAAAGCTGGCTAGTCTCATTTGGGATTGAATGCTTGGTGCAATTTTTGCACAGCTTTAGACACCACGAAGCAGGAATGTATCTATTATTTAGGGAATAGTATAGGCTATGCACTGGCCAGTGGAAGGGACTGGGAAATGTTCTTGATAAAATTTAATAAGTTCTAGTAATTATTGGTGCAAAATTATTCTTGTTGTAAGCATAAAAACAATTGAGAAAATAAAGATACTCTAATAAAGCAGTCAACTTCTAGCCATAATTTTAATCCAGCAGTGACTTACAGTGCATATATAATCAATTAATTATGCTGATATTTAGCAAAATGTTCAGGTTTGAGAAAATAAAAGTGTGGGTAAATTGCCAGAAATAAGTAATTGGAAGATTTTAGGACTTAATTAAGTTATAATTGATGATTACTTTAACTTGCCATATCTCAGTACTGACAAAGCTTTCTTTGCTCATCACAGCCAGGTTTTGTCAAATCCAGCCAAGGAAATATGTGACCGGATTTCATATAACAAGGCTTCCACACACACAAAATCAAACTTACGATTTTACCAGAAATGGATTGCTGGTCTAATACATTATCATATTTCACACTGTACTTCCTTCAGCACTGGCAAGTCTGGTTTCTGTAGCAGCTTTCTTCCGACCCTGTCAAAGCCACGAGTGTGAGATTGGCACCATTAAATGGCCATGGCTTTGTGATAATGGTGTGTAGTGAGATGGGACTTCACAGAGAGCTCGCCAATAGTGTTCTCAGTCAATTTGGAGTAATTTGAGGGCCATGGAGGGCCATGGAGAGCCCAAACGTGGCCTCTGGATTCCAATCGTCTTCTTACTTCATTTTATACCCGTATATTAAGACCACCGTCCACCCCCACCCTCTCACCCTCCCACCCTATTACTACCACCTGTGATATTATTACCCGCTCGAAAAAAGCTGCTCAAAACAGGGCAAATTTTGGGTATCAGAAATGTATACACCCACTCAGTGATATCTAGTGAACACATGAACAATTGGTACAAATTTTGTTTGCACAGCTGTAGGCACTGGGAAGTTATTACACAATGATTCCTTAAAATTGCCATATCTCCTAACAAAGCTTTGTGCGTCGAAGCCTTGTTTTGTCAAATTCAGTCACATATTTGAAATTAAACATAGGTTCTAAAGTCTGTATATAAATACTATAATTCTATTTCATAATGTTTCAGAACCAAACTCAAGGGAATGGATCATTGAGAATAAGATGACAGTGTCTTTTGGAGCTCTCATAGGTAAATTGCATGTAAACATACAGATGTTGATGATTATATCATTTCACATAGCACAGTTTGCATAACAGATTTTTGTTTGTTTTAATTTTATTTACCATAATATTATCTAATCCAAAACAGCCAAGCTGTAAAAAAAGAGTGTGGCCAAGAAATGGCTGTGATGGTAGGTTAATGGTAAAAATTTTAATAACAACAATTCAGGTGAATTTTGTGCCAAGACCAAGCGGCACCAAAATTCACCTGAATTGTCGTTATTAAAATTTTTACCATTAACCTATCATCGCAGCCATTTCTTGGCCACCACCTTGGATTTCACATCTTTTTTCACCATAGCCTTTTTGAGGGCCACACTCTTTCTTTACAGCTTGGCTGTTTTGGATTAGATTTCTCTTCTTTTTGTTTTTGTATATCCCAAAGCCAACCTATGGCAGGCTTTGGAGCTTTTTTAACTTATCATTTTTCTCTACCACAGGAAGAAGAAAAATATGAAGCAGTTGTTAAATACTTTAAATATTTCTAATTTTATCATTAAATGTACAAATTGCGTGTAAACATACAGATGTTGATGATTTTACCATTTCACATAGCACAGTTTGCATAACACATATATTTATAAAAGAACTCTCTACATGATGGTTTCTTTGTAACTGAACACTTTACAAGGTGACTTCTTCTAGCTGATCTCTCTACAGGGTGAATTGTTTGTAGCTGAACTATCTACAAGGTAACTTCTTCTAGCTGATCTCTCTACAGGGTGTTTTGTTTGAGGCTGAATTCTGTACAGGTGATTTGTTTGCAGCTGAGCTCTTTACAGAATGGTTTCTTTGTAGCTGAACTCTCTACAAGGTAACTTCTTCTAGCTGATCTCTCTACAGGGCGATTTGTTTGTAGCTAACTTTTCTACAGGATGATTTGTTTGCAGCTGAACTTTCTACATGGTGGTTTTTTTGTAGCTGAACTTTCTGCAAGGTGACTTCTTCTAACTACAGGGTGGTCTTGTTCGTAGAGCTGAACTCTCTACAGGGTAATTTGTTTGCAGCTGAACTCTCTACAAGGTGGCTTCTTCTAACTGACCTCTCTATAGGGTTACCTGAACTCTCCACAGGGGGATTTGTTTGTATCAAAACTATCTGCAGGGTGATTTATTTGTAGCTGAAGTCTCCATAGGGTGATCTGATCTCTCTACAGGGGGTGATTTGTTTATAACTAATATCTCTACAGGTAGGTTTGTTTGTAAATTAACTCTCTACTAGTTGATTTGTTTGTAGCTGATTTCTCTATAGGGTAATTTGTTTGTAGCTTAACTCTCTACAAGGTGATTTGTTTGTAGCTGAACTCTCTACAGGGTGATGTGTTTCTAGCTGATCTCTCTACAGAGTGATTTTTTTGTAGCTGAACTCTCTAGCTACAGAATAACTTGCAATGTAATAGAATTCTATAATGGAGTAAATAAATTAGCTGAATGCTCTATTAGGGTGACTGTTCTATTAGAGTATCTTCATCTCGCATTAGCTACACTGAGTTGGCTTTTGAATCATAACTCAGTGGTTTGTAATCCGATTCTTCTGTACTACTGCAAGGACTTTCTATGAAGATTATTCCAGCTACACACTGTTTTTCAGCTCATTGCTCTAAGTGGTTTGCCTAGTAGGCGTAAAAACTACTACTTTTTATTCATAAAAATTGATCGCGTAATTGTGACACAGGTTGGGTTTTGTGTCATATCTCCATGGTCTTTATCTCGATTCCTTTCAAACCACTCCTACGATGGTTACTCCATCTACATAGCAATTCTCAACTCATTCTATGAAGCGGTTTACCCTGTAGGCGTGATATTGTTTTATACGAATAATCAGTCATAAATCCTGAACCATTAATCGGATTTACACCAAATTTGATACTGTGATGTACCTTTGGACTCCCTTTCTGTGTGCCAAATTTCAAGGTGATTGAAGTACGCATTTGAGTTTTATAGCAATTTTTACAAGTGTGTGAAAAGACAAAGAAGAAGAAAAAACTTAGAAAAAAATTGAAACTTTGGCAGCTCGTATCTTAGACATCGCTGGAGCGATTTCCTTCAACTTTGGACTGTAGACTCCCCTAGCTGGCAGGCAACCCTGTAGCAAATTTGGTTCCAATCGGATAAGGGATCATCGTGATACAAAGGTGTGAAAATGATGTTTTCTTCCTGTTAATATACTCATGGTGTGGCACACCAGCTTCTTGGGCCACACGACACACTACCATGTGTCTTGATATCAGTCTTTCCTGACTGTTGTATTAGAGTAATTAAGTGACTGTTCTATTAGAGTATCTCAATCTTTTTCCATGAAATGTAAATAGTCAGCCAAGAAACAATAAAAATAATAACATTGCACATTTTCTTGATATGAAATGCAGTATTAAGGTGTAGTGTGTTCATATTATGCTGTATTTTTGGCACATTTGAAAGAATGGGTAAATACGCAAGTTCCAGAAAAAAATATGCATGCTTTTAGAAAATGTGAGACCTCATTGAGACTTATAAACCATTGAATGGCCACTATACAATATTGACTGGTCTAAATTTTCTCACTAAGTACTGTACATGACATCACTTGAAACTTTTTTTTAAAAACCATGCAATTGAGAACAAATTTCTTTAGGCAGAGAGTTGTTAATGAGAGGAATTACTTACCATCCAACATATATAGTCTAAGCACTTACTTTAAACAAAAACCTTGATGAGTTCTGGGAAGTTACAGGACATGGATATGAAAAAAGGGACCTGGAGCCTAAACCTTTATTTATTTTTGAACAATTATGTATGTATATCCATAAAATTAATAAATAATAATAATAATCTCCTCACTAGTTGGTGAATTAACATTCTTTGAGCAATTAGCTTAACACAGGTGCACACTTCCTGGTACCGAGGTTATAATTTAGGCAGGTACAGTAGTTAACATCATAAGGAATTAAAGCTACAAAAGAGAAGGCACTTACAGTACTCTAACAGAACACACAGGACAGCACACAGACAAATGAGCATGCATGCGATGGGCATGCTCACACCTCTCCTAAATGTGGTAACAGTTTCCAACAGTCCATGCCATATGCATTGCTACCAGGATGGTATATATTTGCTTACTATCAGCGAAAAGGTTATTAGTTAGAAAAATACGCATCAGAAAGGCATAAGTATAAAATAAAAATAAAATACTCCACAGGCAGGATTCGAACCTGCAACCTATGATGCAATAAATGCAACAAATTTAGGGAGGTGCTATACCAGCCAAACTGATTGCCCTCAATGGAATACAGTTGAAATTTTCTCTGTGTCTTGTTACCCAGATAGGTGGGATTCCATTGTACTATTATAATAATTATACTGACACACAATCAATGGACCACACACAAATCAGTGATAAGCTGCAGCATGTGTTTCATGGTTTACTAATTCTACTCATTCATTTTGTGTTCTAAGTACACTACAAGAACATGTATTGCATTGAAAATAAGAATACAATTATATTATGAATGCGTACATATTTAGAAATAGCATGTTGTTAATGTATGATGGTATTTCAGTCTTAACCATTTCATATATACTCTTTGTCTCGTTTCAGCAATCATCCTCTGCCTTTTCATGCACAACAAAACACTGAGAAAACGTAGTAATTAAATTTACATTATATAAGAGTATTATTTGTATTAAGCTGTGACATAATCTGTTGTAAAGTAGTTTTAGTTATGTATTTATATTAATGGTTTACAGGGTTTTTCCCTCTAATTACAGTACCATCCATAATAAGACTTGAGGTTTTTTTCTCTGTAAACAATGTTTCCTTTATTTTTATGCTTATTGAATTTGTACATAGTATACTATGTTTTACTACTTTTAGTTTGCTCCACTTTTACAATTAGATAGTAGCTAATGCATCTGTGTATGTTGCTACGCAATTGTATAGCTCTGTATACTTTACAGCTATTGAGTATGCTATTGTAGGTAGAGTTATCTTTGTTTTCATTGTGTGAGTATAGTTCAATATTCACTGCTATTATAGCACTTTGCTGTGGTCCTCAGACTTGTATGTACACGAGGTGTGTATCAAGCAAAGCACTCATTCCTGTTGTACATAATGTAATACTGACTCTGATAGTGTAGAAGAAAATAATTTTTAATTGTTTGTGTAAAATTGTACTCCACATACCAGACTAAGGTATATTCTAGCATTTGTGGTATACATTCATGTATTATGGTATTACTATTGGTAGCAATTTTTCTAAAGTCGCAACTATAAAATATATGCACTAACTTTAGTCTCCTAGGAGATTTCTGTACTATGGGATATGCTTGGAGGATAAGTTTTCTAATAGAGTATTTTACTGTCCTATCCCTAGCTTAAAGGATGGGGACTCATTGGGGAGGGGGTGCACATGTCCCAGGGGTGAGGTTTCCGGGAACCTCTTGGATTTGGCTTACTTCAGAACAGCTGTCCAGGAAAATATCTTTTGCTAGTATTATACTGATTGTTCCTTAGCTACAACCAAACCATCTCAAAGAGCATAATATGCACACAAATCACACTCACCAATATTCATCGGCTAACTGATACCATTGATATCACTTCCTTACAGCAAAACTTAAGGATCGACCCCAAGTTTTAATTGCTAACGTCCATCGAGTTTAATCAATATAGTTTGTGCATTAGTAGTAAACCTTCCAACACTACATGCAGAACAAACAGAGGGGTGGTGGTATAGTATTGATATAACAAAGGACAAGCAAATGCCAAGATGAAGATGCAAAGGGTTGATTAGCACCTTAGATCAATATTCTCTAATAGAGCAGTCACTTTGTAGTGAAATACCTGATAGAGCATTCACTGATTAAAATGTTCAAAGATAGTTGTGACTGGGCCTGCAAAAATACTACATGTGGGCACAAACTACACCCTGTCACACAACGAGTCATTATATCTCAGTACTGGAATAGAATATCTACATTCTACAACTTGCGTTATAAAGCAAATTAAATGAGTAATTTTTTGTATTTGTATTTGTATTTTAAGGATAAAGGCTTATGCCTGTGCATCCATAAACAAAATTAATAATTATTATGTACTTAGCTATTCTAATTAATACATGCTAAAAAATTTATGACCATAGCGTAATGATATCAAAAGTTATGAGCAATGAAAGCTTTAAAAATTTGTTAAATTTTGTGCCCACGTGCCCTATTTTCGCAGGCCCGGTCACAATTTTAAAAAATGTTGCTAGCCTGATGCGTTTATATAGCTAGCATAAAGCTAGCTAAATAAGCTAACCATATAGTGAGAATTCAGCATATAGACTTATCTATGATTTATTCTTAGCCATTGATATCCACTTGCACACTAGTATTGGTCAGCTAGCACTACAATTTATTTTGTAGGAACAGTCTCACAGTGCAGCAGCTACAAGCTTAAGGGTAGCAAATGACTTCCATCATGCAGTATTGGAGGAAAGTTTTAACTCAGATGAAAAGAAGTTAACTATAAGCTCACTAAATTAAATGTTACCTATTACCAAGAGTTAATTATATTAACTTTTGCTATGTGGTAGGCATTGATCTTTTAACTAACAAGGTTGAAGTTACATGTTCTGCTACCAGAGAATTCAATGAAGCTTAACATATGCATATGGCATATTATATAACTTTTCTTTGGTAAAAATTTGTAGAGCTGTGACCACAGTATGCCCTAATAGAGGTACATAGCTGTGTATCTTGGGACTTTGCAACCAGTAATCAGTTACATATAATAATTAGTTATTAATTATTTTTGCTCAAAATTAAATTTTGCATAGATTGCAGAATGTTTATCTCTGTATTGTTATCAGTTAATTACAAAATTAATAGGCTGGAGTTCAAGATGCTCAAAATTTTGTCCAAAATGCTTTCAGGAATTTCCCAAAATTTTCACCTAGTACATCTCCATTAATTTCTCATTCCCAGATTTAGTTGGCCTTTTATATAGGCAGCTGCTAAAACAGGTTAATGAGGCCACAGTACACTACACTGTACTTTGAATCACAGAAAATTCTGTGCACAACTGCATAACACAGTGGATTCTACTTCTCATTAGGGTATCTGTGCACACATAATTATACACTTTCCTTTCCACATCCAATCTCTGTGGTAGTTAATTAAGAGTGTATTCTAATCTTTGGAAGTGGAATGGATGAAATGGTCAACCCAAGTGTGTGCACAAGGGAAGGGAATGATGCAAGTGAGCTATTGCACACTTTTAAATGAACAGGGACAAAAGAGGGTCCAGTTATCCCTGTTTACTTAAGGGCATGTCCTCTACAGAATAAGCACAGGGGCTACTAAAATGCTCAACAACACTTACAATGCAATGCTGTGAGCATTTAGCTATATAGATCGAAACCACAGATAGGGTAAATTAATGAGGTACGTATGCACATACATAACATTGTCATTACCGCAAAATTTTATTAGAGCTGTACCAATTCCCACTTTTAGTTTTAGCTGATACCCAATGTATTTTCTACTGATAGTTAACCAATACACAATTACAGGGCTCCACAAGTTTCACTTGAGTTTAATCCACAAAAGTAATGCCTAACCTAATGTTATGAAGTTGTACATGTACCAGAAGTCAAAGCTGGGAATCAGACAAGTGGGCGAGGGGCTCCATCAGTCAGGAACTATCAAGCTATATATGGATGTGTGAAAACGGCATTTTCTTGGTTCCTGTAAAATACACACTTGTCTGTTGCACGCCCTCACTGGCTGTACGACACACTATCGTACTTAGAATTTGGTTTGTGGTCATCACAAACCATAAACAAATCGCCAAAATAAATACACACCAGTCCCCCAGCAATACTGCAGCTAGGCTAACAGTCTGCTAGTCACAGCCCATCACAACCAATTTTCTGATTATCGTAAAGGCAAAGCAGTAAATTATAGGCCACTACTGATTACTGACAGTACATGCAGTTCTAATTTTTACAGACTATTGTTATACGTAAAACACCGTTTTGTACAGTGTTGTATGGTTATGCATCTAAAACAACAAGAAAAATATTACAATGACAAAATTGTTTTACTGTGTATGTACAAGCTTATGTACATACAGTACAAAGCTTCAATAGATAAATTGTTAAAGATAATAAAATAAATAAATATAGTTGATAGTACACTACTAACAGGTAAGTGATAATATCAAATCCTACACATCAGAGTCTGGTAATACCAACAGATTCCAATGATGGAGGGTGCTCTATTTCTTCTCTACTCTGGATGAGCTGTAACTCCAAATGCCCAGCAGACAGTTCACCACCATCAGCCATTTCTAGTACGCGCATATAGGATTTACAAATATTTACAAATGGTTAGCTATGTAACTACTATAGGAACATCGTAAATACACAAGTACACACTACACTACACACATGCCCAGACACCATCCATCCATCCATCCAGACAGACACACGTATGCCTAAACACTCACATGTACACCCACACAGACACACACAAACAGACACACTATACTACACACACGCTACACACACACGCTACACACACCAGCTCATCATTACCATTTACTGTATGCTTAGAATAACTGTTACAATATAGAATTGCTCTATTATAGTACACTACAACTTGTCAATTCTGGCCAAATTTTCTAGACCTTATTACATTATGCAGGTTGCTTGCATACTCATTAAGGTGGCAGTGTACAGGAAACCCATCTAATGGGAAGCCTTATGAAATGAAGTCATAGATATTACCACAAGAATTTGCTTTATTAGATTATGCGATTACACTTATGGATATGCTGTGTGTTAAAGTGCATGGCTTTGTTGTAAGAAGACATTCATCATTGTGTAATGTGTAGTAGCATTCACAAAAGTAAGTAGAGTAGTATAGGAACTTAGTTTAAGGGAATTCGTATCCTTTGCACGGAATTTTGGTGGCAAGGATAATTTGTGGTTTTAGTATGGTATCCCAAATAGTGAGGACAGTTTTTCTGTATCTGTTTTCTTTAGTATACTAGTGAGTTAGACCTCTATTTGTGTTATCTTGTGTAATATACGTAGGCGTAGTGACCAGTAGTGTAAAGAAACAGCTTCTATTGCTGTAGTGAGTAATATTCGTGATGTTTTTGCAACTTTGCGATGCCACGAAAATTATAACGGCTAATAACTCTTGTGTGTTGAAGCTACCTAGTCTTTTCTGTTACTGGGCACTAGCTAGTAGCCTACACTAAGGTGATCACAGATCTGTAGGTGTTCCCTATGCGCCAAGTGGTTATTTCGAAGGCGCATTTTACCCGTGGCGTAAGTCCGTAAGTAAAGATCCCACTTCTCTGAACTAGTAGCCAGTAGAAGAGCGTACATTACTTCTTCAATTGCAATTTGACTTGTGTGTGTAACCTGTAGGGTCTGTGTGTTAGAACTAAATTTAGAAGAGTATGCATATTTTCGTAATTTCAATGGCTTCCAGTATACCACCACCTTAAGGGAATTTTACAATAGCCAGTTTTGACATGTAACCTTATTACATGTACGTATACCTTCACCTGGTTTCATTGTATGTATTTCAATCTATTTGTTGAGTGCAAAGCACGATTTGTTTCAAACCCACCGAAACCCTCCCTGGATACTTACATAGTCGAACAGACGGTAACTTAAACCACTCACATACTATTTAAAAAAAAACAGAATTACATACTTGTAGCATTGTCTAGTGTCCTCCTCAGCACTGCCTGCATTGAGGAGAGTGTCCTTTCACACGCTACCTACAACATGAAGAATAATACCAATCACATGTAGCATGAAGAACTGGTCATAGTATTGAGACAAAGTCTTATCAGAAAAAAGTACAGTGTATTTGGCTTGACAAAATTTGCTGATAATATTACGGTGAAAGCGTGGTAGGCACCCAATACACATACTGTATAGTAAAATTGGGAAAGAAAACTTAGAAGAAAAATGACCAGACCTTTTGTTTTTCCAAAAAATTACTGTTGTCTTGTATATACGTACATACAGAGAATAGAGAGAGTAACTGCTGACATACGTACAACTCTCAGTCACACAAGTGGATACCACAGGAGTCCATACAGCTACACATACGTACTTTTACTCCATGTTCACTCCACGCTAAGTACAATGATGTGAACAAGTCTCCAGTACCAGTAAATCTAGCAGCCATCATGGGGACTTGAAGACCAACCACGTCTCCACCTGTACAAAGTGTAACAAACCAGGCACAGTGTATCACCAAAAGCCAAAAAGCACTGCAGAGCATTTATCTTTACTACCACTCCTCTACTCCTACCGATATAGTGGCTGATACCAAGTAGGTCACAAACAAGTTTCATAACTTCTTTAATAAGACCACCTTATTGGCAAACACATAGCTAAGGTGTACTTCATAACCTCATTAATAAGACTACTTCATTATAGTGACAACATCAAGTAGGTAAAAAATGTGACCGTCTCAGCAAAAACCAGACTTGCTCACACAACTGAACTTCCTTATTTTCTCAGCATTATCTACAGTGTCCAAGAAATGGATTACCAAAGTTTCAACTTTTGTGGTGAGTAGTTTTGGAATTATAGCGCTAGTTGTAAGAGCAAGACAATTGATTTGTACAGTGACTATATACTGAATTAACTACAGGTGCTTACATTTGCAGCTATAAAGATTACTTGCATTAACCTACAGTGATGGAATTTGACTTAAAATGTTCACCATGGAAAAGCAAAAACACTTGTAGTCCTGTAGTCACTTAAGCATATGGGTATGAAGGGTTTAGTTGAAGAAACGACAACAATCTTGTTTATGTTCACCGCATCAAAAACAAACACACGTGACATGCATACTGTTGGGCTACAGAAATGCTCCATGAGCAGGAGAACAAGATGGAGTATAGTTTTAATCAATTTGAGTCTTCCTTCACTCAGTAATGGTCCAATAACAACTTGCATTTTTTCTTTGTAACATGCATATTCTTTAATAGTTCGATTTTCTCAAAACACATGCTTGTGTGAACAAGTAGGGCTTTTGCTGAGATGACTACAGCTAAGGTATACTTCATAACCTCATAAATAAGACCACCTCTGACTATATGTCAAGTAGAGCTGTGAACTTGATAACAAATTCAAAACCGGTTAACTGGTTTCTGTGTAAATACAGTGATATTGGCAGACATAATGATACTCAACAAGCCTGCTGGAAGGTTTAGGGTGGTACCAAAGTGACCATCAACATCCCGTCTTAAAATAACAGTTATTACAATCACATATTTACACATGCTTTGAGGTTACCTTATGATGTTAATACTTGTCAGCAGGGGTAATTAATTATGGTTACCAAGTGAGTGGGATAAACCAGTTTAAAGGCTTCATAACTGGTAATTGGCTGACCTAGACAATACCAGATAATAACCAGTCTTTTTGCATACTGGTTCACAGCACTAATGTCAAGATGGTCCCATACATAGTTAAGGTGTGTCCTCATGATCTCATTAATAAGACAATATTTACTAACCCTACAAATGAAGTTCAACCACATATATTACATATATCAAGTATGGAAGGCCTCATTAAAGAACTTCAGACTGTACTACTATTCATATCACGATGCATAGTACAGAAGTTATGTTATTATTAATTACGAATTGTGTCACGAGCTGTTATGCATACTTTGCGTAATATTTAGCAAATATACAATCCACATATATGGTACTGCTCAAATGTAATGTTGTCTCGCGAGAGTGCAAGCAATAAAAAAATTGACTAATTAAAAGGTGTGGCACCTGTTTCGCTCACAAGTGTTCATCCTGCTTTGTTTGGGATGAATATTCATGAGTGAAACAGGTGACACGCCCTTTACTTAGTGAGCTTTTAATCGCTTTTCACCATACTGCGACTTTAGATCTTATTTTAATCCTTCTTTCCTTGCAGGAGTGATCCTTCCTCAAGATGGATCGATTGAGTGAAGATGGCTGAAAAAGGCATGCACCACACTTTTAAAATGCTTACTATCATAGTAAGTGTAACTGCTGTTTTATTTGCTTTCAACTTTTTATGTACAAACCATAATTATATCACGTATCGTTTAATATACTACTATAAATTATGCATTACTTAACACTAAGTTACTGCGTGTTACGGATCATATCACGATATGAATACGATAACAATACGTAAAGTTATTTGTATGAGGCCTACCGTTCTTACACGTACCATACTTTGAAGACAGTACTTACACAGTATGCAAAGTATACGCTACACTGACATTACAGTAATAATATAGCATGGCAGGGTTTTCTTTCCCAAAATATCATCCAAAAACCAGCCTTACATTTCCTTTATGACAGCTTGGCAGTATTAGCATAATGAATCCCATAAATGTCTCCAAAGATAGACCCCAAACCTTTCCAACAAGTTTCTATGACATTAAAAAAAAAATTTTTTTGCCAACCACAGCAGTTATGTACAAAGTACATGCATCATAGATTTACCTTTGTGTTGTGTCCTCCACTGCCTGCAAACAGTCACTACAGAAACTATGGAAGATTTTTATGACAGCCAACTACATTAAAGCCAGCACACCTTACCGCTAATCAGCGCCTACATGGGGCACCTCTTGTACTGTTCTTTGTAACACTGTATAATGGGTAGAACATATTAACCTTCTGCGACTTACTATTCCTTTTGTCTTCAATTAAATGGTGTCTTCTTCATGCCAGGAACCACATGAAGGTGTTAATTCTCTGTATTGACACTTTCCTTGAAGAAATGTACTGTACTCAGATGCCACAAAACTATTTGTGACCATCTCAGCATAAACCCGTCTAGTTCGCACAACTTCCGAATTTCTTTTTAATTTCTCAGCATTATCTGCATAGTCCTAGGAATGGTTCACCAAAATCTTAGTCGAATATGGTGGGTAGTTATGGAATTACAGTGCTAGAAAGTAAGAAAAGCATGGAAATTGATTTGTACAGTGACTATACTAAAAATAAACTACAGGCGCTTACATTAGCAGCCATAACGTCCACTTGGATTTGTCTACAAAGTTGGGATTTGGCTTACAGTGTTCACCATGGATTAGCAGATCAGCCAAGGTATAGCTTTTGCCCTGCAGTCACTTGCACAGAGGAGTATGAAGGCAGTTATATTGAAGAAACAGAGACGTTTTTGCTTACGTCCACCGCATCGTAAACAAACACACGTGACATGCAAACCATTGAGGCTACAGGAATGAAACAAAGATTTTTGAACTCCCCATGAGTAGGCAAATACGATGGTATATAGGTTTAATTGATTTAACACTTCCTTTCCTAAGTAATGGCTCGATTAAAACTTGTGTAAAATTTTCTTTGTAACATGCGTAATTTCACCTATTTTTTTTTTAATTTCATTTTTCTCAATACACATGCTTGTGCGAACTAGACGGGTTTTCGCTGAGACAGTCACATTTGAGGTGCTTAATTGACTGCAGTATCCCTGGTAGCAGCTAAGCTGGCTTGCATTGGGCCACACCCCCTCAAATGATCCACCACAACACATCTAACAATCAGTGTTGAGACCACACCCCTCAATAATCTAGCTCCATAGAAAGCAAGGTATTGTACCACACCTCTCCCTCCCACTGAATAGCTTAGTGGCAAGATTGAGATACTCTAATACAGCAGTCACAGCAACACGTGTATTAACACACTAGTACAATAATTTAGGGTTCCAGCAATAAAAGGTAGTGAAACAAGAGATGATCGTAGCTATGAGGGAAAATCCCTATGTTGGCATTAAAAAGATGGTGAAATATACCAATTCAGGGATTTTCCCACATTGCTACAATGCCAAGTAGGGATTTAACTATCTTTTATTGCTAGAATCCTACTGTATCTTTCAATTTTATTGCACTAGTCCTTTTAACATGTGGGTCAGACCCGGACAATCCATAAAGCGGGTCAGACCCAGACAGAAGGTGACCCGACCCGGTTTTAATACTGAAACAAATAGTCTGAGAGTGAATAAAGGGCAAATATGTACCTTTTTCACTGGCTAGTAACACTAGTTCATTATCATATTGTGGTAGTGACAGACTTGTCAACACAACGTGTTTCACTCCTTTATCATGAAATGATTTCAACACCTGTAACAGGTGAGAAAAAAATTGAATGCATTAACAATATTGTATGCCCACATCACATATTTTTACAAAATGAGAGTGTGTGGAGACTAAATACATTATAATTATAAGCACAGTTATAACACATTTCAAGTATTAGCAATCTTCACTTTATTACAGACTGAACATGTTATAAAAGCCCAGAATCTCAATAGATCAATATGGAAAGGATGTGATCGAGGTACCACATTTAATACATATGTACATATAACTTATGTAGGCAGTACAACACACTTACTGTATGACAACAGATTTAGAAGACAAACGGAAGCCAAGCTCTAAGACTTTAAACTGTGTTATGTACCTTAGCAAAGCTGGACCAGAGCTATTGCTAGGAATTGGTAGAGGTCAGACACAACAGTGCAATAAACCATCAGTCACCTGACACTACTGTTACTACAATTTGACAAGAGATAAGCGAACAAAGCCCATTCACCTATGTACATACATACGTACATCATTATAACACATTTACTCTAATAGAACATACACCATTAATTGCATTCAGACAACTGATTTGCATGGACTATACTAGTCTCACGTAACCAGACCACTATTTCAGCACAGCGGCTTATCAATTAGAAAATATAAGCGCTCGCACTGAAAAACCAATAGGCTAGTTGTGATAGCACCTGGTAGGAATGTGGAGTGCTGCTTGAAAGGTGTTAATGAATCAGTACGCATAAGAATTTGACAATACATGCTGGTTTCTCTTCGTTCCGCAAACTATTTACACTTTCATGATGATGAGAACATTGTATTTACACCCGAGACACTGATAGAGGTGCTGTCACAACTGGCCTACTGAAAATGTACCAGACCTTTTCAGCACAGGCACTTATTATCTTTAATCGATAAACTCCTACACTGAAATAGTGGTCTCGAGACTAGTATCTAAGGGTCTATCTGCAAACTACCATAAACAGATCATCTCATTAACCATACGTATATCTGATTAATACGTGACTGGATCTGCAAGTTTGGGCAAGCCTATTACGTTGAGTGGAATGTGATAAACATTTAGAATTTATAAAAAATCTGTTATTTTTTGAGTGTGCGTATTTTGATGCAGGAAAGTACTAAGTACACTTGGCATCATCATGTTCTCTAAAGCAAGAGCAGTTTGGAAATCTTCACCTCGTGTCAGTGTTCTTAAGGAGACAGAAGATATGAGGGTTAGTTTACCTCATGTTGAATACATATGCGGTTCACTATCGTTTTCTTATGGTGTTTGTCTCACCTTATTCGTAAAAAGGACCCGTAAGACATAATTTACTCAGAAATGGGTTTACCAGTTTATGAGGAATGTGATGATACAAGTTATATAATTATACACTCCCTTGTATCTGTGCAAAATTGTAAGTTACAATCCTTTAATTATCACTGTACAAATCAATCTTTCTATTGTTTACCACTTTGTAGCACTGTAGCTTCTAAAGCACTTAGCTTCCAGGACTGTGACTTGTTGGGACGATTCCTTTGGCTGTCTAGATAAACAAAATGTAATAAAAGTGGAATTTGACAATGCATGGTTCTTGCAGATCCAGTCAAATATGCAACTCAAAAAATAATTTAGACACACTGACCATTTTAGCATCATCAACCGAAGTGATCTTCATCCCTGACAGTAGTCTAAATAATACAACACCATATCACATGATATCGGTTGGGATCACAAGACACGTCATGTACAAGATCACATGAAGTGGCATATGACATCTTGCAGTCACATGAGGTGGTACACTTACTCGGCCTCATACTGGTTAGGAGTGATGATGTCAGCAAGTGGTATTAGCTTGTCACGGTAGATCGGCAATAACTCCTCAGGAACATACTAACAACAAATGGACAAACACCATTAGAACATCATAACTATATTCCTAAGTCTACGTACAACACAATACTGTATAAACAGTGCTTAATTGTGGGATGTCATAATCAGGGCTGAGTAATACTATTGTTTTATTGATATATCGCGATATTTTGAAAGTATCAATATCACGATATTTTGTTATTAACTATCGTGATACCATGCATGTACATTACCGTAATTTGCTTTTTTCCATTGTAAAATTTTTTCGTATGCAAAATCTGTACGAAAATTTTTATACAAGATCGAACACTACTCTAATAGAGTAGTCATTCACTTAAAAATCATACGAACATATTTTTTACACGAAAATTTTATCACGAAAAATTTGAGCACGGAAATAAAGCAAATTACAGTACTGTCATTGAAAACCCCATTTATTATGCAGTACTTGGCTTGTAAGTGATAACCTAGTTACCCCTGCAGGGAGGTGTGAACACCATAATTATATAATTATCCCTTTCATGGCTGAATTTCCTGGCGCACTTTACAAGGCACGTCGAATCATGTTGTATAAGCTTCACTGTACACTAAACTACTTGGTTACTATACCTCTACATAAACGCTGTGGACTAACAATCTTGACTGGGTTGTTTTTGTTTACATAAATAAAACCACAAAGTAATTATAAGACAACAAAACTACAAAATACGCTAAAAGCAGCCTTGAGAAACAGGCGGCCACTAATAAACTATCTACAAATAAGCCAAGGCACTACTATGATCACAAAAGATCCAGACCGATGCTACAGTAGAAACAACCATGTAAGTGGTAACTAATTTGAGTGTAATGTAAAGATACAATAGAGTCTAAAGCAGTTATACGGGCACAATGTGGAGTCTATGAAATTTATAGACCCCAGGGCCTTAGTAGTGCCCATGCTTCACTCGTGCACTACAGATTTGAGCCTTCGGGTTATAAATTTCATACATTCCACATTGAGCCTGTATAACTATTATACAGAAGGGCTATATGCATGTACAGATGAATAGTATACAACATAATACTATACAAATGGATATATGTATGGTGCTCTATTGACCCAGTGTGAACACAAAATGATCCACAAACCCTATTGGCTTGAAGCACTTCTCCTCCACTTTTTTTTCAGTGCTACAAAGGGGGTAGTTCAGCTTTGTGACTAACACACTTCAAACTTGGTTCACTACATTATTTGTGACCCAGTCTGGGAAAACCGGTCTTATTTCCCATCTCAGCAGATTCGATTTTTCATCCAGGACACAACGCTACATGATCAAACTATCTAATTCCACAATCAAAATCAGCTAGACTTGAGTGGTCTGGTTTTCCTGGCTGCTTTTCCCAAACCCAGTGGCGATCCGTATGTGCGGTGTGGGGCTTTAATGGAGCTCTGGTCAATGGATATATGTGGCTGTACAGCTCTGTGGTGTTGAATAAGTACATCTGCTGTGAATTTCCTTTCATTTAAGCCAATTTTGAGACTTGAATGGCCCAAAACTTAGCCTAATTCACCCCTATGCCGTCCTTTTCAATTTTGAACACCATCTTGCCCGCCTTCCGCCCCATTTGGAGCTCACCTGATACAGTCAACCTCAGTTTAAAAACTATCTAAAAAGGGCGGGAAACTTAGTTGTTGGCTACTTGCATAGACTGGGTCACATTTATTGCTGGTGGAGTAGCAGATATCTGAGCTGGGCCAGTTTGGTTCAGAGTATAAATACAAATTATACGTATATATCAAAAATCCTGATTCATACACAACCACTCACCATCGCTCCATTATCTCCCATTACTGGATCACATACTACAAAATGTACATTAGAATGCATTACATGCAGACACACTGTACATAGTCACTGCACAAATAGAAAATACAGTATGTCTGAATTAATATTCCACAGACTATCAAGTATACTGCACTGATTATCAAGTGTACTGCACCGATTATCAAGTGTGCTGCACCGATTATCAAGTGTGCTGCACCGATTATCAGTTCAATAATCGATAATCAGGATTATCAAGTGTACTGCACCGATTATCAAGTGTTCAATAATCGATAATCAGTTCAATAATCGCAATATCAGGCTGACATTGGCTACTAGCCAATTAATCAGTTTTGATGAAATCAAAGCCTCCATTTTGCTGTGTAGTATAATGATGTGGGGGAGGCTAGACATAAGTTATTTGGCATTTTAATTAAATTATGTGTTGATGGTTTAGCAGTGACTACAAACCATGCCCATAGCAAACTGTCAGGTTTTAGGCCATGCCCAACAGTAAACTGAGGTTTTGGGTTTCTATGTAGTACCTGCCACTTGTCTCAGCTGTATAGCAGTAGTAAAATGTACTTAAAACCTGTTTACCATGAGTAACTTGTACTTGTTGTATATATCTAACTTTACATTTTAGCCTAGAATGAGCTGTATATCAATGGTTATGTCACTAATATGAGTCATTTAATAATGATGAGGACGAGTGTTAGTGTTGTTAGTGTACATCAGATCGGTTATCGGTATCGGCTAATTCTGTTGCTTAATATTGGTTATCGAAATAATCAGCTAATTTGGATATCAGCGCAACACTAGTGTACATGTACATATTTGTCTAAGCAAGCTACAGTACCTGTGGGTGCAAATTCTTTAAGGGGCCTTAACACGCAAGTTTCTGCATATCAATTTTATAATACAGGAATTTTTTAAAAAGGTGGCCTTAATAGACAGGTGCCCTCTCCATACAGGTGACTGCTGTAAGTACTAAGACAGCTTATCACAGTTGCACATAAAAAAAAATCATATTTACGAATTTGCAGTGCAACTGATGTACATGTGCATCAGATCTGCAAAACTCTGCGCATGTCTCGAATTCTTTATTAACACAACCTACAGTACGTAGCCTCTGGAAGTTTCAACCTCATATACGGAGTTACAGCCCTATACAGTAGCAACAGTATTCTTACTACAACAGAATTGCTTATGAACGCAATGATGAACAGAGTTGAAGCTTGCACCATCGTGTTTGCCGTGAATAGGGGAATACATTGTTGTGTATGTTTTTCTTTGTATCACCTTTCTATACAAAGACAAAATTAGTGGACAAAGATCCTGTCCCTTTGTTATGACAAATATAATAACTTCAACGAAACAAGGAATTTTTGAATAATAATTGGGTTTTTGCAGATCCGGTCAAATATTGTCCACTTGCATGTACAACTTTAATGGACACTGGGCAACTGGAGTTCTCCCAGGCAGTATGTTACTGTACCTGCATCATCTATAATATTTCTTTAAGGATAACAAGCCACAGTGTTGCAATATACTCTACTGCTACATACATAGGGAAGACAAACAGTAGGGACTTATTAACAAGGTTATACCTACAGTGTGGTTGATTCCATGTTGCTCAGGACTGTTACTGTATGCCAAACACATGTCCTTACCATACTTCACCGAAGGATTGTGCTCTCTGACTTCCTTCACTAAACTGCACAATCTCTCCAGGAAAGACGCTGATGCCACATAACCTACAGCAGTCACAGAAAGTAGCTGCCTATACATACAGTGTATATATCGTATATGTAAGTGCAATATTGTTCAGTCTATGCAATAGTAATGAAACACATTCCATTTCACATTGCATTGTACAGTATATGCTACACTACAGTACACACTTAAACTACTCATTCTTTCAACAGATACCAACAACGAGAGAGTTATGACTTATAAAAATACCAGCACTGTACACAATGGAAACATTTTTAACAACACTTTCATATACCCATTGAAGTAAGCAGTCATGATTAAAAACTGAATTCAGGAAACCAAATTGTATACAGTACCCACAGCTACTCTGTAGCCAGACGTTGGAACATGCCTGGATAAAAGTTTTAGTCAAAAGACATATCTTACTTGGTCTGAGAAAAGGGGTCTTATACCCTTTTCAATTGCATGTACTTGGCAACCTGTAACTTGACTTGAGAATGTGGTACCAGCCTGAAATTTGGTCACCTTATACCCCTAACATATTGGTGTAATATGAAGGTGATAGGTTGAAAACATGAAGAGTTATGATTAGTCAAACTTGATAATTTGGAAGTAGTGCTGAGCGATAGTAGAAAATTCACTATCACGGTAGATATTGAAATATTATTCACGATACGATAATATCACGATAATTACACTTTGGATGATCTTCAGTCAAGTTCCAAGTATTCAATGCATGTTAAGCATAATTAACACCATCATAGATTACTACATATTTGCTGGGGTACTAGCAAGAATTCATAATATATATACTGAGGAGAGTATCCTTCTCTCATATACCCCTGTAGAAGGGCATATCGTGAAGTTATGACGCAACGCTTCTGAGTTCTCCCGCTTCTCTTTGTATAATTAATGATGTTAATTGAACATAATATCGATTGAACGTGTGCCTAACAACATTGCTAGCAACCGAACTAACTCTAGCTTTCAGCATTTCTCACCAAACTACAAGCATGTCTTCATGGTTTTAGACAACTGCATAGGAATTTCTTGCCAGGCCATTCGCGAATACGGCTATCCTGAGCTTTGCAAATGTGGAATGGTTCTAACAATTCTGGCACTTTTACGGCTGCTCGTATGTCACAAACCACAACATCTTGTCGTTACATCATAACTTCACGATACGCCCTTCTACAGAGGTATATGCAAGTAGGATACTCTCCTCAGTATATATATTATGAACTCTTGGTACTAGTAATGTACTTGTCAATTTCATACCCCGGTGGGGGAATATGGGGAATTTGACAAATCGTGATGTCAAATTCCCCACTACTGGGGCAAAATCGGCTGTCAAATCCCCACTATGTCCCCGTCCCCATAGTAGGGGATTTGACAACACCTCAAGGATGACTACGCGCATATTTCATGCATGCGACTAGTAATAAACCTGCTCTGTAGCTAGTAAAATTATAGCAAGTGCGATTTTATTGTTTAGAAATGCAACTACCGAAAATCGGTCAGTGAATTGGACAACTGTCAATTGCCCCAGGGGTGGGGACAAGAAGCAATGTCAAATCCCCACCTGGGGTGTGGGGACGCCTGGGTGGGGAATGAAATTGACAAGTGTATAAGTGCATCAATTAGGTAATTAATCGTAATTAATTGCGTGGACGGCCAATATTTCTACAATTTTTGTTACAACCTTGCAGCCAAACTTTTCCATGATAAAGCAAGCCAAGTAGTTATAATAAAACAGCCAAGCCAGCTTCTCAAGCAGCATTTTTAGTGGAATTCTAGACTCGTCGTGAAACGATTGACTAATTGCGTGGGCGGATGATAAGCTTGTTATAGCCTTGCAGCCAAATATTTCATGAATAAGCAAGCCTATAGAATTACAAAACAGTTAAATAAACTTGGTAACAATGTTTCTAGTGACCTTACAGCAATATTGCGATGGTAAGCTGTAATTATCATATCGTGATAATGATTTTTTGATCGCGAGTATCGAACTATCGATATTATCGCTCAGCACTATTGGAAAGGCTATAAGACCCCTTTATGCAGACCGGGTCACATAAAATTAATTGTGGCAATAAGTTACACTATAACACAAACATACGGAACATAGAATTTCGCATACATACACATACACAGCTTACCAGTTAAAATATAAGAATACTTCAACAGCCTATTACTCCTTAAACCAGTTAGCAAATCATCCAATTCTTGAGAGCCTAACACTTGTCCTTTGAAATATTTGTAAGCTAAAGATAACATAAGAAAACATACTCTACAGAAAATACAGTAGAAAGCAGTCATGTGTTTCCCATGAACATTTATAACAACTACTACAAAAGGTTCAAAAAATGTGATACTCGTACTTCTACAACCAGTCATGTGGCTTTGTTCTACACCTCTACACTGTAATGGTAACAGTACAACCACCAGAACAACATGTATGTACACAGAGAGGAAAACTTTGATAGCAATTGGAGAAATATAAAATCCGGCATAGTAAAATACAGGGCTGTACACATACACAGTACATCACATACAGTATTAGGTCTTCAATGTATCACAAGTAATACACTTACAAGTATACAATGTATGTATTTATGTATATACAAGGGAAAAGACAATTACTACACATCAGTGAATAATGTAGTGTTAACACCACATGGAAGACATGTGTTAACACAACATGGAACACATGCATGTGTCAAGCATAGCAATAAACAAAATTAAAAGTAACATGTACTACGTAGCTATACCACAAAGACACACACATGGGCACAAAGGTCAGCTGTACTGTACTTACCAGTGTGATTGGAGAACTGTACGGAGTTGATGGTGTCCACTTCATGACCGTGTAACTGTATGATGATATCACAAACCACAGTAAGTAGTATTGTATGGCAAAACCTGTCTAATCAGGTCACTCACATGGCTATTGTAGAATGTTTATTTGCGTACTGGCCTACGTATAAGAAAATACATAGTGGCCTCAACAGTGACCAGCATAGACAGGTTTCACTGTATGGTATGGGGAACAACAACTTTGTATTACATTAATGGCTGTTCATGAATGCTTCTCTTTAGAAGAGTATGTCGTGAACAATTCATGACATGCAAGTGGTGACCTAACATGTGAACACTAGTGAATCAGTTACTATCACAAGTCTCAATAATTGCAGTACAAAATCAGGCAACAATGGGGTTCACTGGATATTTATAGATAGCACTAAACTTTTAACTTAAACTTTGATTTGTAAGAGCCCCCAGATCTCTTGGCAAAATGACAAAAAATCACTTTTACTAGCCTAAACACGTACTCTTTTAAAACAAAGTACATTTTCTCAAAGCCTTATGTGAAGTGCTAGTGTACTACAATATTTGCTGGTTTTGTATTATATACAACTACTGAGACTCTCATGAAATTATAAATACTACAATTCCGCAATTACAGTAAGCAGAGTGCACCTCCTCTGGTGATGAGATTAAGCACTTATTCATGAAACAGGACACATTCATAATGCACACACTACACCATGAAATAAGGTATGGATGCAAGGGTGGGTACATGCTTGTCTGTGAATTCACAAGCTGTTCACAGTTGGTGAGCCTTCATGGAAATTTTGATGCATATTGCAGAGTTCTTGTGTACTCTACTGTATATATATATATACAATGGGTAAGTTTTGAATGGTTAGATTGTCTGCACAAATGTATGCACCTTCTTTACAGACTATTTCTGTGTAAACTTTGATGACTAATACACTAGAAGTATTGGAAGGACTGAAACACAACATGAAGCGTACTGTACTTCGCTCGTATTACAAACAGGTAGCCCAATAACACTGTAGCATAAAGGTCAATGAGTACTGATCATCACACCAACATTTTATAGGTAGCAAACCTACAGTAGCAGTGATGAAAACATCTTATTGAGTACAACATACATACAGGGTAGCTACAGGAGGTAGACTCAGGGATACCGCACAGTATAGGTTGCAATGTGGTCAGCACTGGCAGGCATATACCCTAGTTAAATTGCATCTTATTGAAACAAGTTCAACAGTTAACCACAATCAACAATAATACTTAAAAACAAATAGGCCATACATGAACTACTGTTTGCTCTTCAGTAGCTTCCACACTAAGCTATGCCTATGGCTTGTGTCTCGAGCGCGGGTCTGCATGCTGACTATGAGTGCACCACGTGGTGTACGTATCACGCCACTTACTCATCTACAATATATCGCTTACCTGGAGAGGAAATACGGCACAGCTGTTCCCAACATAACCGTGTACCACGTGACTTTGTATGGAGAGTACAGTCTTATTGTTTGCCATCCCTGTTCTACACTGCGGTGTGCACTAGATGGAGTACGAAAACCGAATATTCAGCTCGCTGATGTTTCCGTAAACTACTACCGGAAAAGTGTATTAATTTGCAGCCTTACGATTACCTAACATTGAAAATAGATAGAAAGCTAGCAACAGTACAGGTGCAACCGCATCTTAAGCACATGCATGGGCAATGAAAAGCGAATGGAAACAGCAAGAAGGGAAGAGCTAACAAGAGTTAATAATAGTACCTCTCCACTATTATTTTATTGGCAGTGATTAGGCCACTCCAAATAAATTCTCTGTTTCCCGTCCACCGCCCGCGTGTGATTGCTGCCAGCTCAAGATATTCCATTATTCCGTATTCTTCCATTATTTTCCGTATTCTTCCATTATTTTCCGGTTATTCTTGCATTCTGTACAGGTTTACTAAAGCTATGTTAGCTCACGTGTCAGCAGTGTCGCGTTTGTGTTATTTTGCAACTTAAAAGGAAGGTACAAGCTTAAGCATGCTTTTATGCAGCTTTTTACATACCAGGCAAATAATGGCTGAAAGGCTGCCAATATTATAATGGAAATGGACCGCCCGCCCGCATGCAAATATGCCTGAGCCTAGGACGGGAAACAGAGAACTTATTTGGAGTGGCCTTATGCACTTGTCAATTTCATGCACCACCCCCGGGCGTCCCCACACCCCAGGTGGGGATTTGACATTGCTTCTTGTCCCCACCCCTGGGGCAATTGACAGTTGTCCAATTCACTGACCGATTTTCGGTAGTTGCATTTCTAAACAATAAAATCGCACTTGCTATCATTTTACTAGCTACAGGGCAGGTTTATTACTAGTCGCATGCACTCGCGCATGCATGAAATGTGTGCTTAGTCATCTCCTTGAGGCGTTGTCAAATCCCCTACTATGGGGGTGGGGACATAGTGGGATTTGACAGCCGATTTTGCCCCAGTAGTGGGGAATTTGACACCACGATTTGTCAATCCCCTGTATTCCCGGGGGGTGGGGCATGAAATTGACAAGTGCATTACTGATGGACTGTTGAACTGACAGTCACGTGAGATCAGTCTTCCAAATAGACTATGACAAGGGCAAACTAATTCTAAACAGCAAATTATACAGTAGGAATGGACGATTATATGAAACTAGCCTGCTTTAATAATCATGTGAGCTATGTACACAAGTGCATAAATTTAATTGTGGGATGCACGGCATGGTCTGAAACTCCTCCACTTAGACTACTCTTCAGGACATCCGTCTACAATTTTATGTTGGAACTACGGATGGTAAGGAATTACAAAGGGACTGCTATAGTCATAAAGGCAGAAAATGTTACCATCAGAGACTTGGGATTGTGGAAAAAGCTTCAGTAAAGGACAGCCTAAATATATGTTGTGAAGAATTCCTGTGTTCATGGTGGACCATTGTTTATGTTGGTATTAGTACAACAGATGGTACATATTTTGTGTACTGAGACAAGTAACTACATTAGTATATCTTATTACCCCAGTACCACAGTACTAGTGTGTGAAAATGTACTGCACAGGAATATACATTGTAGCTGTATTGGTGTGCACTTGGTGTGTTTTTGTATGCTCAGGAGGTGCTTGGTATTGTGATACAGCTCATCATCTAAATTGTGTTTTATAACGGCAAATATATGCAATCCATTAAGCAGAAATCTGATTAGTTTGCACAGTGTTTTTGCAAGTATAATACACATTCAATGCAATGCGCATACTACAAAAATGCTATCGTTTCAGTAAAGTGTGAAACAAGACACATTGATATAGCTATAGCTAGCAGTCCTTTTGTAATTCACAATTCTTCACCATAATATTGTAGACAAGTGTCCTGGAGAGTAGTCTACTACTTCACGAGCAGGGTGTGTGGTTCAGGGGTGTGTGCTTCAAGCCACACACCTCTGAACCACGCTGTATCCCACAATTTAATTCATGAACTTGTAGCTCACGTGATTATTAAAGCAGACTAGATTCATATAATTGCCCATTCCTACTGTATAATTTGCTGTTTGGCCCTTGTCATAGCCTGTAAAAGTCTATTTGGTAGATCTCATGTGACTGTCAGTTCAGTAACCACTGCCAAAAAATCAAACCTGTAGCCTTAGTCGTTATCGAGTTATGCTTGTCTGAAGGTATCAGTCAGTTACTCACTCAGTCAGTCAGTAGAAAATTCCATTAAATAATTAAGAAAAAAATTCTGTAGCAATATGTTGAAAGCATTTCAGTAGATTCGAAAGCTTGTTTGGGCTTAGTTTTACTAAACCAATACTGCCTCATTGTCATCTGGGAAATTGAGGCTGGTTTTTGGGTGATGTCATTTCATTGGCCACGCCTACTCCTTTGTGGTCCCTATACATATGATACCATGGCCATGCACTTGGAATTTGCCTCATTATTATATGCCAAAGCCCAAGGGCCACAGGCCTGAGGGCACAGGCATATATATATCAGGCTAATCCCTTGTGGCCATGACATATCTACAAGTACACAAAAAATTTGGAAATTTCAACTAGTCTAAGAGTATGGACCATAGTACAATGAAAAAAAGTACTGAAACAAGCTGGAGTAATGCATGCTATTAAATCACAGTGAAACAACAATAATATTATATAGAGAATAATACATACACACATGAGCTAAAATAATATAATTATACTAAATATACAATCAAGTTGGAAGGGAGACACTTGGCATAGTGGGGAAAGATGAATACAGGGTAAAGAGGGAAGAGTGGGAACTGGTAGGTACTAGCGGATTAAGCAAAGAGATGAATGGATGGTAATCATTGGAATAGAGTGGTACATTAAAGCCAGAAGTCAGTTCGTAAACAGAGGGATCTGGATTGGAAAATACTAAAGGTCTATTACTAACTGTAGGCGGATGATAAATGGGTAGTTCTAATGGGTAGCGAGCTTGATAACTAGAGTGCCTCAAATAATGTAGTTGCCCATCACACAGAGTTTCAGAAGCAATCATTTCAGCAACTAAAGGAGGGTTCACAGTATCTGGGGGTACCGAAGTTATCAAATGTGAAATTTCTGCTCTGCAACAGCAGCAGTGGCCATTCTAAATCAGTTGGCCCAACTTTCATTGTCATAACAGCTCCTTGAGATGACGCAGAAGTAAATTGAATGTGTGAATGTTCAATAACAACATCATGAGGATAACTGAGAAGTGTTATATCCCTACTGTGCTCAAGATACCATAACGGAAATGCACATGTAGAGATATAACACTTCTTTTTGTTTTACTGTGATTTAATATCATGCAGTACTCCAGCTTGTTTCAGTACTTTTTAACGATGTGCTATGGTTCCTACTCTAGCTGAAAATTCCAATATTTTGCGTACTTGTTTGTTAACTTTTTTTGCAATGACTGGTGAATCCGCGCATACATTCCTGTGCACCATTATTGGTTTGTGCCAATAATGAAGCAATATGTCAGTATACCAATAATGAAGCCACAGTATATGATTACCTTCCTTCATAAAGTGAGTGAAATAATAATGTTTATAGCAATTGTGTGTCTGAGTGTGTGTCTTGTACTAAAACCAATTTTACAACAGAAGAGAACACTGTACTTGAGGCTGTATGTCTCCTCAAGCTTCTGGCAGGGATCAAGTTACAATGGCCTGGGATTTTTTTCTGCATTTAATATTTCACTGTCATCTATAGGATTCAGCATGATTCCTGCCTACACAGGTTTAGCCTTCTTGTTGGTCACTCATGCTTTTCTAGGTGTATAGATTGATTTCAGACTGAAGTAGAACTCCATATACATGTCCAGCCGTGTGGTTTCTCATAGGCAGGAATTCCATGAAGTTTGATGTCAAGCCCGATTCTAGCACTTTAATAATTTTTCAGGTCCTTTACGTACATTACATAATGGAGCTACTGATACTGGTGTGGTCTTTACATTATTTTACTGTACTGGAAGGTTGTATAGTATAGAGTGTTCACTTTGTCACCAAACTTGGTACAATTTGCATGATATGGTGCCATAAAAAATTACCAATCATATCATGCTCAAAGAACCTAGCTGGCAAATAAAACCAATAGAAAATGTATCGGTAAAGCCATAAAAGTGCTCAATACTAACTATAATATACTGAAACACTGCATGTGCATAGACAAGCACGAGATGGATGTCCAAAAGCTGATCAAGGGAGGCGTCCATT